>NC_034180.2:9361981-9975889 GCF_002021735.2 Oncorhynchus kisutch
AGAGGAAAGAGATAGGGGGGCTAGAGAGGAAAGAGATAGGGGGGCTAGAGAGGAAAGAGATAGGGGGGCTAGAGAGGAAAGAGAGGGGGGCTAGAGAGGAAAGAGATAGGGGGGCTAGAGAGGAAAGAGATAGGGGGGCTAGAGAGGAAAGAGATAGGGGGGCTAGAGAGGAAAGAGAAAGAGAGAGAGAAGAAATAGAGAAAGGAATGTGTCAGCATAACTTCTCCCTTAAACGCCAAAAAAGGTCACCAACCAGCTTCATAGTTTGTTAGCTTCTTTCCCCCAGACCGATAAGAAACCACTTTGAGAAGCGCCGCCATGGCAGTGGGCACACAGCAGGGACAAGGACGCGAGTAAGTATGAAACTGCCAAATATCTTCAACCCAAATGAGCCGGTCTAGATAGCACAACTGGTGTCGGGAACTGGCAGTGCTCAAAATGTGTCAACATTTGAAGCAAAGAAATACTCTGAGTCTCAAATGTCGATGATATCCCGCCCGAATAGTGAATGAATCCTCTATCTGACAATGGAGGTCGGACACGCACGCCGGTGCACACGCACACACTCAGTCCAATGGCCGCTGGCTGAGTGAGCGAGGACTGTGTGACCTGGACTGTGTGTGGCATTTTTTTAAAATTTTGTCTCGTCAGAGTCATCATAGATGGGCCTTGACTTTGTTATTTCCCTGTGCATGGGACTCTTCGGTTCTCCTGGCAATACGGGCATACATCAGACAATACACATTTTACAGGGCTGGCGATAAAGACACAAACTAGAACTCTACAGGTCTGTGTGTGTGATATATGTGATACCAACACGTGTGAAAGGAATGGCTCGGGAAACACATGTTTACATTGCCAATGTAAGTGAAATAGATCATAAACAAAAGTGAAATAAACAATATTTAAAACAATAACAGTAAACATAACTGTTATAATAAGTTCCAAAAGAATAAAGACCTTTGTCTTTAGATACACTGTTGTAACGATGTGCAAATAGTTAAAGTGCAAAATGGAAAATAAATAAACATAAATATGGGTTGTATTTACAATGGTGTTTGTTCTTCACTGGTTGCCCTTTTCTTGTGACAACAGGTCACAAATCTTGCTGCTGTGATGGCACACTGTGGTATTTCACCCAGTAGATATGAGAGTTTATCAAAATTGGATTTCCTTTCAGATTTTTTGTAGATCTGTGGAATCTGAGGGAAATATGTGTCTCGAATATGGTCATACATTAGGAGGTTAGGAAGTGCAGCTCAGTTTCCACCTCATTTTGTGGGCAGTGAGCACATAGCCTGTCTTCTCTTGAGAGCCAGGTCTGCTTACGGTGGCCTCTCAAAATAGCAAGGCTATGCTCACTAAGTCTGTACATAGTCAAAGCTTTCCTTAAGTTTGGGTCAGTCAAAGTGGTCAGGTATTCTGCCACTGTGTACTCTCTGTTCAGGGCCAAATAGCATTCTAGTTTGCTCAGTTTTTCTGTTAATTCTTTCCAACATGTCAAGCAATTATCTTTTTGTTTTCTCATGATTTGATTGGGCCTAATTGTGTTTCTCTCCTGGGGCTCTGTGGGGTGTGTTTGTGTTTGTGAACAGCGCCCCAGGACCAGCTTTCTAAGGAGACTCTTCTCCAGGGTCATCTCTCTGTAGGTGATGGCTTTATTATGGAAGGTTTGGGAATCGCTTCCTTTTAGGTGGTTATTTTCTGGATGTTGATAATTAGCTGATATCGGCCAAATTCTGCTCTGCATGCATTATTTGGCGTTTTACGTTGTACACAGAGGATATTTTTGCAGAATTCTGCACGCTGTCTCGATTTGGTCTCCCTCCCTCCAGCTCCAAATGATCTGAAATGCACCTACAGCTAAAATTGGGGGAGGGTGAGAACCTAATTCCTCCGTTCAGATATCCTATATGTTGGCACGGAGGTAAGGGCGGACTTTAGGAATTCCGTGCTAGTGTGCCAACCCCGGGTGGAAGAGCTGTCCAAAAAGCAGGCCCCCGTTTTGACTTCCTGAGCGAATGAGTGACCCAGTTCTTACATCCCATTCAATCTGTCAAAACTGTCAGTTTACCTGAAGGACAGAGAGAGAGCAAGAGAGAGAATCTCTTTTGTCCATACTTAGGCTTTTGAAGGGAACAGGCTGACACGCTCCCCTAGTCTAGAACACCTTGCCCTGTCAGAGGAGTCATTATCAAATGCCAGTAAAAGAACCAGAACCTATCTAGTCAAATTGGTAGTGCCGCTAAAAGTGCCAATCGTGTCCCATTTTTAGGGGAGCTCGCTAGTACCAGAGCTCTTGAGTTTAAATACGGCCACCACACTCGCGCTTTCAGCTGTCCTCCAGTTGAGTTCTGGGGTCAAATCGGTTTCGTCTCAACGCGGCTGCTCCTGGTCAGGCGGGTTTCCTGAAAGACGGTGTAAATATATGCCATGTGGCAGACTATTTCATCCAGAGCCACTAACAGTAGTGCACGCTGACATTTTCGTATGGGTGGCCCCAGCGGGAACTGAACCCGTGATCCTGAAGCTGTACGCTCCATTCTCTACCAACAGAGCCGCACAGGGACACAAACACAAAAGTCATAGAAGACTGTGAAGAGAACGTGTGGGTTGTGACTTACCCACCGGCAAAATGGCAAGTAGAAAATAGCCATTAGGCCTTTTTAGAATTGAGTGCTCGAAGGAGAAGAGAATTTCATCCCTATCAACGTTTTTTACGCCATAAGAGGCTGGTGTAAAATGGAGGTGGGGATTACTGTGATCCTGTGGAGTCAGCATTGCATGGGAAAAGCAAAGCAGCCATACTTCTCAAACAACTACGTCTGTATTTCTCAGCGGAAAGATGAATTATGAAGTGACTCGCCTGTTCACAAATAAAGATGGCGCGGTTCAAATTCGACTAAGTTCAACTGACGGACGCCGTCGAGCTCCGCGGCGGCTACCGGACGTGGGCAGAGTCGACAGAAAGAGGCAACATACTGCTCATTGTGCACAACGTCGAGAGCACCGGGGGTACAGCACGAGACCAGAGAGCATTGCCTGGTCAAAGACTGGTCAGATAAGAACAAGAAACAAAACGGATCAACTCGTTTGTAAATAAACAAACAAACGTACCGGTGTCGAGGTCGGTTGCGAGCAGCCGCGCCACGAAGGTGCCGACCTCCGTGTTCTCGAAGACGGTGATGGCGTAAGGGCCCGAGGTGAACTGTGGCGCGTTGTCGTTCACGTCCTCCACGGTCAGGTGCACGGCCGCCTCGCAGTAGCGCCCACCGCCGTCTAGTGCCCGCACCGTCAGGTGGTACTCCTCCTCCTCCTCGCGGTCCAGGGGCTGCTGGGTCTTCAGTTCACCTGGGAAATGGAAGACGGAGAAAGGCACGTGTCAATCAACGGGGCAGGCACACACATACACACTTGTTAAAAGCGCTGACATACAACACAAACCCGCAGCCAAACACACACAAACATGTCAATCACGCACACTCATTAAAAGCGACGGCACACACACACACACACACAAACACACACAGGCGCGTTAAAAGTTCTTACAATCCACACACACTTCTACACGCTACGGCGCTTGCGGGTTGCAAGTCAAGCTAAATGGTCTCTGCGCCGTTTAGTTCCCCTCGACCAATTCAACGCGGCCCACCGGCTGGTTTGAGTAAAAATAATAACTGAAAACAAATCGCAACCGGATACAAATGATAACGGAACTACATTTCTATGGTCCCGTTAAGATAATTCACTCTGTCCATCGTGTTCACAGTCGCCAAAACAAAAGGTTTCAGGTTGAGGGAAGCTGATCTGTAACTAGGGGGGGAAACTTCACTTCAACATTTAGTTCCCGAAAACCTAACAACCTTGTCATGCTCACCTCCACACACACACACACACACACACACACACCTCTATTTTTAAGTTGGCATTAGCCGCTTCGGTGCTTTCAGAAGTAACACTTCTCACAGATCACTGAGTCAGACAACGTGTGCCTGCATTCGTGCGTGTTCTGAGACCTCATGTCCTCTTGTATGCCACAAACCCCTTCCCCTGTTCCAGGCATCCAACCCACATCCAAACAACTAATGGTTTTCAGAAGAGGATGGAGAGAAATAAATAAATAATTGACAGGGAGGAGGAGGAGGGGGGACGCAGGAGGACAGGAGTAGTTGGCAGCTAAGAGCAGCTAGGAGGTGTCCTGGGATATGGTGCATGCCAACATTACCGGGGTCTCGCTGGACACACATGGCGCCCGCACAAGCACACAAACTGCCGTTACTAACCAAGCCTCTTAGTGTTCCTCGCATGCAATAATCAAATCCAATTTTATTGGTCACGTACACATATTTAGCAGATGTTATTGCGGGTGTGGCGAAATGCTTGTGATCCTCCTTCTCGCCACGGAAAAAAGGACCCCCTCTCGATACCCTTGACTAAATCCTTCTCCTTCAAATTTGGCCCAAACCAAATTGAAATGGCCGGATTCTTTGCTCTTCTTCTCTCCCTCCTCGCTCGCCGCTGGCTCATACAGAGGTAACAAAGTACGTCTGAACTTGAACCACAATAAAAGGGGCTGTTGTGGTGCTGTAAAAGTATGGGGCTGCTCTCTCGGTCTCTAGCCTACTCTACAATGCTGCTGCCTTGTTTCTTCACAACCCTCTCTCTCTCGCTCTCTCCCTTCAGAAATAAACCAATGTGCCATTTATTTATTCTGTGTGGGGGTTAACGGGAGCTAACTGGTATTTCTGCAGAGGAGACTCGAAACCTTCAGGTGAGAACAACATCGCTTGTATGTGCGATGATACATTACAAATAATCATCAAAAAGGATGCGACGTAAACAAAATCCACCTTGCCTCTAGACACACACACACACACACACACACACACACACACACACACACACACACACACACACACACACACACACACACACACACACACACACACACACACAGGGGTGGATGGATTATGATTCAATCAGAAAGTGTGCAGTGTGCATGACTGGTGTCCACACTGGGAGGTTATTACTGTGTCTGTTTGTGACGGTACAGAGGGAGACAAAAGACAGGGTCCGTGAGTGTAGGGATGCAAGGCTCAAACATCAAATCATGGCATTGTAAAACTGGTGTGTGTGTGTGTGTGTGTGTGTGTGTGTGTGTGTGTGTTTGTGTGTTACACGTCATGCTGCCATCACGCACCCATGGACATTTGATAGTCATAATAGTCAGAATAACCTTGGACGTGCCGTGAATGTAAACTGGATGAATGCGAGCGCAGTGCAGCCATTTGAAATGACTCGAAACGACTCTACATTGCGGCAGACATGAAACCTGTGGTTATTTTGAGTTCGGATTAGCTGTATGGTAGCATGGGCAGACTAGTCAACACATCAAGTGTGTTGAGGTGTAAACACAGACAGACAGGAAAACAGGCAGACACACACACACACCTGTGTCGGGGTCGATGGTGAAGAGCTCGGCTCCCGGTCCCTGGAGCTCGTAGGAGATGTGGGCGTTGGAGCGGATGTCTGCGTCCGTGGCCGAGACCTGCAGGATGAGCCTGCCGGCTGGGACGTCCTCGGGGACCCTCTCTGTGTAGAGGGACTGGGGGAGCGGAGAGAGGGGAGAGAGCGAGAAAGGGAGGATGAGAGAGTGTGTGGGAGGGAAGAGGGGAAAAGACATCAGAAGGTAGGAAAAAAGATTGATGGTGGGGGGGGGGGGGGCGGAGAGAAGTAAAGGTAAGGTAGAATATGCAATAATAAGAATCATTCAATAGGTATATTAACAAGGGAGGAAATGGATAGAGGGGTAGAATGAAAAGTCATTACAATCGACAGCAGTATGCACTTAAACCATAATACAATCAGCAATGGAAATGCATTAGCTGGTAAAAATAGCCCTCAAAATTACCCCTTAATTTTCGCTTGCCTTTCTTCAACGAGAAGCCTTTCCAAACCTCTTATTTTCCTCCCTCGCTCCCTCCTTCCCCATCCCCCAGATACTTGTCACGCATAGCGTGTACCCCCACAAGCAGATAACATGACATTTTTTAGTGGCCTGCCTTCTCTCTTTACCTTCTCGCAAACCGGGCTGTTGTCGTTGGCGTCCAGGACTTTGACCTCGACCACGGCCTTGGCAGCAAAGGTGCCGTCGGTGGCGGTGATATTTAGGAGGTAGCTGTCGCGCTCCTCGCGGTCCAGTGGCTTCCTGACAGACACTTTCCACTCATTCTGGAGGTGCTCGATCGCAAACTGTCCTAGAGGGTCGCCTCCTGTATGGGTAGAGAGTCATTGGGGAGAGTTAAATGGTGAGAGAGTCAATGGGGAGGGTCAGTAGGGAGCGAGTCAATAGGGAGAGTCAAATGGGGAGAATGGCATTCAAACTAATGAGCAACGCGTCACAATATGGCCCCTGCCTCTGGTTTCGAGAGGACTAGTGGTTTTGTGTGTGTGTATCTCAAGGGTTTGCGAGTTTGTGTTCTGTACTGAATCATTCATCAATGGTGGGTTGTTCTTGGAATCAGAGAAGATCTTGTCCTGCGAGTGGTCGCGAAGCGCAAAGAGGAACTGCATCCATGTCTACCAGTTGTCGCTTCCTATTTCAAAAGCTGTCCGCTGGTCAGAGTCGTGCTCAAACCCCGGGATCTTTTATAGTGCCTGAGCAAATCTACTCAGGTAATGGTCCTATTATTCATTTATCATAACCACTTCAACTTGCAAACCAACGTTCATGAAGAATGTTTGGTACACAGGAAACCATAATAAGGAGGCTGGTTTTTTGTGTAGTAGGAAATATGTATCCAAGCTAATATGAGAGCTCATTTCTAAAATCTCTGGTTATTAAATGTGGCACTGTCGTTCCATCCGCTAATGAGCACCAAGAGGAAGTGCATTTCCCACCATCAATTTCAAAGTGTCTTCAAAATAATTAAACATGATCTTTTTCTTTCTTTCATACTGATGACCTACATATTTGCCTTGATCTTTCGCAAATTAGTCGATTCAAAGTATTTACAGATAAAGAATGTGCATTGTATGTTCAGAGAGGAGATGTGATCTTCATATTTAAGCGGGTGTAAATGTCTAATCCTCTTTTGAGCAGTGTTTATTAAAGCTGTTTATTAACACAAACAGGGAAGGCTATCAAGCCATGAGCTGTGAGCAGAGAAAATACTGGTATTGTTCGAGAAAAACCCACCTGTGATAAAGTAGCTGACTTGTTTGTTGATCTCCTCCGTGTCGGCGTCCGTCGTGCTCAGGATGGCAATGACTCCACTGGGCGGACGGTCGTCTTCGCTCACCGTGCCCTTGTAGATCTCGGCGGTGAAGCGTGGCGGGTTATCGTTGACGTCGGCCACGGTAACCTTCACAGTGGCGCTGGTCACCAGCTGCACCTTGTCTCCGCGGTCTGTGGCCAGCACGGCAATGGAGTACTTGCTGGTCTTCTCGCGGTCGAGCTCTTTCAATGTCGTCACCCAGCCTGTCTCACTGTTGACGGCGAACAGCTCAGAGATCTCAGCCAAAGTTTGTTTGGGGTCCAGGCTGTAGATGACTTGACCGTTGGTGCCCGAGTCCTGGTCGGTGGCTTTGACCTGGATCACCGGCGTGCCAGCTGGAAGGTTCTCCACCACCACCGCCTCATACGGGTCCGACTCAAACACAGGCTTGTTGTCATTGAGGTCCTTGACCTGGATGTTGATGTTGACAAACGCCACTGTTTCGTAGCCCTCCTGTTGGCTCTGGGCTTGCAACGTGAGCTGGTACCACTTCGTGGTCTCGTGGTCCATACTCTTCTCCAGCTTCAGGGCCCCAGTGTCCCGATCCACCACGAAGACCTCATTCTGGTTACTCTCCGGGGTGTTGCCTTTCACTAGGCTGTAGAACACCGGTTGTTCACTCTCCGCCTGGATGACGTCAATATCCGTGCCGATGGGCATGTCTTCGGCGATGGTGAACCGGTAGTGTGGCTCTGCAAACTTGGGGACCGGTACCTCAGGGGCCACTATCCTGATATAAACGCGGACGACGGATTGCTTGGAAGGACTCCCAGCATCCTTTGCCCTAACGTAGAAAGCGTAGAGGTTGTTTTCGAGTCCGATGAGGCTCTCTTTGGTGACAATCACTCCACTGAAGGGGTGGATTTCGAAGTTCTCCTCCACGTTTTCCACGTCGGCTTCGATAGTGTAAGCGATGTCGGCGTTGCTTCCCTCATCCATGTCTGACGCAGCGATTTTCACCACGGTGGTTCCTCTGGGGACGTCCGATGCTACATTGGCTTTGTACTCCACTGCCCTGAATTGTGGGGCATTGTCATTGATATCTGTCAAAATCACATTAATAATGCAGAAGCCTACTTTGCCGCCACCGTCCTTTGCCATGAGCGATATGGGGATGACCTTCTCAATGGCGTTCTCACGGTCTAGGATCTCCAGGGTGAAAATCTCACCATTTTCATTGACAGAAAACTTGTCTTTGGCAAAATCGTTGACGATGTGGTAAGTTAGGCTCCCGTATGTGCCAGCGTCTTTATCTGTGGCTTTGGCCTCAGCAACTAACGTTCCGACCGGCGAGTTCTCAGTGAGTTCAACTACGTAATCGAGCTGGGGGAAAGTGGGGTTGTGGAAGTTGGCACCGTTGACTATGACTTTGACCATGGCCGAGGTCCTGAATACACCATCTGACACAGACACATTGAGGTTATACAGTGGCTCCATCTGTAGTTTGCGGTGGTTGGAGATGACGATGGCCCCAGTGTTTTTATCCATGGCAAAGTTCTGGTCCTTATTGCCAGACAGGATGGAAAACTCAAGCCTGCCGGCGTCTGAGCTGTCGGCGTCAGACGCCTGGACATGGGTGACGAAGTAATCGCGGGGGGCCAATTCGCTGACTGTGGCTTTGTAAGAGCGCTCAGTGAACACCGGAGCATTGTCATTCAGGTCAGTGACATCTATGGTCACAGTGACATCACTGGAGAGGGCAGGCACTCCTCCGTCTACTGCGCGGACAGTCAGCTTGTGTTGCTGCTTTTCCTCCTGGTCGAGCATGCGAGCAGTCCAGATGATTCCCAAGTCACGGTCAATGCTGAAGTAGTCTGAGCTCTTTTCCTTGTCCTCAACTAGCTGGTAGAAGAGCATTTTGTTGTTGCCAGTGTCGGAGTCTGTGGCAGCAACTTGCAAAACTGCAGTGCCAATGAAGGAAGCTTCAGAAACATTTGCATTGTAGGACTTTAGTTGGAAGACAGGGGGATTATCGTTGACGTCTTCCAGAATGATATCGACAAAGACATCAGCGTGGGCCCCAGTCAGTGAGTCTGTGGCTCGGACACTCAATTTATAAGCAGGGTGGGCCTCGAAATCTAGAGGTTGAATTACATGTACGACACCTGTGTTGAAATTGATGGAAAACTGACTGAAGGCATCTCCCTCAGAGATGGTGTATACTATCTTGGGGCCTTCAGAGTCAGTAGCCTGGACGTGAACTACAGGTGTGTGTAACTGGATATTTTCAGGGATTTCGATGCTGTAGAATGCCTTCTCAAACACGGGCATGGCTTTGTTTACTATAGTTATGGGCACTTCCACTTCTGCCGAGAGGGCTGGTTCTCCTGCATCTTTGGCCACAACGTTGATGACAAACTCACTGTTGAGGGAGTCTTTGTCTAACTGTTGTTTGAGGGAGATTTCTCCCGAGGGGCTTATCTGGAAGTGCTTGTGGTGTTCTTTCAGGTGGTAATGGATTTCAGCGTTTTGACCCATGTCCCCGTCCACTGCTGTCACCTGACGGATGGCCTGACCCTCCTCTGCGTCCACCTGGACCAAGGCTTGATAGGGCAGGTTGACAAACATGGGCTGGTTGTCGTTCACATCTTCTACGATCACCGTCACCAGAACGTGGGCCACTTCGGCGGAAGCGTCCTCCCTGGTCACCTCCACGACGAGGTCGAACGTGTCCTGCGCCTCACGATCGAAAGGTATCCCTGTGGTGGAGAGCACTCCGGAAGTACGGCTGATTTGGAACCTCTTGTCTGGGTTCAGGATGGTGTAGAAGAGGGGTTCGTTGATGTGGTTCCCCACAGCGGCAATGACCGCTAATGTTTTCTTCTCAGAGGAGTTCTCTTTGACGTAAGCCTTGTAGGAGTCCCTAGTGAACTTCAGGCTGCTCTCCTTGTTCTCACGGATGTTTATCTTTATTGATGCTGTGTTGGCGAACCTGCCATCCGAGACCCTCACCCTGAGCTCGTACCTGCTTCTTAGCTGGGTGACGTTCTGGATAGTGATGATGCCTGTGTTGGAATCCATCTTGAATTTCTCCCCGATGTTCCCCTCTGAGATGGAGAAGAAGAGTTTAGAGTTTGGTCTGGAGTCTGCGTCTGATGCGCTGACTTTGATTACCTCGACACCTTTGTAAGTCGGCACGATCACTGATGTCTCGTAGAGCTCCTGGCTGAACTGCGGCGAGCAGTCGTTGACATCGATGACTTCGACGGTCACGTTCGCGGCTGTCTCGGCGAACAGACGCGGAATTCCGAGGTCATGGACCTGAATGGTGAAGCGGAATACACTCCTTTGTTCGTAATCCAGAGTGGTTGTCATTCTAATGGCTCCCGTACTGGAATCGATGGCAAAGTAGTTGTGAGCGAATGGCTCGACGATCTGATAGACCAGCATGGCGTTGGCATCGCGGTCAGCATCCGAGGCGCGGATGACCAGTGGGGTGTTTTCTCTGGTCAAGACCACACTGTTGATGGGAGCCAATTCGCTAATCATGCCTGTGAACTCTGGCTGGAGGAAGATGGGGGCATTATCGTTCTCGTCCTTCAGGTGAATCAGCAGAGTGGTGTTGCTAGCAAGACCAGCCATGTTGGTTCCCTGGATGGTCAGTCTGTACTCAGGGGTCATTTCATAGTCCAAAGCCCTCGAAGTTACAACCACACCGGAGTTTGGGTTTACATCAAATGCGCCATCAGTGTTGCCACCTTTGATTTGGTAGAACACAGAGGACTGGCTGGTTGCTGTGATCATGGTTACAAAACTTCCAGGGAGGGCCAATTCGCTGACCTCTGCAGAGAACTCCTTGGCAGTAAATCTGGGAGTGGCATTGTCCGACACGGTGACAGCGATGTGGACGGTGGCGGTTGCAGTCAGCGAAGGGGTTCCTTTGTCGGTTGCCTTCACAGCTAGTTCAAACTGGTTATTGCTGCTTCGGTCCAGCTCCTTAGCCACGGTAACAGTGCCCAGCACCGGATCAATGGCAAATGAGTTTGCAACATTTCCTGTTCCAACAAAAAGAACACAAGAAGATTTATTAATGTGGTTAGTATGGCATTGATTTTCATTCCAGCCGGAAATGTGTGCATTTCTTAAACATTAAAGCCAGGGTGCAATTTTAGGCTTCTTGATTACCGTAAATTGAATTGGCTAGAGTCAATGCCAGCGCCCTCGAGGAAATCTAATTAGCATAATAAAAAATCCCCATAAAAATCTGTCAATTTAAGCTAGAGATGTGTATTTTTTTTGCAGAGGATGTATCTCAATCCACTGCATCCTCCAATGGCGCAAATCTGCATCTGCTGTGACAGGTGACAGAGCTAGAGCGTCAGACCATAAGACATCCTGAAAATTTGTCTTCTCACAAAATCGTCGGTAGCGTCCAAACAGTTTGGCCTACAAACTATTATGACCCCTCTATGGAAGGATGAGACTCTCACGAACAATTGTGTTCTCTGTTTTGCTCCACGACCCCCACAAGCGTCTTGGGACATGTCTGAGGTCAGTACAGCCAATCTGACAACTTCCCTCTTTGGGAAGGTGAGACTATCACGAACATCATGTTTTTCTCTAGGATGCCCACAGGCCTCACAAGACTCGTCTGAAGGTTTCCCAGTATACGTTTTTTAATGGAATTATATATGGAAACTGGTTAGAGTCAAAAATAATGGGTTAGATACATGTCCTATATCTTTCAGATATAGAACAGACACTTAAGAAAAAAAGAATTGGGGGGGGGTGTATCTGTTGTTCCATGTAGTGAATGTTTCAATGTTTTTGTTTGGACTAATAGCAGTAAGAATATATATATATATTTTTTTACTTTTAAAATTCTTAACAGCAAAATGATCCTTGGTATGACCTCCTTAAAACAATACAGCAAATTCAAGATGAACCCCTCTGATTAGCATACTCCCTGCTTTTGTCTAAAAGGGATACAGCCTAGGAGAACTTACACAGGAGGTTAGGATAATTAAAGTAGCAGGTTAGGATAATTAGGTTAAGGTTAGGAAAGGGGTTAGGGTAAGCTAAAATGCTAAATCAAATCTACTTTTGATGTCTAGATTTAGTTAAATTGACATGACCCCCTTCATTCCCTCACCCCCCAAATGGCCATAGCTCTCAAAAGGCATTCGTGAAGATTGCCTACACCAGTCCACCTCTGCTTTGAAAACCTGACTCATTCTCCGGCAAGATGCATTTCAATGAGCTTGAGTCATCTCAACTATCTGAAAAATGTACATCCTAAACAAAGAACCCAGCCAATGACTACATGCCTGACCCTCTCCCAAAACACAGCTTATTTTACAGGGAAAACAATGGTGTGAAATTTAGAGGGGGCATCAGCCCAACTCCCACATACTTGGAGATCCTCTGACAAAGTCCTCCTACTTTGCGTGAAGTATTCCATTCACGACCGAGGGTCAGTGGGCAGGGGACCTCTGGATGCCCTGCATACATTTTCCACAGGCCCATGCGTTGGTATCGCTAACTGGGCTGCTATGCATACCTCTATCATGACTGGCCAGAGGTTAGAGAATGCCAGTATGGCTGACATGTTAAGAATGCTGCTCCGGGGTGAAGTTTCCCCTAGGTACCGATCTAGGATCAGCTTCCCCTCCTCAAATCCTAAACTTAACCATTAGTGTGGAAAATGCAAAACTGACCCAAGATCCGCATCTAGGGGCAACCTTATGCTACTCCTAAGAATGTAGTCGAGGGCGCCTGTGGTGCTGTTAGCCAACCTGACTCGATGCTGTAGATGACCTCTGCATTCTGTCCCTTGTCTTTGTCCAGGGCTGTGACCTGGAGGACTGCCGAGCCCAAGGCGGCCGACTCGAAGACGCGCCCGGAGTAGGGCGAGCCCGCGAACCACGGCGCGTTGTCGTTGGTGTCCGCCACGTCCACGATGACGCGCACCAGGTTCCTCTTGACAGGGATGTCCTGGTCACGTACCTGGGGGGGGGGGGAAGAGAGCGAGAAAGAAAGAAAAAGAGACAGAGAGAGATGCAGAGAAAGGAATAGGACAGTGGAGGAGACACTCTGAAGCAAACTTTTCTTTGCCTAAACAGTAACTTCATTCAAATGGCAACTATTCAAATCGTTAAAAAAAAAACACGTCAAAGTAACTCTTTTTCTTAAGTTCGTCTTAATTCCCAGTGATCCAAACAAGTAAACAATGAATGGGGGGGGGGGGGGGGGGGCACTTTGGATGGGTGCTGCATGGTTAGTTCCAAATGGCAAATACCAGCAAACAAACAAACAATTAATCAATACAGGCTGACTGCCCATCTGTTGGAATTGGAGCGGCTGATTGAGAGAGACACACAGTGGCTGAATAGGAGAGAGTGGTCTGAAACCTATGTTACTCTCTCAATGGAGAAAGTGGCTCAGAATCAAACCTTTCATAATATGCTAATAGAACACAGACATTCCTTTTATCTGTTCCGTTTCTATGGTAATAATGATGATGATATAAACAACATGTTCCGATTGGCTGGGCTGAGTGGGTTCGTTCAGGGTGTAGAGTGCATGTGTTAATTGTCTGACACCACACCACTTTGACCAACACTCTAGCACGTTTTTCCAGCACACTCAGCACTGATACCAGAATAATAACACACATTATTAAATAGGTAGATTCGAGAAAATCTGTGAAATCCGTACCATAACGGTGAGAGTGTGGCGCCGCATGGTCTCGTGGTCAAGCCGCTCGGCCGTGTAGAGGGCACCGGTTCCCGGGTCCAGACGGAACTTCTTCAGACTGAAGGGGTCGGTGCTGCTCAAGAGGGTAAAGGTCAACTTGTTCTTATCGTCTTCGTCCGTGGCACCGATCCGGAGCACCTCGGTCTCTGGCAGCGTGTCCTCGGCCACAACCACCTCATAGCGTGGCTGGGAGAACTGGGGCCGGTGGTTGTTGGTATCGATGACACGGATCAGCACCTGGTGGAAGGAGGGGAGAGGGATGGTAGATGTCAGTGTAGTGAATATTTGAGTCAGGGTCAATCTGAGAGTAATGCATGATGTTGTGAATATTTGAGTCAGGGTCAATCTGAGAGTAATGCATGATGTTGTGAATATTTGAGTCAGGGTCAATCTGAGAGTAATGCATGATGTTGTGAATATTTGAGTCAGGGTCAATCAGAGTAATGCATGATGTTGTGAATATTTGAGTCAGGGTCAATCTGAGAGTAATGCATGATGTTGTGAATATTTGAGTCAGGGTCAATCAGAGTAATGCATGATGTTGTGAATATTTGAGTCAGGGTCAATCTGAGAGTAATGCATGATGTTGTGAATATTTGAGTCAGGGTCAATCTGAGAGTAATGCATGATGTTGTGAATATTTGAGTCAGGGTCAATCTGAGAGTAATACATGATGTTGTTGACTTTTCACTGTCTCTCAGTAATTGTTTCTCTGTCTCCATTCTTCACTCACGCTCTCCCTTTCTCCATTCCCGAGAGTGCTATTTTCATCCTCTACTTCCCATCTCTCCCTCCCACTTTCTCCCTTCCCGACTCCCTCTTCCCCATCTCTACATCTCTTTCCATCCATCTTTCAAGTGATGAGCAGTGTTGTGAAATATTTTCCACCGGATGGCCACTTGGCACTGCCGACAAGGAAAACAAGAAATCAATGTGGGGATAGCCCTAATGCATTCAGGTGAAGACACATTGAGGGAGCATTGAGGGAGCGTTAAAGAGGCGGTGATAAAGTTACAGGTGATCGCTTGATAAACGACATCAAAGTAAGCCATCAGTTGTGAAACGTGAAATGCATATAGAAATATATTGCAGATTCAAAAAGGTTCACCGGCTATTTGTCACACGGACAACGTGGGTTTCATAGTTCAAGGATGAAGATTGATTATGAAAAAAATATATATCTGCTCATACACCGAGGCACACTTTAGTAGGAGCGTATAATAATACATTGACAGATATATTTATGCACACGATCTCTGATTAAAAAAAGTGCCATTGTGTAATTCCATAACACAGCATCACACGCCAAAACATATATTGCAACAAAACACATATATTGCAAAATATATTTTCCACACAGAGACAGACCTTTTTGTCACAATACCACAGTTGGCAATGTGGAAGTTTCCCCCCCCCCCCCCCCCCCCCCCATTTCATACAAAGCATCACATCCCTGGTCCCTAAACTAAAAATCCAGCGAGGCTTGTTTTTAATCAACGTCAGCCACTCGTCTACTGGACTTCCGACGAGGGATTAGGGCGAGCCCATGGAATGGCTGTGGCTGGCCCCGGTGGGGCTTTTCCATGGCGGAAACAAAAGGGAAAACACAGATTGGACACCTGGATGCCAGCCACCAGGGGGCAATGTCCCACATGGGAATAACACATCCAGCTGGAACCCGTATGTATACCTGAATCCCACTATATAGGGCCAAACTGAGCCAAGCCGAGCTGAGCCATACTGGGCTGGCCTGGTTGCACATCCGCCATAGTTGCTAGAAGCGTGCTGTAAAAGACAACGTGAAAACAAAATATTTGAGCCGGTGGGGCACGGTTCAAATCAAATCAAAGGGCCCATACACATATTCAGCAGACGTTATTGCGGGTGTAGCGAAATGCTTGTGTTCCTAGCTCCAACGGTGCAGTGATATCTAACAAAACACACAAATGTAAAAGTAAACGAATGGAATTTAGAAATAAGAGAAATATTAGGACCAGCAATGTTTGCATTCAGGGTAGGAATTGTAGTCAAGAGGACAGAAATAGGCAGCTCACTCACTGCCCACACCTCTGCTCTGCTGTCAAAAAAATGTCCGTTGGTGCCTCTTGACAGCAACGAGAGGATGGAGAGCACTGCCAGCAGAGCGCAGGCGACAAATATAGCCTAATCTGACGGGTGCGATAACATTAAAAATCTGTCGTGTGCTGTGAGGTTGGCAGGGCTGGCTGGGTTCACAGATGCCCATGTCAAGCAGCGGGGAGTACAGCTATTGGCTAGGTTACATACTAGTTAGGCAGTGCTTTGGCTTCAGAGCTGGCAGTCTCAAATGTTAGCGGCATGCTAACAGTCAAGAGTTGTATCAGTCTGCTAGCGGATTGGATGAAAGTTAAGCTTCTGGAAGATATTCTTCTCAGTCCAAGTAGAATTGCATACTGCAGTGTACTGTATATTGCAACTGTACAGTTGCATCTCTAATCTATCCCTCTCGCTTTCTATCTCATACAGTTTTGTTGGGAACTGGCTGTTATCTAGATGCAGGCACGTCCACAGATGGGGCTCAACCTGTCCCCGAGCACCTGCCCTTTTGCCCTCCTATGAATTACTTTTCGTTTCAATTTAGATTCTCTTTTCATTTTTGTTTTTCATGTAAAATGTAACAGAGTGCTCAGCAAATGAGCACATTTCACAAGCTCTTGAATCTCAGAAATGTCCCCCCCCTGCCCAGCCCGAAGAAGCTCACTTGTCTGACTTGCATCATGTAGGGGCCACTAGCTGCGAGACTTGAATGCTGGTAGGAGGCTACTTTAGAGTTGTATCTGTCATCTGTGTCTCTCACTGTTAGGGACATAGAATGGGGCAACTTGACTGCGTCTTAGATGTCAGCAGCAGAACAAACTCACATCAAGTAAAAAAAAGTTGGTTTCAACAGCATAGCGAACTAGCTAGCACATTTACGTCATCATTCGCTCCGATCAGCTGATAAGACCCTCTTTTCCCAATGCCAATCACCTCTGGTCGTCTGGCATTAAGCTTGCTCACAATGTGTGATGTTGGCTGTTGATTTAGAAAATAAATAGGTCTATACATTTGGACATTTTGGCTAGAGAGACATTTGGTATGTTGTGATTTTTGAGCTCAGAGTTATTTCTGAGCACCAAAACGTCTGTGCACGGTCCTGTTTAGATCCTTCTTGAAACTGTACTCAGTGTGACCATAAAGGGGTCCCCAGTGGGGTGTCTGTGGTGTTATGGATAGGACCCCCTTGGCAGCCCACCAGTCTCTCGCTCTCTAGTCCAGGCGCCTCGTTTCATGTCCTGCCAGACGTCACACTCTCTGAGGTCCCCGGGGCCTCTGCGATCCAGTTTGCACACACATACAAACACTCTCAACCCGCCACCGCGAGTTGAGCCCCTACACAATGCGTTTCAATCTGGACGGTGGCAGATAGCGCTGTGAGCAAAAGGAGGGCCCTTCACAAGCGGCTGGGCCTGAGAGAAAAAAGGGAAAAAAAGAAATCCCAGGCGAGTGTCCGCTCCTATCCGCCCAACCATCCACCAAGTGAGTCTCCATACTGTCAGAAAGGAAAGGGGCGGGTGGGGGGGGGCGGGCGAGACCGAGAAAAATACGAAAGTCCACCATCATCTATCCATTGGTCTATTTTTCGGGGAAAAAACACACATTCGGTGAGGAAAGCATATAGCCTCTTCAAGACACTTTCAAAGGGGCATTACCCCCGAATCTGAATGATGCAGTGTGACTGGCGGTTGAAAAGATGGCAAAGGAGAGAAGTTCCCCACTCTTGATACCTTGCTGAGGGACTCGGGTCAACGCAACACGATTGGGACAGAGACAGCGAACGGAAACATATGACAGATGAAGAGATTAAAGGATGAGAGAGATACTGAAAGGGAGAAAACGGCTGAGAGGAGAGCCCGATTCACAATGAGTAAGAGAAAAAGAGCGGGAGAGACAGAAAGAAAAGAGAAATAGAAGGTGAAATTCAGAGAGGAGACAGTGAGGGAGAGAAAGAAAGAGAAAAGATAAGACATAATACATGCAATATGAAGAAGGAGCCGTCTGTTCCCCTCTAAGAGAATAAAAATAGATAAAGGAGGTGAAAACCGGACAGCATCTACGCAAAAAGGAGAGTGAGGAACAAGACAAATATGGAAAGTGAAAGAGAGAGAAAGATGGAAAAAGAAAACCGATAAATGGGAGCTGAGGCAGATTGTGGACACAACAGCCTGAAGCACGACTGCAGAGCAGGAGGATGGTATGGGGGGCTAGCAAGGAGGCAGGGGAAAGGAATGGACGGGGGCAGCCTGCCGATGAGGTGCCCAGGATGGAATGTTTCTCTCCGCCCCTGCTTCGGATCAGCTGACCCACACACACACACACACACACACACAGAGACAGAGAGCGAGAGAGGCGCCGCTTTGGAGCAAGAGGCAGACAAACAGAGAGACAGACTGTTCGTTTGGTAGGTAGGTATAGGCAGGCAGAAAGACAGGAAAGAGAGAGCGAGAGAGAGAAAGATGGACAGAAAGACAGACAAACTCCCACATAACAGAACACCACACAGAAACATTTTACTTCACTATGGTGTCACTTAGCCAGTCAGAGAGCTAGGAACAGGTACGCAAGGCAGCTGGAACAGGCATATAAGCCCAGGTCCAACCACAACCGAACAACAAACAGCGCGAGCGAGAGCCAGCCAACAACTTCCGAGAGGGACAGGAAGGGAAAATGAAGCCAGAGCGTGAGAGAGAGAGAGTTCACACCTCCCCCACACAGACCTCCAAAGCAGACCCGTGCGCGGCGTCCAACATGGTACACGTGAGGCAGAAAAACGCCACCGCCCTCAGCGGGCGCCATGTCCTGGTAAGGCGGTAAGGCAATGCCCCTTCCCCGCCCCCGCCAAGTGGCAGGTTTTTGGGTCCGGGATGTTGGCACGGTCCAACCTGTAGCTACATGCTTCTCGAAATAGGATTGAAATAGAACACGACCAACAGAGGTCCAGTGTTTCTTGTTAAGGCCTTATTCTCCCTTAACAGAATAAAGAAAAATAATGATCTCTGCATGGTGGGACTGAGAGGGAGGGAGGGAGAACCTCAAATTTGGAAGGAAACAGAGAGGGAGGGAGGGAGAGAGAGAAAGAGAGAAAGGGAATTGAAAGAGGGAAAGAGAGAGATGGAGACCGATAGAAACGGCGCGAGAGACTGATAGAAAAAGAGAGAAATAAAGAGAGAGAGGGAGAAAACAAGAAAACAACCAAACGCATTCCTTGGAGAGAGGAAGAAGGGAGGAGAGAGAAAAAAATGAAAGAAAATAGGCCAGCAAGTCTGGCAGAGGCAGACACCACATGACTTTGAATTGAAGGAGAAGGTAAGTGAAACTGTGTGTGTGTGTTCCGACTAAACGAATGGCATACTCCCGGCCACAGGGTACACGGCACACCTCCGTCACAGAAAACAAAGTACCCAAAACATCCATCCGTTGGATTCCTATAAATTACACTCATTTTGACCAGAGCCTTATGGACAACGCCCTCGACTGTCCGAGGAAAGAACTGATCAGGGGAATCAGCATGTTCTGTTGTTTTTTTAAATGTTTTATCTTCCCCTTGGTTTACACGCAACGTCACAAAAATACTTGGGTGTCATCCACAAAGTCAATTACTCTGTTATCTCCATTGACTCAACTCCAAACCTTAAAAAGCTGAAACAGAATATTGAACTTTATTAAAGCAGACAAATCCAGGGGGATGAAGCATTTTAAAATCTCTTCGAAAAAAGATTGTTACCCTTTTTGTTCACTGAATATTTTACATAATTTAAATCAACAGATCGTCAAACTGACACATTTTGTATTCTCTCTCGCTCTCCCTCGACACACAGACACCCCTAAAACGGGCCAGACCACCCCCACCCCACTCTCCAACACGACCCAAATTCCCTGTATGTGTGCTAATCCGCGGCCTGCGACTGATTTTCTCTGATGTCTAACTAAGAGGGTTCGGCTCCACAAAGGCCTTCACACACCCCTCACGGTAACGAGAGGCGACTTGAAAAACGGGGTGCCGAGCCTTTTGACCACTGTCAGCGCCATGACTAATTGTGTTATGTAACTTCTCCCCTTTGTCACGCCATCCCACTGGTCAAAAGATGAATGCGTCCCAACTGGAACCGTATTTCCTATAAAATACACTAATTTTGACCAGAGCCTTATGGACAACGCCCTCGACTGTCCGAGGAAAGAACTGATCAGGGAAATCAGCAATACCCGATATTTATGTATTCTGAACTTGGCCAAATCTGACTAATAAGTCAATGTATCGACTGGGATAGAAGAGAATAAAGGAGGGGTCAGCTGAAGTGAATTGTCCTCGAAGATCGTGTGTGTGTGTGTGCATATGCAAGCGTGTACAGTACCAGTCAAATGTTTGGAAACGCCTACTCATTTAAGGGTTTTCCTTTATTTTTTACTATTTTCTACATTGTAAAATACTAGTGAAGACATCAAACATATGAAATAACACATATAGAATCACATAGTAACCAAAAAAGTGTTAAATCTAAATATATTTTATATTTGAGATTCTTCAAAGTAGCCACCCTTTGCCTTGATGACACCTTTGCACACTCTTGGTATTCTCTTAACCAGCTTCACGAGGAAGTCACATGGAATGCATTTCAATTAACAGGTGTGCCTTGTTAAAAGTTAATTTGAGGAATTTCTTTCCTTCTTAATGCGTTTGTGCCAATCAGTTCTTTCCTTCTTAATGCGTTTGTGCCAATCAGTGTTGTGACAAGGTAGGAGTGGAAAACAGAAGATGGACCTATTTGGTAAAAGACAAAGTCCATATTATGGCAGGAACAGCTCAAATAAGCAAAGAGAAACAATAGTCCATCATTACATTAAGACATGAAGGTCAGTAAATCTGGAAAATGTCAAGTGCAGTTGCAAAAACCATCAAGTGCCATGATGAAAGTGGCTCTCATGTTGACCACCACAGGAAAGGAAGTCCGAAAGATACAATTGAAGTCGGAAGTTCACATACACTTAGGTTTGAGTCATTAAAACTCATTTTTCAACCACTCCACAAATTTCTTGTTAACATCTTATGGCTAGGGGGCAGTATTGAGTAGCTTGGATGAATAAGGTGCCCAGAGTAGACTGCCTGCTACTCAATCCCAGAAGATAAGATATGCATGATATTAGTATATTTGGATAGGAAACACTCTGAAGTTTCTAAAACTGTTTGAATAATATCTGTGAGTATAACAGAACTCATATGGTAGGCAAAAACCTGAGAAAAAAATCCAACCAGGAAGTGGGAAATCTGAGGTTTGTAGGTTTTCAACTCATTGCCTATCAAAGATACAGTGGGATATTGGTCATATTGCACTTCCTAAGGCTTCCACTAGATGTCAACAGTCTTTAGAACCTTGTTTGATGCTTCTACTGTGAAATGGGGGCGAATGAGAGGGGAATGAGTCAGAGGTCTGCCAGAGAGCCACGAGCTGGCCATGCTCGTTCACGTGAGAGCGAGCTCTGTTCCATTGCATTTCTACAGACAAAGGATTTCACTTGTTGGAACATTATTGAAGATCCTAAAGATTGAGTCTATACATCGTTTGACATGTTTCTATTGACTGTAACGGATCTCTTTGACTTTGTCTGCGCCTAGTTATCGCGCGGCATGAATTTGGATATGTGAACTGAACGCGCTAACAAAGAGGAGGTATTTGGACATAAATTATGGACATTATCGAACAAAACAAACATTTATTGTGGAACTGGGATTCCTGGGAGTGCATTCTGATGAAGATCAAAGGTAAGTGAATATTTATAATGCTATTTCTGACTTCTGTTGACTACACAACATGGCGGATATCTGGTTGGGTTGTTTTGGTCTCTGTGCCGTACTCAGATTATAGCATGGTGTGCTTTTTCCGTAAAGTTTGAAATCTGACACAGCAGTTGCATTAGGGAGAAGTGTATATATAATTCCATGCATAATAGTTGTATCTTTAATCATTTATTATTATGAGTATTTCTGTAAATTGATGTGGCTCTCTGCAAAATCACTGGATGTTTTGGAACTACTGAACATAATGCGCCAATGTAAACCATTTTTTAAAATATAAATATGAACTTTATCGAACAAAACATACATGTATTGTGTAACATGAAGTCCTATGAGTGTCATCTGATGAAGATCATAAACGGTTAGTGATTAATTTGATCTATATTTCTGCTTTTTGTGACTCCTCTCTTTGGCTGGAAAAATGGCTGTGTTTTTCTGTGACTTGGCTCTGACCTAACATAATCGTTTGGTTTGCTTTTCGATGAAAAGCCTTTTTGAAAATCGGACACTGTGGTGCGATTAACAAGAAGTGTATCTTTAAAATGGTGTACAATACTTGTATGTTTGAGGAATTTTAATGATGGGATTTCTGTTGTTTTGAATTTGGTGCCCTGCACTTTCACTGGCTGTTGTCATAACGATCCCGTTAGCGGGATCTCAGCCCAAACTATAGTACCGACTTGGCTTTGTGAGACACAGAGTAGGTGAATGGATGAACTCTTCATGTGTGGTTCCCACCGTTAAGCATGGAGGAGGATGTGTTACGGTGTGGGGGTGCTTTGCTGGTGACACTGTTGATGAAGAATTTAGAATTCAAGGCACACCTAACCAGCATGGCTACCACAGCATTCTGCAGGGATACGCCGTCCCATCTGGTTTGCGCTTAGTGGGAATATAATTTGTTTTTCAACAGGACAATGACCCAAAACACCTCCAGAATGTGAAAGGGCTATTTGACCAAGAAGGAGGGTGATGGAGTGCTACATCAGATGACCTGGCCTCCACAATCACCCGACCTCAACCTAATTGAGATGGTTTGGGATGAGTTGGACCACAGAGTGAAAGAAAAGCAGCCAACAAGTGCTCAAGATATGTGGGGACTCCTTCAAGACTGTTGGAAAATAATTCCAGCTAAAGCTGGTTGAGAGGATGCCAGGAGTGTGTAAAGCTATCATCAAGGGAAAGGGTGGCTACTTTGAAGAATCTAAAATATACACTGCTCAAAAAAAATAAAGGGAACACTTAAACAACACAATGTAACTCCAAGTCAATCACACTTCTGTGAAATCAAACTGTCCACTTAGGAAGCAACACTGATTGACAATAAATTTCACATGCTGTTGTGCAAATGTAATAGACAACAGGTGGAAATTATAGGCAATTAGCAAGACACCCCCAATAAAGGAGTGGTTCTGCAGGTGGGGACCACAGACCACTTCTCAGTTCCTATGCTTCCTGGCTGATGTTTGGGTCACTTTTGAATGCTGGCGGTGCTTTCACTCTAGTGGTAGCATGAGACGAAGTCTACAACCCACACAAGTGGCTCAGGTAGTGCAGCTCATCCAGGATGGCACATCAATGCGAGCTGTGGCAAGAAGGTTTGCTGTGTCGGTCAGCGTAGTGTCCAGAGCATGGAGGCGCTACCAGGAGACAGGCCAGTACATCAGGAGATGTGGAGGAGGCCGTAGGAGGGCAACAACCCAGCAGCAGGACCGCTACCTCCGCCTTTGTGCAAGGAGGAGCAGGAGGAGCACTGCCAGAGCCCTGCAAAATTACCTCCAGCAGGCCACAAATGTGCATGTGTCTGCTCAAACGGTCAGAAACAGACTCCATGAGGGTGGTATGAGGGCCCGACGTCCACAGGAGGGGGTTGTGCTTACAGCCCAACACCGTGCAGGACGTTTTTCATTTGCCAGAGAACACTAAGATTGGCAAATTCGCCACTGGCGCCCTGTGCTCTTCACAGATGAAAGCAGGTTCACACTGAGCACATGTGACAGACGTGACAGTCTGGAGACGCCGTGGAGAACGTTCTGCTGCCTGCAACATCCTCCAGCATGACCGGTTTGGTCAGTCATGGTGTGGGGTGGCATTTCTTTGGGGGGGGGTCGCACAGCCCTCCATGTTCTCGCCAGAGGTAGCCTGACTGCCATTAGGTACCGAGATGAGATCCTCAGACCCCTTGTGAGACCATATGCTGGTGCGGTTGGCCCTGGGTTCCTCCTAATGCAAGACAATGCTAGACCTCATGTGGCTGGAGTGTGTCAGCAGTTCCTGCAAGAGGAAGGCATTGATGCTATGGACTGGCCCGCCCGTTCCCCAGACCTGAATCCAATTGAGCACATCTGGGACATCATTGTCTCGCTCCATCCACCAACACCACGTTGCACCACAGACTGTCCAGGAGTTGGCGGATGCTTTAGTCCAGGTCTGGGAGGAGATCCCTCAGGAGACCATCCGCTACCTCATCAGGAGCATGCCCAGTCGTTGTAGGGAGGTCATACAGGCACGTGGGGGCCACACACACTACTGAGCCTCATTTTGACTTGTTTTAAGGACATTACATCAAAGTTGGATCAGCCTGTAGTGTGGGTTTCCACTTTAATTTTGAGTGTGACTCCAAATCCAGACCTCCATGGGTTGATACATTTGATTTCCATTGATCATTTTTGTGTGATTTTGTTGTCAGCACATTCAACTATGTAAAGAAAAAAGTATTTAATACGAATATTTCATTCATTCAGATGTTCAGTGTTCCCTTTATTTTTTTGAGCAGTGTATTTTGTTTAACACTTTTTTTATTACTACATGATTCCATATGTGTTATTTCATAGTGTTGATGTCTTCACTATTATTCTACAATGTAGCAGTAGTAGTAAAAATAAAGAAAAACCCTGGAATGAGTAAGTGTGTCCAAACGTTTGACTGGTACTGTATCTATTTGTGTGTGCGTGCTTACATATGCAAGCATGTATGTATGTGTGTGTGTGTGAATTTTGCCTGTGTGTGTGTGTGTGTCTCTGTCTCTCTCCACATGACAATAGGGCGCTCTGTGATGGATCTGAAGCCTCCATTTAGCGACGCTTCCTTCAGCGGGCTGTGGAAAACACAGCCGCCCGCTTCGCCGCCCCAACCCAGCAGGCTGAGAGGGGCTCGGCGGCGCACAGGGCCACATGATAAAAGGCTCTATTTACAGGCAGAGACAACAAGTAGAGTTTTTCTCCCTCCAAAACAGATATCTGAATGCTTTTGAGAAGAGGCACAGAACCATTGGAATTGGAATTTCATTGGAATTCATTGGAATTTCCAGAGTTGATAGGCCCGAGACTGTGACTATGGATAGGAACCTGGGTTGAAATTAGAGGTCGAACCGATTATGATTTTTCAACACCGATACCGATTATTGGAGGACCAAAAAAAGCCGATACCAAGTTATCGTGTTTATAATAAACACAGAAATACGATCCTTTGGTCATTAATATGGTCTAATCCGGACACTATCATTTCAGTGAAATAAGGAACAGTTCTGTATTTTTATCAAACGGGTAGCAAACCCAAGTCTAAATATTGCTGTTACATTGCACAACCGTCAATGTTATGTCATAGGAGCGAGAGAGGAAGAAAGAGCAGCCCAAACTGTAGCATATACCCTGACTCTGCATGCAATGAATGCAAGAGAAGTGACACAATTTCCCTAGTTAATATTGCCTGCTAACATGAATTTCTTTGAACTAAATATGCAGGTTTAAAACGATATGCTTCTGTGTACTGATTTTAAGAAAGGCATTGATGTTTATGGTTAGGTACATTCGTGCAAAGATTGTGCTTTTTTCACAAATGCGCTTTTGTTGAATCATCACACGTCTGCCGAAGTAGGCTGTGATTCGATTGATTATATGCAACGCAGGACAAGCTAGTTTACCTAGTAATATCGTCAACCATGTGTAGGTAACTAGTGATTGTGAAGATTGATTGTTTTTTACAAGTTTAATAAGTTTATAAGTTTAATGCTAGCTAGCAACTTACCTTGGCCTGCAATCAGCCATAATCAGCGTCCAAAAATGCTGATTACCGATTGTTATGAAAACTTGAAAATCGGCCCTAATTAATTGGCCATGCCGGATAAATCGGTCAACCTCTAGTTGAAATAGTGTGTGTTTTATTTCAAATACTTTGATTGAGCTTTCCTGGCACAATGGAATGAATAGGATAGTCCTAAAAGAGCAAACCTGTTACTAGACATGCACAAAGAAACACTTTGAAAGTAAAACAAATGCTATTTGAATGCCAGTCTGGACTGTGGATTGGAAACGGAGAGGCCAATAAGTTAACAATTTCTCATAATGACAATATCATTATGCATCTGCCATGAGTTGGAGGTGACTAGTTGTGGATTTTCATAAAACCTTTACAGCTCTGCACGCCTCTAAACCTCAAGAGATTGTTCATCACAGGATTAAAGAATGTGGAGTGGACCTGCACTTTTCTTTAGCCCCAGTCTTTTCGGGAGTCCTCAATGCACTTTCATGTCTCCCGAGAGAGAGAGAGAGAAAGAGAGAGAGGGAGAAAAAGGAGTGAGGAGAGAAAAGGAGAAGAAAAGACATGCAGGTTCAGTGAGGGGGAAGGAGGGGCGTAGCTGCAGACACGGGCTGTGGAATGCACACTTTTTAAAAAGCACCTGGCTAGACAGGCACCGTTCTTCCGCCCTCCTCTCCTTCTTCCTCCCTCGCTCCTAGGCCCATCAGAAATGAGACAATGGAAGAATCTCGGAGCTGGTCTGCCAAGAAAGCGGTTCTGAATGCTCCTTGCCTGTATCCCAAATCGCACCTTGTTCCCTATAAAGTGCAAGATAGATTGAACAGGGTTCCATTTGGGATGTAGACCTCTTCTGCCGCCGGTAGATGTGGACAGAGAGAAGAAGGAATGTCCGCCAAGCACATGTTATGACGTTAGGGGTCAAGTTTGGAAAAGCGAGCGCCTGGAGTATGCCCGGTGTGATGTTGACCCACGCGCGAGTCTAATCAAAAACAGGCAATGGATGGGCGCACGGAATTTCTGACCTCACTCTAGATCCACTTCCTTGCTTAACCCCTCGTCTGTCTGTCAAACAAAGGGAGTCACAGGTTCATTTAAATTTGGCAAGAGTGCCGAAAATCCCAACTAAAAGCATTGAAAACGGATGGACACAGAATGAGGACTCTCGTGCAAACCATGGTTCATGGTTCATCCTACCTCATAGGATCCGTGACAAACTCTACCTCCGTCAACAAACATTAACGTTCCAATTACCTGGGTGCTGACAAATCGCGTCCCGTCCGTTGCCGCCACTGTCAGGTTGTAATTGGATTTCTGCTCGGCGTCGAGGGGCCTCGCCACAATCAGGGTCCCGCTGGCCTTGCCCACGTCAAAGCGGCTGTCGTAGTTCCCACCTGGTGGAAACGACGGAAGGAAGGGTTAGGCGGGCGCACAAATTAAAATGGACAGGAAATGAGTGGGGCCATCATCACCTGTTTAAATTATAACGCAGTACTGGAGCTAGGTAAGCTAACAGTGACATACGGTTCTGTTTGGCCGTGGCATTAGGCAAGAGGAACTTATACATAAATTGTATGTAATCCATGTATAATAATAAATGTATATTATCCATACTGTTGCCTACATCAATTTGATAAGCAACATTATCCCTATTGTTGATACATACAGAAGCACATATGTACTGCAATGTGTATCACCGATGTAAAAAACATTTCCCTGTACTTATGTTAACTTTCCAGACTCATTGTGGAACCATATGTGCAAGTGGTATTATGATGTGTATACATCAATCACGTACAGTTAGTTGCATGTGTCAATAGATTCCACGAGACACCGTGAATGAAATACACATACGGTACATAGACAAAATGGAGCCATATGTTCATGTTCACGTGCGGTATATGTGTTGACGTAAATCTGTTGTCACACGATCACAAGAATGACAGAAACAAATGCACAAGCTCAGCCACGTGACAGTACGGCTGGGTTCAAACGCCATTTGAACTCTTTCAAACACTTTGAGCCTGCATGAAGTGTAGCATGGGAGGGGTTTGCACTCCTATTGGTCTATGAAGCCAGGCAGGCTCAGTCAAGCACACCTAGAGCAGTTGAAATTATTTCAAATAGTTTTTGAACCCAGATCTGCATGACAGACATCACAGTCAACAATCTCCAACGGTACTAGAGAGATCACTTAATACAGCCATGGGCAGCAGAGAGATCCCATTACAGCAGATCTACCTTCCGCTGTACAGTTGAGGTCGCAAGCCATCTGAACGACGTAAAACACTTCCCCCGTGTCTCCTTCTGGACAAACCAAATCCAGTACAAGAGACATTAGCAAAGGAGAAGAGAAGAGAAGCAGAGAAGGAGAAAACATAGAGAAAAAAGAGAGAGGCAAGGCGTCAGTCAAACGTTGGTTAGGAGAAGGGAGGAGGGAGAAGTATTTTCAGGAAATGTATGCAGTAGAGATGTTAACATTCACCATGCAAAGAAGTCACTATTAGAGATTCAATTATTACAGGGAGCAAGGAGAAAATAGGTTGTACGTTGGTTTTGTTTTTGGGTTTGTTGGGTTCACACTCATATTCGCTTGCTTGGGTTAGTGCTAAGAAGAAAGCTACAAGTATCTATGCCGGGGATGTCTTCCCTTGTCTATACAACTAGATTCATCTCCTTCTAGAGCGCATTCAACTGACCCACATACACACGCATGCGCGTATGCACAGACCCACACGCAACCTAAAACGGAACCCTGCAGCCACTCGTCAAGGTTTCACCTGTGATCTCGAACCAGACTGGCGTGTCCGACGTCTCCGTGGTGATGACCCCCACCATGTGCGCCACGGGGTCGCTCTCCATCACTGAGAAGAAGAAGGGGGGCTCCTCAAAGGCCAGGGGGGGGGCGCTGGCCGCCACCTCCGGCTTGGGGATCCACTCAATGTGCAGCCGGCAGGTGGACGACTTCTGGGGGCGCCCGTTGTCCACCGCTTTGATCTGAAAGAGAGAGGGAATGAATTGATTTGGGTAACTAAATTATACAACAAAACACACTGGATTCCCAGCGGATAGCACTTAAAAAGCATGAATTAAAATACTTGAATTAAAACATAGGGAGAGAGACGGGGGAGAGGAAAGAGAGAGAGAGCAAGAGAGAGAGAGAGAAATAGAGTCAGAGACAGAGACAGATAGGCCAAGGGGTCAAAGAACGGCCAGCCACATGGAAAAAAACAACCACCGAGCAGAACACCTGTTACCATGGCGTCCCCGTTAAACAGATGTCCGGGGAGATTACTGTGTTAAGTGTCTAATTCTGTCAAGTGAGATAAATCTATCACAGGCAACACTGGCCCAAAAGTACTATGACATAAAAGTACTGTGACTATCCTAAACCTCAAAATGCTATTAACAAATGCAATATGGCATGTACATTGGAAATGGAAAAGTAAATCAACATGAATAAATCAAAGTCCTCAGTCTGATATGTACAAAAATATAAAACGCAACCTGTCAAGTGTTGGTCCCATGTTTCATGAGCTGAAAGAAAAGATCCCTGAAATGTTCGATACTCACAAAAAGCTTTTTTCTCTCAAATGTTGTGCACAAATTGGTTTACATCCCTGTTAGTGAGCATTTCTCCTTTGCCAAGATAATCCGTCCACCTGACAGGTGTGGCATATGAAGAAACTGATTAAACAGCATGATCATTACACGGGTACACCTTGTGCTGTGCTGGGGACAATAAAAGGCCACTTGAATGTCCAGTTTTGTCACAACATAATGCCAGATGTCTACATTTGAGGGAGCGTGCAATTGGCATGCTGACTGCAGGAATGTCCACCAGAGCTACTACCAGATCATGTAATGTTAATTTCTCTACCATAAGCCGCCTCCAAAGTTTTTTTGAGAGAATTTAGCAGTACGTCCAAATCGGCCTCACAACCACAGACCAGACCAGCCCCTTCACATCTGGCTTCTTCTCCTGCAGGATCATCTGAGAACAGCCACACGGACAGCTGATGAAACTGTCTGTAATGAAGACCTTTTGTAGGGAAAAACTCATTCTGATTGGCTGGGCCTGGCTCCAAGTGGGTGGGCCTTTGCCTGCCCCCCCCCCCCCCCCATGTATTTCAATTGACTGATTTCCTTATATGAACTTTAACTCAGTTTTTTTTCAATGTAATTGCTGCATGTTGCATTTATATTTTTGTTCGGTATAAGATGCGGAGGAATTTCCTCGCGAAAAATCCAGAGTGCAAAAACGATGAATCAAAATGCGCTAGGCTACTCACGGTGAGGATGTCATACTCCCCGGCGGAGGAGAACTTCTTGGATGACACCAGACCCGTCTTTGGCTCGATGAAGAACTTCCCGTGCTCATCTCCCTCCTCGATGGAATAAGAGATCTCCGAGTTGGCACCCTCATCGCGGTCCGAGGCGATCACCCGGTACACGGGATCCCGCTTAAGAGCCCGGTCCTTTTCCGTTTTTTCCCGTTCTGGAAGCTTGATCTTGTAGATCTTCTCCAGGAACTGTGGCCGATTGTCGTTCTCGTCCAGGACTTTGACGATGACACGGACCGTGGTGGATTTGGCGGGAACCCCGTGGTCGGTGACGGTGATCTATTTGGGAAAAGTTTGGAAAAACATGTTATTAAAATGGAAGTATGGAAATTATGATGCCTGTGACTATTCTGAACAACAACAAAAAAAGAGCAGGAAATATGGAATTAGAATGGGAATTCCTTGAGAGAATTTTTGAGGAAAACATGGAATTACAATTGGAATCCTATGTTTGAGACTGTGAGAGGGAAAAGAGGGAAACGGTGAATGAAACGCTTCAAAGGATCTATGTGAATTAACTGTCATCACATTTCACATTTAGAACGGACATTGTGCTCCATATTCCCATGCAACCTTGGAAAGAGTGTTGTCACGTAAACATTTCCAATTAAAAGGCACGTTTAAAACCAGTTTAGCGAAACAATGCATATACTGCAGAGGAGAGGGGGGGGGGGGGAACCAGGCAATAATGGAGCACATATGTGTAAGCAGTAAACTCTGCATCTCGTAAATATGTAATGACCGGAGCTCCGACGTTTGAGGACGTTCCTTATTCGAAGCCTTTGAACTAACCAAAAGAGAGCAGGGGTAAAAAAAAAAAAAAGCAAACTCACTTTCTTCTCCCCCTTTCTCTCTCTCCCCCCTACCTCTTCCTCCCTCTCTCCATGTCATTGCTGTGCTCACAAATGTTTCTCAGTTAGTCAATTGGCTGCCAAAATTGAAGCAATTCCTTCCCGAGATTAGCGAGCTGTCAAGTCATTTTATTCAAAGACCCACGCTGTGCTTCCGGGAACCAATATGCGAAGGGAACAGGCTTGTTATTCACTCGCTCGCTTATTGAAGTTGAATTGTTCCCTTTCCTTCTTTCTTTCTTTCCCTTTCACTCATTCTTTTTTTTAATGGTGAATGGATTCAATGAATGTGAGTGGCAAGTCATAGTTTGGCGTTTTTTTCTGAGACGAGCGCAACAAGACGGTCCAAAGACCGCACTCGCTTTGCTGCTTTGCTTTCCTGCTACAGACGAATGAGACTCGTCGTTATTTTGGGGATGTAGCAGGTCCCGTTTCTTTGGTGAGCAATGTGCCCCTGAGCAAGGCAGTTAACCCACTGTTCCCCGGGGCGCCCAAGACCTGGATGTCAATGAAGGGAGCCCCCCAGCACCTCTCTGATTCAGAGGTATCCCCCTTCCCCAATGTCTTCTTAGTGCTCCAAAAACAATATATTCCGTTAAATGGGTTTACCTTTATTTGACTAGGCAAGTCAGTTAAGAGCAAATTCTTATTTTCAAGATCAGTTTGTGCGGTCTTGCCAATTCCCATGGTCATTGACACATAGCACAAACTGATCTGGGACCAGGGTTTAAAAAAATTAAAACACCAATGGCACGATGTGTTAACCCATTTGGAGAGGTTTGATTAAAAATAGTTCAAAAATAATGATGAAACCCTACAGCCCATAGTTTGCTTGAGAGACTTAAGTTGGTTTTAACATTAGTTTTAACACTTGGTAGTTTGAACACTCAGCTGCTTTAACACTTTGTTAATTAGGCCTGGCTTAATGGCTGAATGGTGTCTTTCAAATGAAATGCACAGCCAGCTTAATGTACGCAGCCAGCAATAAGCTTAGATGACCCAAACAAACACAACACTTAAATCTCATGTGTAACTGGGAAACTGAACTGGGGATCGTCCATCTCACAGCCGGGAGAGATGTGAGCAATTCTGAGCTTAAAGCGTCAGAAATAAAAAATAAAGAGCTGAACAATAGTCATTTAAAACCATCTGCTCAGCACTTTAGCAAAAACACTTTGGGGTTGTGGTCACACGCCATTTGGCACTAGCAGCGACAATTAGCGGCATAATGTGTTTTTGTTTTCCTGCGCCTAGTCGGTCCAAGGCCGCCCGAGTTATTTGCCCGAACAAAATTAATTAAATGGGACGACGAGGACCATTCGAGTTTGGGGCGGCGTGCGCCTCTCGGGAGCAGTGTTGCCGGTGCGTTGGCCCGTATTCTCATATTCTGTAATGAACATTGCCATTACGGGCAGATGAGTTCATTTGGCCCCGTTTTCAGATTATATTCATGCATCCCAAATGGCACCCTACATCGACATGGTGCACTACTTTTGACCAGAGCCCTAGTTGTCCTGTTCAAAAGCAGTGCACTATATAGGGAGTAGAGTGTCATTGGTACACACGCATTGTCCACAGTTCCGTCTGTGAAATCAAAGCAGTGGATTGAAAAAAGCTGAAGATGAGGACCCGGGCTAATGTGAACAGCTGAACTCGGCTGTGTGTGTGTGCATCCCAAATTATATCCGATTCCCGATATAGTGCACTTCTTTCGACCAGGGCCCACAGGCCTCTGGCCAAAAGTAGTGCATTAAATTGGGAATAGGGTGCCATTTGGGATGCAATTAAATGGTAATTATTGCAGAGCAACCGAAGAGACAAGATAGGAGCATCAATTACAGAAACTAACTGAACTCTGTAATATTGTACGGGGAACAAGTGGGTTAACTGCCTTTCTCAGGGGCAGAACGGCAGATTTTTACCTAGTCAGACAGAGTGAGTGAGTGAGTGAGTGTGTGTACATGAGTGCGCTTCCGAGCCGTGCTAGACAGTTGCTCATCAGCACATCCTACTCTTTCAAAACAAAGCCTTTACCAGAGGCCAGTCTCTCACCATGTCCGACAGACAGTCACAACAACGTGAAGACCGTGTCACAGTGGTTCTCAGGCTTTTTGGAATTAAATGTTTACACTTGGTGCGTATTGTTGCGCGTCTGCAACAAACCCCTGGTCAAATGGCGGCCAACCGTCAAGTCTGTCGTCGTGAAACATTAGTGCCTAGACACTTCAGAGGGCATTAATCAAGAAAGTGGCTGAGACTATAGACACTTGGGAAGTTGGTGTAGAGATATGCCTATGAGCAGAACATTAAACTTGACTCACTCCCTCCCTCCCTCCCTCCCTCCCTCCCTCCCTCCCTCCCTCCCTCCCTCCCTCCCTCACCCTCACTCCCTCCCTCACCCTCACTCCCTCCCTCTCCCTCACTCCCTCCCTCTCCCTCCCTCTCCCTCACTCTCAATTCAAGGGCTTTATTGGCATGGGAAAAATATGTTAACATTGCAAAGCAAGTGAAATAGATAATAAACAAAAGATTACACTCACAGACGTTCCAAAAGAATAAAGACATTGCAAATGTCATATTATATCTATATACAGTGGGAGTGGGGGAGGTCTCTGAGTGAGCAAATGCCAGGCTAATCTTGGTGAGCCTGGCATTTGCAAAACTGACCTAAGATCAGCTTATAAGACAAAGGTGGCGGAGGGAAGGTGGGAAGACCTCAAACCCTGGTCTGAACCCCTTTCTCCACAACCACCTGCATATACACATATATATACACATATATATATATATATATATATATATATATATATATATATATATATACACATATATATATATATATACACACACATATAATATACATACACACATATAATATACACACACACACACACACAACCAGTCAAAAGTTTGGACACACCAACTCATTCAAGTGTTTTTATTTGTACTATTTTCTACATTTTACAGTGAAGACATCAAAACTCTGAAATAACACAGATGGAAACATGTAGTTACCAAAAAAGTGTTAAACAAATCTAAATATATTTTATATTTGAGATTCTTCAAAGTAGCCACCCTTCACCTTGATGACAGCTTTATAAACTTTTGGCATCCTCTCAATGAGCTCATGAGGTAGTCACCTGGAAGGCATTTCAATTAATAGGTGTGCCTTGTTAAAAGTTAATTTGTGGAATTTCTTTCCGTCTTAATGCGTTTGAGCCAATCAGTTGTGTTGTGACATGGTAGGAGTGGTATACAGAAGATAGCCCTATTTGGTAAAATACAACGTCCATATTATGGCAAGAACAGCTCAAATAAGCAAAGAGAAATGACAGTCCAGACATGAAGGTCAGTCAATCCGGAAAATGTCAAGAACTTCGAAAGTTTCTTCGAGTGCAGTCGCAAAAACCCATCAAGCGCTATAATGAAACTGGTTCTCATGAGGACCGCTACAGGAAAGGATGACCCATTAGAGTTACCAGTCTCAGAAATTGCAACCCAAATAAATGCTTCAGAGTTCAAGTAACAGACACATCTCAACATCAACTGTTCAGAGAAGACTGCGTGAATCAGGCCTTCATGGTTGAATTGCTGCAAAGAAACCACTACTAAAGGACACCAATAAGAAGAAAAGCATTGCTTGGGCCAAGATACACGAGCAATGGACATTAAACCAGTGGAAATCTGTCCTTTGGTCTGATGAGTCCAAATTGGAGATGTTTGGTTCCAACCGCCGTGTCTTTGTGAGACGCAGAGTAGGTGAACGTATGAGCTCTGCATGTGTAGTTCCAACCGTGAAGCACGAAGGAGGTGCTGCTGTGGTGTTTTCCTGGTGATACTGTCTGTGATTTATTTAGAAGTCAAGGCACACTTAACCAGCATGGATACCACAGCATTCTGCAGTGATACTCCATCCCATCTGGTTTGCACTTAGTGTGACTATCATTTGTTTTTCAACAGCACAATGACCCAATACACCTCCAGGCTGTGTAAGAGCTATTTGATCAAGAAGGAGAGTGATGGGGTGCTGCATCAGATGACCTGGTCTCCACAATCAACTGACCTCAACTTAATTGAGATGTTTTTTTTAAATATAACCTTTATTTAACTAGGCAAGTCAGTTAAGAACAAATTCTTATTTACAATGACAGCCTACCCCAGCCAAACGTGGACAACTTGTGCGTCGCCCTATGGGACTCCCAATTACGACCAGGTGTGATGCAGCCTGGATTCGAACAAGGTACTGCAGTGACGCCTCTTGCACTGAGAGGCAGTGTCTCAGACCACTGAGCCACTCGGGAGCCGTAGGTCTGGGATGAGTTGGAACGCAGAGTGAAGGAAAAGCAGCCAGCAAGTGCTAAGGATATGTGGGAACTCCTTCAGGACTGTTGATAAAGCATTCCAGGTGAAGCTGGTTGAGAGAATTCCAAGAGTGCAAAGCTTTCATCAAAGCAAAGGGTGGCTACATTGAAGAAACTAAAATATATTTAGCTTTGTTTAACACTTTAAGTTACTACATGATTCCATATGTGTTATTTCATAGTTTTGATGTCTTCACTATTATTCTACAATGTAGAAAATAATTTTAAAAAATAAAGAAAAACCGTTGAATGAGTAGGTGTGTCCAAACCTTTGACTGGTTATGTATGTATGTATGTATGTATGTATGTATGTATGTATGTATGTATGTATGTATGTATGTATGTATGTATGTATGTATAAAGAAGTGTACGAATGTCACTGTGCATTTTAATTTGGCCCCAACATGAAAGAACTGGAGGAGCGCTTTGAGCTTGTTAACATTTAATGTGGTTATTTAACGTCTGCTGGAGCATTTCTTCAAACGGGACAAATGAACAGCGTAGTAATAACAAACGGGCTCTGGCTATGTATTCGTAAAAACAGGAGCCTGTTGGAAAAACACAGCGGCTATCAGCTCTCTTCATCTTTAATTCTACTGTCACACACCAACCAATGCCCCTGAGATTAACCCTCAAGGGTGGCTTTGGACTCTGACTGCCCTGGGAATCTGCTCAGCCGTTCGCACAGAGGGCTCCTGGCCTGGTCACTTTAACAAATTAAAAAAGGGCTTTTGGTGTCGAAAGCTTCAATTTAGTTTTCCTCTCTCTTGAGGCCTCTGCAACTCGGCACTCAAATCTAAGAGTAGGCCATTTAATTTGTCATAGATGTGGTTGGAGAGAATGAGAGAGAGAGGGGGGGAGGGAAAGAGAGAGACAGAGAAAGAGAGAGGAGGAAGAGAAGGAGAAGCGGGAGGCAGTAAAATGTCTCCCTTCGGGAGAACCGATCTCTCCCCTCCTCTCCCCCACTATCTTTACTCTCCAGTCCCAGAATAAAATGAGTGCGTCCCACTGTGTAAATTGAGTATGAAAACACAGGGAGTGGCTGGCATGCGGGCACACATCGGCATTAATTGGCATCCAATGAACCGCAAATTGCATTAACTCCTATAACGATAATTAAGCAGCGCCCAATCTGGTTAATCGATCTTGGCACAAAATTAAATGTGCTGGCGTTAAACGTTTGGTTAGGTTGGGCAGAGGGAATGGAATGAAGTGGGGGGTGGGGGTGTGGAAGAAAGGTGGGGTTAGAGAAGAAAGAGAGGGAGAGACAGAAAGAGAGAGAGACAGCAATAGAGAGAGAAAAAGTGAGTATCCACAAGTTTAAACATCAACCCGGCGTTGAAGGTTTGCTTCCTGCCCCGGCTTGCCCCCCTCGATCCCGTGACGGTACACTGGAGAAGAACAAAGGCACAGTCACCCTGATTCCCCCCTGGAAATCTCAAACAGCGGAATCATGATCCAAAACCCAAACCCCCTTCCGCCGGTTAGTGTGGAACTATGCGCTGCGTCTCTGTGCCCCAGCTTGTTTTGGTTGGCAACACTTGGCGCTCGGCCAAAGTACGTTGGTTGGAGGTTGAAGACAGCCAAGCCTAAAGGCCGTTTCGGCTGAAGAGGTCGTCCTTGAGGGCCTTTCTGATGATTAGCAATGCTGCTAATGCTTCTCCAAACAAACACGAGGGCTCACACAGACGGACAGACAAGGAAGTAGACCGTTTTTTCCATTCCCCCGCTTCTTTCTCCCTCCCCCTTTCTGTTAGTGGTAGACCAGACAAAACAAGGTGCTTACCTCAAGAATGTGCTCATCCTGCTGTTCTCGATCCAGCTTCCTCGAGGTAGTTGTAACAAGACCTGTTGAGAGAAAAGAGAGGTTTGCTAGTACTATGGCCCCGATCAATGTATTCATGTTGCATCAATGTTACATCTTTTTGCTACAGGACAATGTGATATTCCATTTTCTTGACCTGATGCAATCATGAAAATGAAATCACAAAACCATAGAGAAAAAGGCAGCTAATACTGAGAAAAAAAGGCATATTTGTAATGGCAGACAAACTTCATTACAAGACGCATGACGTGCTTCCTAAAGCTAAACTAACACGAAAGCATGAAAGGGCCAGGGTAAATAGCTGATTTACAGTCCGCCACAAGTGAAATATCGCGGAGGTCCGCTGACGGGCTCTGTAACAAGCGGTGGCCTCTAAAACTCTAACTGAGGCTTATAGCGCAAGCTGAACAAATACAGAGGCGGGCAGTCAAGAGGCAGACACATTCAACTACAGCCCCAAGCCCGAGCGCCAGAGTCTCAACTCGTCTGTGTAGGGGTTTCGAATGAGATCCCCATGGTTTGGTTAAGGATTTTCGAGATTTGAATCAGATTCAACCAAAGGACAGGGAGAAGAGAGATAATTTTGTTTTAAATATATGGCTACATTATACGAGCAGTCTCTTCTCCTCAAATAATAAGCAGCGTATTCTCACTCCCGGCGTAATTGTAACCTTGCAGTAGACATGAGTGCAGTGTAGACGTGCCAGAGCAGACCGCACCAGAGCCGGCTGGTCGACCTGATTATCATAGCAAAAAAAAAAAAGGATTTCCGAAACCCAAGCCCATCAATGGCACATATGGTGCAAACCAGAATAGCAAGCCCACAACTTACAGCACCTCTCAAAATAGCCCTGCACAGCAAATGAAGGACTCAACTGAGCCAGAGCTCCCCTGGGCGTCATACCTTACCCTAAAAAGTAACCATGTTCATTTGAAATTTGAAATAAATAAAAAACAAAGCGCTATCAGCATTAGAGAAAGACAATGTTTCCCTTGTGTGCTAAGCTAGTTTTTGTTTGTCCGGGAAATTGGGAACGATTAAGAAAGGAAGGACGCTTGACAACATGCCACTGTCAGGACAAATGCAAGACCTAAGTCAATGGGATACACTGTACTGTTGTAATAATGCTGGGTAGTTTGGTCATGGGTAGTGTTATGGGTTGAGACTAGCAGCTAACTGGCGAACAAGGCTCTTTGTAAAAGAAGGTAAGGCATATCGGTGGGGCTGTCCTGAAAACCGGGACAATTTGCAGGGCATCTCAATGGACATAAACAAAGTGATCGTATTACCCCCATTTCCCAAAGAATGAAAGAGAGTGGCTCTCACACACACACATACACATATATATATATATATATATATATATACACACAATAATATTACCCACATTTCCCAAAGACTGGCAAAGAGAGGGGGTTGCGCTCTCACACACACAAACACACGTTCCCCTTTGTCAAGCTGCCAAGTGTGCCAGGCTGAAAATCCTCCACAGCTTTAATTGAAGGGACGGGGGTTGACTCCTCTGCACATCCATCCTAGCGAGAAGCTACATTTAACTGAGGTACAACTCTTAGGAAAGGTTGCTCTAAATTGATCCGGATGGCTGGAGCTATCTTTCTTTTTTTCTTAAAGTATCTTAGCTGTCTCCTAGCTCTCGGGATCGGTCCTTTGATGTGGGGTTAGAAGCGTCAACAACTATGAAGTGGTACTCTTAGCTTAGCGTACGTTCCAATCTTTATCTGAGCCACGGCTGCAGGCTTCCAGCCTCTGAAGATCAATTCTGCCTATGGATTGGAAATACACTGCCGCCAGTAAGTACTATACACAGTTTACCAAACATTAAGAACACCCCCCCCCCCCCTTCTCTTCTCAGAACAGCCTCAAATCGTCGGGCGTGGACTCTATAAGAAAGCCTTTCCACAGGGAATGCCCAACCCATGTTGACTCCAATGCTTCCCACAGTTGTGTCAAGTTGTCTGGATGTCCTTTGGGTGGTGGACCATTCTTGATACCTACAGGAAAATGTTGAGCATGAAAAACCCCAGCAGCTCTTGACACAAACTGGTGTGCCTTGCGACCTACTACCATACCTTGTTCAAAGGCACTTACATCTTTTGTCTTGCCCAATCCATGTCTCAATTGTCTCAGGGCTTAAAAATCATTTGTTAACCTATCTACACTGATTGAAGTGGATTTAACAGGTGACTTCAATAAGGGATCGTAACTTTCACCTGGATTCACCTGGTCAGTCTATGTCATGGAAAGTTTTTTTTACAGTCGGTGTATAGCTATAGGGACTAGTCCTAGATACAGAGTACAGACAGAAGTCAACATGACTAAATTGTGTTAAGATTAGAGGAGCTGTACAGCTGTTGGCAGGCTACATATAGGCCTGCAATCAGGCTACATATAGGCCTGCCAACAGGCTACATATAGGCCTGCCATCAGGGAGAAGCTTGCCGTTCCAAACCCAAAAACCAGCTCTCAAAAACACACACACGCAATCACACACACACTAGACAGCAGAGAGAAGGTTGCCGTTCTAATCCACAATATAGCGGTCCAAACACACACAAGCCTCCTCAGGAGTGGGCTGAGCCGGGGCCGACAGTAATTACAGCCAGGCTGTTTTGAGAAGAGGGGAAAAACAACAGTTTCAGAAGAGAGGTCGCTCCTCAGCATGTCCTTCAGCACAACCGCGTCTCCAAAATGGAGGCCGGGGGAGCTGGTTGGGACGATGCCGGGCTGGGACAACACAACCCAGGTATTACTGCAGTGATTAGCAGTCTAGCAGGGTGACACATATTTAGCTGTCGACTGCAGACGTGTGGGAATCTTGTTGGTGTCTGCAGTGGGTGGTTTAAACCCTCCCCGGTTATGAACGAGCTATATGAGCGCCTTGAGATATTTACCGTAATTGTTGAAAAACTAGCAAAAATCTCCCCAAGATTTCATTATTTGATCTAGGTCGGGATTGCTGTTTTTCTGTTGTGTTGAGGGTAAAAAAATATAACGGCCCAGGGCAACTCGTTTTTCTCATAAGGAGAAAACATTTAACCTCTCCTAGCTTTGAGTGCCGAAGACAATAATTTCAACATCTTCGTGTTTCATTGTAGAATCTACCAACTAGCTCCAAGCTAGTCTCCGGGGAGACACAAGCAGAACCCAAAATGTAGGTAAAAAAACAGCAATTTGTTTCCTGCACTTGTTGCTCCATCACACAGCCCAAGAAAACCGTTATTATCCCAAAGTGTGTGTCGCACGGCAAAGTATCCCAAAAGAAGTAGCCCAAAGCATGGCCGACTTGTGTGAGGGGTTCTAAGATAAGGCAGGATAAACAGTTAAGAGTAGAGAAGGGGTTGTTTGGGTGTTCCTTTAAAAAGGTAAGCTGCCACAGAGCCATTGACTGGGGACCATTGATGGGCCTCCGCACATGTATAATTTAGCTAGGGGAGAAATGCCGCACTTCACACAGCTTACAAAAAGGCCCCTGCGTCCCTGTAAGAGCCCACTTCACACGTACAATCAGGGATGCAGACAGGGACACAGATTCACAGAACAAGATAGAAACCGCCACACACTCGGACAGGGACGTACTGACAGGCACACACAGACACAGTGTAAGTGGACTCAGACAATACCCTCCCGTGACCCTCCCACACCTGCTGCTAAGAGGGGGTCTTTGTGAAAATGGCTAGCATTTAGCGAAGGAGAGAGAGAGACAGCTATATCACTCCAAAACTAAAATGCCTGCCTCGCTCCCCTAAACGCACACACACCCCAAGGAGGGATAGGGATGCTTCCTACCTCATTACCCTCCTACCAGGTAGCTAATAGGACTCATCTAATGGATATTCATAAGAGGGCATATAAACAAACAATGCATGCGTACCTAATGGAAACCTATTCCCTACATAGTGCACTTCTTTTGACAGTGGGCCCTGGTCAAATGTAATGCAGTAAGTAGGGAATAGGTTCCCATTAGGGACACAAAAAGAGGGACCCCTACTATGAGCTCACAGTCTCTCTGTAGACAGTTCTCGAGTAGGACAGATACAGGAGATCTGGGAAAATATATAATCTCCAAAACTAATATTCATATGATGGAAGCTGATGACTATTGGAAGCTTGGGAATTTCCCCCGACAGAATGTGCAGGACTGACGATAAGCGGATGCGCAAGGAAGCACAGTTGCTTACGACCACGAACAGAAATAAATATTGACACTGAAGGAACGCAATTTCGCGGACCAATTTTTATAAGGTCAATGTCATCTGTGGTCGTGGTACATTGAAAGCGTATCAGAACCACCTGGGTGTTACTGATTCTGATTACCATTGTTAAATATGACGGGGGGGGGGGGGGGTCACATTCACAGGGCACCAAACGGAAGACAACTGGCTAAAACAGTGAGGGACTACTCCAAGGAGAGGCACACATTTTCCTCTCCCGTTGCAAAACATTGTGCTAACGGTGTCCCTATAGGAATGCAGCCCCTATCTGTTTTTTTATTGGGGGGGGGTTCTCTCCAGATGCCTGCTTGAGAGTGTGATTGATGTATGGGTTGGTGACGAGGATGAGTAATTGGATACTGTGGAGCTGATTACCAGCTGGGGTCTACATACTGGCTATACTGCTTATATTATGCCTGAATGTAATGTGTCTGGCTTCAATTTAGAGGGAGGGAGGGAGGGAGGGAGAAAGAGAGAAACAGAGAGAGGGAGGTAAGAAGAGAAAGGTAGAGCAAAATAGACAGTGAAAGACCGGAAACACCTTGTGTATGAGTGAGAAAACACCAATCCCAGGCAGACGACAGCCATGTTTTTTTAAATGTTTTTTTTTTTTACATGGGCTCCTGTGTACATTCCCGTTCTCAGTCACGCGCTGAAGACAGACAGTCTGGCCGGTGTGCCAGGATGTAGATTCAGCTGTTCCCAGAGAGAGGTGAGGGAGGTGCTTAGGAGCTTAGGAAGGGGCGAGCCGGGAGGAACAGGTGTCCTAAGTCCATACTTAATGAACCTCGAAGCCTAGTGCTATAGGCCTTCCTCACACTCTCAAACAGAGAGACAGACGGACACACACACACACACACACACACACAGACAGTAAAACACCCTACAAAAGGTTCAGGTGTGTGGATTAGGTTCAGGTGTGAAGCTGTGGATTAGTTTTTCCTGAGAAAAGTATACTCCATCCCTTTCCTTTCTCGCTCCTTTAACACCATTTGGTGTCTCGTGCTGGTTGTTCGGGGCCCCGAATAGCAGGAAACGGCGGGAAGTTGTTGGTGGTATTATCCATTTCCTATCTGGCTTCCCCTCGCGCTCGGCCTGGGCGCTTTGATAAAACGCGGGTGCACATTGTCAGATGTTTTTTCTCTCCCCTTTTCTAATAGAGAAGGCGCCGCTGAAAGCCGATATGAGTATATCACGGAGTGGATGATTTGAAGCCCGGACCCCACCGGCTATTTTCTTTTTTTTTTCCTGTTCCAACGGCTTTTTATACAACTACCGGCATTAGAAATGCATATAAAAGCTGTCAGAGGAAACCATGCTTGCCAACGCAATACCGAGATATTCCTTTTCAATTTACTACAATGACTGGCTCTCTGAGGAGGACTCGCTAGGAGGAGGCGTTGTGCACTCATTTTCAATGGTGGCCAAAACATTTTTTTTATAAATAATAATAACCTGGGTTTATCTTTCCCATTCATTTCAATACGTTGGGTCAACTGCTGCCGCCAAATGCAGGGGAAACAATGTGGTATACACACAACTCTGTCCCACACAGGACATGCCATTGTCAGGACTAAAAGAGGAGGCAGAACTAAGTGAATGGGCTATGCTGTACTGTTGTCAAGTGAAGAACATTGAGTGCCTCATTGTGAAAGGGGAGGTTTTGTGTGTTTGCGCTCCAAGGCTAACTTTCATACAACAGACTATACAATAGTCTCTTGGGCAAGGACAGTGTTTGATCTCGCTTCTCGGGAACCTTGAACCTATCGTCCTAAAAGAGTCCTAGAGGGATCGTAGTTAAACACTGAAATACTGAACCAGAGACTATTGGTGCTCTTGCTCTTTACAGATCACAATGATCATCACCTTTATCATAATCATCAACACATGATCTATCACCTTTGGACTACATAGGATTGCCAGCGAGTTAGCCTAATTCTATCGCAGACTCTGCGATATTCTTGTGACCTTTGGCTGACCTCTCCCACTCCCTCCCTGTTTCCTGAGTGCAAGTGTACATCCGACGAGAAGTCACGGCTGTTTGAGCACAACCTCCAGTTCCCGACATTGTTTAAAGCCCGTCGCAGCAGGCTGCCTTCATCATTTAAATCCCTCTTTCGCCAGGTATCATTAACAGTAACAGTCTTCCTAGTCTCCCTCTATGCAGGTAGGCAGCTCACGTCCACCTCTCCCTGACGACTGCCCCTCACGTCGCTTTTTAACGAGAGGCCAAAGCTTTGTAGCGATTTAAAGAGTGGAGAGTGCACATGAGAGTGGAGGCTTGTACAGAGCAGGAGGTGGGTAACTCGATAACTCTACTTCTATAAGAGCTCGCTGGGTGTCAAGCCGAGCGAGGGTGGGAAAAACAGAAATGTGTTTTCCGACCGGAGCGGTGTTTGAAAAGGACGCTGAACCCACAGAGAGAGAGGGGGGGAGGGACGAATGAGAGAGGAGGCAGGGTGGGAATCCTGTGGTATGTGTATCATGATAAACCTGATCCACTTCAACACAGCGAGTGGGTGGGTTAGCACTAGATCAGGTGAAGGAGAAAGGGGGAGAGTCGTTCACACCAGCTCTGGATACAGACCACTGAGTTATGTGAGGAGGCACATACAACGCTACAAACACAGACTGCATACATACATTGATGGTCAAGGAGTCAATCTCACAAAGCAGACAGTATTCAAGTGACCCAATTCTCCTTGGCGTCTTCGAAAGACTGGGGAAAAGAAAACATTCAAACAGCGGGGAGGAACTCTTTTTATTCCAGACCAAGCGAAACACCAAAACCCATGAATTCCCATTGTCAGCTTTCTCCGAATGGGAATGCCATGGTGTCTTGCGAGAGAGAAGGAGAGAGCTGGCCTTGCACTTAAATGAAACCCCTAGAGTTACAGGGAACTAAACAGCCGGACTTGTTTACTCTGCAGAAATAAAGTAAGCCTTTCGTCCAGGGATTTAGCCAGCCGATACGGGGACTGCACAGGGACAAGGGCAAGGTGACACAAAAGCAGCCAGAAGATGAAGCCTTCATCTGCGTTTGAAGCCCTCGGACTGTCGGGCAATAAGCTACAGGAGGAAAATGATAGCTTCAATGATAGCTAGCTAGTTAGCTAAGCTACACGTGTCTGCAATGCTCACCAAAATAGGGAAAAGGGTGACCCAAAAGTGGCATGAGAAGAAGCCTTCATCTCTCTGCATTTGAAGCTGTCAGACTTTAAAGCAGATGACTGAAGGGAAAAAATGTTAGCTTCAAAGCTAATAAGCTAGCTAGCTATGCGTGTGTATGCAACGTTTGCCAAAACCCACACATACAACACACACAATTTTTTTCCTTTATTTTTTCCCCCACCCCTTTCTAGAGCTTTGTAGATATGCCAAAACAGGGCCTTGCTCCCGTTGCTGTTTTTGAACATATAACTACAGAGCGTGCTCTCCTGTAATATGTGGGGAGAATGCCATATTGAGTTGATAATGTCGACCGGGTACGAAGCCAATGTTCATCCGTCTTAATGGTAGTGATATGGAAAATAAAAAGATAATGTGTCCCATTCGCTGATGAACATCCTGTGACGATGTTTCAGCAACAGCTGAGATGCTCTCTCTCTCTCTCCATATAAATGCATATAGAAGTGATTCAGTTAAGTTTATCTTTGAACAAATGTGTCCCATTCACTTCTGAATATTACAGTTAATGTATTCAGCAACAGTTGAGATGCACTCAAATCCCCCCCCCAACCACACACACTCATTTTCTCCTTCTCCTCCAGAGAAATTACACAAACACATATACGGGGGCAGTGATTTAGTTAAAGTTTCTCTTTGTACCACCTCTTTGTCGAACCTGACGCTAGGAGCCCTGGTGTTCCACTGATAATAAAAAAAAAAAGTTAAACACTTTGATATGCATGAATGGGTTTCATCCCTCGTTCACCACCGTCCTTCATGTGAACCATTTGAGAAGACCGACAAAGCAACCGGAGCAGCGGTGCGTGTTTGGAACATAAACAGGTAGACTCAGTAGCCCCGTAAAGCTTTGAGTTTCATAAATACCCCGTAATCCGGAAGGGGGGACATATTTGCTGGTAATATGCAGGCTAAGTAGAAGCATTCGGTTCAAAGGGCAAGTTGAAATCTGCTCTGTGGTAGCTAAATAGGGTCGTTTTTGGAACTTCCAAGAACAATGCGCCGAAAGACCCGGACTCATATTGGATACGTTACGAAGAAAGAACGTGGAGTTTCAATCCAGACTCTTTGAATGGGAGGCAAAAACACCCAACTACAATACACTACGGTGGAAGCGACTATGGGGCCGATCTTGAGCAGCTAACCGGAAAATAGACAAACCGACACGTCAAATTCACTTTCTCAGACACACCTTTGGGTTTCCAACAATTGAGCGGAGACGTGCTTTCCATCTCAAGAGGTCAAAAGAAAATCATTGGATGTCAGCCCAAATCAATGGCCGGGGTCAAATATGGATCTGCCCATTGATCAGAGGGCACCAATGGAGCTCTTAAGGGAACACAGTATAATAGAATCAGACAATCCTGTTAAAACTTTGGGTGAAATTAAACCTCTTCGGCTGATCAGATCTTATGTGATTAATCACCGGTGTGCATCCATGTCTAGGCTGGTCTGCCCTATATACTAACTACAGATAGGAGAAACTCAAATCGAGGCCAACTCCTAAAATCCAACAACGGCTATTATCTAGACAGCATGAGTCTGCCGAACTCATCTCTACTAGTAAATCACTACTGTAAATCACTTCAAGAATGCCTGCTCCGTTGCAAGATAAATACACTTTGCCCACTGTGTTCAGGATGTCTTATCTGTCTAAGTGGAATCTTACAGTCAACCCACACACACACACACACACACACCCCCACACTCACACAAACCTTCCACACAACTGCCACCTTCATGATCAAATCTATGCCTAAATGATCTAAATGCAGTCAAATGCGCATTAGAAAGAAAAAAAACGGGGGGGAAAAAACGCTCTTTCTTTCTCCCCTTTCTTTTCTGTCTCGCCTTGGAGAGTTGCCAGCAGTCGGGAAAGCTAGAGAGAGCATGCTATATGACGAACCCTTATTTGGTCAAGAACATTTACATTGGCCCTTGCTATAACAAAAATAACCACAGTTTGTTGATGGGAGGACCGCCTTTGGATTATGGGACCACACAAGTCAATGGGGTAAATTGGAGAGACGACTGCTCTACCGCCCATTCCTCATGTCAGTTTAAATGAGTACTTGCATTTAAAGCAACAAGAGACGAGTACGCAAAACTCAGAGGAAGGATTTAAATGGAGTTTGTTAATTAGCAGCTACTGAAAGACATACAAGGTTGCACAATGCAATCAAAGTAAACAAGCTTGTTTGTAATAACAATGCTGTGTTAATTATTAAAAAGGGGACATACAAATCTAATTTTGCTGATTGACTTGATTCAGTCTAGCAGACTTTATATTGAGCCGCTGCTTTGGTAACTACTGTAATTCCATAACTGGGCATGGGGACTGCAGATAAGGCATTTGAAGTCCAGACTGAATAGTAATGAAAGCCAACTGAACAAAGTCAAGCTCTATGATATTATACTAATAAATCACATTCATATATATATATATATATATATATATAAAAAACATGGTATCTGTCCAACTGAATATAAAATGTGAAAAATTCCTCAAAACCCCACCAAAAATAACACACAGTCCTCTGAAGAAAGAAAAACTACAACATCCACATTCAAAAACTTCAGCTTCCATTTCAAAAGCTTCAGTTTGCAACGTGTACTCCTTTTACTCCTATTTCCGCTCATGTTGAAGTCAAATCACTGTCTGCACCAGTGGGCTTTACCCCCTCAAGAATAACGATGAAATATTCAACGTTCGTCCATTTTTAGAACACCATATGTGAACACACTGTGCTCTGTGGTTAGTGGGGAAAACCCCTGTAGACAGCACTCCTATCGACCATGCTAAAATCACATGGGCATACTGGAGATACCGAAGGCTTCTTATAAAACAAGAACAAAAATATTGATATCACCTAGATAACCTACAACTGGCCCCATGTACCCTCAAAGTCTCAAAGGGCAATTGAACATCTATTCTTTCTACATTTATTCTTTATGGAGAAGCGATATTCACGACCTTGTGAGAGGAGTTGGATTCTTTCAAGTGATTAAATTGGACATGACATTACATACACTCGACTCTCAGTTGGTATGTAGCCTATTGCCTACAATCTGTTAGGCAATGGTTAATTGATTGCTGGCCACACATTATACGTGGGAGGATTAATCCAAGGCGCTGTACATGCTTCGTGTTTCATATTACAGAACACACTTTGTCTATTCCACATTGGAATAGACAAAGCAAATGTGAAAGCAAAAGACAAGGCCATTTCCAATACATTTCATTGTACCACAAATGGATAACACTAATAACACGCATGAACTTAACTGGTTGTTTTCTATCTACCTTTACTATTCTGTCAATGCACTTCATTTAAAGCATAGTAGCACTACACATGTTTGCCTGCGAGAATTCAATTCCACCTTGGGAATCAATAAAGTTCAATTCAGCAAAGTGGCGGCCTTTGCCTTAGTCTTACCCATCTTGGAGTTGATGGCGAAAAATCCCTGCGGGTTGCCACTGGTGATCTTGTAGGAGAGCTTGTCGCCGGCCCGGGCATCCGGGTCCACCGCCTCGATCTGGATGATGGACACGTCCTTGGGCGAGTTCTCCGCAACCGATGGGTAGTAGACGGGCTCAGAGGTCTGTGGCGCATTGTCGTTGACGTCCTGGACCTCCACGTAGATCTCCACGAAGGCCGAGAGGGGCACCACGCCGCCGTCCATGGCGTACACAGTCAGCCAGTAGTGCGGGGTGGTCTCATGGTCCAGGAGTTCCTGGGTTCTGATGACCCCTGGGAGAAAAGAGAATCATTAGTTCTTAGGGCTCTTTTATTGTAAAAGATAAATAAATAAATTATATGGAAAACCAAAAGGGATAGCCTCCTTTTTTTCAATTTTCGCCTAAATGACATGACCCAAATCGAACTGCCTGTAGCTCAGGCCCTGAAGCAAGGATATGCATATTCTTGGTACCATTTGAAAAGTTTGAAGTTTGTGGAAATGTGAAGTGAATGTAGGAGAATATAACACAATAGATCTGGTAGAATAAAATACAAAGAGAAAACCAACCAGTGTTTTTTTACCACCATCTTTGAAATGCAAGAGAAAGGTCACTGTTATAGCTGTCACTCTGGTTATAATTCCGATAGTGTCCACAAGATGGCAGCGGCGTATGTGCAAAATTGATGGATAACTTGAAGAATGACTGACCTACAAGACTTTTAGTGTGAAGTCCCCAGAGTCATTTGGGCAAATCGTGAAGGACACATTCACATTCGTATTCCATTTTTCTGCAAGAATATCGTCAAATCTGTATACTTGGACTTTGATTCAGCTTTCCAAGTATTAGTAGCCACATTATAGGTTCAACATTTGCAAAACAACCAGTTTTCATAACTCTGAATATCCTTATAATTTTTTGGTCCAAAATGAAAAGGCATGCTGTCGTACAAGGAAAGTACCTACAGTTTACGACATATACATGGTTTCCGGATACTCCCGTAAAGCCCAGCTCATTGGCTATCTAGCTAGCTTTGACCCCGATTGGTGCTTATTTGAGAAAGATACAGCTGTTCAAGTGATGGCCGCCCGAGTCGTCGGCGTGCCATGAAGGCATAGCTCTCTGACCAAATATGGTGTCCTAAAGGATATACTACACCCCTAATGAAATAGTGTCTTGTTACCTTCTAGGACCTCTGAGGAATAGATACTAATGTGATTTGACTTGTTCAAACAACATTTAGGGTGGGATTTTCACAGATTCCTTTCTTTGCAAATTGAACGAGTGGAAATACAAAATTGATTGCGTGCTATATGGACCTTTTTAGGGTATGAAAAAGGATTTTATTTAACAAAACGACACTTCATGTTATCTCTGGGACCCTTTGGATGATAAATCAGAGGTAGATTTCAAAATGTAAGTACGCATTTCACCTTCAGAGGTGAATTGATCAAACCTATCGCGTTAAAAAAAGTGTTTTGTTGTTAGGGGCTCTCCTCAAACAATAGCATGGCATTTTCTTTCACAGTAATAGCTACTGTAAATTGGACAGTGCAGTTATTTTAACAACAATTTAAGTTTTCAGCCGATATAAGGCACTTACAGTGGTGCAAAAAAGTAGTCAGCCACCAATTGTGTAAGTTCTCCCATTTAAAAAGATGAGAGAGGCCTGTAATTTTCATCATAGGTACACTTGAACTATGACAGACAAAATGAGAAAAGAAAAATCCAGAAAAATCACATTGTAGGATTTTTTATGAATTTATTTGCAGATTATGGTGGAAAATAAGTATTTGGTCACCTACAAACAAGCAAGATTTCTAGCTCTCACAGACCTGTAACTTCTTCTTTAAGAGGCTCCTCTGTCCTCCACTCATTACCTATATTAATGGAAACTGTTTGAACTTGTTATCAGTATAAAAGATACCTGTCCACAACCTCAAACAGTCACACGCCAAACTCCACTATGGCCAAGACAAAAGAGCTATCAAAGGACACCAGAAACAAAATTGTAGACCTGCACCAGGCTGGGAAGACTGAATCTGCAATAGGTAAGCAGCTTGGTTTTAAGAAATCAACTGTGGGAGCAATTATTAGGAAATGGAAGACATACAAGACCACTGATAATCTCCCTCGATCTGGGGCTCCACGCAAGATCTCACCCCGTGGGGTCAAAATTATCACAAGAACGGTGAGCAAAAATACCAGAACCACACGGGGGGCCTAGTGAATGACCTGCAGAGAGCTGGGACCAAAGTAACAAAGCCTACCATCAGTAACACACTACGCCGCCAGGGACTCAAATCCTGCAGTGCCAGATGTGTCGCCCTGCTTAAGCCAGTACATGTCCAGGCCCGTCTGAAGTTTGCTAGAGAGCATTTGGATGATCCAGAAGAAGATTGGGAGAATGTCATATGGTCAGATGAAACCAAAATATAACTTTTTGGTAAAAACTCAACTCGTCGTGTTTGGAGGACAAAGAATGCTGGGTTGCATCCAAAGAACACCATACCTACTGTGAAGCATGGGGGTGGAAACATCATGCTTTGGGGCTGTTTTTCTGCCAAGGGACCAGGACGAATGATCCGTGTAAAGGAAAGAATGAATGGGGCCATGTATCGTGAGATTTTGAGTGAAAACCTCCTTCCATCAGCAAGGGCATTGAAGATGAAACGTGGCTGGGTCTTTCAGCATGACAATGATCCCAAACACACCGCCCGGGTAACGAAGGAGTGGCTTCGTAAGAAGCATTTCAAGGTCCTGGAGTGGCCTAGCCAGTCTCCAGATCTCAATCCCATAGAAAATCTTTGGAGGGAGTTGAAAGTCCGTGTTGCCCAGCAACATCACTGCTCTAGAGGAGATCTGCATGGAGGAATGGGCCAACATACCAGCAACAGTGTGTGAAAACCTTGTGAAGACTTACCGAAAACGTTTGACCTCTGTCATTGCCAACAAAGGGTATATAACAAAGTATTGAGATAATCTTTTGTTATTGACCAAATACTTATTTGCAAATAAATTCATAAAAAATCCTACAATGTGATTTTCTGGATTTTTTTTCTCATTTTGTCTGTCATAGTTGAAGTGTACATATGATGAAAATGACAGGCCTCTCTCATGGGAGTGGGAGAACTTGCACAACTGGTGGCTGACTAAATACTTTTTGCCCCACTGTATATGTACTGACCTGTTGTTTCTCTAAAATAACGCGCTGCATGATTTACAACTGTCCCATTGACGGAACGCTGGATCCTTAACAAGATTTATGAAAGAGAAATTAATAAAAAATTTCTCTATGGAAAACCATTTCACTCCCAGCTTTTTAGATGGAAATTGTCTTAGTCCATACATATAAAAACAATAAGGCCAGCACTCAAAAAGTAGTTCAAAGAGCATTCAGCATTCTGCTATGGGGATCAAACACAAACGCTTAGGAAAAATGTATTTTTCAGTATGTAGATAGCACTTGAAAGAGAACAAAGAAAAAAAGAGAAAGGAAAGATGGCACTGAATGAGTTTCTCTTCCTCCCTATTTTAATCATAGGTAGGTGTCGGTGCACAGCAGTGTGGGGAATATGGTAGGGTAGAAGGTTGGTATTGACATCAGCCCCTGCTGTCTGTTTCTACATGACAGGCCTGGTGTTTTACAGCAGGCCATATGCCATGAGGGGCCTATAGCTTTCAGCTGAGCAAACAGAGGAGCTTTCAAAAGACCTGTTAGGACTAACATTTCACAACAATACCCCCCCACCCCCGATGACTGAAAGGAGATCAGTGGTGGAACCATCAAAACGGCACACTAGAAAGTAGGCTAGTCAGCAATCCTTCTCTGGATGGGTGCACAATTGTTTCCCCTCGAGGATTACCCAACGTTTATGATGTGGTTTCTCATGCACATTTTATTTGGGGCTTTAAAAATATATCTGATCATGAGGCAGGCTTGTGTTGTGTCATGTCAGGGCTAAAGCAATAGGAAATGACTCAGTTGTTAAGCAGACAAATCTCTAGAAAATCTCTTTCAACACGATTTAAGTAAACATTAACATTAAAAAAAAGTCACAATGACCTGCTATCGAAAGCAATAAAAAAGTGAGATCATTGGACCGGCCCACCGCCGACGATAATAAGTTATAATAAAGCCAGGGCGTGGGCCTGGTTCCCGTGTATAGGCAAGTGGTAATCGCACACTGCTGTGCACTAGATATGGCAGAGAGTCTATAACACTGTCCTAGTGTGCCATATACCGAAGAATGATAAGACACTGCTCCATGGCACCTCTCCTACTTTTCCTACGGCCTGCCTTTCAAAAACCTTTGTTGCTCCCTGTAACTCAATCACTTGCACTGCAGGACTGTAACCGAGAGAGAGGCCTACATTTCGCCTCAGGGGGGAATAGAAAGATTCCGTGGAAAAAGAGAGAACTCCAAAACACCTGTCACTGACATTTCACTTTTCAGGGATTTCAGAGTTTTTATTCACCTCAGATTTACTGTATCTTATGTCTGAGTCTGAGGTGCTTTTTGTCATTACTCATCATTACTGCTAGCCAGGGATAGCGGTTAGCTTGAGGCGTGTAATAAGGCAGGGAGGCAGGGAGGCAAAGAGGGAAATGGATAGCACTGTAACACTCCATAACACTTCCTACAGCCATGTGGGGGTATAACCGGACCCAGAAAATACTCACACGCCTCGACTTATTCCACATTTTGTTGTGGTACAGCCTGAATTTAAAATGGATTACATTTTAAATGGTCACCTTCACACAATACCACATCATGTCAAAGTGGAATTATGTATTTTGACATTTCTACACATTTCTACAAAATTTAAAGCTGAAATGTAGTGAGTTAGTAAGTTTTCAAATTCCTCGAAAAGAAGGCACCTATTGGTAGATGGGTAAAGGAAAAAAAAGGCAATTGCTGAATATCCCTTTGAACATTGTGAAGTTATTAATTACACTTCGGATGGTGTAACAATACTCCCAGTCACTACAAATATACAGACATCCTTCCTAACTCAGTTGCCGGAGAGGAAGGAAACCGCTCATGGATTTCACCATGAGGCCAATGGTGACTTTAAACACAGTTACAGAGTTAAATGGCTGTGATAGGAGAAACCTGAGGATGGATCAACATTGTAGTTACAAAACTGTAGTTACAACAATGTTGTAGAAACATTTATGGAATCACTACAGTAAGTTGCTCTGGATAAGAGCATCTGCAAAATGACCAAAATACTAAAATGCAGTTACTCCAATATACTAACCGAATTGTCAAGGGGAAAATAAGGAAAAACATGCATCCTGTTTGCAAGAAGGCACTAAAGTAATACTGCAAAAATACTGCACTCTCCATATTTTCAAGCACAGTGGTAGCTCCATCATGTTATGGTATTAGGCTTGGACGGTATACCGTACATTTTATTATTTGTAGTTACTTTTTAAGTAAAAACCTGCAGTCAACTTGTGCAATAGGTTAGGAGATAAAGCAGATCGCGTTCTCCATTTCATCTTTCACATTATGTTTCATTATGAAGCTTACCGTTGTTCCCCAGAGCAGTTGAACCAGTCATGTGTTTGTTTGTAAATAGCACAACGGGAGAAAGTGGGAGCAGCTGAGACCAGCTGTGTATTGACAGGGATCGCGTTTTATATTGAAAGTAACCAGTCTTTTTTTTTGCTTCAAAAGACTGATCACCGATGTGCAGCTATAGTTTTCCTTCACAGAAAATACATTAGTGCAACACATTTAGCAGAAAAAAAGCTTAATTTTCATCAGGTGACAACAAAAGTGCAAGAATGAAAAAGCAGTCTTTTTTTTTTAACAAACAATGCATGGCCATCATATTTCTAATGTCTATTATAGAAAAAAATGTAACCAGCTACATTTCCTAATGTTTTGCTTAAAGTTAATATTGCATTTAACCGGAGAAAAGTAGGCTGGTTACACTGAGAAAACTATCAGAGAAAAGTAGTTACACGTCAGTCAGAGCGCTGTCGTTTGATAGAATGCTCATTCGTGAATTCTCTTCCTAGTGGAAAAGTGCAACTGAAGCACATTTGTTTGATGCTGCAAAAATTACAATAAGAAGCATTTTAGATCTGCATTTACAAAACAGCAATATATTTCTTATGCGTTATGGTCGAAAAACAAAACAATTCTGAGACAGGTTGATCTAAGTTTAACTTGCTAGTTATCTAAGTAAGTGGCTGAATTAATAAGATCACGGGGCATCATATTGTGTTAGCTTTCTGCCGTGTTTGAGAAGCCAAAACCCTTTGAATGAGTTATCTGTACAGCTACCACTGCAGCTTGATTTCCTTGCATTTTTTCTCCTCTCCGTTCTAGACCATCTGCTCCTGCCCCATCTTATCCAAGCAGAGCAGGCCGGCCCGTTGCCCTAGCGACTCCCAGACTCTGCATTCAGGACAAGCATGCGTCAAACATTTGTTCATTTGCATAATATCTCTCGTTCACATTCGCTTGTCAATGTCCAAGCTCACCAAAAAATGACATTCGATAGGTCTTACCTACATATCTATAACTTTATTAGCTGGATAACTTTGTTAGCATTCTGGTAAAAGATGCCTAATGGGCTTTTTTCTGTTTTTTGGCGCCCCTTGTGTACTAAGCCAGTAATATGGATACCGCCCAAACCTAATGGATATGCTTGTAACCGTTTTCACACAATAAAGAATGTACAGAGTGGAGCTAAGCACAGACAAAATCCTTGAGGAAAACCTGGGTCATTCTGCTTTCAACCAGACAATAGGAGACAAACTCCCCCTTTCAACAGGACAATAACCTAAAACACAAGGCCAAATCTACACTGGAGTTGCTTACCAAGAAGACAGTGAATGTCCCTGAGAGGCCAAGTTACAGTTTTGACTTGAATCTACTTAAACATTTATGGCAAGACCTGAAAATGGTTGTCTAGCAATGATCAACAACCAACTTGACAGAGCTTGAAGAATTGTTTAAAGAATAAATGGACAAATGTTGCGCAATCCACGTGTTCAAAAGCTGTTAAAGAGACTTACCCAGAAAGAGTCACAGCTGTAATCGCTGCCAAAAGATGTTTCTACAAAGTATTGACTCAGAGGACTTAAATTAGATATGTCTGTACTTTATTTTACTACATTTGCAAACATTTCTAAAAACCTGTTTCCACTTTGTCATTATGGGGTATTGTGTGTAGATGGGTGAGAAAAAGATATATTTGAATCCATTTTGAATTCAGGCTGTAACACAACAATTAATTAAGTAAAAGGGGTATGAATTAAGTAAAGGGGGTATGAATACTTTCTGAAGGCATGCAGGGTGTAATATGGTCCATGTCATATGGACATACAGGGCTGTCAAGGCTTGCCGGCTGGCACCCAATGTGAAATGCACCCAAAAGGGCGATCGTGAGGTGGAAATCGAGAAGAGAAAAAAAGTGATTATATAACGAAGTAAACAGATTACAAAAATATATATATTGCCAAAAAGAAAAGTAGTCAAAATGTGCAAGTGGGAGTTTTTTTTCTCATGGAAGCACTGTCGACTACTCACTGCACTCGTTGAGATAGCTTCTGGGAAGAACAGATGTGCAGGGATTTGCAAATGTGAAGCACGAATAAGAAACGTGAGTGCTAATCTGACTGTTAGCGTCCTGCGAGAGCACCGGGAAAGAGTATGAGTGAGTGTGTGAGAGGCGGAGAGAGAGAGAGGCGGAGAGAGAGAGAGAGAGAGAGAGAGAGAGAGAGAGAGAGAGAGAGAGAGAGAGAGAGAGAGAGAGAGAGAGAGAGAGAGAGGAGACTGGGAAAAGAAGGAGTGAGGATGAGATGGAGAGAGCGGTTGAGTGGATGAAAGAAAATGGAGTGAGAGACTAAGATAGAGGGGGGAGTGTGTGTGTGTGTGTGTGTGTGTGTGTGTGTGTTGTACTTTTCCGTGTAAGGATGAGAATGTGTGATAGAAGGTGAAAGAGAACAGAGAGAGCGAGAGGGATGAGACGTTTGTTGTGCCCGTGCCCAGACGATGCCCATGCTTGAGTGCTCATCCGTTTGACTGGGAGACACTGGCATAACAGAACCATTCCACTCGCTCAGGAGTGTCGGGCTTTTAAGCAGCCAACCCTAAAGCCATTGGCATGGAGAAGAATACTTTATATTAGTGCAGTTCTGCACTGCAACAGGTGGCTAACAAGACTACATCGTCATAGAGGACCTTGACCCAAACTCACCCCTCACAGGAAACGTAAACAAACTGTGGTAGATAAGGACAATTTGTACAATAGCATTGTAATGGTCGACCGGCAGAAGTAAGAAAGTCCAACAAAAAAAATGTATAGTTTGATGAGGCTCTGACGCCTAGAATAGTTCAATTTAAAGAGAACCCATTTTGATGAACCTCTAACTGAACACAATGACAATTTCAGTTGACATCTACTTTTTTATTCAAACATGAAAGCGTGACTGGCTTTAAATAAACCTACCAGAAGACAAAGCGTCTATCGAAACATATCAAATCAATAGTTGGCTGGATAATTACACAGTGTATAAATGATGAATCAGAAGGATTTAGCCATCACTCCCATACCATTTCATTCCATTCGCTCATGAGCGTCAGGCTTTTAGCAGCCCACTACCAGTCCTTAAGCCATCAGCAAAGAGAAGATGGCTTTATATTACTGAAGTTCTGCACTGCTACAGCAATTATCACTGAATTATTGTAAAGCACAGAACACCGAAAGAGTTATCACAGTGAATCATTGTAATGTTTGTTTAGGTTTCAATTAATCCCGGAAAGGATGGGTTGCCAAACGATTTGACAGGAAAAGAAAACGTCATTCATTCATTCATTCATTCTAGTGGTGACTAACACTCAAGAATACATAGTCAGAGAGGACCTTGACCCTTGAAAACTGTGGTAGGTAATTCCAACACATACAATAGCAGTGTACTGGTTGACTGGCTTGTATCTTTTTTTATAATTTGATGAGGCTCTGACACCAAGAACATGAAGATCAATTCAAAGAGAAAACTATTTCAATTAAACTATTGCTGAAAACAATGACCATTTCAGTTGACATCTACTTTTTATTCAAACATGAATGTGTGACTGGCTTTAAATAAACCTACTAGAAGACAAAGCGTCTATCGAAACCATAGTCGACTGTATAAATGATGAATCTGAGGTGTTTAGCCATCGCACCTATAACTCTAGGCTAGTCAAATGAGGAAGTTGCAAAATGTGCCCTTGAGGCAATAAACACAGTTGACAAAGCCTAGGCAACCTACCTACCCAGCCAGACTTACTCTCTCTCCTTTCTTTCCCTCTTCCTTGCATACCCTACGGCAACACCTTCCACAGTCACCTAGCACAGCAGTCAGGCTACACAATAAAAAGAGCTAACGGCTAACGCTGTTTCAACAATTCTGCCATCTCATATAGGCGTGAGAACTGCAAAGTGTGTTCATTTCAAAATCAGTCTAACGGAACAGGTCCACCGTGACATTTACTCAATAGCTAGTTACAGCGGGGAGGCTGGAAGAAGTCCGCTGCACAACACATAGCCGCTGAGTGTTGTTTTTGACAAAATGGTGAGATAACATGGTTGCGCTTCGAGGCGCCGAGGAAAATGGCAGAGGAGGTCTGGAGGTCTGAGGACAGAAAAAAATGTCAGTAGATTGGATAAAGCCAGCTGATCCAGGGGAAAAACAAAAATTTACCACACAGTGGGGGTAGTAACTGCAGAACTATACTATGATGCTCCCTATTTAGTTCAGAGGATGAGGTGTACTCAGTATTTCTGGTATGTATAATAGGACCAAGATCCCTGTCATGAAAGGGGGTAATTAGTGGGCGGGGGGCTAAATTGGGAAGAGACAAACTCTTTTCCCCAGAAGGCCTTGTAACTACAATGGCGCCTCCACAAATGGAGGGGATTGCACATGTCATGGATATCAAAAGCTGGCAATTGAAACAAATTAGAGCGCCAAAAAGATTACCAGTTGTCAAAAAAGGATTAGGATTTGCAAAACCCTGTTTATCCCCGTGCTTATTTTCATATGGTAACACGCCGTCTACTTCAGAAACTGAGTCAATATCACATTTTTCTGGCATTGAAAACCGTGTAATGAGGAATTAGGCTGCAGTCAACTTTACACAGCCCAGAGAAAAACTAGTTTCGCAGATTTTCTATTGTCGACAAAGATATCTAAAGGAGTCGAGATGGTCTTCCGATGACCTTCACAACAAGAGGCCGTACAGGAATAATTTACACGCTTCGGAGACCACGAGAGAACAAAAACGTGTCTTCTCAAGACCGAGAGATCAGCTCGTTCGGCTTACGCCAGCACTCCCTTGGTCTGCACTTGAAAAAGTCAGACGTCTGCTTTGAACTACCTCTTGGTAATTCTGCTCTCCTTTCCCCTCGCATTCCTCAGCCTTCTTAGGACTCCTACCTCACATGTCTACATAAACTCTCAGTCCCCCCCCCCTCCCCTCTTTCCACCGGCCCTGGCGAAATGCTTCAAATTCCTCCAGCACGTAGAGCCCTGGGTGTATTAGAAAAAGAGTCCTGAGCTAAGCTTCCCATGCCCCCGCAACTTAAATCAAATCATCTCTTTGGTTCCAAGAGAACTCAGAAGCTAAGCCCTGCACTTCCAACATTTTTCAGTCCATACTGTAAGTATTAATTCCTGAAACTTTTGAAAAATTCACAAGGCTATGAAGTGCAGCCAAAGGAGGAAAAAACTCCACCTCATGGGATGACCACATAGCCTACAGGGCTCGCGGTCGCACTCATCGTCTTTATTACCTTATAGAATGGTGGATATTTCTGAATACTGCAGACAGCTTGAGTTACACAAGGTAACACATCGGCTAAAGGCTTAGAATCACCATGCAAAGGAGGACTTAGCAGGCTATTGAAGTGTCAAAGACCATATCGGGGTCATTGACCAAATATGGTGGCGCTTTGAAGAGTGACCAGCATTCAGGGGGTATTCAGTACATCGGTGTAGATCTGGGAAAACAAATCATCCAAACAGCTGCATGATGGAGTTCACACGGAGTCTCTCAACACAAAAAGCGCATGTCTCTCTGCTTGCCGTGTGATTACCGCACGGCAAGAGGTGCCGGAGCACCAAACCAACAGCTTCTACCACCAAACCATAAGACTGCTGAATAGTTATTAATCAAATGGCTATTTGCACCGACCCATAAACATTTTTTTGCACTGACTCTATGCACACTCACTGGACTACACACACACACTCATGCATACTACACCGACACACACACACGCTTACAAACACAAAACACCACATCTGCATATTGACGCCACACTTTCCCACCAACACACTCACACACACTGCTGCTCCTCTGTTTATTATCTAACCTGATTGTCTAGTCACTTTCACCCCTACCTACATGTCCCTATTACCTCAATCACCTGAACTATTTCATACCCCAGCACACTGACTCGGTACCGGTACTCCTTGTGTAAAGCCTCATTATTGTTTTTTTATTGTGTTACAAATTCCTTTTTTATTCTTCATTTTAGCTCATTTCTGTACCTTTTAACTCTGCATTGTTAGGAAAGGGCTCGTAAGTAAGCATTTAACAGTAAAGTCTACACTTGCTGTATTCGGCACACGTGACAAACAAAATGCAATTTGATCTCTTTGACCCGATGATCCTCTGAGTTGTGCCACCGCCAACCACTTCCACTGCATTTTGTATACAATCGCCACCAGAGGCAAAAACCAGCACTATCAACAGCTGGGCTTAAGGGAAACGCTACCTTAAAACTTTAGACAGACCGAATCATTTCAGACAACTTAACAATGTGGAGCAGTGTGCTTCACTCTACATACTGACCTAATCGTATAGTCTTAAAAGGAGAGGGTACTAACCAAAAGCACTAAACAACTGCCATTTACTAAAACTGCACTAACAGACCAGTGGCACATTCATGTTTTACAGCGGCATGGATATTCAAAACTATAGCTTCATGACACTGTGTAATAAAATAAGAATCCTATTCTAGATTCTCTGGCCCAAGGGAAAAAATGAAAGAATGGCTGCATTCATCTGGAGTGAGGGGGATAGGGGAGAACGTAGCAAGATAGACAGTGGAAGAGAGAGAGTCTTTAATGAACAAAAGGGGAGTGATGCAATGAGAACATGCCTGATGGGATTTTTCTATTTTTTTTCCCAGGCAGAATTTAGCCCATTAATTCCAGTTGAGGAAGCCTATTGGGACATGCCCAGGCAGTTTCCATTGTCACAGAGTGCAGTGTTATTTTGAAAGCCTCAGAGCGGGCCTGTGAGCTGGGCACCTGGTTTAATATCACGTTATAAATTTAAGACCTGTTACCTACCGGCCCTCCGGTGCCAAGCCTTGTTCCTCTGACAATAGCGGGCGCGATGCACCGTCTGTCTTCCCCTTATTGCAAAATGTTTATGAAGCCCCCCTGACACTGACTGTACTCAATGCGCTGCGGTAAATGGTTCCCGTGGAAAGGTCTTTTTTGAAGACAGATAAGGCGCTTTGAAATATAGGCCAGCTCTCATTTTCCAAGAGGCTGCCATCCTGACATTTACAAAGGTTTATTTTTTTTTCATTCAATTATTATTGTCTTTGGAGATGAGTGGTATTTGATCTTGCAACCTTTCGATTACTGACCCAACGCTCTAACCACTAGGCTACCTGCCGCCCCCTATATACTGCCTATTTGGGGCGACAGATAGCCTTGTGGTTAGAGCGTTGGGCCAGTAACCGAAAGGTTGCTATACATACTTTCTTACATAGCACATACTGCACTTTTACTTTCTTCTTCAATTGAAACCAAATTGAAACCAAATTGAACATGGTTCATTATCTACTTGAGGCTAAATTGATTTGATTGATGTATTATATTAAGTTAAAATAAGTGTTAATACAGTATTGTTGTAATTGTCATTATAATAAATACAATATATATATATATATATTATTATTATTTATTTATTAAAAATAACAAGAATTTTTAATTATATATAAAAAAAAATTAAATATATAATTCGGACGATTAATCGGTATCGGCTTTTTTGGTCCTCCAATAATCGGTATCGGTATTGAAAAATCATAATCGGTCGACCTCTAATATATATAAATAAATAAGAGGCATTACAGTTGTTGAGAGGTATGACAGGAATGTTGGGACAGTATTGGAGTTTAAATGCATGTTTGGGCAGCATTTTCTATCCCAAGCTTTCCAACCCTAAGAGGCAACCATGGCACCTAGGCCCAAATACGTCACTGTCTCCATCTGTATAACACGGGACTTGAACCCAGTGCCATTAAGCTGCTGTCTCTGGTCATGCTACCGTAATTCTGATGTTTCCTGTCTTTGGTCTCTACATTGGCAGCTTAACAGCGAACATGATGGACGGGGGGGGGATTTCGAAAAGGAGCATCATCTCTCGCTGTTTGATTTTAAGTGGCTGTCTTTCAACACATGAATCCTCAAGACTCGGTACGCCAAGTACCATTTCACTTTGACATTCAGTCAGTTACGCTTTGATAGCCAATGCATAATCTAGAGAAAATAAACAGCCAGCTAAGCCTCTGTCGGTTACCCCCCTTTCACTGCGGTAAACTCCATTTTGATTGGGGCAATGATCGGAAAACAACGACTTCATATTCAGCTGAACACGCCACAGGGAACTGCAGGTCTTTTCAAAGTAACATGGGAACACCATGCCAAGATAGAGAACTGAACATAAAAAAATGGTTTCTTGGCCCAAGTTTCAGCATTCTAATTATCCCAGTAAACTTCACAAAAATTTAACTTGATCCTTTTCTTTCCTGTCAAATGTGTGACAAAACATGTAGTTACTGCAGTCTTGTATGTGTCTGCAGAATGTCTGTGCAACCATTACTTTAAATGTACAGTAGTTTATGTAAAAAGAAAACAAAAATGTCACCAACCATTATTAGCCGTTGGTCTCAATTGACTAGATTAGCATGACAAGAGATCATTCGCAATCGAGCACGCGGCACCTTTACAGGTTTTCAACCCAAAAAAATACTTAACGGGCTGATAGAAGCAACAAACTTTAACTGGGGAAAGTGTGCTTTTCATTTAGCATCCTACAATCAACTTCGGCCCGCTGCACATTCCTGGTCCCGTCGCTCCAGCAACGGCGCTCAAGCAACGGCGCTCAAGCAAAGACCATTACAAGTCATGTGGCTCTTTTCAGTGTGCTGAAGAAGTCACACTTCTGGCTTGAGCTTCTGCGTATAGAATCAACAAAAAATAGAAGGGACCGGGCACGGGTGCTTGGGTTCAATCAATCTCCCATGAAGCTTTGGTTGTGCAGACACGGCTATCGCCTCCCACTACCCCCCCCCCCCCCCGCCCCACCCCACTCACCCTGGGATAGTGAAGGCAGCCAAACATGAAAAGACAAAACCATTCGGCACATACCTCCCTTATCTGGCATCACTGAGGGTCGGCCCTACCTTACTCTCGACAGGAAGGGCAATGGGGGGGGGGGGGGGGGGGGGAATTTGGGGAAGAGAGGGGGGAGAAGGCCCGATTTGAAGAGGAGAAAACACAAGCTCACAGAGCTTTGCCATTACACATCAAACTATTTCATTTGCCTCCACAAAGAGCTCTTTCAGCACACCGGCTGCCTCCAACTTGAAGCGAAAGGGCAACGCATACATTATCCAATGAGCAAAGGGCAACGCATACATTATCCAATGAGCAAAGGGCAATGCATACATTATCCAATGAGCAAAGGGCAATGCATACATTGTCCAACGAGCATCTGGACGGAAGAGGTGATTCACTGGGGCTGTTTGAGACTCCTTCCCCTTTTCCTACATAAATGCAAACACACCGCATGAAGGCCTACACATTTGTTCACCTTTACTACTAGTACATTTTAAGCCTGGAGACTTATCAATATGCATTTTCACCTCTTTTTTCCAATGCTCTTCTTCCTCCAGTTAAGTGAATCAGTGCAAATAGAATTTTCACCACAGTTCACAAAGTAGGCTAACGAACTAAAAAAGACATGCCTTCGACAGTGCTGTCAAAACAGCATCGAAACAAGCAGCCCCTGGAGAAGAGACACAACGAGAGAGAGTCTGGTCGAACGAGCTCTTTACGTCAAAGGCTGAAATACAAGGTATTAGGAGTTCTAACAGAAAGACGCGCTTAATTGATCACAGAGGACCCCGACCCTGACCTCATAAAACGGCAGTCAAGCCGTCGACAACAACGTACCAGTAGGGGACATATAGGGTCTAGGTCCATAGCTTACCTCACCACTAATCACGCACAGCCCACGACAAACAACATCATCCACCCTTCCCTCAGCAACAACAGCTGCATTACTGGCTTTTTTTATTTATTTTTAATAGGAACGTTGGTGAAAGCATTTATAGTGCACTGCAGAGTGAAGACCATTAAGAGTCGATCTCAATTTAGATGCACAGAGAGAATGGAATGTCCAGTGGCTTTGTCCCTAAATGAATGCCACTCACCACCTCGGCAACCCCACAACAACAACTTCTACTCGTGATGAGGGGGGGGGGGTGTATTATCTTTATATATATATATATATATATATATATATATATATATATATATATATAGACGATATCGCAATATAGCTAGGTGGCTGTACCTGCACCAGTATTTTTCCTTCATAGCTTGTTCTCCATCTTTTTAAATAGGGAGCCATTTTGTTTTTAGCACTTTTAGCACTATGACTGATTAAAACTTGTTTCTTCATGGCTCTCTCTCTTGCTCCTCTGCAGCAGACATATTGTGAGCAATATGTTTGGAACATCGAATCGCAATAAAATTACAGTATAGATTTGCAATATATATACAGTAGAATCATGAGAAATACAATAAACACTTTATTGGCACCTAAGTATTGTGATAATATCTTATTTTGAAGTCCCTGGCAATTCCCAGGCCTAAAATTCTACGCCCAACCACAACAGCCACCCTTCTCACTTGAAGCCTGAACTAGCCTACTTTGTGAGGAGTCCATCTTGTTGTTCCTATCTCTGTATCATGACCTCAAGCTCCAGCTGTTTGTTCCTTTTTCTAACTGAATGTTCATTAAATCAAGGAACTAGATTCCATGCCTGGCCCTGGAAACATCAATCAGGATAGCGGCATACCTAGCTGGCCTTAAGTGTGTCAGGCCCCCGTTAGCTCGATAACCCCAACAGCAGTGTCTGAGCACATGAGGCCAGAATTAGCTTGGACTGCACACAACATCTCACCAGGGCTCCACATAGCCCCCAGCTCTAAACATGTTTGTGTGATGTGCAGACGTAAATACAAGGGCCAGAGATCCAGATGGGCCCGGGCCAGACGTTTGGCAGATATAGCCATCTACAGTCGGACAATAACAACTGGATAGGGGGAAACATGTCAATTCCTATCTTAGATGTAACAACTTTCTGGGTTTTGCTAATCTTATCTTGGCCTAAAAATGGCTGAAATACTGCTGTTAGCAAAGACAAAACCCTGAAACGGGTTAAAAAATATATATTGAAAGCTGAAGTTACATAAATGAATTTCCGCCTCTGTTCACTGAACTAAATTAAGCTGGTAACTAACTATAAAGTTCAAGATTTAGGCTTAAGGGGATAAACTGAGAGCCAAAATGGTATCTTCTTGGCGGTAAGACGAGAGGTATGGGAGTCAAATTGGCACTGAAGACCTTGTCATTTGCACATTCCTCATCACTACTCCTCCATTCTCAAACCCGGGGTTTCAAGAGGATACAGGGGATGAATAAAGCATGCATATACGGAGAACATGAGATTCCAAACGGCATTTAACTTAACCAGCCACAGATGTTAGCCAGCCTTCCCATACTAGCCCCTTCAGAAAAACTTTTCCAGAGCTTAAGGTGTGTGTATGGTTTCTGGCATGTACCCTTTCGTTTTAGCACTTTTCCATTTGTTTTCTTCTCTTCTCAACCCTTGTTTTTCTACTTGTCGGAGAGCACTAGCTGTGGCTGCATGACTCGTTGAAAGTGATGCTGGGTGTGTTTGACATCGATTTCTTGTAGAGCATAATCCTCATGTGGTAACCTTGCACCCCCTTTACCCTGCTCAGAACCAGACCAACCCCACATACCACCTTCAGTCAATGCATGAATTCCCAAGAGGCACACCGTTGCCTTGGGCATATTTGGTTTGCTACCAGCTCTGGCTGTGATCCCTAACAACGGGACTGAATAGCAGGGCAATCCTATCATTGCCACTCCTGATAAATCACTCTGAAGGCCATGGAGGTCGAGGGCAGGGGAGGAAGAGCAGGTCAGGAGCTCCCGGTGACCTGCATCCAATGCATTCAGGAGTGGGATATCAAACAAGAAGTGGGTGTCCCTTACGGAAACAAGAACACTTCAGAGATTCGTCCCAAGATCCAAGAGTCTCAACTAACAAACCACAGAGCAGAAATCTCTGTTGCCTAAATATAAAAACTTTGTTTCAAATGTCAATTCCCTAAAGAGTGCATTGTGTGTGAGAAAGTTTCTAAAACTTTGATGAGTGGGACCGAAGCCATTTTTAAACCAATCTCAGATGAGTTTCAAATTGCATTTCAAGAATCAAAGGCTCGCTCCAGTTCGCTCTATTTACATTTTCCCTCTGTATCTTTGAACAAAAGAGGTAGAAATATCTACAAGCAACAATCTGACAACTACCCCAGAGAGAACAATCACACTAAGACTGGACAGGCACAATAGCCGACAGATGGTCCTTAAGGAGCAATGCTTCATGCCAGCTCATCCCGTCATGCTAAATTTACCAGCAAAGAAAGTGTGATTTCCCCACAGGTTCATGGAAGGCCCAACTAATTTACTCCACTTAATAAAGTGTATGCCTCCACCTGAATCTAAATTAACATTCTCTCGTCAATTTCTCATTTAGTTACTTTAAAATCTGTAAATTACATTTCCAGAGACTTTGCATTGAACTTCCAGACTTAGGGGATAGACTACATATATGCTAAAAACCTCATGTTTTATGCATCAAGTTTAATTTTTACATTAAATATGTATATTCCTAAGCAGAAATACATTTTAAAAAGGGAAAAATTGGCACTAAGCCACCCAGAGAATGGCAAGTCAGGTCTGACGCACCCAAAACTGAGGTGACCAGTAGCTTTTTGTGGCAAAACCGTTTGAATTCCAGACTGTTTATTTTTAAACCCTTGGCACAGGTGTTTTAATGTCCGTGAGCAGCTGAAAAAAATGATTACTACTTTCCTTTTAAGACCACAAAGAGGCGAGCAAGTGCATATCGCCAGCAACACAACCATTAAGATTTGCAATACTAAAGCAGATATGACAATCACAGAAAAATAACATAGCCAGCATGAAGCATTATTAAATTTGCATATGACTCGTTTTTCAACATTGAAACAAAATGCAGTGTTCAGCACAACAGTGCTCGTGTGGGAAAGTGGGAGTCAGTGGGTAAAATGACTAAGCAACCCTCTTAATTCCACGGCAACTAGTTTGGAATGTATACTACAGGTCTAGGAGACAGCTGCTCCAGCAGTTCCTGACATCAATTCTCTTTGCTCAGACAGAAAAATGAAAGGAATCAGGAAGCTTAGCAGTTCTCCAGGAAGCGAACCTCACCTCTATTCACCATTTACACCCACCGCTGATATTTCGGGGGGGGGGGGGCATGGGCAGAAGAGCACAGTCTGCACAGATACAGGGGATTGTACCCATTTTGCATCCCAGTCATTTACAATTCACGCATGCCAATTTGGTGCCTTAAATAATCAATTATAAACAAAATGGGCCTCCACATAGGGGCAATATGGTAATGACAGAGGAAAAGAAAGTGAGAAACTCACCAGTCTCTTCATCAATGGTGAATATCCCTAGGCCAGAACCGTCCCGTATGGAGTAGTGTATTTCTCCGTCTCTTCCTTTGTCTTCGTCCTGAGCCGTTACTTTCATTACGGATGTCCCAATGAGGACGTCCTCTTTTATAAATCCCTTATCCACAAACGAGGGGAACCACGGGCGATACAGATTCTCATTTACGTCCACTACATCCACCTCAATAAAGCATGTTGACGATAAGGAAATGGGCTTCCCTTTGTCCTTGGCTTTCGCCGTGAGGTTGTACACCTGCTTTTTCTCGTAATCCAGATTCTGCAGGATGCGTACCGCGCCGCTGACTTTGTCCACATCGAAGTTGCCATCCCCGTTATCGATGAGGCTGTACCGTACCTGACTGAACAGCCCGACATCCGGGTCGTGAGCCTCCAGCCACATAATCACAGTGCCGATCGGGAGGTCCTCCCTCACCTTCACGCTGTAATTTGACGGGATGAATTTGGGAGGATTGTCATTGACGTCCTCGAGAATGACCTTTAGCAACACTGTAGACACGAGTTGAGGTTCATTAACGGCCTGGTCACGTGCAGCAATCTTCAGAATGTAAACCGGGTGCACCTCGCGATCCAGCGGCTTTTTCACCGTCACTACTCCAGTCAGCTCGTCAATGGCAAACTGGTCAGTGTTGGCCACAATTGAATACCTGATTACTCCGTTATCTCCCTGGTCCTTATCGGTGGAATCCACCTGGACGATTTCAGTCCCCACTGGTGTGTTTTCACTTATTTCCAACGAATATGAGTCTTGCAAGAACTGCGGACTGTTATCGTTAGCATCCAAGATCTTAACGTCTAAAAGACGGGAGGAGGACTTCTGGGGTATTCCTAGATCGTAGACTGTGACGTTCAGTGTGTAGTGGTCCGTCGTTTCCCTGTCCAGTGGAGTGTGAACCAAAAGCCAACCGGTGTTCATATCTACAATGAAACGACTCTCTGTATCTCCTCCTGAAATAACGTACACTAGTTTTCCGTTAAAACCACTGTCTGTGTCTGAGGCGCTTAGATGGACTACCCTAGCCCCAATCGGAAGGTCCTCTTTGACCTCAATGACACTGGGGAAGGACTCTGCAAACTGAGGGGAGTAGCGGTTAACCGAATGGATGTCCATGAAGTTATCGTCGGGCTCAGTTGGGGCTTGGATCTTAGTGCCATGAAGCAGCTTTTCTGCCAACATGGTAGCAACCCCAGTGTCGACGCACTTCAGTTGGACAGGCTTGCGAGCTGTGATGACAGTGATGTTCATAGTCATTGGTTCAGTCTCATGCTCTCCATCACTGGCTCTGATGTGTAAGCTATGGAAGGACACTTTAGCTGCCTCCCCCTCGCTCAGTGTTCGTTTCAAAGAAAGCACACCCGAGTTAGCGTTCAACTCAAAGAGATCAAGATCATTCCCAGCTTTTATGTCGTACCGCACGAGCTGCAATTCGTCTGCGTCAATAGCAGACACCGTCGTTATCTGCTCTCCCACGCCATGGTCTCTAGGCACCGTGACTTCACAGTCGACGTTTTCGAATAGAGGCTTATTGTCATTCAGGTTATTCAGTGTGACAGTAACTGATGCCTCCACCTCCCGTCGGAAAGGGGTACCCCAGTCTGAAGCCCTAATTTTGAGATTGTAAATCCTTGGCATCAGCTCATAATCCAGCTCCTCTGAGGTGCTGATGACACCAGAGAAGTAGTCGATGACAAACGGCTGCGGGCTCACGTTGGCAATGCTGTACGTCACATATCCGTTCTCGCCACTGTCCAGATCAGTGGCTTTCACTGCTAACACATTGGTCCCTACGGGTACATTCTCATCCACAGTGGCCTTGTACGAGGTCCGTTGGAACTCAGGGGCATTATTGTTAACATCTATAATGTCAATGATAACCTTAGTCGCTGCCTTTTTGTCAATGGTAATAACTTGTAGTTCAAATTGTGTGGCATAATCCGCATAGATGGGTCCAGTTGTGGTGATTAAGCCAGTGTCTGGATTAATAGCAAAACGATTCTTCTCTGCCTTATATCTGAAAGCATACTTCAACTGTGGATACTTTGGCAAGGCAGTTACCATGGCAACAGGTGTATGGAGAGGGGCAAACTCACTGAGATTGACCCTATAAACAGCACGTTCGAATTTAGGGGGGCCCATTTTAAACTGTGGGGATGTTACATGTACCACTTTCGCTGAAGAAAACTGTGGGGGACTTCCTTTGTCCTTGGCCTGTAACGTGAGGTTGTATCCGAAAGTCTGGGTGTCCCAGTCTACATCCTTGACCGCTTTGATTTTGTACTCCTTGCTCCCGGGACTAGTTCTCAGGGCCTTAAACTGCTGGAGGGGGTCGCCCGCCACCACGCTCAACGACGCAATCTCCCCATTTGGTCCCTGGTCGTTGTCCTCAACGGTCACTATGGCATAGGTAGGGTCGCGGTCAGTGCCCGAGGGCGCCAGGGTGACGGCGGTGATGACAGGCGCGTGCTCGTTGGCCTGCTCCACCCTCACCGTCAGCTTGGCCATGCTACTGAAGCCGCTGCTGCCGTAGAGCTTCATGCCTCGGTCCACGGCCAGGATCTCCAGGTCATACAGCTTGGTCTCAGCGTGATCCAGCTTGCCCGTCAGCGTCACCACCCCGCTTGTGGGGTGGACGGCGAACATATCTGTCCACTCCCGGAAGCTGTAGTAGTACTCACCGTTCGTCCCAATGTCGGCGTCCGTGGCTGTGACCTTGGCCACACTGGTCCGTATGGCCGTGTTCTCGAGCAGCGAGACGCTGTAGGAGGTGGGAGAGAACAGAGGCCTCAGATCGTTGGTGTCCTGGACCTGGACCTTGACTTGGGTGCGAGCCTCCACGTTGGTGCCCCTCTCCACGGCTTTGACAGTGAGCAAGTAGTGGTCTTTGACCTCCCGGTTCAGAATGGCAGTGCTGCCTCCTTTGGTCCTTATCCTCAGGAAACTAAAGTCTCCCAGGACGTAGTCCTCTGCTTTGAAAAGGTTCTCATTGTCTCCTGACACTATTTTGTACCGTATCTCCCAGGTGGGGTCTGTGATGTAGATGCCCATATTCGCATGACTCTCTAAGTAGGTCTTAGCAGCAGAGTTCTCGTATATGGTGGCATTGTAAACAGAGTGAGTGAACTGCAGGACCAGTGCCTTCTCCATCCTTTGGTTCCCTGTGCAGCCGCAGAGGAGCTGCAGGAGCAGCACGAGCAGTGAAGTCAAGTATTTCCCCATTTTCGTACCGTGTTCTCTACCAAACCACCTGGAGACACACAAAACAGAAGGTTAGAATCAAGCTCAAAATAAATAAACATAAAATTAAACATTTAATTAATTTTTCAGAAAATCTCAATAGGGCTGGATCAGTGCTTTAATTTAAGAGCATAATAAAATATGTCTTTATGCTAACAAGCAAAAGGGCTAAATGTTGAACCTTCCTAAGAGAACTGTGGTTTTACAGTGGCACGGTGAACGGCTGCTGTTAATATCTGCTCGACAAAGGTCTCTAACCTTATCCCTCTCTTTACTGTGAGCATCAATGGACTCTTTAAATGGCATGACAAATGATGGTCAGGCTGATGAATGGGTGTTATGTTAGAGGGGAAGAGGGAGAAAAGATATAGGCCAAATAACTTATTTATCTTAGCCGGCATTCCTCTTAATATTTCAGCAACAGGTTTAACAGAAAAGACACACTACGTAAATATGTTTTACTGTTTCAAAGCACAATTCAGAGACCAGTCTCTTCACTTCAGAACATATACTAATTTAATTTAACCCTCTATGTAGAAATTATGACGGGGGTCATTGGTAATGACCAAATAGCTGTAAGGCATTCAAGTCTCACTTATTCCATTACAGGTCAAGCGAAAACGGATTTCAAAGCTATGATAAGCAGATTTCACTATTCCTTCTACCAGCCTTTAATTGCAAATCTTTGAAATGCTTTGATCTACATGTCATTATAAAAAAAAATAGCTCAAGCAGATACATTACACGAAGAAAGGGTTGGAAATGGTGGAAAAGTGGTACTGTCCTCGCATAACCAGATATGCAAACTGACTCAAAATAGACGGTCTAACACGAAAGGAAGTGACATTCAGGCATACAGGTTTGTGCTCATATTGGATTTCACATGTATATTACAAGTATATTATTATGCCTGGAAATAGTGTATGATCAAAACAACTGAATTCTAGCCCGAGAAGCTGTTTCTACACTGACTCTGGGGCCTTAGTTCCTGAGCTTTTCTACTTTCTGTCTATAGTAGGCTGTGCTATAAACACAGCGCTGCTCTTTGGGCTTTTAGAGGGTTGCCATCCGGAAAAGCACATCCCAGCCTAATGACGGACACTGCTGTCCAGCTGCCTTAGATCATGCTGAATGTATGTGGGCAATAGACTACATCTATACATTTTATGGGGCTAGTAGCATAATGCATACATGAGAACTTTCAACAACAAAAAAAGTATGCCTTGAGGATATATTTTTCCCCCCCTGAGGAATAGGATAACTATTCATGTCTTGAGTGTAGGGCTTTATGGCACGGTAATATCAGGTTAGTAAGCAATCGTAAGTCAAATAAATACATGTACAATGTTTTTTTTTAAACTAAGTCTGTATACACATCCAGGATTTTTTGACTGCTGAACTAGGCTATTACTGGCAAATAAAAGAATGATAAAAATAAAATAAAAAATATTTACATGTTTTCCCATGTTATATAGAATAATTAACTTTTTTTGCTGAATTCATATTCTTGGAGGATGGCAAAAGACAAAAACTAAACAGCTTCGTGAAAATCATTGCTTGCTGTCTGTTGTTTAATTGTCCAACACATCCACCAGCGGTTCCCATTCCAATTAATTTCCCATAGACACCGCAGCCGTGCGGGAGCCAGATGTATGGATTGTTTAAAGAAATGGCAACAATGCCCGAGCCGCCAACACAACACAATGTGTAAAACGATTCCCACACATAAACAAAAGCGTAAAACAGTGACCAACTTCCAAAGCCTCTCATTTCGATAGTAGCCGATTTAATACCTTTCCTAAACACTTTAAAACGTTAAACTTCACTGGAGTAAGGAAAGGGCTCTGTGATTTCTGTCCACTGCTCGAGCGCCACTGACAGAGAACTAGTCCGGTCGGACTATCTCAACTTTTATTTAACTCCGATTCACAAACCACAAAAACAACTTGCTCATTCACAGGGAAAGCGCTACAACAAACACATCACATTACATACCTATTGCCTCATTAACGGCGTGGATTTGGCGGTTTTTCATGTAGTTTGTAAGGTACGAATGTCTGCATGGTAACTACGTGGACTTCCCTCTCCGCGACTCTTTCCACTTCTTCTCGTTGCTCCCTTTCTTCAACACTGAAATCGCCCAGTATCTCTCCGCGTTGCGCACGCCCGGATCTACTTTGCTGGCATGAAGATAAAACAACCAGCTCGCTACCCCGCTTTAAGAACCGAGATAACGGTTAATTTTGATCGGCTCTATTTCCTAATCTAATTTCAATTATTTATTCCTTCCTAGGCTATAATTACTATTATTATGTATTTTTATGTAACCTTTATTTAACTAGGTAAGTCAGTTTAAGTACAATTTATTATTTACAGTGACGGCCTACCCCGGTCAAACCCGGACGACGCTGGGCCAATTGTGCGCCACCCTATGGGACTCCCAATCACTGCCGGATGTGATGCAGGCTGGATATATTAATAGGCAAATTATTTAAAATATGATTTCATAGGGAAAAATCATGCCAATACCTATGCACTATTATCCTATATGATTGCATGTTACATGCATCCATAAAGTTAACATTACAATTTATTCCCCCAATGTAGGCTTACAATGTTTTGGCACATTTACGCACGGTGCCAATATTGTTTGAGGTAATCCAAGCAAGTCGTTTTTTGGGTGTAGGTTTGATTTTTTTAAATACCGTTTGTGTGAATGGTGTCCCTATTAATCTAAACAATGGCCTATACAGTAGTGAGGTTCAAATATCCTGCAACGTTTTATTATGAGCCTATGTGGGGGAAAAAGTGTTTTCCTAATTACAACCTCAAATTTAATTTCGACGTGTGCAACGAGAGGCAGTGCACATTTACACGCATGGTATTCAAAAAGTATCTTCACGTTGGAATATTCGTAGTAATAAATGTGCAATAATATCTTATTCCCGAAATCGTGCGCATGGGAGTGTGACCGATATGCGATTGATGGCGCTCTCTCACTATTGTTCAGGCTATTTTCTCTCCAAAGCACTGCGCTCTAGACGGCACATGCTGCTGCTCACCCATAACTTTATAGTGTGTGCGTGTGTGCGTGCGTGTGTGTGTGCGTGTGTGTGTGTGTGTGTAGTGAGAGAGGAATCTTGGAGATTGTGAAGCATAGTCTACCAGTAAAATTTACTATTTAAAGCCTCCTCGGAAGTTTATCATGTCAATAATGTTGATGATGATCATTATGAAAGACTCTTGCTATTTTCAATTGTTTTATGCAATACATTATCGTTACTCTATCAGTGTAAAGCAATGCTATTTCCTAGATTACTTACCAGACGAGCTGGATGACGCCGCCTCACCAAAGTTCTGTTCAAATAAATCCCAGAAAATGTTGACAAATTTTGTTTGCGAGCATGTCGCAGAAAACGATAAAGTGACACACAGGAACCAATCCGACACCGGTTATTCCACATTATTTACATTTTCAACTCCTCCGAAATCCGTAAAAGCGACATTTTCATCAAGCGTGTATGGCACTTTGGAGTGCACAATCTTTCATCTGCGTGCACTTCGGCTGCAACCTCGGTTTAACAGCAGTGTAGCCTACTGTTTCTACCGGGATGCCTCGGTTTTAGGAAGCAGTGACGTAACGAGGCTCACACGCCTTCGTTTCTTTCCTTGCTGATTCCCATACAAGTTCAACTAGAAAGCAAAGTGACTAGAAGCCTGAAAGAATAAAATAGCCAAAAGGATTCACTCGTTGGTAATGCTCAATTGCTTTGCTACAGGACAATAACAATGACTTTCCCTGTTGAACATAGCCTACACAACCTTAGTTTATCATTTATGTTATATGGTTGCATAAGGCTGCAAATGTCTGCATGAACTCATGAAATGACTGTCAAATGCAATCTATGGAAAATATATTATATACCCTTTATATATAGGGTCAACATGCATGAAAGTGGAAAACACAAACACAGACTACTATTCCACAGTGCAGTCACAGCCACATACCAGAAGTTAACCCCATGCTGTGTGCAGGTCGGCCACAAACTAACACACCCTCAAGTGCACGTTTGAGTGTGATGCGAACCAGTCATCCGGTGCATGCTGATCCCTGTCCTATGTCCATTCACCAATACCTCATTGAACAACATTAATCAAAAAAATATTATAATTTAACAGTAAATATTTCAAGTGTTCGTCCTGTATTACCAGCTATGTACAGTGTTTTAACAATGTGAAAATAGTTGTAATATGAATAGTAGGGGAAGATAATATTGGTGGTATTTACAATGCTGTTTGTGCTCCACTGGTTGCCCTTTTCACATGGCAACAGCCACAAATCTTGTTGCTCTGATTGCGTGCGCATCTCTCTCTCTCTCTCTCTCTCTGTCTCTCTCTCTCTCTGTGTGTGAGAGATTATCCCAACCATGACTATTAAATGGAGGAGTGAAGATCAGCTTGTGGGGGTAATGTTTGTTATCTACATTGGGGTTTCAACCTACATTCTTTGGTGAAAAGGATGATTGACAGTTGGCTATTGACAGACATATCACAGGGATTTTTTTCTTTATTTAACTAGGCAAGTCAGTTAAGAAAAAAAATCTTATTTTCAATGACGGCCTAGGAACAGTGGGTTAACTGCTTGTTCAGGGGCAGAATGACAGATTTGAACTTGCAACCTTCCGGCTACTAGTCCAATGCTCTAACCACTAGGCTACCCTGCCACCCTGGGACTCGAGAAGAGTTGTGGTTAGGGTGCTCAAACCCCACTTTAACTTATGCTTTAAGTTGTAGTACCTACCCTCTAGCTTGTCACTCGACATGGACCATGACTGTCATGCCCTGACCTTAGAGAGCTTTTTATGTCTCTATTTTGGTTTGGTCAGGGTGTGATTTGGGTGGGCATTCTATGTTCTATTTTCTATGTTTTGGTATTTCTTTGTTTTGGCCGGGTATGGTTCTCAATCAGGGACAGCTGTCTATCATTGTCTCTGATTGGGAATCATACTTTAGGTAGCCCTTTTTTCCCTCCTTTCAGGGTGTGTAGTGACTTTTGTTAGTGGCACTATAGCCCTGCAAGCTTCACGGTTGGTTATTCGTTTGTTGTTTTGTTGGCGACATTTTTAAATGAAAGGGAGAATGTACGCTCACCACGCTGCACTTTGGTCCACTTCTTTCGACGGCCATGACAATGACAAGATCGCTCTTACTATGCCTTCAGCAATGTACTTCCCTGTGATTTGTGTCTCCTAGCTAAAAAAAAAAAAAAACTTTCAAATTGTATTTGTCAAATGCACCGAATGCTACAGGTGTAGACCTTACTGTGAAATGCCTACTTACAAGCCCCTAACCAACAATGCAGTTTTAGGAAAATATAGTTAAAAATTCAAAAGGCACTCGCACATCTGAGCTATCTTTTTTCCAGGTGTAAGGTAACAGTTCAATAAAATGAGAAACCCGCACACTGCTCATGATAGTATCGCTGCTCTTTAATAATAAGCTTTATGTATCGAGCTCAAGGCCTTCATCAGAGCTTTTTGTCTTGAGGCCGATATGTAAAGCTTATATAAGAGCAGTGTGTGGGTTTCTTCTTTTTTTCTCAGGAAAATAGAGTTAAGAAAATATTTACTAAATAAACAGAATAAAATAACAATGATAACAACGGGGTGCCGGTGCCGAGTCAATGTCTTGGGGTACAGGTTAGTCGATGTAATGTGTACATGTAGGTAGGGGTAAAGTGACTATGCATAGATAATAAACAGCGAGTAGCAGCAGTGTAAAAACAAATGGCCACCCAATAAACTGGGTAGCCATTTGATTCATTGTTCAGCAGTCCAATTATGGCTTAGGGGTAGAAAGTGTTATGGAGCCTTTTGGAATTAGACTTGGCGCTCCGGTACCACTTGCCGTGCGGTAGCAGACAGAACAGTATATGACTTGGGTGACTGGAGTCTTTGACAATATTTTGGGCCTGTATACTGTATACTATATAGGTCCTGGATGGCAGGAAGCTTGGTCCCAGTGATGTACTAGTTTCTGCAGACTGTAGTGCCTTACGGTCAGACGCCGAGTAGTTGTCAGACCAGGCAGGTCAGTTAAGAACAAATTCTTATTTTCAATGACGGCCTAGGAAGAGTGGGTTAACTGCCTGTTCAGGGGCAGAACGACAGATTTGTACCTTGTCAGCTCGAGGATTTGCACTTTTGGTTACTAGTCCAACACTCTAACCACTAGGCTACCCTGCCGCCCCAAGGATGCTCTCGATGTTACAGCTGTAGAAGGTTTTGAAGATCTGACAAATCTTTTCAATCTCCTGAGGGGGAAAAGGCATTGCCGTGCCCTCTTCATGACTTTCTTGGTGTGTTTGAACCATGATAGACTTCCAAGATGGCATAGCAGTGGGATGTCTGTTTTGATTGTCTTGTCCCGCCCCTTGTATATATCCTTTTTCTTCGTATACATTTCATATATATTTTTTATATTGTTAATCTCAATTTCCATCTACGGATATCCATCAATTTCCATCTATTTCCACATACTCTCCTGAAACCCGCTTCACCCAATGTGGTATGGATCTGCTATTTTTTATACTTTAGAACCGGAACACTCTTCAGGAGCTAGCCAGCTAACTGTCCCGAAGCAGGCACCAGTTAGCCTGGAGCTAGCCACAAGCTAGGCCCGTCTCCCGGCTAGCCGAAGAGATCCATCAGATAATTCCTGGGCTTCAAAACCTCTTTTGCCAATTGGCCTGGACCCTTTGCTGCCAACACAGAGCCTCGCCGATCCATTACGACTGATCTGCCGACGTAACCATCCGAGGGGGTTTCAACAGGCTCTCCCGTTGCGACGTCCCCCTGAGGCCAATCTGCTAGCCTGCTAACCCCGGCCTGCTAGCTGTCTCAATCGCCGTGCCTCCAGCTCACCTAGCTACTCACTGGACCCTATGATCATTCGGCTACACATGCCTCTCCCTAATGTCACTATGCCTTGTCTGTTGTTGTTTTGGTTAGTAACCTTTGCGTTATTTCACTGTAGAGCTTCCAGCCCTGCTCAATATGCATAAGCTAGTCCTTTTTTACCACCCCCCACACATGCGGTGACCGCACCTGGCTTAAATGGTACCTCTAGAGACAAAACCTCTCTCATCGTCACTCAATGCCTTGGCTTACCTCCACTGTACTCACATCCTACCATACCCTTGTCTGTACATTAAGCCTTGAATCTATTATTCCGCACCCAGAAACCTGCTCCTTTTACTTTCTGTTCCGAACGCACTAGACGACCAGTTCTTTTAGCCTTTTGCCGCGCTCTTATTCTACTAATGCAATCTAATGCAGAGATAGCAGAGATAGCCTGCAAAGTTCTGTCATACTATCCAGGTCTGTGACCAAACAATTCAAGCTTCTACTTCTAAAAATCCACCTTCCCAGAAACAAGTCTCTCACCGTTGCTCCTTGTTATAGACCCCCTTCAGCCCCCATCTGTGCCCTGGACACCATATGTGAATTGATCGCCCTCCATCCATATTTCAGTGTTCGTACTGTTAGGTGACCTAAACTGGGACCTGCTTAACACCCTGGCCGTCCTACAATCTAAGCTAGATGCCCTCAAACAAATTATCAAGGAACCTACCAGGTACAACACTAAATCCGTAACACTAAATCCCTACACATCCAACAAGCGTCAGAGCCGGTGTAGTAGGATTCAATCTTCGTCCTGTATAGACGCTTTGCCTGTTTGATGGATTGTCTGACAGCATAGTGGGGCTTCTTATAAGCATCCGAATTAGTGTCCCACTCATTGAAAACGGCAGCTCTAGCCTTTAGCTCGGTGCAGATGTTGCCTGTTATCCATGGCTGGTTGGAATATGTACATACGGTCACTGTGGGGACGACGTCGTCGATGCCCTTATTGATGAAGCCGGTGACTGAGCTGGTAAACTCTTCAATGCCATTGGATGAATCCCGTCTGTGCTAGCAAAACCGTCCTGTAGCGTAGCATTCACGTCATCTGACCACTTCCGTATTGAGTGAGTCACTGGTACATCCTGCTTTAGGTTTTGCTTGTAAGCAGGAATCAGGATGATAGAATTATGGTCAGAATTTCCAAGTGGAGGGCGAGGGAGAGCTTTTGTATGCATCTCTGTGTGTGGAGTAAAGGTGGTCTAGAGTTTTGTTTTCCCTCTGGTTGAACGTGACATGCTGGTAGAAATGAGGTAAAGTGAATTTAAGTTTGCCTGCATTATAGTCCCCGTCACTAGGAGTGCCACTTCTGGATGAGCATTTCCTTGTTTGCTTATGGCCTTATACAGCTTGTTGAGTGCGGTCTGAGTGCCAGCGTTGGTTTGTGGTGGTAAATAGATGGCTATGAAAAATATACATTGGTAGATAGAGAACCTTGTGATAATTGGTAGACCACACCATCTCAGGCGAGCAATACCTCAAGATTACCTTAATATTAGACATCATGCACCAGCTGTTATTGACAAATAGACAAAACCCCACCCCTCGTCTTATCGGACGTAGCTGTTCTGTGCTGCTGATGCACGGAAAACCCAGCCAACTGTACATTATCCGTGTTGTCGTTCAGCCACAACTCTGTGAAGCATAAGATAACTGTTTTTAATGTCCCATTGGTATGATAGTCTTGAACGGAGCTCTTCCAGTTTATTCTCCAGTGATTGAGTGTTGGCCAATAGAACAGATGGTAGAGGCGGGTTACTCACCCGCCAACCAATTCTCACAAGTTACCCTGATCTCCGCCCCGTATTTCCTTCTTTTCTTCATGCTAATGACAGGGATTTGGGCCTTGTCTGGGAGCAGCATTATATCCTTCGTGTCAGACTCATTAAAGATACATTTTTTGTCCAGTTCGAGGTGAGTAATCGCTGTTCTGATATCCAGAAGCTCTTTTGGTCATAATAGACGGTAACATCAACATTACGTACAAATAGACAATGCGAAAAAACACACAAAATAGCACAATTAGTTAGGAGTCCATAAAACGTCAGCCATCCCCTCTGACAGCATTTTTCCCAACTATGTCCCAAATGCAACCCTATTCCATACAAAGTGCTCTACTTCTGACCAAAATTAGGGCACTTTATGGGGAAAAGGGTACCATTTGGGACATAACCCTTGACTCCTATAAAACAATGGAATCTGAACCCAAAGGTTCAATACCAGTTGGAGGGGTGATTCAGTTATATTCCCTAAAAGTATAACAAATTGCCCCCATTGTCCCAGCAATGCTTACCCCAAGGCTGATATCTTGTTTTTGAATCACAAACTATTCCAAACATTCTCACAATGTCACACTGTGCATTTTGCACCCCCATCACAATGCAAATGTGTTAGTGTTAAACTAGTTGTACTTGGTGGGGATTTCAGGCAATTTCATAAGCGTTTATGGGGAATAATAAAAGTGCAACGTTTTTCCTCCTGCAGCTAGTGTGAACGACTGCTGTGCGCCAAACACAAATTCCCTCTTCTCCCTTGAGTAGGGCAAGAAGACAAATCCTCATGGTTGGAGCTCTACTTGTAATTACCCAGCAAAAATGATAGTACATAACCGCGCTCTCAACATTTTAAACAAACTTCTATGAGAATTGACAGTCATGGTATACATTATGCATTATTTTATATTTGCGTCAGACACAACACTGTCCATAGGGTCATTTTGTATGGGGATCGCAGCTTGCTTGCTTGCTTTAAAGGCCCAATACAGCCGTTTTTATATCAATATCAAATAATTCCATTAAGTACCCTACTGTAATACATTTCCATTAAAATGGGAAAACATGTTTTTTTTTGCAAAAAAAATATTTCTCAAGCAAACATTTTGCTAAGACTGTCTGGGAGTGGTCTGAGTGGGAAGGGGAAAACTAGCTGTTATAGGCAGAGAGGTTTGGAACTCTCTTTGTTATTGGTCTATTAACAAATTTACCGCATGGTGATGTCACCATGAAAAGCCGAAAATGCCGCCCATGCAAACCTGCTGATTAGAAGGTCCTGAATAGATAGTATTTTCAACCAGTAACAATCAGAAAATAACACTGATCTAATTTTTGCACACTTTTAAAGTGTTGATTTCATAAACTGTTGTACAATATGATATAAAACACAGGAAAACCACATTTTGACCGCATTGGGCCTTTAAGCAAACACATATGTGTTTGCCATGGCAGTGTCTGGAATAATGCACTTCTTTCCTCCAGACTTCTTCTATGTCTGTCCGTCTTATAAATATCCACACATGCTCTCTGAAAATAAATGTATAGCTCATAACCTTTATATCTGCCCGTTGTTGTTTGATGAAGGCCATTGCTGTTCAGTTGGCTCTGAGAAATAATTGAACATACAATGAAATCTGATCTTAGAATACCTTTGACTCAGAAGTTGTTGTATGTTGAAGATCACTGCTATTCAGTGGACCTACTACTAGCCAGAAACATTTATCCTGGTTGAACCAGACTGAATGCTGTGAAACAATGGTTAATGCAGTGTTCAGTCTGGTTGTCCCAGGTGGATCACAATGGAACATTGGAATGGATCCATTAGCTTCATAAACAAGCCGGCACAGCCTCATTAAACTCAGAAAATTTGTTTTGTGACATACTCCTCTGGCAAACTTGACAGGACCCGTCAGACCCTCAACATTTCAGACTATCCACCTGCAAACCAAATGAGTCCAGCCTTCTAAACCACAATATAGATCCTAATTAGCAAATCAATGGTTCATCTTTAGCCGCGTGGTGCCTAGTCTTTTTGAGGCATTCTCTGAGGTGCATTGTCATCGGCTCTGCAGAAAGAAACGAGGTCAGTGGAGGTGAGCCATCAAGCGTGAGGGCAGGAAGAGTTAAACACACAAAAGGATAGAGAGAGAGAGAGAGAGAGAAAGAGAGAAAGAGAGAGAAAGAGAGAGAGAGAGAAAGCTCAATTAATTATATATACTCAAAGAATCAGAAAGACAAAGAGAGGGGTGTGGTGTGAAAGGCAATGGGATGAGGGAGGTAGATATAACCACACTATTATAATAGAGTGTCAATGGAAAACATTGGATCTACTGCAGGTACATGTATTTAAATATGAGAGTGATGGGAGCATAGGATAGGAACTAGCTCACTACATAACATGATGTATTGTCCTTTAGCATCCAAAGTGACTTGCAGTTCATATGACACATATTTAATATACAGTATGTGGCCCATGCCAGAATCAAACACACAACCCTGGAATTGCTAGCACCTCTCTAACCCACTGCACCATTGCAACCATTATCAACCCTGCTTTCAATATTGGGTAGATGAGGACAAACAAATTGTTGTTTGTCCAGATGAACGTGGTACCTTCAGGTTTTGGAAATTGCTCCCAAGGATGAATCAGACTTGTGGAGGTCTACAATTTTTTTTCTGAGGTCTTGGCTGATTTCTTTTGATTTTCCCATGATGTCAAGCAAAGAGGCACTATGTTTGAATGTAAACCTTGAAATCCACCCACAGATACACCTCTAATTGATTCAAATGATATCAATTAGCCTATCAGAAGCTTCTAAAGCCATGAAATAATTTTCTGGAATTTTCCAAGCTTAAAGGCACAGTCAACTTAGTGTATGTAAACTTCTGACCCACTGGAATTGTGATACAGTGAATTATAAGTGAAATCATCTGTCTGTAAACAATTGTTGGAAAAACTACATGCACAAAGTAGATGTCCTAACCAACTTGCCAAAACTATAGTTTGTTAACAATACATTTGTGGAGTGGTTGAAAAACGAGTTTTAATGACTCCAACCTAAGTATATGTAAACTTCCGACTTCAAATGTATGTGGGAGATAAAACCTTCCCAGCTCTGCAGAATTTGCTGCGAGGAGGCAGAGTTATAAGTCATAAGATCATTTATTTTGGTACTGTCCATATGTAGCTCGTTTTTGGTCACAGGCCCAGGAATGGCTGAAGATTTGTAACATTTACCTAGAGCTAACGCTGCAGATCACAATACTGGGGGATTTGAAAAGTCATAGTCAAGCGATCAATAATATAATAATTATTTTAGCAAAAAATGTTTCTTACAATCTGTAAAAACTATGAGAATAGAAATTTTCCGAACTTTTGTGAAGCATTACAGCACAGTTAAAAAATATATGGCGTTATGAGATAGACGGGAGGGGTTGAATGGAGCTGAAGGGTGGGACTAATAACAAGATAACAAACGTAAAGCTTACAGGGTCTGTATAATGTATATAGGTTCAGAACTAATGTGAAATAGCCCAGTTACAAATATAGGGCAAGCATGAATCAAACTGGATGGACATCAGAAATAGAGGAAGGCCAGGACAAAAAACAAACAAATGATAAATATAGTAAAATAAAGTGTGTCCTTAAAATGTATATAGTATGTATAAGCTGGAAGTAGAAGTCTAAGTGTTATTGTTCATTAGTTTACTCCAATTAGTGGAGTTTGAAGAAAGTTTAAAAGTTATTGAAATGTTCCGTATTGACTCACCTTCATATCTTAAAGTAATGGTGGACTGTAGTTTCTCTTTGCTTATCTGACCTGTTCTTGCCATAATATGGACTTAGTCTTTTACCAAAAAGGGCTATCTTCTGTATACCACCCTGTCACGATCGTTGAAATAACATTCGGACCAAGGTGCAGCGTGATATGGGTTCCACATCTTTTTATTTGTGAAACGCTAAAGAGCAAACGACACATCAAATCAAATCAAATCAAATTTATTTATATAGCCCTTCGTACATCAGCTGATATCTCAAAGTGCTGTACAGAAACCCGGCCTAAAACCCCAAACAGCAAGCAATGCAGGTGGAGAAGCACGGTGGCTAGGAAAAACTCCCTAGAAAGGCCAATACCTAGGAAGAAACCTAGAGAGGAACCAGGCTATGTGGGGTGGCCAGTCCTCTTCTGGCTGTGCCGGGTGGAGATTATAACAGAACATGGTCAAGATGTTCAATGTTCATAAATGACCAGCATGGTCGAATAATAATAAGGCAGAACAGTTGAAACTAGAGCAGCAGCACAGTCAGGTGGAAGTTGAAACTGGAGCAGCAGCATGGCCAGGTAGACTGGGGACAGCAAGGAGTCATCATGTCAGGTAGTCCTGGGGCATGGTCCTAGGGCTCAGGTCAGTTGAAACTGGAACAGCAGCATGGCCAGGTGGACTGGGGACAGCAAGGAGTCATCATGTCAGGTAGTCCTGGGGCATGGTCCTAGGGCTGCAGCATAAATACTGGAGGCTGAGACAGGAGGGGTCAGGAGACACTGTGGCCCCATCCGAGGACACCCCCGGACAGGGCCAAACAGGAAGGATATAACCCCACCCACTTTGCCAAAGCACAGCCCCCACACCACTAGAGGGATATCTTCAACCACCAACTTACCATCCTGAGACAAGGCTGAGTATAGCCCACAAAGATCTCCGCCACGGCACAACCCAAGGGGGGGGGGGGGCGCCAACCCAGACAGGATGACCACAACAGTGAATCAACCCACTCAGGTGACGCACCCCCTCCAGGGACGGCATGAGAGAGCCCCAGCAAGCCAGTGACTCAGCCCCTGTAATAGGGTTAGAGGCAGAGAATCCCAGTGGAAAGAGGGGAACCGGCCAGGCAGAGACAGCAAGGGCGGTTCGTTGCTCCAGAGCCTTTCCGTTCACCTTCCCACTCCTGGGCCAGACTACACTCAATCATATGACCCACTGAAGAGATGAGTCTTCAGTAAAGACTTAAAGGTTGAGACCGAGTTTGAGTCTCTGACATGGGTAGGCAGACCGTTCCATAAAAATGGAGCTCTATAGGAGAAAGCCCTGCCTCCAGCTGTTTGCTTAGAAATTCTAGGGACAATTAGGAGGCCTGCGTCTTGTGACCGTAGCGTACGTGTAGGTATGTACGGCAGGACCAAATCAGAGAGATAGGCAGGAGCAAGCCCATGTAATGCTTTGTAGGTTAGCAGTAAAACCTTGAAATCAGCCCTTGCTTTGACAGGAAGCCAGTGTAGAGAGGCTAGCACTGGAGTAATATGATCACATTTTTTGGTTCTAGTCAGGATTCTAGCAGCCGTATTTAGCACTAACTGAAGTTTATTTAGTGCTTTATCCGGGTAGCCGGAAAATAGAGCATTGCAGTAGTCTAACCTAGAAGTGACAAAAGCATGGATTAATTTTTCTGCATCATTTTTGGACAGAAAGTTTCTGATTTTTGCAATGTTACGTAGATGGAAAAAAGCTGTCCTCGAAATAGTCTTGATATGTTCTTCAAAAGAGAGATCAGGGTCCAGAGTAACGCCGAGGTCCTTCACAGTTTTATTTGAGACGACTGTACAACCATTAAGATTAATTGTCAGATTCAACAGAAGATCTCTTTGTTTCTTGGGACCTAGAACAAGCATCTCTGTTTTGTCCGAGTTTAATAGTAGAAAGTTTGCAGCCATCCACTTCCTTATGTCTGAAACACATGCTTCTAGCGAGGGCAATTTTGGGGCTTCACCATGTTTCATTGAAATGTACAGCTGTGTGTCATCCGCATAGCAGTGAAAGTTTACATTATGTTTTCGAATAACATCCCCAAGAGGTAAAATATATAGTGAAAACAATAGTGGTCCTAAAACGGAACCTTGAGGAACACCGAAATTTACAGTTGATTTGTCAGAGGACAAACCATTCACAGAGACAAACTGATATCTTTCCGACAGATAAGATCTAAACCAGGCCAGAACATGTCCGTGTAGACCAATTTGGGTTTCCAATCTCTCCAAAAGAATGTGGTGATCGATGGTATCAAAAGCAGCACTAAGGTCTAGGAGCACGAGGACAGATGCAGAGCCTCGGTCCGATGCCATTAAAATGTCATTTACCACCTTCACAAGTGCCGTCTCAGTGCTATGATGGGGTCTAAAACCAGACTGAAGCATTTCGTATACATTGTTTGTCTTCAGGAAGGCAGTGAGTTGCTGCGCAACAGCCTTCTCTAAAATTTTTGAGAGGAATGGAAGATTCGATATAGGCCGATAGTTTTTTATATTTTCTGGGTCAAGGTTTGGCTTTTTCAAGAGAGGCTTTATTACTGCCACTTTTAGTGAGTTTGGTACACATCCAGTGGATAGAGAGCCGTTTATTATGTTCAACATAGGAGGGCCAAGCACAGGAAGCAGCTCTTTCAGTAGTTTAGTTGGAATAGGGTCCAGTATGCAGCTTGAAGGTTTAGAGGCCATGATTATTTTCATCATTGTGTCAAGAGATATAGTACTAAAACACTTGAGCGTCTCTCTTGATCCTAGGTCCTGGCAGAGTTGTGCAGACTCAGGACAACTGAGGTTTGGAGGAATACGCAGGTTTAAAGAGGAGTCCGTAATTTGCTTTCTAATAATCATAATCTTTTCCTCAAAGAAGTTCATGAATTTATCACTGCTAAAGTGAAAGTCATCCTCTCTTGGGGAATGCTGCTTTTTAGTTAGCTTTGCGACAGTATTAAAAAGGAATTTCGGATTGTTCTTATTTTCCTCAATTAAGTTAGAAAAATAGGATGATCGAGCAGCAGTAAGGGCTCTACGGTACTGCACGGTACCGTCCTTCCAAGCTAGTCGGAAGACTTCCAGTTTGGTGTGGCGCCATTTCCGTTCCAATTTTCTGGAAGCTTGCTTCAGAGCTCGGGTATTTTCTGTGTACCAGGGAGCTAGTTTCTTATGAGACATTTTTTTTGTTTTTAGGGGTGCAACTGCATCTAGGGTATTGCGCAGGGTTAGATTGAGATCCTCAGTTAGGTGGTTAACTGATTTTTGTCCTCTGGCGTCCTTGGGTAGGCAGAGGGAGTCTGGAAGGGCATCAAGGAATCTTTGTGTTGTCTGTGAATTTATAGCACGACTTTTGATGTTCCTTGGTTGGGGTCTAAGCAGATTATTTGTTGCAATTGCAAACGTAATAAAATGGTGGTCCGATAGTCCAGGATTATGAGGAAAAACATTAAGATCCACCACATTTATTCCATGGGACAAAACTAGGTCCAGCGTATGACTGTGACAGTGAGTGGGTCCAGAGACATGTTGGACAAAACCCACTGAGTCGATGATGGCTCTGAAAGCCTTTTGGAGTGGGTCTGTGGACTTTTCCATGTGAATATTAAAGTCACCAAAGATTAGAATATTATCTGCTATGACTACAAGGTCCGATAGGAATTCAGGGAACTCAGTGAGAAACGCTGTATATGGCCCAGGAGGCCTGTAAACAGTAGCTATAAAAAGTGATTGAGTAGGCTGCATAGATTTCATGACTAGAAGCTCAAAAGACGAAAATGTCATTTTTTTTTTTGTAAATTGAAATTTGCTATCGTAAATGTTAGCAACACCTCCGCCTTTGCGGGATGCACGGGGGATATGGTCACTAGTGTAGCCAGGAGGTGAGGCCTCATTTAAAACAGTAAATTCATCAGGCTTAAGCCATGTTTCAGTCAGGCCAACCACATCAAGATTATGATCAGTGATTAGTTCATTGACTATAATTGCCTTTGAAGTAAGGGATCTAACATTAAGTAGCCCTATTTTGAGATGTGAGGTATCATGATCTCTTTCAGTAATGACAGGAATGGAGGTGGTCTTTATCCTAGTGAGATTGCTAAGGCGAACACCGCCATGTTTAGTTTTGCCCAACCTAGGTCGAGGCACAGACACGGTCTCAATGGTGATAGCTGAGCTGACTACACTGACTGTGCTAATGGCAGACTCCACTATGCTGGCAGGCTGGCTAACAGCCTGCTGCCTGGCCTGCACCCTATTTCATTGTGGAGCTAGAGGAGTTAGAGCCCTGTCTATGTTGGTAGATAAGATGAGAGCACCCCTCCAGCTAGGATGGAGTCCGTCACTCCTCAGCAGGTCAGGCTTGGTCCTGTTTGTGGGTGAGTCCCAGAAAGAGGGCCAATTATCTACAAATTCTAACTTTTGGGAGGGGCAGAAAACAGTTTTCAACCAGCGATTGAGTTGTGAGACTCTGCTGTAGAGCTCATCACTCCCCCTAACTGGGAGGGGGCCAGAGACAATTACTCGATGCCGACACATCTTTCTAGCTGATATGCACGCAGAAGCTATGTTGCGCTTAGTGATTTCTGACTGTTTCATCCTAACATCGTTGGTGCCGACGTGGATAACAATATCTCTATACTCTCTACACTCGCCAGTTTTAGCTTTAGCCAGCACCATCTTCAGATTAGCCTTAACGTCGGTAGCCCTGCCCCCGGGTAAACAGTGTATGATCGCTGGATGATTCGCTTTAAGTCTAATACTGCGGGTAATGGAGTCGCCAATGACTAGAGTTTTCAATTTGTCAGAGCTAATGGTGGGAAGCTTCGGCGTCTCAGACCCCGTAACGGGAGGAGTAGAGACCAGAGAAGAATCGGCCTCTGACTCCGACCCGCTGCTTAATGGGGAAAACCGGTTGAAAGTTTCTGTCGGCTGAATGAGCGACACCGGTTGAGCGTTCCTACAGCATTTCCTTCCAGAAACCGTGAGAAAGTTGTCCGGCTGCGGGGACTGTGCCAGGGGATTTACACTACTATCTGTACTTACTGGTGCCACAGACGCTATTTCATCCTTTCCTACACTGAAATTACCCTTGCCTAACGATTGCGTCTGAAGCTGGGCTTGCAGCACAGCTATCCTCGCCGTAAGCCGAGTACAGCGGCTGCAATTAGAAGTCATCATGTTAATGTTACTACTTAGCTTCGGCTGTTGGAGGTCCTGACGAATCGTGTCCAGATAAAGCGTCCGGAGTGAAAAAGTTGAGGAAAAAATAAATAAATATATGAACGGTAATTAAAAAGTGAAAACCGTAAAGTTGTCAGGTAGCAAAACAGGTTAGCAACAAAACGCACAGCAACTCGAAAACAAGCCTGCAAGTTGTGACCGGAAATGACGTAAATGACACATGAAGCTATGGAGTGCATACAGGCAACTACACATAAACAAGATCCCACAAAAAAAACAGTGGGGAAATGGCTGCCTAAATATGATCCCCAAAGACTTAAAGCCAACATAGAAATAGAACAACCTAGATTACCCACCCTAGTCACACCCCGACCTAACCAAAATAGAGAATAAAAAGGCTCTCTATGGTCAGGGGGTGACACACCCCTACTTTGTCACAACACAACTGATTGGCTGAAATGCATTAAGGAGAGAATTTCCACAAATGAATGAGGCACACTTGTTCATTGAAATGCATTCCAGGTGACTGCCTCATGAAGCTGGTTGAGAGAATGCCAAGAGTATGCAAAGCTGTCATCAAGCTTGGAAAATTCCAGTAGAGACCAAAGGAATTTCCAGAGTTAACCATCCCTGAGACCAGGTGTGGTAACTCGTATGTCTGAAGTTTAGTAATGATGTTAGGTACAGTGGGACTTTTTGTAAAAGGGCTTTAAAAATGAAAACATGGTGATGTATCAACCTACGTGACATCAAACGAGAGCCAACCAACTTTCTGGTAGACAATGCACTAAACTGCATCTAAGGGCTTTAATAAAGTGTCAGTTGCGTTCATACAGACGAAGTCGCCGTAGTCTAGGACCGATAAGAACGTCGACCGAATCATCTGCTTTCTACTATTTAGCGAGAGACAGGACCTATTTCTATAGAAGCCCATTTTTATTCTCAGCTTCAGAACTAACTCATCGATATGATTTTTAAAAGACAGCTTTTCCATCTATCGAGATGCACAGATATTTGTAAGCAGGGACAGAATCAATATAGACATCATCCAAAGTACATATGCTTAATATTCTAGAGTACTTTTTTTGCACTCTAGAGAACAAGATATACTTAGTTTTACCTGCATTAAATATTAATATTTCAGGTCAATAAAGTGTTTCTGTAATGCAATGAAGGCAGACTGTAGTTCAGATAGAGCCTGGTCAACCGTGGGGCAATAGCATACACAACAGTATCATCGGCATACAAGTGCAGACAAGTCGATATTGTTCAAAAGTACAGGACCAAGCAATGGCAGCATAGGCCGAGAGCTCCTGTAAATATTGTACATACTTAGTTGATTTGTTTGGCTCGCTTGGCTAACTAGCTGATTGTTAGCAATCAAACAAAAGATGCATTATGGTCACAGCAGCATCGGCTTCTTCACTCAGGCATGGCCGTGAGTGAACTGCCATGTGGTGATGACAGAGGGCTCCCTCGTTGTAAGGAGATCATTATACTCCGGACTGGTGTGCGGTGTGCTTTTAATTAAGCTTTTGAGGTTTACTTTTAGCACCCATAAGGGCAGCAAAAGAAGCATCACACAAGTGATTGCTACACATCGCTTGAGGAGGAGTCATCCAGTAGCTACAGTGGGGAGAACAAGTATTTGACACACTGCCGATTTTGCAGGTTTTCCTACTTACAAAGCATGTAGAGGTCTGTAATTTTTTTTATCATAGGTACACTTCAACTGTGAGAGACGGAATCTAAAACAAAAATCCATAAAATCACATAGTATGATTTTTAAGTAATTAATTTGCATTTTATTGCATGACCTAAGTATTTGATACATCAGAAAAGCAGAAGTTAATATTTGGTACAGAAACCTTTGTTTACAATTACAGAGATCATACGTTTCCTGTAGTTCTTGACCAGGTTTGCACACACTGGAGCAGGGATTTTGGCCCACTCCTTCATACAGACCTTCTCCAGATCCTTCAGGTTTCGGAGCTGTCGCTGGGCAATACGGACTATCAGCTCTCTCCAAAGATTTTCTATTGGGTTCAGGTCTGGAGACTGGCAAAGCCACTCCAGGACCTTGAGATGCTTCTTACGGAGCCACTACTTAGTTGTCCTGGCTGTGTGTTTCGGGTCGTTGTCATGCTGGAATACCCAGCCACGACCCATCTTCAATGCTCTTACTGGGGGAAGGAGGTTGTTGGCCAAGATCTCGCGATACATGGCCCCATCCATCCTCCCCTCAATACGGGGCAGTCGTCCTGTCCCCTTGCAGAAAAGCATCCCCAAAGAATGATGTTTCCACCTCCATGCTTCACGGTTGGGATGGTGTTCTTGGGGTTGTACTCATCCTTCTTCTTCCTCCAAACACAGCGAGTGGAGTTTAGACCAAAAAGCTCTATTTTTGTCTCATCAGACCACATGACCTTCTCCCATTCCTCCTCTGGATCATCCAGATGGTCATGGGCAAACTTCAGACGGGCCTGGACATGCGCTGGCTTGAGCAGGGGGACCTTGCGTGCACTGCAGGATTTTAATCCATGATGGCGTAGTGTGTTACTAATGGTTTGCTTTGAGACTGTGGTCCCAGCTCTCTTATGTTCATTGACCAGGTCCTGCCGTGTAGTTCTGGGCTGATCCCTCACCTTCCTCATGATCGTTGATGCCCCACGAGGTGAGATCTTGCATGGAGCCCCAGACCGAGGGTGATTGACCACCATCTTGAACATCTTCCATTTTCTAATAATTGCGCCAACAGTTGTTGCCTTCTCACCAAGCTGCTTGCCTATTGTCCTGTAGCCCATCCCAGCCTTGTGCAGGTCTACAATTTATCCCTGATGTCCTTACACAGCTGTCTGGTCTTGGCCGTTGTGGAGAGGTTGGAGTCTGTTTGATTGAATGTGTGGACAGGTGTCTTTTATACAGGTAACGAGTTCAAACAGGTGCAGTTAATACAGGTAATGAGTGGAGAACAGGAGGGCTTCTGAAAGAAAAACTAACAGGTCTGTGAGAGCTGGAATTCTTACTGGTTGGTAGGTGATCAAATACAAATGTCATGCAATTGAATGCAAATTAATTACTTAAAAATCATACCGTGTGATTTTCTGGATTTTTGTTTTAGATTCCGTCTCTCATAGTTGAAGTGTACCTATGATAAAAATTACAGACCTCTACATGCTTTGCAAGTAGGAAAACCTGCAATATCGGCAGTGTATCAAATACTTGTTCTCCCCACTGTATAGAGGGAGTTGGGGATTTACGAGAACAACATCTGAGGAGAGGACAACTCCAGCAAACCAACTCCATTATAACCATCATCCTTACCACTCGGCTGCCATAGAAATCGATGCCTTCACCAGGAGCAATCACTCTCTGAAGCTAGTAGAGACCTGGACGCTCTCAATTTCTGTTTTCTTCAGCTCCTTTTTTTCTTTTTTTTCTCGTTAATTTTTTGTCAGTATACCGCAATTCAGATTTTAGAGGCAAATTTGTACTAGACAGCCTAACCAATAATGCAATCCTTTATATATTTGACCAGTCATTTTCCCCCTTCCAGCCTAATCCCATGGGAATTGTGTTGGGATTATACACAAAATGCACATTTTGGACATGGATTTGCATGTTTGGATTAGAAAAGCCATGTAATAGACGCTCGTGTTTGCAGAAAAAGTGCCTCCATCTTGTTCTGACACACATTAAAGGGATGCTCGGTTCCTTTTCACAAATATACATTACTCATCCACGACTCTGCAGTCACTGATCATTTTGTTTGAGAAAATTTGCTTTGCTCTCTATATCAGGCAGAAACACATGTCAAAGTCTAGAAGACTCCCAAGTCCACATTTTCTGCATCAGAAGCGAAGCTCCGCACTGCCGCCTTGACGAGCGACACTCAACAGTCAACAACAGACACCTCCTCTGTGTTCATCAATTTGCATCACAGGATTTAAGAAGTGAGAGTAGAGAGATACAGTGGATTGTGCATTCTTTGAGCCTTAAGCACCATACATAGTTCCACATATCCAGTTGATTCTCAACCTGCCTACATGTTTCCTTTCACATATTGCAGCAAATGTTGCATAACAGAACATGATATTCTCTTTTCCTCCTCTTCCACTTCACTCCTCCTTCCTCCTTTTCTTTGACAAAAACAAGCCAAACATACAGTAGTCCTCTGGGCGATCATGTATTATGTATCTCCGCACACATTTGCTTATCTAATAGGAGCGTATCGTCTGTTATTTAGGAAGTTTAGGGAAGAGAACGCCCCTGGGCCTTTTCTGGTTCTAATCCTCAGATCTGGCCCATGATGTCACATCGTTTCTGGGAATGGGAAGATACTCAGAGGCTCTAGGCGATGACTCCCGTCTCGTAGCTCGACATGGAGAGGCTTGGTGTTCCTTAATCTTGACGCACACATCCCGTTAGCGGGATCATTTACATCAACATCCGCTGAATTGCAGAGCGCCAAATTCTAATTAAATTACAAAAAATATAAAATTTTCATGAAATCACAAGTGCAATATAGCAAAACACAATTTAGCTTGTTGTTAATCCACCTGGTATGTCAGATTTCAATAAAGCTTTTCGGCGAAAGCATACCAAGCGCACTTACGAGACAATTACACAATAAATGTTCCTTTTGTTCCATAAAGATTATTTTTATATCCAAAATACCTCCATTTGTTTGGCACGTCATGTTCAGAAATCCGCAGGCTCGAGCGGTCACGACATCGCAGACAAAAATTCCAAATAGTATCCGTAAAGTGCGTAGAATGTCAAATGTCAAATGTCAAATGTTTTTTATAATCAATCCTTAGGTTGTTTTTACAATATATAATCGATAATATGTCAACCTGAATGTAGCTTCTTCCATAGGAGAGAGAGAGAAAATGGCTGTTGCGCATGAAAAACTCTGCTGGCACCCAGCCATCCGCGATGGGTTCTTTCTCGCTCATTTTTTCTAAATAAAAGCCTGTTCACACCTTGAGGAAGCCATAGGAAAAGGAATCTGGTTGATGTACCTTTAAATGGAGGCAAGGCATCCAATGGAACAGAGAGCTTTCAGGAAAAACAGCCCTTCCTTGTTGGATTTTCCTCAGGTTTTCGCCTGCAATATCAGTTCTGTTAAACTCACAGACAATATTTTGACAGTTTTGGAAACTATAATCTGACAATTATATGCATATTCTAATTTCTGGGACTGAGAAATAGCCAGTTTCAAATGGGCACGTTTTTTTGCCAAAAACGAAACTACTGCCCCCTACACTCAAGAAGTTATAGACTGGAATTTGAAACACAGCAAAATGGTAGCTCCACCACTTGTTTTTCTATATCACTGAGAGATGGGTCTGGGGAAATGTAACCCCTCTCAAATAAATAAAGAACGCACTAATCCCAAACTGCAGCTTTGAGGCTCAGAGAGAAAAGGCTCTGAATGGCCATTGCAGAGACAATACAGATCATGTGTGTTTTAGTCCTTAATGCCTGTAGGTCCAGATAGTACTACACTCTTAGTTATTTGGCTGTCCCCATAGGATAACCCTTTTTGGTTCCAGGTAGAACCAAAAAGGGTTATTTTTAAGGGGACTCCTATAAGGACAGCCCAAGATCACTTTAAGGTTCTAGATCACACTAGGTTCTAGATTTTCATCAGCTAGATTAAAGACAAGCAGAACATTGGCATTACAAAGTATTTTCCAAAGCACTGGTTAGCCTAGATTAAGGGCTCATGTCTGGATTCAGTTGGGATTCCAAATCCTTGAAAATGATTCAGCTTTGAAAACATAAAACTGCGCACCCTTCTGTATACATTGTATGAATAAACAGACTTCAACAAAAACGGACTGTTAGGGCAAATGCCAGAAGAGCTGGTCCATCTTTAGCCACTGGGCCTGTCTAAATTGGGTTGTTTTTCACAGAATGATCATATATATTTGGCTAGAATTATTATCTATTTGGCCTCGTAGGAAAGAATGGCCCGATGTGGGGGCCTTGAGGACCAATTGGGGCCGGTGTGTTAGAAATTCCTTGGGGCCCAGTCTGTCCCTCATTCAGTAGAGTATGTATAAGGATACTCAGTGATGTCTCTACAATAGTGGTCCTTAACAGTAGTAATGCCAGTCAACGGCGCGAGAGTCAGTCACTTTAAAATGCGTGCAGTGGAAGGGACAAGTCCCAGTATATGACCCACAGCTAGAAATCACAGCGGGGACAGAGAGACAAATCAGTGGAGCAGTATAGAGACGGTGGCATTCATCAATTATAGATGGGCCTCACTCCCAGCCTGCAGCCAACACCCTCTGGAGACCACAGTACAGTGAGATGCACAGAGAAGTACACTGAGATGCACAGAGAAGTACACTGAGATGCACAGAGAAATGAATGGGAGTCAGAAGACACACACATACTGCTCTTTCTTGTATTTCTTTCTGCCTCTCTTTCTGTCTGTCCCACACACACACACACACACACACACACACACACACACACACACACACACACATCTGCTGTTCTGTCGCACGCACCATCGACCCATCTACCTAAAAAAAATTTTTTTTAATTCTTTCAGATAAATTATAATTAAATCTATTCATATACAAAAGTGTTTCACATCACATAGCTCAACCATAAGGTCCCAATTCAAATCAACACACAAGCTGTTCCGCTTGCAGACATTGTCATTGTATATTGATGCAAAACCACACCTGTGCTTGGCGACAAAAATGTACATGAAGCTGCAGTGTGGTTTTCCTTTATATGCAATCGATTGACTTCAGGCCGTATTGTATTCAATGGTTAATATCAAGGAACTAACTCAAATGTTCAGATGTCAGACAAGATTCACTGAACACCTCCGTTAGAGTAGGACCACTCCAACTCAAGCTGCTAAGCAGGCATACATAATTGCCAACTTGCTCTAATTGTTCTTATGGTTAAACATATGACAAGACATATTCATATGCAGAATTGAATAATACAATTGCAACATGTTGGTGAAATGTCCCTTTACAGGGGTGAGTCATAAATAGACCTTGCTCAGAGAACACCCAGAGGGCCAGAGGGAGCCAATCAAAGCCCAGCGTGAGGGTCAGTGTCCATTATGTGTGAGCACAACTCTAATTAACATTCAGATGTGATCAGACAGCAGGACACTACAGGTTTGATTAATTATTTATTTCATAATAGGCTATGGTTGCCCCTAGTCACTGATATTGGGCCAGTTTTGTATTTCCCCCACTAATGGTAAAGATTTTGATTAGGGGAGGGTAAGCTGATCCTAGATCTGTACCGAAGGGAAACTTCACCCCGGAGCATAGAAGTTTCCCATTGATCAGCTAACCATCCCCAAATCCTAACCATAACCATTAGGGGCAAAAGGAAAAACTGACCTTAGATCAGCTTCTAGAAAGTCTAAGTGCAACTTTACCTTACCTAGCAACATTACCTTACCTAGCAACATAACAGCATACCTCAGTGATTTTTCCATCTGTTGTTCACATCGGAGACGTCAGGGACAACCAACACAGACGGACTCATCTCATATTTATGAGTTAATTGTCTGTTGCTCTTTCTCTCCCTCCATCCATCTCTTCCCGTCATCTCCCTTGTCCATCGCTCTCTTGTCTGAAACCTTTCAGGACGCTAATGTTATGCGGTTGACATGTGGACTGACAGATTGGAGAGAGAGAGACACTCTGATCCCACACCTGTCTCCCATGTGGCGTCTCGACTATGGGCTCCTATTTGCAAATCAGCAGCCATAAAAAATTGCCTTCATCAGTGTTAAACTCTCACACGAGCGAAAATTAACTTGTTTTAGCTGAAAGACGATGATGTTACACAACGATTTAAGTAAATAAGTCATAATTTTAGTCAAAGTATGATATATTTGGGCTTGAAGTGGGAAATTGGTGACCTGTAAGTTCTTTCTGACTACGTGTCAGTTACAGGGCTGGCTTGAGTTAACCACCTACCTACAAATATGTTAGATCTAACATGTGTGGGCTCCTTACTTCCTGTTTACAACCTGATGCTACTGTGGTCTGCAACGCACTTCGACTGTTGGGAGATGTTCGATGGGCTAACGCCGGTGAAATGGTGACTAACAAAATAGTAGGGATGCACAATATATCGTGAAATATCGGAATCGGACGATATTAGCTAAAATCGGCCCGATGTCTAGGTTAACGCCGATGTACAAAACCGATGTCAAAGCTGAAGTGTATACCTATATACAGTAGGTACATGAGGTAATGACGCCACGTAAGATTTTGCGCTACACGTGCAACACAGCATTCCTAACCTAGTTGTTCCTGCATAGATCTTGTTATCCTTTGGTGCCTGTTTTCCCTAGCCCGACGCTGCTTTTATCTCCACCACAGTTCCATCCACTCTGACTCTGATCCCTGTTGCCAGTCCCTCATCTCGTCAGTACTGCTTCCTTTCCCATGGACCCCCCGCTCTACTCCTTACTTGGATTCCGCTCCAGACCTGCTTACCAATCTCCCCCCCAGCTTTTCAATAAATACTTTGGTTGCCTTATCCCTGTCTCCTCATCTGAGTCTGCACTTGGGTTCACCTGCTCCCCCCCCCCCCCCCACGTAACAGCCTAGCTACTTCTGATGTAAAATGTTTATTTCTACAATTTCCAAAAGCTAATCAAACAAAAACATCATTACTTTTACGAGACGTGTTTGTGCATTAATAGCATCATTTCTAATATATGTATATTTTTTACTTACACTTGTATGTTGACTCTGTATTGATGTTGAGATTTTACGTTTTGGTGGACTTTTCTTAGCAGATGTACAATCATCGCAAATTGAATTATGGGGAGTTTCAGGCCCCGAAGTGAACATATTTGTACACTCGCAAACTCCATTAAAAACTTCCCTTGCTCTGCTAAACATTTTGACCGACGAAAAATATGGCCGCGAGATTCCCCAAAGGACATAAGGCGAGGTTAAGTGGACAAGAGTGAGTCTTTCATGACTTTGAAACTCAGCCCAGGAGAGGAATTACATCTAATAAGTGGTGGCAACTTCCTCTAGAGGGATCCTTGAATGACATATGCCCAGCTCTCAATGCAATTCGTGAAAGTGTCAAAACAAAGCTAATGAGAAGTTCATATTGAAATACCGTGTATAAATTCTAATGAATACAGATATGACATGGAAACAAACGAACACTCTTGTCTTTTCTGGTACTGATTTCTGCAGAGAGCATTTTGAAGGTTTTACTTGCAATAAAATCATTTTTTTTACTCAGCTTAGCTGACTTCACAGACTTTAAAGGGATACTTCAGGATTTTGGTAATGAATCCCTTTATCTACTTTCCCAGAGTCAGATGAAATCGTGGATGCCATTTTTGTCTCTGAGTGCAGTTTGAAGGAAGTTGCTAACTAGCGTTAGCGCAATGACTGGAAGCCTATGCGTATCTGCTAGCTTGTGCTAATGCTAGTTAGCATTGGATGGCAAAATTACCTCTAACTTCCTTCATACTAGACACAGAGACATAAACATGCTATCCATGAGTTCATCTGACTCTGGAGAAGTAGATAAATGGCCTCATTGGCAAAATCCCGAAGTATCCATTTAAGTTTCTCTGGAGAAGAGCAGGTGCTGCTAAATTTATAAAATGTAAAATGCAATATAAACAACAGCATAATAGCGATAAGCCAACCTAATTAAGCTTTCATTTATTTGGATGAAAGTTAATTGTGTTTTCTCTATGTGCCTAATAAGAATTACCTGAACTGTCAAGCATGCAACCTTCTTCTGACAGCCCGAAATCGATACATACTTGCCCATGAAACTGCAAACAAACTACTGTTTACTTTACGCTGTAGCGTCTCTCACTCAGAAAGGTCAATAGACTCTCGCTGTTACTGATAGGATGAGAGAGCTGGCCCCTGTCCTTTCCACCGCAGATAGATCGAGTGGGGACATCTTTAAGTACTGTACTCTCTCTTTACTCTCGCCCGTCTCTCTCTATCACTCTCTCTCTCTCTCTCTGTGCCTCTTTCTATCTCAATTAACCTGTTAGTGTGTGTGTGTGTGTGTGTGTGTTTGTGTGTGAGTGAGTGTGGATGTGTTTGGATGTGTGTGATAGAGTGTGTTTGCACTGCACCCACCCCATCATATGGTTCACCTACAGTATCCTTCCTCAAAGAGACATGTCCAAACACAGCTCTATCAGGGAACGGGCGGCTCCCCTTTGAAGGCCTAGAGAATGTGCCTGGTGCAAAGCAAACTGCCCGCCAGCACAGCCCTCTCAGGGGTTTGTGTACAAAACACCACAGCTGAGTCACTGTGGGGAAAGTGGTAACAGCGAAAGCCATCGAACTGTGAGGAGAATGAAGGCTAAGGATTCATCTCTTCAGCTCTGTGTATAGCACAGTAGGTTGGTGGCATCTTATTCGGGGAGGACGGGCATGTGGTAATGGCTGGAGCGGGATAGGTGGACAGGTATCAACAACATCAAACACATTGTTTCCAGGTGTTTGATGCCATTCCATGCGCTCCGTTCCAGCCATTATTATGAGCCGTCCTCCCCTCAGCAGCCTCCACTGGTGTATGACTGCACCCGGGAACTAGATGTACTAATATAACCTAGCCATCTGAAAAACCATGTTCATTAGACACAACACAGGAGAAAACTCTCTCAACTTGTGCAAATGTTCTGCTGCAAAACGTTTGTTACGGTGTGCACTTAGGAACACAGGCAAGGATCTCATCTCTGCCTGGCATGGTTCATAGGGCAGGGTCATAGAAAAATCAATGATTATAGGTTTAACATTTGGCATGCTATGTAATGATATACTTCTAACCTCAACAAACTTTATTTCTCTCCTGTAATTAAAGCTATGGGTTTGTCGACTTAGAACACTATATTCCCATTAGATAATGTTCAGTTGTAGCCATTTCTATAAGTTAATTTAGCAACCACTTTTATCCAAAGCGACTTAAATAACTTACAGTGTATTTAATATGTGTGGGCCATGGGGGAATCCAACCCACAAGCCTGGTGTTGCCACCAACATGCTCTAACTAACCCCAAAGCCCTGGAACCATATCAGAGGCATTTCTAACCTATTGTATATAACTACATTTAAAGGCATCTCCAAACCTGTCTGGAACGATTCCCCCTCCTCAGTCCAATAGTCATAGAAGGCATATCCAGGTCACCCCTTCACATGTACATTTTTTTGCTATCTGGCAATCTGTACAGAATCTCTGTTCCTCTGTGCTCTCTTGTAATCTCAGCTCAGACTGTAAATATGTATTTACTCTGTTGTGTATCAGGGAGGCAGCTCTCGTCTCCCCAGAGTGGAGCAGTTCTAACTGGTCCTTTATCTGGCCTGCTGTCTGGATGGCTGGGTCCTCAGCTACCACAGGGGGAGATAGATTTATCTGGAGAGGAACTTGTTCGGAGAGAGATTGGGGTTGACGGGTTGGGATAGAAAGCAAGAGAGAGAAGGGAGAGAGAGAGAGAGAGAGAGAGGAGAGGGGTGGAGGGGGAAAGCGAGAACAAGGAGTATGACACACAGAGAGAGAGGAAAGAGAGAGATGTAGAAATAAAAAGTCGGAGGCAGATAGAAAGAGAAACACAGGGCTATCAGATGTGGAAAAAGAGAGAGAGAAAGAGAGACGAAGAGAGAGAGAAAAAAGAGAGGTGCAACTGAGTGTGTGCTGGTGTGGCTGTAGGCAGATGAAGATGAAGACCTGGGACCAACTACATACACTATAGCTCCCATCTACTCCCATCTATTTTAAGATCTAATCAAAGCCCAATCTATTTATATTGATAGAAACTGTAGCATGACATGAAATCTCATTTAGTAACTCATTACCATAAACCATCATGTAGCTAGATAAGGCTATATGAAATGTTTGTGTGTTTTCCTGTGTACGAGTGTATTAAAGAGAGAGTGAGTGGGGGAGGGGAAGAACAGGAAGAGGTGAGAGAGAGAGAGAGAGAGAGAGAGAGAGCGAGAGAAAGTGAAAAGAGAGAGATAAATGTGGGTAACGGAGAGAGGGAAAAGAGAGAGGGATGAGTGTTGCAGGGATGTAGGGAGAAAATTAGAAAGAGAGAGGAACCCTCTCAACATGATTTGTGTTTGCACTGCATACTAAAATCATACTTTGACATGTGGGCGCCTCAGTGATATCTAAAATCAATATTTTCATAAATGATCTAATATATCTGACCAAGGAGAATTCCTGGCTGAAATTGATAAAACTATGATTGGACATAAGTAGATAGGTAGAACAGTAGAGCTCACATAATTCATACTGCGGCGTTATATGCAAGGGCATATAAATCTGCAGCAAATTGGCAGGTAGCCTAGTGGTTAAGAGCATCGGGCCAGTAACCGGAAGGTTGGTGGTTCAAATCCTGAGCTGTCTAGGTAAAAATCTGAACAAATCACTTAACCTCAATTGCTCTTGTAAGTTGCTCTGCTAAATGACTTAAATGTACATCAAATGTAGAATGCATGAGGGATTCATCTCAAAGGCTCTGGAGAAGGTTTTTATCCAGTGAGATGGATTGGGATTGATAGATTGCTCATCAACAGAAGGTTAAAGATGTATGATCTTATAAGATATTTCTGTTCACTGGATTGCATGTAGTGCACCACTTACGTAGCGCATGCACATGGTTAAGGACACACACACACACACACAGTAGAGTAACGTGAGCTTGTGTTCAGGCAGAGGCTCTTAGAGGACAACAACACTCTGAACTAAACAAGCTCTTCACTCCATGAGAGTAAATATGATCTCCGGGTTTTGTCTCTGTGTAGCAACGCTTCATAATTGTTGAGGTGCTGCACTTTCAGGGCTGCCGTCTCTGTATGGGGCTCTGTATTAATGTGTGTGTGTGTGTGTGTGTGTACCTGCATGGTGCTCTGTGCTAGTACTGCCAACGTCAAGGTGTTGTGACAGTCAACTCCCTGCTGTGGAAGACCACTCTGTATTTCACTTCAATTCAATGGGCTGTATTGGCATGGGAAACATATGTTTACATTGCCAAAGCAATTTCTCTCAATTTAACAGAGCAACGCTTAGCTTTCTATCTCCCAGGCCGCCGCAAATAACAACAACAATGTTTCCACTCCTCGTCATCTTGTTTTCCCTCGAAAGACGCCAGTACCCCTCATCCTTTCTCCTCGGAAGAAGGAGAAAAAAGGAAGACAATGTCAATAGCAGAATATTGGATTGGAGTGAAGACCAAGACAGAACTTGTTTAGCGATGTGTCATTGGCGTTAGAGAAGAGGAGAGTTCCTGGAGGAGGGAAATTCAATAGAGCCGTAAATATCACAGGAGCATCAGGGTCAAATCATCTCTGGACTGTTGGTCTGCTGCAAATGAAGAGATATTGAAGGAGCCCAGGACCACAACCGGAGAAGATACAATCAGTACATGCATCATATAAAGTGGATATCAGTACAATTCTAACAGCAGAGATGGCAACAGTGATAGCAACAATAGAAATTAGCTGTATATTTACAGTGGTAAAGTAGGATACTATAGCCTAAATTATGATACGTCAGTAGTACATACTGTATTGATCAGTACAATTCTACCATTGAGGAGATTTCAGCAGTAGATTTCTTGTATGGAGGAGATATCAGAAGTACTATATCGGAGCAGTACTACTGACATCCCATAATTTAGGCTATGTATCCTACTATACTACTATAAATATACAGCTCAAGACATGAACAGTACATTATTAGAGTTTTCACAAATATGACTTAGCAGTAGATTTACAGTAGTGTTGTAGTGTAGCATAACTTGGGCCAAGGGATATCAGTACTGTATGCCATGTTGAGGAGATATCAGCAGTACCTGAAAATCAACAGCAGATCGTGTCGTGACAGTGTATTCCCAAAGAGCTATAAGCAGTAGATTGATAGTGTTTCCCCAGAGAGATCTGATAATGTTATATTTTACCTGAGGGGAAAAGACCTGAAATGTGCAGTCCTATCAGCAGTAGATATAGTTAGGTAGTGTTGCTGATAGGATGTCTCCCTTAAAGCTGCAACGTGTAACTTTATTTTTTATTTTTGTATTTCACCTTTATTTTTTCCGGGTAGGCTAGTTAAGAACATGTTCTCATTTACAACTGCGACCTGGCCAAGATAAAGCAAAGCAGTTCGACACATGGAATAAACAAACATACAGTCAATAATACAGTAGAACAAGTCTATATACAGTGTGTGCAAATGAGGTAAGATAAGGGAGGTAAGGCAATAAATAGGCCATGGTGGCGAAGTAATTACAATATACCAATTAAACACTGGAGTGATAGATGTGCAGAAAATGAATGTGCAAGTAGAGATACTGGGGTGCAAAGGAGAAAGATAAATAAATAAATACAGTATGGGGATGAGGTAGTTGGATGGGCTATTTACAGATGGGCTATGTACAGGTGCAGCGATCTGTGAGCTGCTCTGATAGCTGGTGCTTAAAGCTAGTGAGGGAGATATGTGTCTCCAGCTTCAGTGATTTTCAAATCAAATCAAATCAAATTGTATTTGTCACATACACATGGTTAGCGGATGTTAATGCGAGTGTAGCGAAATGCTTGTGCTTCTAGTTCCGACAATGCAGTAATAACGAACAAGTAATCTAACTAACAATTCCAAAAAACTACTGTCTTATACACAGTGTAAGGGGATAAAGAATATGTACATAAGGATATATGAATGAGTGATGGTACAGAGCAGCATAGGCAAGATACAGTAGATGATATTGAGTACAATATAACATATGAGATGAGTATGTAAACAAAGTGGCATAGTTAAAGTGGCTAGTGATACATGTATTACATAAGGATGCAGTCGATGATATAGAGTACAGTATATACGTATGCATATGAGATGAATAATGTAGGGTAAGTAACATTATATAAGGTAGCATTGTTTAAAGTGGCTAGTGATATATTTACATCATTTCCCATCAATTCCCATTATTAAAGTGGCTGGAGTTGAGTCAGTGTCATTGACAGTGTGTTGGCAGCAGCCACTCAATGTTAGTGGTGGCTGTTTAACAGTCTGATGGCCTTGAGATAGAAGCTGTTTTTCAGTCTCTCGGTCCCAGCTTTGATGCACCTGTACTGACCTCGCCTTCTGGATGACAGCGGGGTGAACAGGCAGTGGCTCGGGTGGTTGATGTCCTTGATGATCTTTATGGCCTTCCTGTAGCATCGGGTGGTGTAGGTGTCCTGGAGGGCAGGTAGTTTGCCCCCGGTGATGCGTTGTGCAGACCTCACTACCCTCTGGAGAGCCTTACGGTTGAGGGCGGTGCAGTTGCCATACCAGGCGGTGATACAGCCCGCCAGGATGCTCTCGATTGTGCATCTGTAGAAGTTTGTGAGTGCTTTTGGTGACAAGCCGAATTTCTTCAGCCTCCTGAGGTTGAAGAGGCGCTGCTGCGCCTTCTTCACGATGCTGTCTGTGTGAGTGGACCAATTCAGTTTGTCTGTGATGTGTATGCCGAGGAACTTAAAACTTGCTACCCTCTCCACTACTGTTCCATCGATGTGGATAGGGGGTGTTCCCTCTGCTGTTTCCTGAAGTCCACAATCATCTCCTTAGTTTTGTTGACGTTGAGTGTGAGGTTATTTTCCTGACACCACACTCCGAGGGCCCTCACCTCCTCCCTGTAGGCCGTCTCGTCGTTGTTGGTAATCAAGCCTACCACTGTTGTGTCGTCCGCAAACTTGATGATTGAGTTGGAGGCGTGCGTGGCCACGCAGTCGTGGGTGAACAGGGAGTACAGGAGAGGGCCCAGAACGCACCCTTGTGGGGCCCCAGTGTTGAGGATCAGCGGGGAGGAGATGTTGTTGCCTACCCTCACCACCTGGGGGCGGCCCGTCAGGAAGTCCAGTACCCAGTTGCACAGGGCGGGGTCGAGACCCAGGGTCTCGAGCTTGATGACGAGCTTGAAGGGTACTATGGTGTTGAATGCCGAGCTGTAGTCGATGAACAGCATTCTCACATAGGTATTCCTCTTGTCCAGATGGGTTAGGGCAGTGTGCAGTGTGGTTGAGATTGCATCGTCTGTGGACCTATTTGGGCGGTAAGCAAATTGGAGTGGGTCTAGGGTGTCAGGTAGGGTGGAGGTGATATGGTCCTTGACTAGTCTCTCAAAGCACTTCATGATGACGGATGTGAGTGCTACGGGGCGGTAGTCGTTTAGCTCAGTTACCTTAGCTTTCTTGGGAACAGGAACAATGGTGGCCCTCTTGAAGCATGTGGGAACAGCAGACTGGTATAGGGATTGATTGAATATGTCCGTAAACACACCGGCCAGCTGGTCTGCGCATGCTCTGAGGGCGCGGCTGGGGATGCCGTCTGGGCCTGCAGCCTTGCGAGGGTTAACACGTTTAAATGTCTTACTCACCTCGGCTGCAGTGAAGGAGAGACCGCATGTTTTCGTTGCAGGCCGTGTCAGTGGCACTGTATTGTCCTCAAAGCAGGCAAAAAAGTGATTTAGTCTGCCTGGGAGCAAGACATCCTGGTCCGTGACTGGGCTGGATTTCTTCCTGTAGTCCGTGATTGACTGTAGACCCTGCCACATGCCTCATGTGTCTGAGCCGTTGAATTGAGATTCTACTTTGTCTCTGTACTGGCGCTTAGCTTGTTTGATAGCCTTGCGGAGGGAATAGCTGCACTGTTTGTATTCGGTCATGTTACCAGACACCTTGCCCTGATTAAAAGCAGTGGTTCGCGCTTTCAGTTTCACACGAATGCTGCCATCAATCCACGGTTTCTGGTTAGGGAATGTTTTAATCGTTGCTATGGGAACGACATCTTCAACGCATGTTCTAATGCGTTTTTGCAGTTCGTTCCAGTCATTGGCAACAGAGAACTGGAAGGAAAGGCGGCCAAAGGAGGAATTGGCTTTGGACGTGACCAGTGAGATATACCTGCTGGAGCGAGTGCTACGGGTGGGTGCTGCTATGGTGACCAGTGAGCTGAGATAAGGCGGGGCTTTACCTAGCAAAGACTTGTAGATGACCTGGAGCCAGTGGGTTTGGCGACGAGTATGAAACGAGAGCATACAGGTCGCTGTGGTGGGTAGTATATGGGGCTTTAGTGACAAAACGGATGGCACTGTGATAGACTGCATCCAATTTGTTGAGTAGAGTGTTGGAGGCTATTTTCTAAATGCATCGTCGAAGTCGAGGATCGGTAGGATGGTCAGTTTTACGAGGGTATGTTTGGCAGCATGAGTGAAGGATGCTTTGTTGCGAAATAGGAAGCAGCCACTGCGCCACCCGGGAGGCCGCAGATTGGAGATGCTTAATGTGAGTCTGGAAGGAGAGTTTAGAGTCTAACCAGACACCTAGGCATTTGTAGTTGTCCACATATTCTAGGTCAGAACCGTCCAGAGTAGTGATGCTGGATGGGCGGGCAGGTGCGGGCAGCGATCGGTTGAAGAGCATGCATTTAGTTTTACTTGCATTTAAGAGCAGTTGGAGGCCACGGAAGGAGAGTCGAATGGCATTGAAGCTCGGCTGGAGGTTAGTTAACACAGTGTCCAAAGAAGGGCCAGAAGTATACAGAATGGTGTCGTCTGCGTAGAGGTGGATCAGAGAATCACCAGCAGCAAGAGCGACATCATTGATGTATACAGAGAAGAGAGACCTGACCAAATTAATATAGAAATATATATGTTATAGATCTGTCATTCTCATAGAAAGCAAGTCTAAGATGTGGTAGATCTGTTCTATGTTTGCTATTTCTATGCTTCCCGCTTATGTTTTGTTTTTGCATCTTTGACTTTCGGTTTCTCAAACAGCTGAAAATACAATATTTGGGGTTATGGAAAAGATATTTCACTGCGGTTTAGATGGTACAATGACTCTCTACACTCTACTTGTTTGTTTTGTCACGTAAACTGAATGATTGAATTTTAGCAACCAGGAAATGGTGGAGCGATTTTTGCATAGTGTACAGTATCTTTAAGAGTGATGGAAGTGGGGTAACGGGCTCCAAACAAAGCTCAGGAGGTTCCTAGTCAGTGAAACACACACACACACACACACACACAATTTCCCCTCACATCGAGAGTCAATGTAATTTAATCCTTCAGAAGTATCGTGCGTCTGGTTTGCAGATTAGAGATTTAAGTTGATAAGGGAGGGACCAGGAAAGACAAGGAAAGACCAACATAGCACCGCATGTTGACTCGGCCATGTATACGCCTATAGTCCTTCTAATGCGAAAATAGCTCGGCCGTACTTAGCTCGCCGACGAGAGTCGACTTATGGCATATCATAAAAGGACCAAGGGTATGCGACAGGGGGTTGCAGGTGCACGCTGAGACAATTATGTGGAAATTGCATATACATTTATTCATTTCACAGATGCTCGTATCTCCAATGACCCAGAAGTCAAGGTGAGGTTAGTTCATAGTCAATGTCATATGTTAGGCCATATGGCCATATGCCATATGACTGTACATGAAAAGCCCTTGAGAATGTTTACATAATAAATGAGCAGCGGAGCAAAGTGTTGTGTTGACCATTTCTCCAAGCCAATGAGAGAGTAGTAAGACAGAGTAGTGACAAAATAGTGTTGGTGTCACGACTTCCACCGAAGGTGGCTCCTCTCCCTGTTCGAGCGGCGCTCGGCGGTCGTCGTCACCGGTCTACTAGCTGCCACCAATTCCTTTTTCTTTTATGTTGGTTTTGTCTTGATTGTTTTCACCTGTAGCTTATTTGTTGGTAATTCGGGGCTATTTAAACTTCCAGGGCCCGCCTGCTTTTGTGCGGGCTTATTCCTCTCTGTCAGTGGTAGATTTTTGTTTTGCTTATACGTATTTTTGCTGTTCGTTATTTTCCCTTGTTTTGGGGGACTTAAACTGTTTATTGGTTAGACCCAGCTGAATAAATACATCTACATTGGAAGCTTTGCTCTCTGCGCCTGACTCCACACCCACCACTCCTAGCTTTCGTGACAATTGGTGACTTGTATAGGGGACTCAATGAAAGTGTACTGTGGAAAAACACATCCCACAGCCATTTGAATTGCCGTAAATGGAGGTATTCTGTGAGGATTGGTGGTCTAGGACCGTTTATTCTATTCCCATGTTGCCTCTTTCTCCCTCTCATCTATCTTCTCCCAACTCTTATTAGTAATTCAAAGTAAAAAAATCTATCTGGGACATCACAAAATGCCTTTAGTACAAAGTAATCTGCTACCCTATCAGTGATGTATTATCCCACTGACCGCAAAATAAAAGTTCCCTAAAATATTTTCATTCGCGCTGAGGTGCCTTTAAAAATAATTTGTTTACTCTAAAACGAGATTTAAAGGGCAAGGTTTTATCAAGATTACTTCACCTAAATTATGTCTGCACTATCTAGGAAGTGAAATGTTCGTGCTATTAGAGTTTCCCACAGTATCACCCGATAAGAATCTCAAATGAAATCTATAGCGAATTGCTCCATTTCCGGGAGACAAGATTAGTGTTGTTTGCTTTCCACAGCATGAAATCTCCCCGGTACGAAATACTGATGCAATTACACTGCTGCCAACCCCAACATGCATACATACATTCACCCACGTATAGAACATTTCTTGACTCCCAAAAGATACGTGCTTTCTTTCTCAGACTCATTAATTCTCCAACCAGACCCTTCCCTCTATAAATCTATTTTTAATCTTCTTCGCTTATTTTCCATTGATCGGTTTTGTCGCTAATCACAAGAAACATGTGGGCGTAGCATGGGGACTATTTTTTGCACCCGAAGGAGACAAATTCATAGAATTGATTTTGTGGAGCTAGCGTTGGACATTTATCTTTAAAAACGACCATCTTACAACTTAGTGGGACTTTTGCCCTGGGCCAGCTCTTTCTACGTGAATAGCGCATGGCCCTTACAGGTAAAGGATGTATACACAGTATCTTAGCTTGGATTGAACCGCCATAAAGCTAAAACAGGAAATACCCACATGAAATCATACCACCTTAGAGGGGTTAGATTTGTTTTTATAAGCCTATAACTGTTTTATATCTGTCTTCTCGACTCACTGTGACAGCCATTTTTAAAACAATGTTTATAGATAACGGGGGGTTAAACGGGAGAAGCTTCTGGAATGATGGGAATTAAATGTGAATATCCACATTAAACCGTACCACCTATTAGGGGTTGCATTTGTTTTTATAGCTCTTTCAACCTAGTCCTCTTTGTCTCCGTCTTTATGACTCACTGTGGCAGCTCTTTTGCAAACCTGTTTATAGGTAATGGAGGTTCATGGAGAAGAAGTTTCTGGATAGATGGAGGGACCACCCAGAATGACCTAGACTGCCAATGGGGGGGTTATGACAGCTTCTTCCTGACCTCATGGACCAGTTGTCCCCTTCTCCAAGGTGACAGGTACGTCAACGTTATCCGCTATTGACCCCCCCCCCCCCCGTGCCACTATCCTGGTGAATCACTCACCCTCATGGACTGGTTAACTGACGGAAAGGTCAACCGGTGTCTGCAAGTGGGTGAGTGCCACTGGAAGGAAAGCTTCACCGCGGCCCCCTGAAAGGCTGGAGTCATCTGATACTTCCACAGCTGCGGCGGCTACTGTAATAAAACAGTTCATCTCCTAGGTAGGCAACTGAAGAAAAAGAGCCCGAAATCAGCGGGTGTGTTTCCTTCACTCACTCAAACCGGTGAGTGGTGAGCCAGATTTTCCTTGACACTGAACAGAGATTCAGCCTTCTCCGCCTTCAAAAGAAGGGAGTTCGGGTCTGTTCTGAAGTCAATTCAGACCAGGCGATGAGTATTTATGAGTGAAAACAATGTTTGTGAGATGAAAGGTTTGGGGGAGGACCCTGTGCTGCAGAATTTCTCTTCAGATTGAGAGATAGATAAAACAGAGGGGGAGAGCTTTGGCTAAAGTACATAGACCACCCGCCAACCCCCCGGGCATTGGAGCCTAATATGTCTCTTCAAAGAGCAGGGGAACACGACACAGTGAATTTATTGAGACATGAGAAAAATGGAGAATAGACCTAAAAAAAGGGGCGAACATGTCCGCCAGAGTGCTGTTACAGCATGTGAACTGTGAATGTTATTGTGTTTGAATAAAGTTGCATTCTTACGGACATAATCTCCTCAAATCCATCATCTACCGACAAGACACATGGAGGGTGAGACTGAAGGACAGCTGGCTATACTCTGTGTGTGTGTGTGTGTGTGTGCGTGCGTGCGTGCGCATGCATGTGCGCGTGTGAGAAGTTGTGCCTGCGTCTGTGCCCATATGCAACTTTGCAACACATATTTGTGTGTCCGAGAGTGAATGTGGATGTGGCAAGGGAATTTAAAGAGAGAGAAAATAGGCTGTATATGAGGGAGGATGGGACCATTGCTAGCACACACATAAAATACTTTACAGCACAGCAGGGCAACAAAGAGGCAGTAAAGCACCCTGCTTCCCATTACTAACATAGCGGCACTACCCATGTGTCCATGACCACAGCTATAATCTCTCATATCCCCCGCAGCTATAGTCTGTGTCCCAAATGATACCCTTTTCCATACATAGTGCACTACTTTTGACCAGAGCCCTATGGGGAATAGGGAATAGTGCTATTTGGGATGCAGTAAAAGTCTGCCACCAAGGCCTATTCTGCTTGCATGGCTTTTTTCATGACTGATTCTTGCCGCGGGTCGTCATAGTAAAGCTGCCTGACAGGTCATCATAGTAAAGCTGCCTAACGGATCATCATAGTAAAGCTGCCTGATAGGTCATTATAGTAAAGCTGCCTAACGGGTCATCATAGTAAAGCTGCCTGATCGGTCATTATAGTAAAGCTGCCTAACAGGTCATCATAGTAAAGCTGTCTGACAGGTCATCGTAGTAAAGCTGCCTGATCGGTCATCATAGTAAAGCTGCCTAACAGGTCATCATAGTGAAGCTGCCTGACAAGTCATCATAGTAAAGCTGCCTGACAAGTCATCATAGTACAGCTGCCTGACAAGTCATCATAGTAAAGCTGCCTGACAAGTCATCATAGTAAAGCTGCCTGACAAGTCATCATAGTAAAGCTGAGTTGAGAGGGGAGAGGGAAAGAAGATACAGGCATTTGGTAGGGGTGCTTTGTGGCTCATAGAAACTGATCCAGGTAGAAATAGCTGATCTGTAATCAGTTTTGAGGAAAGAAACACTCATCAGCAATGCTAGGTGATAACGAGTAGCTCTTTAGCCTTTCGTTATGGTGTGTGTGTGTGTGACTTTCAGTAGTACAACTTTGAGAATCACCAGAAAGTGTTAGAGAGAGCAGGATGCAGAAGTTTGGCTTGTGTACGAGACAGTGACCTGTGAAAAACCACTAGAGGACATCGCCACTGACCTCTATTCATCTGCGGATCAGTATACACACTACACACACACTGAAACTCTAGCGAACACACACACACTTTGTAGGTCAAATAGACAAACACTGGTACTACTCACAGACACACGCACACACTCACACACACAATTGTTTTACTGTATTTGCTGGGAAAAAGCTATTCATTCCCATTCAAAATGATATTTTCCCTAACCCCTAACCCTAAGCCTTAACCTAACCTAACCCAAACCTAACCTTAACCCTATGCTTAACCCTAAACCTAACCTTGACCCCAAACCCCTAACCCTAATTGTTACCCTAAACCTAACCCTTAAACCTAAAATGTTGAATTTTCCTTGTTTTACTATCCTTGTGAGGACTTCTGGATCCCACAAGGATAATAAAACTAAACACACACACACACACACTGTCTTGTACTAGACTGTCCCATTCAAAATCCTATTTTCCCTAACCCTTAAACCTAACCCTTACTCTAAACCTTACCCTAACCTTAACCCTAACCTTAATCCCAAACCTAAACCTAGCTCCTAACACTAAAACTAACCCTACCTCCTAACCATAAACCTAAACCTAATTCTAACCCTAACCTTAAAGCATTGACTATGTGGGGACAAAAAAAATATCACCAGTTGATAAAATGTTTGTTTGTTTACCATTCTTGTGGGGACTTCTGGTCTAGTTAAAAACGTCCACTGGAGAGAGAGATATAGACACACACACACACACACACACACTAAAGAGAGAGAGAGAGAGATACACACACACACACACACACACACACATGCACTAAAGAGAGATGACAATGTGCACTGAGAGAAATCTAGAGAAAAAAACAGTGCTCTGTGATATCATCAACTGATGAATGTTCTAATTTCCTGGTTGTTTTCCACCTCTAAATGTCAGGATGGAACAGGCATGAAATCAATGTTTTCATATCCGTTCATTGGGGGTCAAGATTTTCTTGAGCTATTTTGTATACAGGAAGCATCTACCTGTGAGGGGAGTCTATTAGTACCCAGACTGTAGGTCAGATCTTACCACGCAACATATGACCCAGATCTGGTCCGAAACTGAAGGGTTGGGCCTTTGCTTATGGGCCGGCCCTTTATTGAGCTATGTGGTCCCCTAGTTGCTGGTCCTCTAAATGAGGGATACATCCACCTTGCCTGGAAGATGGTATGGCAACCAGGCCCACTTCTGGAACGTAATTCCAAGTGGTATGTGACAAGTGTTTGGGCCATAATCATTTAGCAGTCCAGGGTATGTGCCCCAAACAATTCTGCAACAACTAAAAAAGGTCAAATGGTAAAAGGTATGTATATATGAAACTGTTGAAATGTGTCAATGCAGGTTTGAATGAATCGAGGCCCTAGCAAGAAGTATAAATGCAATCCCTTACTATCCTTTTAAAATCTCAGTGTGAATGACCAATGCATATCCTTAGAGACGGTGCATCCAGATCCCTTGAATTCGTTTCCGTAATCACTCGTTTAGCTCCTGACAAAAAAAGAGGGCCTGTTAGAATAGAATGGGTCTTGTGGGACGTCGTTCAGACTCATTCTAAAGTGGCACAACCCCCACCATTGTTTTCCAGGGCGACTTACTGCCAATAAACAAGTGTAATTGATGCCCACCTATTCTGTGGCAAAGAAGATTATCGGCTGTGTAATTGTCTCATTGTATTGGAACATGGATCTCAGAGGGAGAGTTGGGCTGAATAGATTGGAGGAGCGTTCAAGATCATTTGAAAGCAGAGCAACTGCAACAGCATCTTAAGTTGAGCAATACATGCAAACATCACTTGGTTTCATGGAATCATCCATCATCCACTGAAGTTTAAAGTGGAACTGACAGCGTTTTAACTTTTTATGGCTGGGGGCAGTATTGAGTAGCTTGGATGAATAAGGTGCCCAGAGTAAACTGCCTGCTACTCAGGCCCAGTTGCTACTATATGCATATTATATAAAACACTCTGAAGTTTCTAAAACAGTTTGAATGATGTCTGTGAGTATAACAGAACTCATATGACAGGCAAAAACCTGAGAAAACAAATCCAACCAGGAGGTGGGAAATATGAGGTTTGTAGTTTTTCAAATCGTTGCCTATGGAAGATAGTGTTTATGGGGTCATATTGCACTTCCTAAGGTTTCCACTAGATGTCAACAGTCTTTAGAACCTTTTTGGATGCTTCTACTGTGAAGGAGGGGAAATGAGAGCTGAATGAGTCAGGGCTCTGCCAGAGTGCCATGAGCTGATCACGCGCTCTCGTGAGAGTTAGCTTCGTTCCATTGCATTTCTACAGACAAAGCAATTCTCCGGTTGGAACATTATTGAAGATTTATGATAAAAACATCCTAAAGATTGATTCTATACTTCGTTTGACATGTTTCTACGAACTGTAAAATTACTTTTCGTCTGAACTTTCGCCTGAACTTGCCCGCGCCTCGTGAGTTTGGCTTGTGTACTAAACGCGCGAACAAAAAGAAGGTATTTGGACATAAATGATGGACTTTATTGAACAAATCAAACATTTATTGTGGAACTGGGATTCCTGGGAGTGCATTCTGATGAAGATCATCAAAGGTAAGTGAATATTTATAATGACTCCACAACATGGCTGATATCTGTATGGCTTGTTTTGTTGTCTGAGCGCTGTACTCAGATTATTACATGGTGTGTTTTTTCGGTAAAGCTTATTTGAAATCTGACACAGCGGTTGCATTAACTTCTTGGCGCACCCATCCCTTTAGCGGGATAATTTTCATCAACATCTACGGAATTGCAGAGCGCCAAATTCTAATTAAATTACTAAAAACATTTTAGTGCAATATAGCAAAACACAGTTTAGCTTGTTGTTAATCCACCTGGCGTGTCAGATTTCAATAAAGCTTTTCGGCGAAAGCATACCAAGCGTTTATGTAAGGGCATCTCTCTCAGTAGACAAAATATTACAAACAGCTAGCAGCCAAGTAGATAGGTCACAAAAGTCAGAAAAGCAATAAATGAAATCGCTTACCTTTGATGATCTTTGGATGTTTGCACTCACGAGACTCCCAGTTACACAATAAATGTTTATTTTGTTTCATAAAGATTATTTTTAAATGCAAAATACCTCCATTTGGTTGGTGCGTTATGTTCAGAAATCCACAGGCTCTAGCGGTCACGACATCGGAGACGAAAATTCCAAATAGTGTCCGTAATGTTCGTAGAAACATGTCAAACGTTTTTTATAATCAATCCTCAGGTGGTTTTTACAATATATAATCGATAATATATCAACTGGGACTGTACCTTCTTCAATAGGAGAGAGAGAGAAAATGGCTGCTCCAAGCTGTTGCGCATGCAAAACACTGCTTATGCGATGTGATCTTTCTCGCTCATTTTTCCCTGCTTAAGCCAGTACATGTCCAGGCCCGTCTGAAGTTTGCTAGAGAGCATTTGGATGATCCAGAAGAAGATTGGGAGAATGTCATATGGTCAGATGAAACCAAAATATAACTTTTTTTGGTAAAAACTCAACTCGTCGTGTTTGGAGGACAAATCAAATCAAATCAAATCAAATTTATTTATATAGCCCTTCGTACATCAGCTGATATCTCAAAGTGCTGTACAGAAACCCAGCCTAAAACCCCAAATAGCAAGCAATGCAGGTGTAGAAGCACGGTGGCTAGGAAAAACTCCCTAGAAAGGCCAATACCTAGGAAGAAACCTAGAGAGGAACCAGGCTATGTGGGGTGGCCAGTCCTCTTCTGGCTGTGCCGGGTGGAGATTATAACAGAACATGGTCAAGATGTTCAATGTTCATAAATGACCAGCATGGTCGAATAATAATAAGGCAGAACAGTTGAAGAATGCTGAGTTGCAGCCAAAGAACACCATACCTACTGTGAAGCATGGGGGTGGAAACATAATGCTTTGGGGCTGTTTTTCTGCAAAGGCACCAGGACGACTGATCCGTGTAAAGGAAAGAATGAATGGGGCCATGTATCGTGAGATTTTGAGTGAAAACCTCCTTCCATCAGCAAGGGCATTGAAGATGAAACATGGTTGGGTCTGTTAGCATGACAATGATCCCAAACACACCGCCTGGGCAACGAAGGAGTGGCTTCGTAAGAAGCATTTCAAGGTCCTGGAGTGGCCTAGCCAGTCTCCAGATCTCAACCCCATAGAAAATCTTTGGAGGGAGTTGAAAGTCCGTGTTGCCCAGCAACAGCCCCAAAACATCACTGCTCTAGAGGAGATCTGCATGGAGGAATGGGCCAAAATACCATCAACAGTGTATGAAAACCTTGTGAAGACTTACAGAAAACGTTTGACCTCTGTCATTGCCAAGAAAGGGTATATAACAAAGTAGTGAGAAACATTTGTTATTGACCAAATACTTATTTTCCACCATAATTTGCTAATAAATTCATAAAAAATCCCACAATGTGATTTTCTGGATTATTTTTCTCGTTTTGTCTGTCATAGTTGAAGTGTACCTATGATGAAAATTACAGGCCTCTCTCATCTTTTTAAGTGGGAGAACTTGCACAATTGGTGGCTGACTAAATACTTTTTTGCCCCACTGTATGCAATTGGCATTCTGACTGCAGGGATGTCCACCAGAACTGTTGCCAGAGAATTTAATGTTCATTTTCTCTACCATAAGCTTCCCCCAACATTGTTTTAAAGAATTTGGCAGGACATCCACATGGCCTCACAACCCAGCCCTCCACATCCAGCTTCTTCACCTGCGGGATTGTCTGAGACCAGCCACCCGGACAGCTGAATAGACTGAAGAGTATTTCTGTCTGTAATAAAGCCCTTTTGTGGAGAAAAGCTCAGTCTGATTGGCTGAGCCTGGCCTCTCAGTGGATGTGCCTGGCTCCCAAGTGCCCTCCCAGGCCCACCCATACCTGTGCCCCTGCGCAGTCATGTGAAATCCATAGTTTAGGGCCTAATTTATTTCAATTGACTGATTTCCTGATATGAACTGTAACTCAGTAACAGCATTAATTGTTGCACATTGCATTTATATTTTTGTTCAGTATACAGTAGCTATTTATTTAGCAAGGATAAAAATACAGAGCCTAACATTAGCTAGCTAGCTGCTGGGAGGATGTCATGCCATTGGAGGAGTGGGTGAGTGACCGACTTTTCCCCTTCATCTAATTTTTCAGTGGCTACAGCTAGATATTCAGGTGTTATTTGGTTACCTAGCAAGCATAATTGAGTTATGTTGAACTTCAACGACAGTTTCCAGTTAGCATATATTTTGAGATCATAAATTCACTCTGGCTATCTACTCCGATTTCAAAGCACTCTTGTCTGAGTGTGCCAGAGCGCAGAATAACTGACAAATTTACAAAAGCGCAACACACTCTGAATATTACCGGTATCAGTATAGTTATTAAATTGCTGCCAGCAGCAAAGTTAGTCACTAATGCTCTAGATAACATGTAAACAGCCTGACCAGCTCTGCTAGGGCGAGTGAGGTGTTCTCTCATTTTTAGCCAGTTAGCTTCGGTGAATAACTACCATTGTGAGGAACGCTCAGATCAACCCTACTCCTCAGACAGAGAGTCCAGTGTCAATAGTGCAGTGTCCTCTCAGAGCGCTCGGAGAGCGACACACTCAGAATTTACGAACAGACAACCTGACAGCGCCCTGCATTTACAAATGACCCAGAGCGCACTCTGACACACTGTAGGAAATTTACGGATGCACTAACTAAGCTTAGGGATAGCAAGATGGCGCCAGCAGATATAGTCACCTCGCTTCGAGTCCTTAGGAAACTATGCAGTATTTGTCTTTTTTATGTATATATTTTTTTACATTGTTACCCTAGGAAATCTTAAGTCTTATTACATACAGCAGGGAATAACTATTGGATATAAGAGCAACGTCAATTTACCAACATTATGACCAGGAATAAGACTTTCCAGAAGCGGATCCTCTGTTTGGACCACCACCCAGGACAATGGATCTAATCCCAGAAGTCAACCCGAAACAACGGCCCCGCAGAAGGGGTTCGGAGCAGCCTCCTGGTCAGGCTCCGTAGACGTGCACATTACCCACCTCTCCCGAGTATACTACTTGCCAGTGTCCAGTCTCTAGACAACAAGGGAGATGAAATTCAAGCAAAGGTTGCCTTCCAGAGAGACAACAGAGATTGTAACATCCTCTGTTTCACGGAAATATGGCTCTCTCGCAGTGGTGGGCCGTCAGGGCCAGCAAGGCCTTCTCTGCTGGCCTAAACATCATCAGAATAAAAAAAAAATTAAATATATTTTCCCACAAATATGTATTAAATTATTCCCCAGAGTAAGAGTTAAACTCTTCATTTCATAGCTTACCTCTTGGTTGAGATTTGGAGGGCTGGTCTTTATTATGTTAGATCTTTTATCCAATCATATTCAGCCATCATGTGTTGCCAGGGGTCTAAAATCTGCCCTCAGGCCTTCAGAATCAACAGTGCGGGCGCTTGTAGCTTAAAGTGAATGGAAATTAAAATTTAGTGTCAACCTATCAGCTTTAGAGTTAACTATTGTATGCCTGCTGGCTGGCTCCAGTGTTACACAGGAGCCAGCTAGCAGGCGTAGTGCGTGCTCGTCTTTTGATTGGATTACCAATATTGAGAGGCAGGTCCTATTGGCAGGTCTATGCAGAACCTCAGAACTAGGAAACTGAATTTGATAAACAAATTGATTCGCGTACTACTAAGCTGTTTTTTCAACCCACAATGGCGGAAGGAGGAGAAGATATCGATTTGGTCGAGGATATATTTATAACGCCATTCTCAAGATGAACTTTTCAAGAAAAGTTAGACATTGTAAGGAGAGGTCGCCCGACGCCGACGCTAAAAAGCCTGTCACAGGCGGGAAAGGGGTTCGTTCGCCACTTTCAAAGTTCCAACTACGAGCGCTATCAATGGCTCACAGGCTCCGAGAAGCACTGCAAACTGCACTGCTGGGAATGCCTATTACTACAAGTGAGCGAGAGAGGCGCGGGTTCAGTCAAATCTACGATGACACAGCGCGCATCTCAAGTTCACCCAGCGCACGCAGAGGCCCAGCACAAGGAGACCCTCGCACATACTACCAACAACTCCACAGCAATATTCTGGACAACGTTCTTTGCCAGATACGAAACAGATTTCAAGACCACGAAAAATGTATGTTTCTCTCCCTCCTGGACCCCCAGCACTTTCAGACCTACTGGAAAAAAATCCCGCAAACAGCCTTCTACAGCATAACAGAGAGTCACGGAACACTGTTCGACCTATCCAAGCTAAAAACAGAACTGACTGTAATGTATGCTATGACTGATTTTGAAGGGAAACGTCCCTCTGATCTCCTTGATTTCCTTAAGCAGAAAAATCTGAATGAGGACATGGGGCAACTTTACACATTGGCATGTGTGACAGTGACTATCCCTGTGTCCACGGCTTCTGTCGAGCGGTCATTCTCGGCCTTAAAGGGAATCAAAACATATTCCAGAAATGCTACTGGACAGACTCGGCTTTCAGCATTAGCCTCCATGTCGATAGAAAAGGACTTATTGGTGGAACTAAAACGCACAGATAGACTGTACAACAGAGTCATTGAAGTCTTCTTGAGGAAAGAAAGGAGGATGGATTTATTTCGTTAATATTAAATAGCCTATATATTAACAAAATAAAATGGCAAATAGCCTATGTTGCAAATTATTTGTTTTCTTTCTTTTATTTTCAGTTAATAGTTATGTGTCTTTATCATCACGGTGAAACTGCTTTGGGTGCGACGCAACGCCTGGTTATACTGCGTTTCTGTCTAAATGTATAGTGTCCAGAGCCATGGCATCATAATGATGGTAATAAGAGGTGGATTAATTCAGGTGGGACTGTGTAGGACCTCACTGAAGGCCCAGGCCCCAGGCCCACCACTGCTCTCTCGGGATAAGTTGTCGGAATCGGTTCAACCACCGGGCTTCTCCATGCATCATGCCGACAGAGATGAACACCTCTCTGGGAAGAGGAAGGGCGGGGGTGTATGCTTCATGATTAATGACTCAAGGAGCAATAATAACAACATACAGCAACTCAAGTCCTTCTGTTTGCCTGACCTAGAATTCCTTACAATCAAATGCCAGCCATATTACCTCCCAAGAGATTTCTCATTGTTAGATTTTAGCTCATCTCACTCTGGCTAGAATTAGTTGTTGATCTTGTTGTTATTGATGTGCAGAACTGAGGGCGAGAGAGCCTACCTTTTCATGGTTGTTTGATCAATAGGACTGTAAAGTTCCCAAATGTAAAAGGACTCCGGTGGTATTTGCATACTGTATTTGCGGAAATTCATTCAGATGTATTTTTTGGCTTTTTGCGAGTTCAAAGTGAATGATGGCAGGCCTGTGTGGCGAATGGCTTATTTGCATTAAGGCCTTCTATAGCTCTGATTGGCTATTGCGCCGCGGTGGTCTTGGACAAGATAGATGTTTTATTTACTGCAGTGTCTATTAACTGTCCAATCGTATGTCCGCTTTCCCACTCTATATTGCTATAGAAATTTCTCAAATGCCTTACTATACAGCATTCCCAAACATTCTATGAATTTATAAAAACTGAAAATGACCATAGCTAAGCTATGTGTACATAAAAAAAAGTGAAAATTCAACCCGCAGTGCAAGTTAAAACACGCACACACACACACACACACACACACACACACACACACACACACACACACACACACACACACACACACACCTTACTAGCTGCCCAGCTGGGATCACCCTATTTACACATGTGTGAAATTTAACTGGAGCCAGTCAGATGTGATAAAGCAAATAATTGCAGCATCATCGTATGGCTAAAGAGGCAACTGGCTGTTTGAGTGAATGTGTTTACGTTCAAACTAAGCTCACAAGAACTCTGAGTAGAGCAATCATTTTGAATAATGTCTCCTAATTATCATGACTGGTGTCATACGATAGCCGCTGCGTAAATATAGCAGGAATACGACTTGACAATTTCATAACAAATTGACTCGCTAACAAATTGGACCCCTGGAGATGCACTAGGTGCTACTGTACCAAAAAGGCACCACTCATAGCAGAGAACACTACTATTAGGTCTGGGTATAGTGAGGCTTGGAAGGAGTGTCTCCCTCCACTCTTCAGCTATATTTCTATAGAATCTATCTGTCCTCTCTCCAGGTACAGATGTATTTCTATAGGATCTGTGCCCAGTGAAATAGCACAGTCTGCAGAGCCAGGGGGATAATCTATTTCCTTGCGGTTCTACGCCCAGGGAGACAGATTTGCAGCTAAAAACATTTGAGCCGTTTACCAGAGCAGCACTTCGGTTCCTCCTCCTGCCAAAGCAACACACTGGAAATGGCAGGACAGACAGATCGACAGGAGCTAGGAGGAGGGACACACACACATACACATGCGCGCATGCGCGCACACACACACACACACACACAATTCTCGAAGTTCAGTTTGGTGAGTGAAAGTTCACAGAGAATCAATGAAAACAATGTAGAATTACTCCCAATTAATCCTAATCCCAAAAAATGACTCCTAATCCACATTGCAAAATATTTCAAATATCACTTTGGCTGCCAACATGTTTTACTTTTCATAACAATTACACATTGAGATATTAGGGTATCTGGGGTCTTATGCTTGGAGATTAGCCAACACGTACTGAAGGTCTTGGAGTGACCTTAGCCAACAAACTGCCACAACAACCAGATCAAATGGCTCACCTTAAGTCTGTTTAGTAAAACAATTAGCCTGTTGGTAACTTCAGTGGTCAGTGTGTGTGCGTTTGTGTGTGTGGACACACGTTTCTCCTGACAAACCTTCCTTTCTTTCTGAGGCAGAGCAATGAGCACTTCTCCATCTCCTGGGAGGTGTCTGTGCTCCTCAGCTGCCGAGTTGCGTAATAAGGAGGTTGGGGTGTAAACACAGGGTGAGAGAGTGTCATTTGCTGAGAATAATGTTTTGTTATGTTCCAAGTGAATATACTTGTGACAGAGTGTTATGATGCAGCAAACATTATATAAATGTTAATATAACTCCCATACTTATGTCTCACACTAGCTTGCCACCTGGCTTGGCCTAGCTATATAAAAGTAATTGAGAGACACTACTCACCTCAGTACCATGAGCTCTATGATTATAAAGCATTGAACTTAAGTGGTTCGATCAGAAGGCAACATATATGGCCAATGAAGCAACCAATTCCTGTTTACATGCTGTCGAATGGGTCATTAATCATGACACTGTATGGGCACTTCCTGTTGGGGTGGTGACTTAGTTTGATTGACATATGATTAATGAGGGCCGTGTGAGCAGTTTGCTTTGTTAGTACAGGAGTCAGTGCGGCTGTTTTCACAGAAAAGGGCAGGGTTTAAGTGCTTAACTATTTGGTTACAGGTTACTGCAGGTAACAACTCTTTAAGTACTCACTTGCACATACACACACACACACACACCTAAACCTCAAACTGTTATTCCACAGCGAACAGATCACACATGACATATATGTTTACACTTTTACTACTATTTGCTGTGTTGTTAGGCAGTACAGGTCATCTACAGTATATTGTTTTCTAGTTGGTAAGACTTAGCAGTTTCCATGGATGGTTTCTAGGTAACAACAAAGCAATACATAAAAGTGTACAGTCCAATAATAGTTGTTCGAAACAAGTAAGTGCGCTAATTTCATTTAAGTGTGCTTCCCCTACTTTGATATAATCATTCTGTTTACAACTTATACACTGTAGTGTGGTTAAGGGAATAGTTATGGATTTTGGCAATGAAGCGCTTTATCTTCTTCCCCAGAGTCAGATGAACTCATTGGTTACCATTTTTATGTCTCTGTGTCCAGCAGGAAGGAAGTCAGAGGGTGTTTTGGGAGCCAATGCTAACTAACTTAGCGCTATCGTGCTGTACCCAAAGACATCTTTGCACTGCTAGCGCTAACGCTAATTAAACAGTGACTCGCAAATTGCCAAAATACCCAACTATTGTTCGGGCGGTGCTCGGCGATCGACGTCACCGGTCTTCTAGCCATCATCAATCTATGTTTCATTTTCCATTGGTTTTCTCTGGTCTTCTTACACACCTGGTTCCAATCCCATTGGAACCATGTGTGTATGTTGTGTATTTAACCCTCTGTATCCCCTCATGTCCTTGTCAGAGATTGTTTATTGTTATGTTCATGTTTTATGGATTGGTGTGCGACGGGTTCTTGTACCCACATTTATTTCATTATGGACTTTGGTTTTGGAGTTTGTGTTGTCAGTTAATAAAATAATCCATGGCTGAGGTTTATGTAAACTTCCAACTTCAAATGTATATATAAAACAAAGGTAAATGGAGTTTTTGACCGCACTGGGCCTTTAAAGATTCAAGATGTATGATTCACTCCAATCTCTGTACCTGCATTAAGGGTCAGCTACCATCAGTTATCTTTAGATTCCTCCAGGGTACATGCACAGGCAGATGTTTACGAACGATGCATGTTTGTCCTACTTTTATAGTTTTAAGGATCAAGTGATCCATTTCACTAACTTGATGTGAAAGTACCAGATCTACTTTCTTCTCGATAAAATAGTTAACTTATCTGAAGTACTTTTCATGTCCGCTTTACTCCTTTTTGAATTGCCACCTACTGTGACAGAATATGAAATTGCTAAAAAGACAGGAAGTCTGAATAACACCATGTTTGCGTATGAAATTGCACCCTATACCCTATACAGTGCACTACTTTTGACCAATATGCACTACTTTTGACCAATATGCACTACTTTTGACTGATATGCACTACTTTTGACTGATATGCACTACTTTTGGCCAATATGCACTACTTTTGACCAATATGCACTACTTTTGATCGGTATGCACTACTTTTGACCAATATGCACTACTTTTGACCAATATTCACTACTTTTGACCAATATGCACTACTTTTGACCGATATGGCTCTCGTACCATTTTCCCAAAAGCATCTTCAAGGTTAAGTTCATGTTTGAACCATAGGCTCCTATGGTTCTAAGATTAACTTAACCAAGGTGTAATTTCAGATGCAAACCATGTGTTCAGCCATGAATCAAATAATTGCAGGTTAGCTCAGTGTAAAACAGTTTAAAAGCCTAGACTGCCCTTCATCCTACAGCTCAACCGTTGTAATCGTCTGAAGTCTCTTATCCAACCGTACATGTGGGGCCTTTGGTAGTAATAGTTACTGATGGCATACATGCACACAAACGTATCAACGCTTAGCAATACACCCACATTTCTTAATAACTTGTTTGGGTCACGACTAACCACACAATTAGTATGTGTTATTAATAAATTAGTATTGCAGCATTTTTGAACATTCATAAGCAAGAAAGCATTTATGAGTAATATTGAAAGCCTATCTGTATTCCTGTGTATTTCATAAGCATATTAAAACAATAGTCCAAATGTATAGTAAAAGTGTTCAGAATAAGCAGATATCAACTAGGCATGTTTGGATACGTTTGACAGTCCAGTCTGTCTCTGTCTATTTTGAGTGGCTTGCACAGCAGCCCACTCTGTCTGGCACAGCGACTCCGCATATTCATTTCTGACAAATAAATCTCAAACTGTACTGATGGACTCCAACTTAGGCATGACTTATGGGCTAGCCTCCACTGCTCATCTGCCATCTGTCAATCAATCATCCCCCTGCTCTACTCCTGCTGTTATTTATCATTCGGTTCCATCCATCCTTCAGCAGCTGTCTATCGTTCATCAGGATGGATGAACTGATTAACGACGACACTCTCCCTCCTCACGACGCACTGCCCACTATACTTCTACTAGCACTGTATTCTCTCTCTCTCTCTCTATAAAGGGCTTTATTGGCATGGGAAGCATATGTTTACATTGCCAAAGCAAGTGAAGTAGATAATAAACAAAAGTGACATAAACAATCAAAAATGAACAGTAAACATTACACTCACAAAAGTTTCAAAGGAATAGAGGCATTTCAAATGTCATATTATTGCTATGTACACTGTTATAACGATGTGCAAATAGTTACAAGTACGAAAGGGGAAATAAATGAACAAAATTATCAGTTGTATTTACAATGGTGTTTGTTCTTCATCGGTTGCCCTTTTCTTGTGGCAACAGGTCACAAATGGCACACCTCGGTATTTCACCTAATAGATTCGGGAGTTCATTTTGTGGGTCTGTGCTGTGTAATCTGAGGGAAACATGTGTCTCTAATATGGTCATGCATTTAGCAGGAGGTTAGGGTGTGCAGCCTAGTTTCCACCTCATTTTGTAGGCGGTGTGCACTTAGCATGTATTTTCTTGAGAGTCAGGGCTGCCTTTGGTGTCCTCTCTCAATAGCAAGGCTATGGTCACTGAGTCTGTACATAGTCAAAGCTTTCCTTAATTTAGGGTCAGATATTCTGCCACTGTGTACTCTCTGTTTAGGACCAAATAGCATTCCAGTTTGCTTTGTTCTTTGGTTAATTCTTTACAATGTGTCAAGTAATTGATTTGGTTGGGTCTAATTGTATTGCTGCCTCTCTATCCACCTGTATGTTTGTATTATATCCATCAGGGTTTGTTTGAGGTGAAAGCGTTTCAGTTCCCCCTTTCTCTTTGTCACTGAGTATCTTTCTCCACAGGTATCTCTCTTTATCTCCCTCTCGTGCCACTGCGTTCTCTACTAAACAACAGAGAGAATGATGGGATGTGTTTATACCTCTGTTTATGTCTTTATCACAATTTTTTGTTTTGTTCTCTCTCTTATTTGCGCTCTCCCTCTCTTCTTGTCTCTCTCCCTCCAACCTCCTCCTCTCTCAGACCCTGTTGATATAAACTGAGGGCAGCCTCCCTCCTCCTCCTCCTCCTCCTTCTTTTCCTCCTCCTCTCCCCCTACCTTGGGTCATTCCTAATGAGAGGCTCTTATTAAAGTTTCCCCCTCTCCCTCTGGTCACATTAAAGACTGTTCACCTTCTAAATGACAGATCAAACCAGGAGAAATGAAGGAGAAATGAAGGAAACTCCACCAAGGGAAGCAATGGCCTTGTGGGTTCACATACTAGTTGAAATGTTCCTGTAAATTTGTATGTTTTCTTTAGTCTGCCTGGAGTGCAAAATGGGCCGGGTTTACACTTTATTTTTTTAAATGTTGGCTCCATTGTGCCAGGCAAGCTCAATCAAGCCCAGATAAAGTATTTTAAATTATTTGAAGTAGTATTTGAACCCAGGTTGGGTATTGAACGGTATAATATGTCCTTTAGCAGAGGACAAATTAAAAAAGGCATACAATTTATTCAAATTACTGTAGTGTTCTCCAAGAGTTGTAGAATAAATCATGTTGCCAAAACCCTAGATCTCAAAGGCATCTAATTCCATTAAATGTTTTGATTGTGAACAAGACATTTTAATTAGAATTAACTCTACTTCCTGGTAATCATTGTGTCCCTGTAACTGTACCTTAAAGCTGGGACACAGATTTTGATAGTGGCTGCGGAACTGTGCCAATCTGTGTCCCTGTGTTCCAATAGCCAGGTTCAAGGCAATCAGAAGGGCCAATTTTGGCCCCTTTGAGTGGAAATCAATATTGACCATCTGATCCGTCTCCACTGCTCATCTGTGACACTTGTTTCAACTCTTCCGCTTCTTTGTCTTTCTCATAATGGACCCATGGACCAGAGCATGTGGTGGGTAAACGTCTGTCTTTCTTTCTCTCTCTTTTGTCTCAGATCAGGGGATCCCTGGCCAGATGATGGCAGAGGGATAGTTCCTTTCAGAGAGATCCAGTGAAATGAGATGAGACCCGGGCTCAGGCTTCTGTCAGGCCAGGACTGTTGAGTGTCTTTGGTTCTCATTGGTGGTCTCCTCCCCTCTCCATATAAGGCCTTTAACTGGTAATGAATGAGTTGCCTAATGGGTCTCTGGCACAAACCCAGCGGCAAAGCGTTTCGCCCGCGCCTGCCGCCGACCGTCAGGCAGTGTGAAAAATGTGGAGGATCAGAAGGATGAGGGGTTGAAGGATGAGGGGTTAGAGGATGAAGGGTTGGAGAGAGGCCTCGGTTATCACCACTACCAGAGAACGGGGTGTGTGTGCACTCTTGCTGTGGGCATGATTGTGTTCCTAGTGCACACTGCAGATGAAGGGTTTTTGTGTGTGTGTGTGTGTGTGTGTGTGTGTGTGTGTGTGTGTGTGTGTGTGTGTGTGTGTGTGTGTGTGTGTGTGTGTGTGTGTGTGTGTGTGTGTGTGTGTGTGTGTGCCTCAAGAACTCAAACCCGCTATGGGACTGTTAATGAGTTCATGTTAATGACATGAATAATACTACACTCTTCGGATCAGATCAGAACTCAATGAGGCCCCGTATTGCTTAACATGGTCTCCATACTGGCTGACTTCAGATTGGAGGTCGACACGGTCCCACCACGTTAGAAACCAGACTCTCCATGATACTCAATAAGGCCTCCGGTAGAGAAGATGAAAATGACAGATAGTATCTCTTCAATTATCGCAGGGGCATCATCTCCCCATCAGCAGATCCATATTAGGGTCATTATCTATCTACACAGTCAGTGTCTCTGGAGCACAAAACTAAAACTCCATCATAACTACTGTGCACTACAAACCTGGATGAATATGACCAGCGATCAATGAATCCATTCTAATTCCATCAGACAGCGTGGGGGAAACGGCAAGGGAGGTTTTAGAGAGTGCATGGGTAAGAACGATATAGTTCGAATTGATTGAAAATAACTTTTCATTGCTGTTTTTAATAATAAATCTTCTGAGAGGCGTGAGATAAAAAACGATCTACAACCGGTTCAGATGAACATTTACTTTGGGACTTTTGATCAGACCTTGAAACCCTATTATGGGCTGAAATGAATTTGATTTTGAAACCAAATTCAACAAACTAGCCATGTTGATTCATTCAATGGTTGTTTTTTTTACACTACAAAAATGACAGGGTAGCCAACTCTGCTGACACTGACAAACAGATCAATAGAAACGATGTGGTCTGATCCGTATAATTGGCCTACGAAAAGGGGAGACACAAATATAGTGTGACGTCCATCTAACCTGGAGTTGGAAATTATTGTCCAACAACAAACAAAAGTGGCACTGACCCATTGACAAAGACAGTGAATATGCACCTCACAGGGACTATGGCCGATGTTCTCTGCTCGTGCCAATATGATAGGCTAATGTTCACTCAGTTAAGTTAAGAATTTTGATAACTGAAAGAACGATTGGAGTCATTTCACTATCATCTATTTACAGCAATAGCCATTTTGCTTCACAAACAGTTTTTCCATGATTGTATTTTAAAATATTGCAATATGCCTGCCTGGGTCTCTCTGTGTTTCACTGACAGTTGCAACTCAACAATCATCTATTTGGTATTTGCAGGGCACGCTGCCCAAATTGCGGGCCCTTCCGACTGTAGGCTATGCGATGTAAAACAATCCACAGGTTGTTGTTTTTAAGAAGCAAATGATCCTCCGTGGCCAAATCATGCTTTATGCTGTAGATGGCCTATTTTGAATGATTGTATTTATTTCTGTAGACAGGAGTGAGCTAATTAGGCTATATCATTTTGGCAATTTAATTCAGGTTACTTTAGGGAAAGCTTGGCTTCCCTTAGCCTTATGGACACACCACCTATGCCTTTTAATGTGGCTCCTGTAGGCTGCCCGCGCACATTCGTCCACACACAAAATCATCTCAGCATCCAAATCCCAACAGTGCACCTGCAATTTTATGATTGGAAAGAGACATTTGTTACAAAACACCTATATGTATTGTAATGACGTTTTGTGATTGTCATTAGGCCTAGACTTGTAGCCTGAATTGATGCATCCACTGTTGTTCATGCGCCTCGGTCTAGGCCACTCATCTCCGCCTTGTCCATAAGTGTCTCGGCCACTCATCTCCACCTTGACAAAATGTAAGTATTTTCCTCAAACCACAATGCAGTTTGGATATTTGAGGCATGTATCACCCGGTTTCCAGATTTTTCATGCGGCTGACATGCAGTAATAATTAATAATGGTGTAAAAACCTTTAGTTTTTTAGGCATTATATTAATTGTGATAGGCTCACATTTTACCGGTACGGAGAACCCCCACTATTTATTTTGCCAGGACGCCATACCAGGCAGTACCACCTTACTTTCACCCCTGGTGATAACATTGATGAAGTAAGTTGAGATCATGTGGAACAGCGAACCAACGCAGTCACAAAGTAGGAAGACAGATATACAGCGTCATCATTCGCCCTCAGCGATACTGTCGTGTATCCTGTCTTAGCTTTTTTCCAAAGCTTTTAAGGACCGAGCCGGCAAACTTGTTGACTTTAGAATTTTATCTGACCGGTGGGGCCTGTGCTACTTTCCCGGATACACCAACTGCTGCCCACCTGCGAAAGACTACCCAGACAATCCATGTGAAGACTTCTTTGTTTTCTGTTATCAATGGTTTTCATGGTTTTCAATCAACAAAAGTTTCTATTTGTGGGAGAGTTACAGTGACTGAGTGGACACAACGAGGCACGCTATATGTTTTGTATGAATATTGTTTGTTTGGAAACTGAACCTTCAGAAAGAAGTATAGAAATTTGACATGATATGCCGTAAATAACAAATGTCCAACAGCGAGGTCAAAAATTGGTGCCATAAAATGACATGTCTGAATATGTCCCATTACTGAATAAAAAATTGTCAGAGTACTGAATGGCTTTTAACAATAAAAACATTTATTCTGAAGTGCATTCTGTAGATTGAACCTGTTCGAACATATCCTGTACTGTGAGGGCATAATTGAACTAATGTGATGAGATAATTACAATGATTAAAAAGAGCATGTTGTACGTAGGTGCTTTAACAAAGCACGTAATCATTTTAAGGACTCTTATATTTAAAAAAAGTATGCTTATGGCTTTCAATGCTTCACCATGGGTTATGATTGTGTGATATATTGCTTATTATAAACTGGGTGGTTCAAGCCCTGAATGCTGATTTGCTTGACAGCCATGGTATATCAGACCGTACACCACGGGTCTGACAAAACATTTATTTTTTTACTGCTCTAATTACATTGGTAAACAGTTACTAATAGCAATAAGGCATCTGGGGGGCTAAGTTCTGTGTCCAGGCACTCCGCGTTGCATCGTACATACAGACAGCCCTTAGCAGTGGTATATTAGCCATATACCACACCCCCTCGGGCCTTATTTGCTTAAATATAGTTTACAGTGCGTACTAGAGGTGCTTTGGATGAGTCTTTGCACAATGGGGTCTCTGACTTAACGACTTTACAGGCCCGTAGAACACTGGTCAGAAGAATTTGCACACACTGCACATCGATTTTTCTGTTGATTGTACGTTTGTTTATGTTTAACTCTGTGCTGCTGTTGTTTGTCGCACTGCTTTGCTTTATCTTGGCCAGGTCGCAGTTGTAAACGAGCTGGCCTACCTGGCTCTCAACTGGCCTACCTGGCTAAATAAAGGTGACATAAATCAATTGAATTAAATACAAAATGTAATGTAAATCAAATATAAGAGACTGGGTCTTCAAAAACAAAGTTAAGTCCAGTCCAAAAATCCCATGAGGCCCAACATTATAAGACACCGTTCATTTTCAGGATGAATTGTTCTAGTTATGGCTGAAAGAGGAGTGGATCGTGAGCAGTAGCACGTGTGTGCTTCCAAACTGGCACACTATTACCTACATAGTGCACTACGTTTGACTAGGGTCCATAGGACCTGTCTTCTCACATTATACTTTGGGAAAATAACAAATGATACTGCATGGGTCATTGCAATGAACATGTTGGTGATTTTCTTAGATACGCATTGGAATGCGTGCAGGGAAATGCGACACGATTTAGGTCATTTCATTTCTGAAAATGTTTCACTTTAAGCCCTATAGAAAGAAATTTAAAGAAATGGCTCCTGTTTTTCTCACAAAGCTTCACACTGACAGTTTGATGGGCCAATTGAATCAGTTTAATAAAAATGGACTGATATGCTATAACAAAATGTTAAATATAATCAAAAGGAACACAGATCATGTTTTGTGTTAGAAGGAAGCCTGAAACCATAGAACTTTTATTTTCTCCCATCTCTTATCACTTGAACACAGGCTGCATAGAATATATCTTTGAATCGGTTTACAATGAGCGTTGAATGACAGGCTACTTTTCCAATTTAGACATGATTTGTTCCGGTGGACTTGTCATTGTGCCGATACATATGGGTAAAAAAAAAAATGGATACTTCATTTCCGTAGAAGAATACATCCTAGTTTTGCCTCTTTCACATTGGTCTCACAAAGACGACAACCATTTTATTAATTCAATTGTATTATAAACATAAACATTGGTAAATGACAGACAAAATATGCTATGCCTCATAATTGAAATGGTTCCACCACAGTGAAACATGCTAATGCTATGTGAGTGAAAATGTGGATGTTTTACACCTTTCCGACCCCAAAACAGCACAAGCTCTTTGTTTAGGTTACGACAAAGGAGTGTGAAAAGCAGATAGAAAATAGACTGGTATAGTACTTCTTATCTTATCCACAGAGCCACAGACTTTACTTGGTTTATTACAGTGAAAAGGAGATATCATTTGTAATTGTCTGCTGATCTTCGGAGATTTGCACCCGCGGTACACCTTTAGAAACACACAAAGCAGCAGAAAAGCCTACCAATGTCATCCAAAAGTGAATTTCGGTGTGCGAAATGTTGCGTAGGCTCATTGCTCAGCACTTATGAGTCATTTTAAGCGTGAAGCATCATTTGCTGAATAAAGCAAATTAAACCTCGTGTAAATGGAGGAAAAGCACACAATGCAAGGCCGGATGCCTTGCAATTTCCATTGTAATCAAGAGAGAAAAAATACACAGCGACAATATTTCATAGCTTTACAAGATAAATGGATGTCAATATCTTTGAAATCCCGATTTAGGCTTAGCTGCCAAAATGTTGGCATTCATCACGTTGATGGGAGCCATGTTAGTGTATTGCTTTTCTTTTCAACATCAACAATTTAAGATACGTTTTTTTCTTAATCAAGTCCCCCCCCTCCCCCACCACCACCACCAGGCACACTCTGGTTGAATCACGTTGTTTCCACATCATTTGACGAAATTACATTGAACCAACGTGGAATAGAGGCTGAATTGACATCTTTGCACAGTGGGTTGAGGCAGTAGATCTGTCAGAACGTGTCAACAAAACAGTGCAAGGAACAGTAAACGATATACCATACACACATACGGTAAGCACTCTATCCTGTCTATGACATGTGAGATGTGCGTATCGGGTAATGCAACGTGTCTCCCACTTAAACAAATCAATAGAGATAACGAACCTGCTGAACGCAGTTCGGCTTTAGCAGTATATGAATCGCTTTAGAAGCCTAAGCTCAAGACAAAGACCTGGGTTACATATTGAGAAATCATCTCAGAGTAGGAGTGCTGATCTCGGATCAGTTTTCTCTTTCAGGTCGTTCTTGAATAAGACTATGAAAACAAGAAAGACCTGATACCTATAGATCAGCACTCCTACTCTGAGACGCTTTGTCACTACGGGCCCTGAAGACACCAAGCTCCATTTCCTTCTTTGAGATCATCACAGATCAACAGCGGTGGCTTTTCCGTGTGGTTGTGCGTTGAGCTCTTTAACTCCCGGACTTTACATCTCCTCGCCACCATGTCTCTGCGTAGCCGTAAATAAGAGGGAGAAAGGGGGGTATGGGCGCTGCTCAGGACGGGCTGACGGTGGATGGTGGCACCTGCTGGTTTGACAAGATTGATCCAGCTGTGGTGCTGGCAACAGGGGGGAGGTGGGGGGGGGGGGGATTTTGGCCGTAGTGGCGGTGTGGTGTGGAAGGAAAAGTTTGCCCCGCAAGCGACAAACAGTGAAAGAGTTTGGCAAACAGCACATGACACACATGGATGCAGGCATAGAAACACACAGGCACTCACGTGCACACACATGTGCACAACAACGCACACACACACACACAGACACACACACAGACACACACACACACACACACACACACACACACACACACACACAGCTTCAACGAGACTACCCCTTAGCACTGCACATTTCCTCTGAAGTTATGGTTAATGTTGTGGTTTCGACGTGATGTGCTCAAAACAGCCTCAGATGATCCAAATTTGTATTGATAGACCTCGGTTCAAATATATACACTGCTCAAAAAAATAAAGAGAACACTAAAATAACACATCCTAGATCTGAATGAATGAAATATTCTTATTAAATACTTTTTGATCAATGGGAATCAAATGTATCAACCCATGGAGGTCTGGATTTGGAGTCACACTCAAAATTAAAGTGGAAAACCACACTACAGGCTGATCCAACTTTGATGTAAAGTCCTTAAAACAAGTCAAAATGAGGCTCAGTAGTGTGTGTGGCCTCCACGTGCCTGTATGACCTCCCTACAATGCCTGGGCATGCTCCTGATGAGGTGGCGGATGGTCTCCTGAGGGATCTCCTCCCAGAACTGGACTAAAGCATCCACCAACTCCTGGACAGTCTGTGGTGCAACGTGGCGTTGGTGGATGGAGCGAGACATGATGTCCCAGATGTGCTCAATTGGATTCAGGTCTGGGGAATGGGCGGTCCATAGCATCAATGCCTTCCTCTTGCAGGAACTGCTGACACACTCCAGCCACATGAGGTCCAACATTGTCTTGCATTAGGAGGAACCCAGGGCCAACCGCACCAGCATATGGTCTCACAAGGGGTCTGAGGATCTCATCTCGGTACCTAATGGCAGTCAGGCTACCTCTGGTGAGCACATGGGGGGCTGTGCGGCCCCACAAAGAAATGCCACCCCACCCCACACCATGACTGACCCACCGCCAAACCGGTCATGCTGGAGGATGTTGCAGGCAGCAGAACGTTCTCCACGGCGTCTCCAGACTCTGCAACGTCTGTCACGTACTCAGTGTGAACCTGCTTTCATCTGTGAAGAGCACAGGGCGCCAGTGGCGAATTTGCCAATCTTGGTGTTCTCTGGCAAATGCCGAACGTCCTGCACGGTATTGGGCTGTAAGCACAACCCCCACCTGTGGACGTCGGGCCCTCATGGAGTCTGTTTCTGACCATTTGAGCAGACACATGCACATTTGAGGCCTGCTGGAGGTAATTTTGCAGGGCTCTGGCAGTGCTGCTCCTGCTCACTCCTTGCGTAATGGTCCTGCTGCTGGGTTGTTGCCCTCCTACGGCCTCCTCCACATCTCCTGATGTACTGGCCTGTCTCCTGGTAGTGCCTCCATGCTCTGGACACTACACTGACAGACACAGCAAACCTTCTTGCCACAGCTCGCATTGATGTGCAATCCTGGATGAGCTGCACTACCTGAGCCACTTGTGTGGGTTGTAGACTCCGTCTCATGCTACCACTAGAGTGAAAGCACCGCCAGCATTCACAAGTGACCAAAACATCAGCCAGGAAGCATAGGAACTGAGAAGTGGTCTATGGTCACCACCTGCAGAACCACTCCTTTATTGGGGGTGTCTTGCTAATTGCCTATAATTTCCACCTGTTGTCTATTCCATTTGCACAACAGCATGTGACATTTATTGTCAATCAGTGTTGCTTCCTAAGTGGACAGTTTGATTTCACAGAAGTGTGATTGACTTGGAGTTACATTGTGTTGTTTAAGTGTTCCCTTTATTTTTTTGAGCAGTGTATATATATATTTGTTTTTCAAAAGTCTGTCTGTGCTTAATTGAGCTTGCCTGGTGCAATGGAACCAATGGAATCATGCCAAGATTCAAAGGAACTCCAGGCAGGCTCAATCAAGCGTTTAAAGCAAACAAGTACTGTAACCCAGATCTGGGTGGTTTGAGACCAAAGGCTTCCTCCCCTGGGAATGCCTGCTGTTCAACCCTTATCAGTCCCCTGGTTGGTTCCCAGAGGTGACCTTCAGACAACACCCCCCCCCCACTCTCCCCTTGTCAAAAGGAGCAACCAGATAAGACTGGGGAGAGAGAAGCTTTTGAGTTTCCAGCCTGCCCATAGAGATGGATAGAGGACACACTTCCCACAAACACTGTTTTAGCAGGAAATGGAGATAGCCCCATAGAGATCCTGTAATTCTATGGGTAGCCCTCAGTGGTGTTGCCCATGCTGTCACAGAGGCGGTCAAAGGCGATCAATGGTAACGATAGGAGGTGTGCCCTCTTTCCATCTCTATGTGCAGGCTGGAAACTCAAAGGATTCAACAAAGGCCTCGTACAGTCAAACCTCCCATGGCCACACTGGCCTTCTCTATCTCTATCGTAGAGGGCTTCACCGCCCACAGATTTAATGCACTCTGCTGCCATCGTGGAAACATCCTCATGTGCCAGTCCACAAGGATGGCCATTGGGTCACCACATCAAACACGAGAGTGCATGCAAATAATCTTGGTGGTGTTCACAATAGGCTGGCTAATACATTCATCCAGTATAGAAACAGTGTACACCAAAAAGTGTGTTGTGATGAGAGAAAAATATATGATTTTGACATATAGGACAAAAAAGACCATTGCCATACGAACCTTTGTTTGTCAACTATAGACTCGGTATTGCAAAGAAAATTAATTATATTTGAAATGCAGCCATTTTTTTTTGCAGAGATAAAAAGATATTCCTTTGTCAGAAACCATGAATAGTCAATGACACTCATTGAAATAGAAGAGGGAGTTTGAATTAAAAACATGAGGGTGAATGACATTACTCCTGACATGGCGAACCGAGTGGGCGCACTCTGTGAAAGAGGGATGCAATTAAGATAACCTACAAAAGAGAGACTTTTGTTTGTGCTGGTTGTCAGTGTGGGACACCTAGCATATTATTCTGGCAGGCGCCCGTTTTATGAAAAACATCATCAGCTCTGATGCCTGGAAAGATATACTGTAGCTTTTTTTGTCACTGTGTTAATAATGAACCTGGATACGGCTGAACATTTCACATTTGAGTAATTTAGCAGACACTCTTTTTCAGAGCGACTTACAGTTAGTGCCTTCATCTTAAGACGACCGCAACGGGAACAAAGGGAGATACAGTGCCTTGCGAAAGTATTCGGCCCCCTTGAACTTTGCGACCTTTTGCCACATTTCAGACTTCAAACATGAAGATATAAAACTGTATTTTTTTGTAACGAATCAACAACAAGTGGGACACAATCAATCACTAACTTTTTTAACAAATCAAAAACTGAAAAATTGGGCGTGCAAAATTATTCAGCCCCCTTAAGTTAATACTTTGTAGCGCCACCTTTTGCTGCGATTACAGCTGTAAGTCGCTTGGGGTATGTCTCTATCAGTTTTGCACATCGAGAGACTGAAATTTTTTCCCATTCCTCCTTGCAAAACAGCTCGAGCTCAGTGAGGTTGGATGGAGAGCATTTGTGAACAGCAGTTTTCAGTTCTTTCCACAGATTCTCGATTGGATTCAGGTCTGGACTTTGACTTGGCCATTCTAACACCTGGATATGTTTATTTTTGAACCCTTCCATTGTAGATTTTGCTTTATGTTTTGGATCATTGTCTTGTTGGAAGACAAATCTCCGTCCCAGTCTCAGGTCTTTTGCAGACTCCATCAGGTTTTCTTCCAGAATGGTCCTGTATTTGGCTCCATCCATCTTCCCATCAATTTTAACCATCTTCCCTGTCCCTGCTGAAGAAAAGCAGGCCCAAACCATGATGCTGCCACCACCATGTTTGACAGTGGGGATGGTATGTTCAGGGTGATGAGCTGTGTTGCTTTTACGCCAAACATAACGTTTTGCATTGTTGCCAAAAAGTTCAATTTTGGTTTCATCTGACCAGAGCACCTTCTTCCACATGTTTGGTGTGTCTCCCAGGTGGCCTGTGGCAAACTTTAAACGACACTTTTTATGGATATCTTTAAGAAATGGCTTTCTTCTTGCCACTCTTCCATAAAGGCCAGATTTGTGCAATATACGACTGATTGTTGTCCTATGGACAGAGTCTCCCACCTCAGCTGTAGATCTCTGCAGTTCATCCAGAGTGATCATGGGCCTCTTGGCTGCATCTCTGATCAGTCTTCTCCTTGTATGAGCTGAAAGTTTAGAGGGACGGCCAGGTCTTGGTAGATTTGCAGTGGTCTGATACTCCTTCCATTTCAATATTATCGCTTGCACAGTGCTCCTTGGGATGTTTAAAGCTTGGGAAATCTTTTTGTATCCAAATCCGGCTTTAAACTTCTTCACAACAGTATCTCGGACCTGCCTGGTGTGTTCCTTGTTCTTCATTATGCTCTCTGCGCTTTTAATGGACCTCTGAGACTATGACAGTGCAGGTGCATTTATACGGAGACTTGATTACACACAGGTGGATTGTATTTATCATCATTAGTCATTTAGGTCAACGTTGGATCATTCAGAGATCCTCACTGAACTTCTGGAGAGAGTTTGCTGCACTGAAAGTAAAAGGGCAGAATAATTTTGCACACCCAATTTTTCAGTTTTTGATTTGTTAAAAAAGTTTGAAATATCCAATAAATGTCGTTCCACTTCATGATTGTGTCCCACTTGTTGTTGATTCTCCACAAAAAAATACAGTTTTATATCTTTATGTTTGAAGCCTGAAATGTGGCAAAAGGTCGCAAAATTCAAGGGGGCCAGATACTTTCGCAAGGCACTGTTTGAGTCTCCAGCTTCCTTCCAGCTTCAGTGATGGAAGCGGACGGCACTGTGATAGACTGCGATCGAATTTGCTGAGTGGAGTGTTGGGGGCTATTTTGTAAATAATATCGCCGAAGTCAAGGATCAGTAGGATAGTCAGTTTTACCAGGGTATGTTTGGCAGCATAAGTGAAGGATGCTTTCCGATTCTAGATTTAATTTTGGATTGGAGATGTTTGATGTGGGTCTGGAAGGAGAGTTTACAGACTAACCAGACTCCTAGGTATTTGTAGTTGTCCACATATTCGAAGTCAGAACCGTCCAGAGTAGTGATAGTGGACGGGCAGGCAGGTGCTGGCAGCGATTGGTTGAAGAGCATGCATTTCATTTTACTAGCATTTAAGCGCAGTTGGAGGCCACGGAAGGAGAGTTGTATGGCATTGAAGCTCGTTTGGAGGTTTGTTAACACAGTGTCCAAATAAGGGCCAAAATTATACAGAATGGTGTCGTCTGCGTAGAGGTGGATTAGAGAATCACCAGCAGCAAGAGCGACATCATTGATGTCAAATCAAATCAAATTATATTGGTCACATACACATGGTTAGCAGATGTAAATGCGAGTGTAACGAAATGCGTGTGCTTCTAGATCCGACCATGCAGTAATATCTAACAAGTAGTCTAACATTTTCACAACAACTACCTTTTACCCTCCACTGTAAAGGAATTAATAAGTATATGTACATATAAATATATGGATGAGCGATGGCAGAATGGCACCACTTGAGTGGTTGAATGGCACCACTTGAGTGGTTGTTGTCCTTGATCTTTTTGGCCTTCCTGTGACATCGGGTGGTGTAGGTGTCCTGGAGGGCAGGTAGTTTGCCCCCCGGTTATGCGTTGTGCAGACCGCACCACCCTCTGGAGAGCCTTGCGGTTGTGGGCGGAGCAGTTGCTGTAAAAGGCGGTGATACAGCCCGACAGGATACTCTCGATTGCGCATCTGTAAACGTTTGTGAGTGGTTTTGGTGACAGGCCAAATTTCTTCAGCCTCCTGAGGTTAAAGAGCTGCTGTTGCGCCTTCCTCACCACGCTGTCTGTGTGGGTGGACCATTTCAGTTTGTCCTTGATGTGTACGTCAAGGAACTTAAAACTTTCCACCTTCTTCACTACTGCCCCATCGATGTGGATAGGGGGTGCTCCCTCTGCTGTTTCCTGAAGTCCACGATCATCTCCTTTGTTTTGTTGACGTCGAGTGTGAAGTTATTTTCCTGACACCACACTCTGAGGCCCTCACCTCCTTCCTGTGGGCCGTCTCGTCGTTTTTGGTAATCAAGCCTATCACTGAGGTGTCGTCTGCAAACTTGATGATTGAGTTGGAGGCGTGCATGGCCACGCAGTCATGGGTGAACAGGGAGCACAGGAGAGGGCTGAGAATGCACTCTTGTGGGGCCCCAGTGTTGAGGATCAGAGGGGTGGAGATGATGTTTCCTACCCTCATCACTTGGGGGCGTCCCGTCAGAATGTCCAGGACCCAGTTGCACAGGGCGGGGTCGAGACCCAGGGTCTCGGGCATAATGACGAGTTTGGAGGGTACTATGGTGTTAAATGCTGAGGTGTAGTCAATGAACAGCCTTCTTACATAGGTATTCCTCTTGTCCTGATGGGTTAGGGCAGTGTGCAGTGTGATTGCGATTGTGTTGTCTGTGGACCTATTGGGACGGTAAGAAAATTGGAGTGGGTCTAGGATGTCAGGTAGGGTGGAGGTGATATGATCCTTGACTAGTCTCTCAAAGCACTTCATGACGACGGAAGAGATAGTCGTTTAGTTCAGTTGCCTTAGCTTTCTTGGGAACAGGAACAATGGTGGCCCTCTCTTGCCTCTTCAAGGCACTACAGAGGGTAGTGTGTACGGCCCAGTCACATCACTAAGCTGCCTGCCATTCAGGACCTCTACACCAGGCGGTGTCAGAGGAAGGCCCTAAAAATTGTCAAAGACCCCAGCCACCCCAGTCATAGAATGTTCTCTCTACTACCGCATGGCAAGCGGTACCGGAGTGCCAAGTCTAGGACATAAAGGCTTCTCAACAGTTTTTACCCCCAAGCCATAAGACTCCTGAACAGGTAATCAAATGGCTACCCGGACTATTTGCATTGTGTGCCCCCACAACCCTCCCAACCCCTCTTTTTACGCTGCTGCTACTCTCTGTTTATCATATATCATATATGAATAGTCACTTTAACTATACATTCATGTACATACTACCTTAATTGGGCCGACCAACCAGTTCTCCCGCACATTGGCGAACCGGGCTATCTGCATTGTATCCTGCCACCCGTCACCCACCACCCGCCAACCCCTCTTTTACGCTACTGCTACTCTCTGTTAAGCATATATGCATAGTCACTTGAACCATATCTACATGTACATACTACCTCAATCAGCCTGACTAACCGGTGTCTGTATGTGGCCTCGCTACTTTTAAAGCCTCTGCTGTATATAGCCTGTCTTTTAACTGTTGTTTTATTTCTTTACTTACCTATTGTTCACCTAACACCTTTTTTGCATTATTGGTTAGAGCCTGTAAGTAAGCATTTCACTGTAAGGTCGACACCTGTTGTATTCACCGCATGTGACAAATACACTTTGATTTGATTTGAAGCATGTGGGTACAGCAGACTGGTAGAGGGATTGATTGAATATGTCCGTAAACACACCAGCCAGCTGGTCTGTGCATGCTCTGAGGACGCGGCTAGGGATGCCGTCTGGGCAAGGGAGGGCTGTGTATGCTTTGCGGAGTAACAATGATCCAGAATTTTGCCGGCCATTCGATATACCGAGAAAAGAGTCGGCCCGAGAATTGAACCCTGTGGTACCCCCATAGAGACCGCCAGAGATCCGGACAACAGGCCCTCCGATTTGACACACTGAACTCTGTCTGAGAAGTAGTTGGTGAACAAGGCAGTCATTTGAGAAGCCAAGGCTGTTGAGTCTGCCGATAAGAATACGGTGATTGACAAAGTCAATAAATTACTATAAAATCAAACTTTCATGAAATTCCACATGTAAGATACCAAATTAAAGCTACACGTGTTGTGAATCCAGCCAACATGTCAGATTTCAAAAAGGCTTTTCGGCGAAAGCAAACGATTATCTGAGGATAGCACCTCCGTAAACAAAAGAGAGAAAACATATTTCAACCCTGCAGGCGCGACACAAAACGCAGAAATAAAAATATAAATCATGCCTTACCTTTGACGAGCTTCTTTTGTTGGCACTCCAATATGTCCCATAAACATCAGAAATGGTCCCTTTGTTCGATTAATTACGTCGATATATATCCAAAATGTCCATTTATTTGGCGCGTTTGATCCAGAAAAACACAGGTTCCAACTTGCGCAACGTGACTACAAAATATCTCAAAGTTACCTGTAAACTTCGCCAAAACATTTCAAACTACTTTTGTAATAAAACTTTAGGTATTTAAAGTAAATACTCTATAAAATTGAAGACGGGATGATCTGTGTTCAATGCAGGAAGAAAAAAAACTGATGCTACCTTTCTGGTCACGTGCCTATAACTAACAGTACACTTGAAGTTACCCTCGTTTTGAACAGGGCTACTTCTTCATTACACAAAGGAAAAACCTCAACCAATTTCTGAAGACTGGTGACATCCATTGGAAGCGGTAGGAACTGCAGAAATCTGGATTCCCAATTAAAATTCATTGAAAAGAGAGTGATCTCAAAAAAAAATCGGAATGGTTTTTCCTCTGGGTTTCGCCTACATAAGTTCTGTTATACTCACAGACATGATTCAAACAGTTTTAGAAACTTCAGTGTTTTCTATCCAAATCTACTATAATATGCATATCTTATCTTCTGGGGATGAGTAGCAGGCAGTTGAATATGGGCATACATTTCATCCGGACGTGAAAATACTGCCCCCTGTCACCAAGAAGTTTTTAACAGATAGCATTCATCACTTTATCAAACCCTGCTCTGACTTTCACTCATTTAAAAACATAAAGGGAGATAACGCCGTCTGTGTCTTGCCACATACAGTCCATTTAATAAAGGTTAAATAAAAAAATATCATTTTTTTTTTTTACCGTCAAATGTTAATCTTATGGGGCCAGCATGTCTAGAGAGTGGTCAAAACACTAAAGTTGCAGATGGTGGAATATTGTTCAAAAGCTCATGTATGAATGATCAAAGGAGAAATTCTTACACTCAGCAGTATTCTCGTAGTTAAAATATGTGGTTCACCAAAAGGGCAGTTTCATTTGTGTTATATTCAAAAGATAAGGCTTAATTAATGACTTATAGCTGCCGAGGAACAATGAGAGAGCTCTAACCGGTCTTGATATATGACCAAAGGCTCATTCTGCATAATTCACTCATGTACTGTCATATACAGCTGGACCAAACGTTCACATCAATATCAATTAAATACTGTATGCACTGAAATTAAAGGATGCATCCCAAATGGCACCCTATTCCCTATAATGTGTGATCCAAAAGTAGTGCACTATTTAATGGAGAAAGGTGACATTTGATACTCAGCCTTAGAGTAATAATAAGGTTCAGGTTAGTGTGAATTGTGGAAACTGGGTGGAAAAAGACACCAGACACATGATCTCGACTTTAATCTTGCGAAAAACTTTTACTACCAATTTAAACCACTAAAGGTAAGAGATTATTCAGAGTGTTCATTATTCAGATAATTCATTATTCAGAATGTATTCATTTCTTCTCATTGCTTCTCATGAGTTAGTCCTCTCACACTGTAGTGCCTATGTACAGTATGTGTGTGTGTCTGTGTGTACGGTTTATTTCTATTTTCCACAAGATTTATCCCTTTTTTTCAGCCCCCCTTTCTCCCCTTTTACGATGAGTGGATTATGGGGGAGGCTGAGTGTGGTCTGGGGCTGAGGAAGAGTTCTGCTGATTTATGCCCAAGAGGGTCATTTGTTACAGAGATAATCACCCAGTGGAGAGATGCTGTGGATATCGGAACTGTACTTAATGGGCTGACTCCTAGACGGATTGGTTGTTTAGCCCCTAAAAATACAAAAGTATGTGGACACCCGTTAAAATGAGTGGATTCGGCTATTTCAGTCATACCTGTTGCTGACAGGTTTATAAAATCGATCACACACCCATGCAATCTCCATAGACAAACACTGCCGGTATAATGGCCTTACTGAAGAGCTCAGTGACTTTCAACGTGGCATCGTCATAGGATGCCGCCTTACAACAAGTCAGTTCGTCAAATTTCTGCCCTGTCAGAGCTGCCCCGGTCAACTGTAAGTGCTGCTATTGTGGAGTGGAAACGTCTAGGAGCAACAACGGCTTAGCCGCGAAGTGGTAGGCCACACAAGCTCACAGAATGGGACCACAGGTTATAATACTCACTACCAAGTTCCAAGCTGCCTATGTAGGCAATGTGAGCACAACAACTGTTCGTCGGGAGCTTCAGGAAATGGTTTTCCATGGCCGAGCAGCTGCATAAGCCTAAGATCACCATGCACAATTCCAAGAGTCAGCTGGTGTGGTGTACAGCTCGCTGACATTGGACTCTGGAGCAGTGGAAATGCATTCCTTGAAATTATGAATTACGCTTCACCATCTGGCAGTCTGATGGACAAATATGGGTTTGGTGGATGCCAGGAGAACGCTACCTGCATGCATGCATACCTCCAACTGTAAAGACTAGGGCTGTTTTTCATGGATCGGGCTAGGCCCCTTAGTTCCAGTGAGGGGAAATCTTACAACATACAAATACATTCTAGACGATTCTGTGCTTCCAACTTTATGACAACAGTTTGGGGAAGGCCCTTTTATGTTTCAGCATGACAATGCCCCCGTGCACAAAGCGAGGTCCATACAAAAATGGTTTGTTGAGATAGGTGTGGAAGAACTTGACGGGCCTGCACAGAGCCCTGACCTTAACCCCATCAAACACATTTGGTATGAATTGGAACGTCGACTGTGAGCCAGGCCCAGCCTTTCAACATCAGTGCCAGACCTCACTAATGCTCTTGTGGCCGAATGGATCAAGTCCCTGGAGCAATGTTCCAACGTCTTGTGGAAAGCCTTCCCAGAAAAGTGGAGGCTGTTATAGCAGCAAAGGGGGGACCAACTCCATATTAATGCCCATGATTTTGGAATGAGATGTTCGACGAGCAGGTGTCCACTTACTTTTAGTCATATAGTGTATGTATGCTGAACAAAAATATAAACGCAACATGTAACGTGTTGGTCCCATGTTTCAAGGGCTGAAAGCTTATTTCTCTGAAATTCTGTGCACAACATTATTTATATCCCGGTTAATGAGCATTTCTCTTTTGCCAAGATAATCCATCCACCTGACAGGTGTGGCATATGAAGAAGCTGATTAAACAGCACGGTCATTACACAAGTGCAACTTCTGCTGGGGACAATAAAAGGTCACTCTAAAGTGTTCTGTTTTGTCACACAACACAATGCCACACATGTATTTAATTTTGAGGGGGCATGCAATTGACATGCTGACTGCAGGAATGTCCGCCAGAGATAATTGACTCCTAATTTCTCTACCATAAGCCACCTCCAATGTCATTTTAGAGAATTCGTCCAACCAGCCTCACAACCACAGACCACATGTAACCATGCCAGCCCCGGACCTCCACATCTGGCTTCTTCCCCTGCGGTATCATCAAATCAAATCAAAGTTTGTCACGTGTGCCAAACACAACAGGTAGACATTACAGTGAAATGCTAACTTGCAGGCCCTAACCAACAGTGACATTTTTAGGTGAACAATAGATAAGTAAAGAAATAAAAACAGTAAAAAGACAGTGAAAAATAACATTAGCGAGGCTATATACAGTAGAAGCTATATACAGTATCGAGGCTATATACAGTAGAAGCTATATACAGTATCGAGGCTATATACAGTAGCGAGGCTACAACAGTAGCGAGGCTATATACAGGCACTGGTTAGTCAGGCTAATTGAGGTAGTATGTACTTGTAGGTATGGTTAAAGTGACTATGTATGTATGATAAACAGAGAAGCAGTAGCGTAAAAGAGGGGTTAGCGGGTGAGGAGAGGGAGGGTTCTGAGGAGTATTTTTTGTCTGTAATAGGGAAAGGGGGATATCCTAGTTAGTTGTACAACTGAATGCATTCTTCCACATTTAACCCAACCCCTTTGAATCAGAGAGTTACGGGGGGGGGGGGGGCTGCCTTAATCGACATCCACGTCATCGGCGCCTGGGGAAAAGAGGGTTAACTGCCTTGCTCAGGGCCAGAACAACATGGTTGTTTACCTTGTCAGCTCGGGGATTCGATCCAGGGGATTCGATCTAACCATTCGGTTAGATTAGGGCCTAATGAATTTATTTCAATTAACTGATTTACTTATATGAACTATAACTCAGTAAAATCTTTGAAATTGTTGCATGTTGCATTTATATTTTTTGGTTCAGTATATACTTTGAAATTGTCAAAAGTTTGGACACACCTACTCATTAATGGTTTTTCTTTCTTTTTTCTATTTTCTAAGTTCTAGAATAACAGGGAAGACATCAAAACCATGAAATAACACACATGGAATCATATAGTAAGCAAAAAAAGTGTGAAACAAATCAAAATATATTTTATATTTGAGATTTGTCAAAGCAGCCACCATTTGCCTTGATGACAGCTTTGCACACTCTTGGCATTCTCTCAACCAGCTTTATGAGGTAGTCACCTGGAAGGCATTTCAATTTACATGTGTGCCTTGTTAAAATATCATTTGTGAATTTTATTTCCTTCTTAATTAGTTTGAGCCAATCAGTTGTCGGGTTGGTATACAGAAGGTAGCCCTACTTGGTAAAAGACGAAGCCCATATTATTGCAAGAACAGCTCAAATAACCAAAGAGACACGACAGTCCATCATTACTTTAAGACATGAAGGTCAGTCAAAGCGGTCAAAATATCAAGAACTTTTAAAGTTTCTTCAAGTGCAGTCGCAAAACCCATCAAGCGCTATGATGAAAGTGGTTCTCATGAGGACCGCCACAGGAAAGGAAGACCCAGAGTTACCTCTGCTGCAGAGGATAAGTTCAGTAGAGCCTCAGAAATTGCAGCCCAAATAAATGCTTCACAGAGTTTAAGTAACAGACACATCTCAACATCAACTATTCAGAGGAGACTGCATGAATCAGGCATTCATGGTCAGATTGCTGCAAAGAAACCTCTACTGAAGGACACAATAATAAGAAGAGACTTGCTTGGGCCAAGAAACACGAGCAATGGAAATTAGACCGGTGGAAATCTGTCCTTTGGTCTGAGTCCAAATGTGAGATGTTTGGTTCCAACCGCCATGTCTTTGTGAGACGCAGAGTAGGTGAAGGGATGATGTCTGTTTCCCACCGTGAAGCATGGAGGAGGAGGTGTGATGCTGTGGGGGTGCTTTCCTGGTAACACTGTCAGTGATTTATTTAGAATTCAAGTCTAACTTAACCAGCATGGCTACCATAGCATTCATCAGCGAAATGCAATCCCATCTGGTTTGCACTTAATGGGAGTATGATTTGTTTTTCACCAGGACAATGACCCAACACAGCACCAGGCTGTGTAAGGGCTATTTGACCAAGAAGGAGCGTGATGGAGTGCTGCATCAGATGACCTGGCCTTCACAATCATCTAAACTCAACCTAACTGAGATTTGGAATGAGTTGGACTGCAGAGTGATGAAAAAGCATCTAACAAGTGCTCAGCATATGTGGGAACTCCTTCAAGACTGTTGGAAAAGCATTCCAGGTGAAGCTAGTTGAGAGAACACCAACAGTGTGCAAAGCTGTTATCAAGGCAAAGGGAGGATCCTTTGAAAAATCAAAAATATATTTTGATTTGTTAAAACATTTTGGGGTTACTGCATGATTCCATATGTGTTATTTCATAGTTTTGAGGTCTTCACTATTATTCTACAATGTTGAAAATAGTAAAAAATTAAGAAAAGCCCTTGAATGAGGGGCTGGCTTAGATCACTTTCAAAATATAGAAATATTCCCCATATGATGCATGTAGCATCATATGATGAAACACCATACAGAATGTTTTCTGTATTTTGAAAATGACCTGTCTTTCAAACTTTATTGCTGACAAGCAAAACGTTTTGGGGCTATGTCAACAATTGACTAATGAAACAAATACCAAAAGATAGTTTTCCTTTCAACCCTTCAAAAGAAAGGGCCACATTTGCAACATACAGTAAAACAAATGGTCAATTTAAGATATGATTGTTATGATTATCATTGGAAAAACATATTCCTTTTTATCACTGAAGACTTATACGACATCCCAAATGGCGCCCTATTCCCATAGGGCTATGGCCCAAAATAGTACACTACATAGGGAATAGGATGCCATTTGGGACGCAGACTATGAATGGGTTAGCTGACAAAGTCAAGAAAATGGTGCGTATGAGGGTCACAATAGAAAAAAACCATTTGCAATTGGTTCAGTAACCTGTATTAAACAGAGTGATTTCTGTTTTCTTCCAGAATGTGTGGACATTTTCTGTGGCCAATGATGCTTGTTTGTTCTCTACTTTAGTCTCCATGTTCTTGACGTTGTTGCATTTGAAAATAAAAGCTGTTCACTGGACTATTCCTAATCTAACGGGATACTGTACATGCCACACTGGCATGCCGTATGAGCGATAGTCTTCAAGTGCCATTGTTGCTGGTTCTCTCAGGGCTCTATTCAATCTGCACCATGGAGGTTCACCTTTACAGCGTGAGTCAAATTTGAAAGGCAACGGTTCCTGCTTTAGCTGACACTGCATTCAGGATGAACTCCGAACTCCGGCTCAATCGGAAATGACCTTCACATTTCTATGGTGGAATCTTTAACGCTTCAGCTTTACAGACTGGAAACACTCTTTTCAGTCTCCATTTTATTGCGTCTGAGAAAAGTAGTATACTATTCCTTATCTATTTACACTTCCTGTTTCACACTTATGTAGATCAGACATACAGTATGGGAGTGTAAATGTTACACAATTTGAGCCCTCATTGTTTCGTATAGCAATGTCGGTGCTTCTCAGAAATGTTCCACAACGGGGGAAGAAAACAATGGGGGTGTAGTGTGAGGTGGGCTAGTAATCAATGCAGCGGCACCGGGCTTTTTAACGTGCTGATGAATAATCTGAGCGGCCACTGTGTGGACTTCTCTGTTTTAAGTGGTTGTTTTTCACCGGACAATTATCTCTGAACGAGCCACCGCACACAGGGTTTGAGAGAGAGTCGGCCCTTTCAAGGCAATGCAGGAGCATGCACAAGCCCCAGAAAATGGTTGGGTTGTCTTTTCAATAAACGTGGTTCATTTCAGTTGACCACTGTTTGAATGCTCCGATTTCTCCTGGTATCTTCTCTGCCTCTTTTGTTGCATTTGCATATTTTGACCTCCAAGAAGTAGTTCAGAGGGTTTAAACCTGTGCAGAACTCAGTCCTAGAATGTCTTAAGGTCACATTGTTTCTTTTTTATAAACAGGACACTGAGGGAACGTCAGAAATGTCATATTTTCCGACTACCTGCGGAACCAAAACTGAGAGAGAAATGTGTGAAAGTTTACCAAGACAAATACCACCCCATTATGTTTATTGAATGGCGATTCGTCCGCTCAACATGCTCCAGAGTTGACCTAAATCTTCTGTGTTACACACAAGTAAACATGAATTTCTGACAAAAACTCTTGATTTCCAATGTGTAGCTTCAGGTGCAAATGTGTTTCTGTTTACTGATGATTGATGGAGTTGCAGAAAGGCAACGTGAGGCGACATGCTCACGGTTCGGTTCCCTGCCTTCCCAGAGTGTATTTGTGGATGGGGCAGTGCTGCAGCCCCAGATGGTTTATCAGGGCGAACTGTTAGGGTCACAAAGCTCCAGTAAGGTCACGCTTCACAGCCCACCAATCACAGAATCACTGCAGAGGGAAATGGCACCTTTCTCTGATGTGTCTCATTTCAGATCTCGTACAGATTGTCAGTTCTCATTATGGCACTAGATGAATAGCTGAAACAGTAAGGCATATTATACTGAATGTTCATCAAAGGACTGTTAAGTTTTATGGTCAGATGCAGTGGGGTTATTTTTGATGTTATGAAGTGTTTGTTTTGTATTGAAAAGCTAAATGAATATAACAATCTGTAGCTGTCACTTTACAAGACGTTTCTGTGAATCGCAGTCGTTGTCGGCATGACAGAAGATGACACTTCAACTCTAACACCTTAGCAAAGGATTGAAAGAAGAACTGGGATTCACTTGAAAGCCATCAAATCCACATGTGAAAACAGTCAAATCCGAGAGGAAAGTCAATTAACCTTTTTTCAAGCGAAACCTAATGCTTAATTCTGCTCGTTCCTCACAGAAACCATCTAGACACACTATTAGTGGTAAACCATCAAAATAACAGCAAGGTTGAAAATAGCACTTGTTGTCGTCATGGAACAGACTGAAAGTCTAGAATTCCTGGTCCAGGTACAAAATAATTTTCTACAACCTTGATAAGGCGTCACTGTTTTTTTTTAATCATCAATTGCTTCTCTGGCTCTCGGCTGCGGTGTAAATGAACGTCTGCTTCCTGCAGCAACAACACTGTTCTCCAATGGTCTGACAGGATGTTATGGTAGAAAGCAGTACATTACCCAAGAACCCACCGCCAGACTGTATTAGCCCGCTGAGCTAAAGCCAAGGCACATACCACCCAGACTGTGTTCGTCCACTGAGCTAAAGCCAATGCATCACATAAGTGCGATTCCCCCGAACCACTACTGTTACATAAAGATTGCTTAGGTGTTTCCAAACTTTTACTTTCTAGTTTCACAAACCTTTTTCTTCTCACTCGCTTCTCATTTACCATCCCATTGGTCCTATTTGCATTGTCATAATTGGAGTGCATGCATGCAAAGCGGCATCTTTAAACTGGTTTCATAGTCTCGGATATGTTCATGACATTCTCAGGACAAACCTCACTGATCCGTCAGAGTTGGAAACCTGCCAGATGACAAATTGTGTACATTTCCACAAAACTTTGAGAACTACTAAAATGTCAGTGAAATGTAGGTCAAATGTCATGAAGAAACAGGTTTTAAGCCAGAGAAAAAACAACTCCCCTATTTGCAGCATTGTTCATTTTCATTTTTTTTAAAAACATTTGTATTTTCTCCTCTCCCAGTACTGTGCACCTTGATCTTCTCCCCATAATGCAACACTAAAAATGAATGTCATGTGAGTACATTGGACTCTTCCCCATATGTTTCCCGTCGGCAACAAAGGAACAAGCCACAGGTACAGACGAGAGCAGACCCCTGAGTAGAAGCACAAAAGAAACCCCTGTGTCCCAAGCACTTCTGGAGCCTCTGCTGCTGAGATGTGTGTGTCAGACCTCGGAGCCAGAGAGCTGAATAGCCCAGCACTAGCCATGGATCAGACCCAGAACCCACCACTGTGGGAGACTAGAATGAAACAACAATGATGCCTTTTTTTCTCCCTGAACCACCAGAGACATATTTTGGCTCTGTGCCCATTTAGCGCAGGCTCCCATCCAGCCATCCATCCATCAGTTCCAAGGTAGAGATTACTCAGTTCAAAAGTGCCTGACAGCCACCTGAATAAGCTTGAATAGGACCAATCCAGAATTAAGTCCACAGTCTCCACACTAGTTCTGAGAATAAGCTTCGGGTCACCCATGTGTGACAGGGCTGACAGTGAAGATAGCATATAACTGGGGAAAGAGCCAAAATAGCATATAACTGGGGAAAGAGCCAAAATGGACACCTAATGTCACCCATTATATCTGAGGACTGACTGACGTGGCTCTGAATGTTTCATTATCACTGCATGGGAAGGGACTGTAGGTTCTCAAAAAAAACATAGGGCTCGCTCCAATGTGTATTTTTTGCCTAATGGCTGAGAAATAATTGTAATGACCCTGGATTTCACCCACTGGAGTGATTTCTGGTGGTCCTTAACAGCTTCTAATAGATTTCATTGACTTAGTCACATGGTACTTAACTCAATCGCTGTTTCTTGAACAATGAGAGTAACCCACTGAGCTCTCCAATGATTGACAGGTGAGGTGGGGGAAGTGAATATTTGCGTAGGCGGGCATAGGGCAATTTAAACGCACACCTGTAAATTGTTTTTTATATATATTTTTATACTAAGAACGTTCAAGTATGCGGTATCCAAATCCTGCTGAGAATGAGCCAGTCCTAATATGGACATTGTACGTTTAAATGACACTATTTACCTCCAGCTTTTGTGGGATGCGTCTCACCTACAGTATGATGGAACGCAGCTACCGCCTTTGCTGTCAATGTCTTGAGGTAATTGGCTGAAGAAAAGCGTGTCGTGGAGCTATGAATTGTACAGTACAGACCAAAGAGTGCATATTTTCCCTGGGAGTGTCTCCATAAATTGCAAGGCTGGAACGGCTATTTAAGTCAATTACCTCCACTGTGGGCCTTGACCTGTACCACAAGCTCGGGTCCGAGTCTGAAATGGAAGCTGTTCAGATATTAAATGAACTTTGTATAGCCAAGGGGAGCTCTGTTATTTGTGTTTTGTTCATGAGTGGCAGTTTAAACAGATTTCATTTTGAAATACAAAATGACTAAAAATGACTACAAATTGAGAAAAAGCGGGTTTGTTTATGAGAACTGCTTGAATCGTCTCTTTCTACCTTGATGTTCTCTTGGATGATGGGCGTCCCTAGTCTGACAGACAAATAGTTTATTTTAGAAAAAATTCTCTCTTGTGCTTCTCTCCCTGAGAGAATGACATTCATATGCATAATTATGCATTTCTGTGTAGCACAGATCGGGGAGCTATGATGAAATTCAGTTACTGCAATTCTGTTTCCTGGGTGTAAATTAACTTCACTTACTGTAGTTCAATAACCAAAATATATTTTTTTCAAAGTCAAGGCGTCATGTCATAGCTGACACCCCATTCTTTCTGCAGACATCGTTGAATCTTAATTCAGAGCAGATATTTAACATAGTTTTTGGAAAACGTGGAAACATAAAAAAAAACTCAATTCTGTTACCAAACTTTGCATCCTCACAGTTCTTCGAGTAAGTGTGTCTTTGTAAAATGTTCAGGTTAAATTATTAAAAGTAGTGCTTGTGCATGAGTTTCATGGTTTGTTAAACTTTGAAATTAATGTTTTTTTTTGTTTGGCATACATTTTATTTGAAAAAATCTCAGCACAATTATGTTACTGTGGAATTTTCCAGGGGTGGAATCCCAAAATACATGTGTATTGTGTGGTGGTAGAAAGAAGTGTAGCTAGTTGTACTAGACATGTTATAGATAAAAGGACCTCTTCCCTCCCTCCCTCCTTCCTTATCTTAACATAAGAGGATACCAACAGCATGTTTTAATCAAATTCTTTCCTTCTTTGTCCACTATAAATATGCTTGTACAGTATACCTCTGTGCCATTCATATTTTTTCTCAAAGCATCTGGATTATCACCCTTAGGTAAATAAGACAATTACGTACTACTTATAAACAAACACATGCATATTCCCTAAACTGACACATTCATCACAACGAGCACACTAATCTGAAAAAAGGTGGCTAAACGCTAGAGCAAATTAAAAACGTTAAGTCAACAGTGTTGATGTGCATTCACCCTCTACTACACCTCTGGTTTCCATTATATCAACAAGCCCGACATTTCAATGTCTGTATACGTAAAACCTCACATCAGACGTTCACCTATACAGTGTCCATATTAGGACATGTGCAGAGCATATGATAAGTATTCACCCCCTTGGACTTTTTCACTTGTTGTTAAATTGGATTCTTTTTTTCATCATACACCATAATGTCAAAGTGAAAAGACCATTTTCTAAATGGTTAAACATTTCTAAACTTCCACGGACGTGTGGCTGTCCTGAGGTGTATATCCTTCCTTCTTCCGTAATTCAACAAATGACATGTTCAGCGCGTTTCCATTTAAACAAACCCAGTTGTATCTGTTTTGTGTAACCCAACACAACCTCACATCAGAGGTTCACATCACTCTTCTTCCGTGGCCTGCTGTCATCGTCAGGGGACAAACGAGACTATTAATACACACAGAAATTACCTCAGGAATGTACGGGAGCATTAAACACATCGAGCACATGATCGCACTGGGAACACGCTGATCTCCATCTGTATCTGTGTGTGACGGCTTGTCTTGCATCTTCTGTGTTGCGGTAGTCTTCTAAGGAATTGCTCTCTCTCTCTCTCTCTCTCTCTCTCTCTCTCTCTCACTCTCACACTCACACTCACTCACTTGGTTTGTCCTGAGAGAATGCCCTTCAGTACTGTGTCTTATTAGAGAATATACAGAGGATACAACCTCTGTGTTTTGACTTCTCGTATTATTTCCCTCCGAATTTCAACTAGTATCCTCCCCTGGGTCTGAAAAACATTGGGAAAAGAGCTGCAACACTAACAAACCACGGGGGGATTTTTCATTTTCCAAAAAATCCACGTCTTTTTTTGTTCCTATTCTAAGGAGGCAGAATTATTTGAGTCATTTATTGTATACATATGTTATTACAGAGACAAATCTTTATCATCCCAAACAGCTGATGCTAGTCGAAGGCTCATCTTTGTCGAATGAATTAATGAGTTCATTCAGAAAAATGCAATGAATATATAGGGTGGCGTTACTTGAACGGCGACCAGCATTTAACCGCATATTTTTCTTACCACTACATCGCTGATGGAAACACACTGTAGTAGTATTCTGTATTCTGTAGTATTTATGTAGAAGCTGTATTACAGTATGTGTACAGTCTGCATGGCAATAGCAGAAAAACCTTAAAAGTAACCTATAAAAGTTCAAACAACCTTGCACATAGGTCGTCTTGTACATAGCAGAGAGACTGAGAGGTCACAATTATGTACATTTGTAGCACAAAATGCACAAGAATTAGCTTATTTTACACATAATTAATTTGAAAGTCCTTCAGTGCCTTATTATGCATGAGCACATGATTTATGATAGGATAACTGTGTTTCATGAACTCCCCCAAGGAGCCAATTATTGGAGACATCTTACTAACTATATGCCATTGCATGTCATTGCCTGATTTCTATTAAACGGCCGCACATGGATTCTACTGTAATGTGAAGGTCACAATGTTTTAACGCTCATGATTTGATATTTGACCACTGGCACAAGCAAAACTACATGGAAGATGTAAAAAGTCAAATTCAAATGAGTGATATTTTCATTTATTTCTAGTTCTCAATGCCATCTTATAAACTGGCCGTCGCCATCTGCTTTGTGACTAAAATATCGTGAAATCAACTGGTGGACGTGTTTGAAAACAGTTTTAATGTGTTTGAGGAAGTTTTAAGACATCAAGTTCGCACACATTTTTTTTTTTTTTTAAATTGGACCTTTATTTAACCAGGTAGGCCAGTTAAATAAAGAATGACCGCGGCCACTTTCCAATCTTTAGGAATCTCAGACGATACGAAAGAAAGGTTGAACAGACTAGTAATAGGGGTTGCAACAATTGCGGTGGATAATTTTAGAAAGAGAGGGTCCAGATTGTCTAGCCCAGCTGATTTACAGGGATCCAGATTTTGCAGCTCTTACAGAACATCAGCTGTCTGGATTTAGGTGAAGGAGAAGCGGGGGGGGGGGGCTTGGGCCAGTTGATGTGGGGTGTGCAGAGCTGTTGGCCGGGGTTGGGGTAGCCAGGTGGAAAGCATAGCCAGCCGTAGAGAAATGCTTATTGAAATTCTCGATTTATTATTTATTTCCTATCGCACGTGTGTTTGTGTGTGCATCTGTGCCCTTCTCCCTCTCTCCCTGGGGTGGTACTGTATAGCTCAGTATTTAGGGTTCTGTTGAAACAGACCAGGTTCCTCTGTAGAATGGTGTGCTGGAGGCCAGTGACATTTCCCCTTCCTCTGAATGAAGTTCACTGGTTCAGAGTGCCCCAGTGGTGGAAATGTATGACTTTCTCACCAAACCAGGTATTTCCCAGCCTCATAGTCATACTGAACCACTGTAGGGCATGTTCATGAAGCAGGAGTCCTGATCTAGAATCAGTTTTGCCTTTTAAATTACATTGAATGGTCAGATGGGACCCGATCCTAGATCAGAAGACCTTCCCTCAGAACTTCCCTCTTTTTATCACGGTCCCAGAATCCTTGTCTGGGACACTTCAAGGTAGTCATCATCACAGAGAAATGGCTTCCTGGGGGTTGTAAATAAGCTGTTTTAAAACAAAATGCTGCCACTTGTTGAATCCTAATCCTTGTGTATCAGAGTATACAGTAGTGGAGAACAAGTCTGGTTCTCAACAGTTCATTTTTTTTTGCCAATTTTATTCAGCCTCTATTCATTAATTTAAAAAAGACAAGAGTTCATGTTGAAATGTCTATATTTTTTCACGGCATTGTTTATTGACAAGCAGCATACCACCCTGCATCCAACTGCTAGCTTGCTTCTAAGCAATGCAGGGCTGGTCCTGGTCTGTCCCTGGATGGGAGACTAGATTCTGCTGGAAGTGGGCTAGAAGGAGGCACCCTCTCATCTAAAAAACATTTCCCAATGCCCCAGGGCAGTGATTGGGGACATTGCTCTATGTAGGGTGCTGTCTTTAGGATTGGATGCTAAACAGGTGTCCTGACTTTCTGTGGTCACTAAAGATCCCATGGCACTTACCGTAAGAGTAGGGGTGTTTACCCTGGTGTCCTGGCTAAATTCCCAATCTGGCCTGCATACCATCATGGCCAACTAATCATCCCCAGTTTACAATCGGCTCATTCATCCCTGTAAGTATACCCCAGGTCGTTGCTGTAAATGAGAATATGTTCTCAGTCAACTTACCTGGTAAAATAAGGGTAAAATAATGTTTTATGTCGAAATGAAAATACTTTATAGGCTTGAACAGGCCTTGTCAACTTGTAACAACCAGCCCCACATTATATGTAATTATAATTGAATGAATATTGCGTTATCGGGCAGGTGCTATGAAAAGAGAGTTATGAATGCTTCGGTGTAGGTGCATATTGAATTCTAGGACATTGTGTGCATTATGTGCAGTTTGTACATTGTCGGACATTTCCTCCGTCACCATTGACTGCAACATTTCACTGTCTGGCATCTGTTGAAATGGCAACTTGCCGTCTACTGCAGTCTGCTCATACAATGGGTGAATCCCAAATGGTACCCTACACCCTATGTTTGTAACTTATTTTGTACATAGTGTTGCTGCTGCTATCTCTTATGACCGAAAATAACTTCTGGACATCAGAACAGAGATTACTCAACTCGATCTGAAAGAAGCTTTTTCCTTTAACGAGCCCACTGAGTCTGACGCGAAGGATATACTACTTTCTCGGGAACAGGCCCAAATCCCTGTCATTTGCTGAAGAAAAGACAGAGAAAAAGGGGACGGAGGTCTGGCTGCCTTCTGAGAATCCATAGGCAAAATATATTTGGTACCGGAAGCCCCTGTATATAGTCTCATTATTGTTATTTTATTGTATTACTTTTGATAACTTTTTACTTTAGTTTATTTGGTAAATATTTTCTTATCTTTACTCTTTCTCAAACTGAACTTTTGGTTAAGGGCTTGTAAGTAAGCATTTTACGGTAAGGTCTACACTTGTTATATTCGGCACATGTGACAAATACAGTTTGATTTGATTTATATTAGTGCACTACTGGACTAGAGCCCTATGAGGCGGCACGGTAGCCTAGTGGTTAGAGCGTTGGACTAGTAACCGGAAGGTTGCAAGTTCAAACCCCCGAGCTGACAAGGTACAAATCTGCCGTTCTGCCCCTGAACAGGCAGTTAACCCACTGTTCCTAGGCCGTCATTGAAAATAAGAATTTGTTCTTAACTGACTTGCCTAGTTAAATAAAGGTAAAAAAATAAATAATAATAAAAATAAAAAAATGAGCCCCTCTGAAAAGTAGTGCAATATATAGGGAAGAGAGTGTCATTTGGGAGACATCCCATGCCTATGTAAAGTGATATATCTTATTCGCCTGCAGCAGCAAAAACAAGACTCCTTGCCCTTCCATTATGGGTCAGCGAGGGAACATTTCTCTCCCGGATGAGTGGCAGCCACATTGTTTGACTGGTTCTATATGTGAAAACACACACAAAAAGAGTGGTCCAAAGACCGGATTCCTTCCCTTCTATCCCCCTGATATCAGACACATTCTCTTTTCGGTCCTTCCCTTTCTCTCTCTGTTCTCTATCTCTCTTTCTTTTCATTCTCTTCATTCTATTCACCTCTGTTACTGCCCCCCTCTCTCTCTCTTGCGCTCCATCTCTTTTTCTCTCTCCTTCTGCCTCTCCCCTCCTCTCCTTCAGGTCTTTGTTTAACATGGATTCAATTCAGTCCAGTAGACACATACCAGCGCATATTAGTAGCATCAGATCTGGAAAGGCAAAGTGAGTCATAATGTGGACTAGCAGGGTCTGTGTGTTGACCTGCAGAAAATGGCTTGGGGGTGAGGTCACTGTTCTAAAATACAATACCACAGTTGGACCTCCCTGTATATACAGTACCAGTCAAAAGTTTGGACACATCTACTCATTCAAGATATGAACATTTCTAAATAAAGAAAACATTCCGTACGATGCATCATCATTTCATCATTTCACCCGGCACAGCCAGAAGAGGACTGGCCACCCCTCATAGCCTGGTTCCTCTCTAGGTTTCTTCCTAGGGTTTGGCCTTTCTAGGGAGTTTTTCCTAGCCAACATGCTTCAACACCTGCATTGCTTGCTGTTTGGGGTTTTAGGCTGGGTTTCTGTACGGCACTTTGAGATATCAGCTGATGTACGAAGGGCTATATAAATAGATTTGATTTGATTTGGGTCGCTAGAGTTTTATATTTTTTATATACAGTACCAGTCATTCAAGGGTTTTTCTTTATTTTTACTATTTTCTACATTCTAGAATAACAGGGAAGACATCAAAACTATGAAATAACACAGATGGAATCATGTAGTAACCAAAAAAGTGTTAAACAAATCAAAATATATTTTATGTTTGAGATTCGTCAAAGTAGCCACCCTTTGCCTTGATGAGCTTTGCACAATCTTGGCATTCTCTCAACCAGCTTCATGAGGTAGTCACCTGGAGTGCATTTCAATTAACAGATGTGCCTTGTTAAAAGTACATTTGTGGAATTTCTTTCCTTCTTAATGCGTTTGAGCCAATCAGTTGTGTTGTGACAAGGTTGGGGTGGTATACAGAAGATAGCCCTATCTGGTAAAAGACCAAGTCCATATTATGGCAAGAACAACTCAAATAAGCAAAGAGAAATGACAGTCCATCATTACTTTAAGACATGAAGTTCAATCAATATGGAAAATATCAAGAACTTTGAAAGTTTCTTCAAGTGCAGTCGCAAAAACCTTCAACCGCTATAATGAAACTGCCTCTCATGAGGACCGCCACAGGAAAGGAAGACCCAGAGTTACCTCTGCTGCAGAGAATAAGTTCTTTAGAGTTACCAGTCTCAGAAATTGCAGCTCAAATAAATGCTTCACAGAGTTCAAGTAACAGACACGTCTCAACATCAGAGGAGAACGCTTGAGACTGCTCTTCAGAGGAGACTGCTTGAATAATCTGATTCAAGCAGTCTCCTCTGAAGAGCAGTCTCAAGGTCGATTGCTGCCAAGAAACCAGTACTAAAGGACACCAATAAAAATAACAGACTTTATTGGGCCAAGAAATATGAGCAATGGACAATAGAAGAGTGGAAATCCAAATTTTAGAATTTTTGTTCCAACCGCCGTGTCTTTGTGAGATGCTGAGTAGATGAACGGACAATCTCTGCATGTGTGATTCCCACCGTGATGCATGGAGAAGGAGGTGTGATGGTGTGCGGGTGCTTTGATGGTGACACTGTCAGTGATTTTTTTTTAGAATTCAAGGTACTCTTAACCAGCATGGCTACCACAGCATTCTGCATTCTGCTTTGCGCCTAGTGGGACTATCATTTGTTTTTCAACAGGGCAATGACCCAAAACACCTCCAGGCTGTGTAAGGCTATTTGACCAAGAAGTAGAGCGATGGAGTGCTGCATCAGATGACCTGGCCTCCACAATGACCCGAACTCAACCGAATTGAGATGGTTTGGGATGAGTTGGAGAGCAGCGTGAAGGAAATGCATCCAACAAGTGCTCAGCATATCTGGGAATTCCTTAAAGACTGTTGGAAAAACATTCCAGATGAAGCTGGTTGAGAGAATACCAAATGTACAAAGCTGTCATCAAGGCAAAGGGCGGCTACTTTGAAGAATCAAAAATATAACATCTATTTTGATTTGTTAAACATTTTTTTGGTTAGTACATGATTCCATGTGTTATTTCATCGTTTTTATGTCTTCACTATTATCCTACAATGTAGAAAATAGTCAAAATAAAGAAAAACCCATGAATGAGTAGGTGTGTCCAAACTTTTGAGTGGTGCTGTATATATACAGTTGAAGTCGGAAGTTTACATACACCTTAGCCAAATACATTTAAACTCAGTTTTTCACAATTCCAGACATTTATTATAGTAAAAATCCCTGTCTTAGGTCAGTTAGGATCAACACTTTTTTAAAGAATATTTATTTCACCACATTCCCTTTTGATTTTCCCATAATGTCAAGCAAAGAGGCACTGAGTTTGAAGATAGACCTTGAAATGCATCCACACCTCCAATTGACTCAAATGATGTCAATTAGCCGATCAGAAGATTCTAAAGCCATGGCCATCATTTTCTGGAATTTTCCAAGCTGTTTAGGCACAGTCAATTTAGTGTATGTAATCTTCTGACCCACTGGAATTGTGATACAGTGAATTATAAGTGAAATAATCTGTCTGTAAACAATTGTTGGAAAAATGACTTGTGTCATGCACAAAGTAGATGTCCTAACCGACTTGCCAAAACTATAGTTTCTTAACAAGAAATGTGTGTAGTGGTTGATAAACGGGTTTTAATGACTCCAACCTAAGTGTTAGTAAACTTCCGTCTTCAACTGTATATACACTTCCGTTCAAAAGTTTGGGGTCACTTAGAAATGTCTTTGTTTTTGAAAGAAATAAAAAAAAAAGTCCATTAAACTAACATCACATTGATCAGAAATACAGTGTAGACATTGTTAATGTTGTAAATTATTATTGTAGATGGAAACAGCTGTTTTTTAATGGACTATCTACATAGGCGTACAGAGGCCCATTATCATGGAATTGCCTTCTAGGCCTTTCAGGCAGAGTTCCTCTGTCCAGTGTCTACTTAATGGGTACTATTTAATGAAGCTATCAGTTAAGGACCTGTGAGGCGTCTGTTTCTCAAACTAGACACTCTACTGTGCTTGTCCTCTTGCTCAGTTATGCACCGGGGCCTCCCACTCCTCTTTCTATTCAAACAGCCAGTTTGCGCTGTTCTGTGAAGGGAGTATCACACAGCATTGTACGAGATCTTCAGTTTCTTGGCAATTTCTCGCATGGAATAGCCTGCATTTCTCAGAACACGAATAGACTGACGAGTTCCAGAAGAAAGTTCTTTGTTTCTGGCCATTTTGAGCCTGTAATCGAACCCACAAATGCTGATGCTCCAGATACTCAACTAGTCAAAAGAAGTCCAGTTGTTTTGCTTCTTTAATCAGCACAACAGTTTTCAGCTGTGCTAACATACAGTAATTGCAAAAGGGTTTTCTAATGATCAATTAGCCTTTCAAAGTGATAAACTTGGATTAGCTATCACAATGTGCCATTGGATCACAGGAGTGATGGTTGCTGATAATTAGCCTCTGTACGCCTATGTAGATATTCCATAAAAAATGTGCCGTTTCCAGCTACAATAGTCATTTACAACATCAACCATGTCTACACTGTATTTCTGATCAATTTCATGGTATTTAAATGGACAAAAAAAGCTTTTCTTTCAGAAACAATGACATTTCTAAGTGTCCCCAAACTTTTGAACAGTAGTGTATCTCTGTATATCATACAAAACATCTCACATGTCACGCAGACTGAAATAACTCCTGCTGAGACTATGGAAACTCTTGCTAAGATTGGAAGAACTTCTGCTGAGACAGTCCTAATATGGAGACTGTACAGACAGCCACAATATATCAGAAGCATATTGCCAATCTAACAAATCACAAACATTAGATTAGATATACTGTATTGTCTGTTCACATAAATGTTCTTTGCATACAGAAAAAGCAATTCGTTTCATCACATACTTTTTTTTAAGGATGTACATTAAACACAGTTGAGTTTGCAAGAAAGGCATTTCACTGTACGTGTGCATATGAAATGAAAACATTTACCCATGAATAACTCTCATTCATACCTCCTCCCAGTAATTTCTTACTCTATTCTGAATAGATGGTAGATATATTGTTCCAAAACCTTGTTTCCATAGGAGCTCAATTTTTTTTTTTCGTTTGCTGAAAAATCACCAATTCTCATTCTGTATAAAGTCTCAACAGGAGTTTGCCACTCTCGGGATAGCTTGCTGAGAGCTGAACTACTAAACTTGACGAATAAAAAGCTTAACTCAATTCATATCCATTTCTTCTCCCTGTATTTACACTTTCTGTATGACTCTGTCAGTTCCAACTTAATACCCCTGACGCAAATCTCCCACTTTCTGAAGTTTTAATGCTTTTTCTTACGTAACACTTCCACTGAAATCCCTCCACGTTAAATTCAAGTAGTCCATTAAAATGTCTAAGCTCCTTTGACTGCTTTTCCTCTTTTTGAGTTTCAGAGTTTCAGAGTTTCAGAGTTTCAGACAGTCATAGCGTTTGACGACTCGGGTGAGTGATGCTTTCTGACCAATGAGGGGCCTTCTCTCATTTGGGCAAAAGTCCGTTCTTCGTCTTCTCTCCTCGGTGACCAGGAAAACAATAAGCGGTGGAGTGGTCGAGGAGTATGTCAATTGTTTAGTAGGCAAACGAAATACACTCCATCCTTGATAACCTCCTTTTGGCGAGGAAGCACAAGTGTATCCTACCACAGAATAGTTCTTTTTATTTTTATATCTGCCACACGCCCTTTGAATCAGCTTATCCTTTTATCTATTAAATGTCTTGCCCAACAGTCTTAATCACCTTACACATTTATTTTGGGATCCACCCCTGTACATGTCATTTGCCTGATGGAGGCGGCGAGTGGAGAAGGAGCTTCTCATTTCATACAAGCACATTTTCATCCACGTTCACTCTCCTCGCCGCCTCTCCTCGATTACCTTGCACCTTTTTCAAAGGGAGGCGTGAGAGGATGGAGGAGAGAAGACGCAGGGGTTGAGCAAATCTAATTGATAAAATTACAGGGTCAGGCTGCTCTGAGTTCTGGCCACGTCTTGTCAATCACAGACACAGCGAGGAACCCACTCCGCTTGCTCTGTGGACAGAATGTTATGTTAAGGTATTGAGCATTGCATTAGATACCCCTGGACCACCCAGTAGCACCCAGTGCCTGGTCTACTTTGTGTACCTGTTAGGAGTTTGCTCTTAGCCAGAGTGCCAGACTTGGAATAGGGGTTCGGAAGAGTGGTGTGGAAATAAGTGAATGTGGGTCAATAGATGTAATGAATGTTGTTTTCAAGGGTACATTGGGTACATTGCTCATCTAAAGGTTTCAAAGTTTCAAAGTTTATTCACCACGTTCACAGGATGCAACAGTCGTGGAACAGTACAGTGAAATTCTTACCTTGAGAGCACTGTCCAATAATAATAATTTAGATAATAATTGAAAATATAAAATAAAAGTATGAATACAAACAACACAAGAGCTGTGATGAGAGTTAAAGAAACGCGAGAATGCGAAAAGTATGTACAGTGGGGCAAAAAAGTGTTTAGTCAGCCACCACTGTACATACTTTTCGCATTCTCCCTATTCCAAGTCTGGAACTTTTCATCATAGGTACAATTCAACTATGACAGACAAAATGAGAAAAAAAGTCCAGAAAATCACATTGTAGGATTTTTAATGAATTTATTTTCAAATTATGAGCTGTCAAAGGACACCAGAAACAAAATTGTAGACCTGCACCAGGCTGGGAAGACTGAATCTACAATAGGTAAGCAGCTTGGTTTGAAGAAATCAACTGTGGGAGCAATTATTAGGAAATGGAAGACATACAAGACCACTGATAATCTCCCTCGATCTGGGGCTCCACGCAAGATCTCACCCCGTGGGGTCAAAATTATCACAAGAACAGTGAACAAAAATCCCAGAACCACACAGGGGGACCTAGTGAATGACCTGCAGGGAGCTGGGACCAAAGTAACAAAGCCACCATCAGTAACACACTACGCCGCCAGGGACTCAAATCCTGCAGTGCCAGATGTGTCCCCCTGCTTAAACCAGTACCTGTCCAGGCCCGTCTGAACTTTGCTAGAGAGCATTTGGATGATCCAGAAGAAGATTGGGAGAATGTCATATGGTCAGATGAAACCAAAATATAACTTTTTGGTAAAAACTCAACTCGTCTTGTTTGGAGGACAAAGAATGCTGAGTTGCATCCAAAGAACACCATACCTACTGTGTAGCATGGGGGTGGAAACATCATGCTTTGGGGCTGTTTTTCTGCAAAGGGACCAGGACTACCGATCCGTGTAAAGGAAAGAATGAATGGGGCCATGTATCGTGAGATTTTGAGTGAAAACTTCCTTCCATCAGCAAGGGCATTGAAGATGAAACGTGGCTGGGTCTTTCAGCATGACAATGATCCCAAACACACCACCCGGGCAACAAAGGAGTGGCTTCGTAAGATGCATTTCAAGGTCCTGGAGTGGCCTAGCCAGTCTCCAGATCTCAAAGCCATAGAAAATCTTTGGAGGGAGTTGAAAGTCTGTGTTGCCCAGCAACAGCCCCAAAACAACACTGCTCTAGAGGAGATCTGCATGGAGGAATGGGCCAAAATACCAGCAACAGTGTGTGAAAACCTTGTGAAGACTTACAGAAAACGTTTAACCTCTGTCATTGCCAACAAAGGGTATATAACAAAGTATTGAGATTAACTTTTGTTATTGACCAAATATTTATTTTCCACCATAATTTGCAAATAAATTCATTACAAATCCTACAATGTGATTTTCTGGATTTTTTTCATCTCATTTTTCTTCTCAAGTGTACCCATGATGAAAATTACAGGCCTCTCTCATCTTTTTAAGTGGGAGAACTTGCACAATTGGTGGCTGACTAAATAATTTTTTGCCCCACTGTACATGTGGCAATGAGATCTTTATGGCTCTTTCTTCACCGTGACATATGATGCAGCCACAATGGCTTTTAAACAATAAATACGTTTGATGTTCCATGTCCTTATTTACATGTCAGAAACTCCTCTTCTGTTGCACCTCACTGCCCATAAATCCATGATTGGAATGGGTAACGCTGATTGGAGCCGAGATGTCCTGAGGCCTGAAGCCACAGCAGGTTGGCTGGATCTCAGATCCACTCCCGTTGTGAGGAGTCGGAATCTAGCGGATGGATTCTTCTCCCCGTTGTGCCTCAGCCTTCCCCCGCCTGGGTTCTGCCTGTGTTCCATGTGTTACAGCTGGAACTGGAACAACAAAGCCCACAAGACAGCCCAGAACACACGTACACACACATGGGCGCGCTGAGTCACCGTCACGAATCACGCCCATTGCTCATACATTAGAGCGACGCTACTCTGCCACGCCAGAAGACACCAGCGCAGGGTTCTCTTTCAGGAAAGATCTCTATGTCACTGATTCTCCTCAAACCCCAAAGATGAGACTGTGATGAAAATTACAGGCCTCTCTCATATTTTTAAGTGGGAGAACTTGCACAATCGGTGTCTGACTAAATACTTTTTTGCCCCACTGTACAGGTCAGTGCCAGTACCTTATTCCATGTGCAGGGATACACGAGTGGTTGTAGTAGGTTTATACATAAAACGTGACTGGTGGTAAGATTACATGTAAACAGTGCTGAAAAGTGCCTGGTAGCAAGAATACACGTATGTACATACTCAGGTCTAATAATATAATCCATTTACCAGACGAAACGTACAAGTCATGCGTACGTACATTTTTACATATGGGTGGTCCCGGGAATCGAACCCACTACCTTGGCATGACAAGCTCCATCAACTGAGTTACAAAGGACCACTAATATGGTCCATACACATTTTACTAATGGTAATATATACATGTGTAATGATTCTCGTTGGTGGAAGGAGAGGAGGACCAAAATAACAACGAAGAGAAAACGAAACAGTTCTGCCAGGTGAACAGATACTAAACAGAAATTAATCACCCACAACCAAAATGGGGAAAACAGGCTACCTAAGTATGATTCTCAATCAGAGACAACGATCGACAGCTGCCTCTGATTGAGAACCATACCAGGCCAAACAAAGAAATACAACATAGAAAAAATAACATAGACTACCCACCCCAACTCACGCCCTGACCAAACTAACACAAAGACATAAAAAAGGAACTAAGGTCAGAACGTGACAACATGTAAACAGGAATTCTATTCAACAATATTTGTGTGTGTGTGTGTGTGTGAGAAATAGAGTTTGTGTGTGTGTGTCTGTCTGGGTGCAGTCACACTTAGACAATAAAATAAATAGCGAATATTGTGTGGGTCCGGTGCAATGCAATTAATTAATTGATACCAACGTTTTGACAGCTATGCTGTCTTCATCAGAGTTACATCTGATGGTTTATCAAGGTGGTGCTACAACCATACTTACCTGGTAAAATAAAGGTTCAACCTAATAAAATATTATTTCCATGTATCCAACCTCAGATCTACATGAAGTGCCTAAGAAGAAGAGGCTAGGGTTTTGTTCCTGAACAAAGCCTCAAACAAATGAGGATGGGAGAGTGTCAGTGAGCAGAGCACTCTCTCCGGCATTCAGATGTCTGATGGATATTCAGAGTATACCTGACGGTTGTCTTGGATACGTGTTGGGGAATGGTAGAATTGATGTTTTCCTGAGAGGAAGTATTGGAAAGTGTACTACATCCCAAATGGCACCCTATTCCCTTTGTAGTGCACTACTAAAGTAGTGCACTGTATAGGGAACCTGGTACTATTTGGGACACAAGCCCGTGTGAGCATACCTTTAGGGAGTCTCTATCCTTGAATCTGTTGCCATCTGATGGATGGCTGTGGTGGGGATGAATATATTGTTTTGATCGTTCATCTCACCAAATGTGACACACAAGCATAATAGAGTATGTACAACTCGGGAGGGGACACTGGAGTTCTATAGTAGCAGAGGGACAAATGATATTCAAGGTCAATGTTTACCAAAGAGCTCTAAAAGCATGCCGTTATTGTGACTGAATGATTTTAACACAAGTAGTTTGCAGTGTTGGTGAGTAGTGAACTGTATGCAATAAACTATATAGTATTTAAACGCATTAGCTTGGAGGTAGTGCAAATACATTCACATCTTGGTAGTGTTTCCAGTAGTTAATGACTTCTTGCCATGGAGCGGAGACGCTAACTCCTGGAACTACACACAACTTTGTTTCGCAAGAAAATAAAAAAATATGGGTGAAGTAAGCCATGCTTGCGTTTCTTTTTCAGCGTCAGACCTGCCTAATTCTCCTATAAAACATTGTTTTTGGAGTTTATTAAGAGGCTAAATTACACATTCTGTTAACATCTGAATCCAGAGTGATCTGTTATTGCAATTTGCGTTCGGTGACACTGCATATTTAGATAAGACCATTTTTCACAAAGTAGTTTGGAAGTAGTGAAGTACTTTTAAAAGTAGATTTAGTTAAGGAAGCTGTAGCTTACCTTCTTTCATTTTGAAGTAATTGCTAGCTTGATACACTATATTTCCAGAGTAGCTTCCCCAACACTGTTAGTTTTTTTAGTTCCAGGTTGCACATGAAGGAAAATAAATCACAGAACTTTCTCTTTTGTTCTCTTGTTCTTTGTGCTCTGTGACACACACACACACACACACACACACCATATGGCTCTCAGTCATTTTCATTGAAGAAAGCAGCAGCTGGGGACTGGAGGAGACTGTGGTGAAAATAAACTCAGGGGAGAGGTGACCCACTGAGCCTGCTATAGTGGTGTGTTTGTGTGTGCCTGTGTGTGTGTGTGTTGAGACAACGGGGGTGGACTGGACAGGACATACCTCACCTCAGCATTACAGCACTAAAGCTTCAAGGGAGGCAAATGCTACAAATTGAATCTGTGCGAGACAATTCAGCAGCAGTTTATGGACAAACGAGGGGTTGTATTCACTAGGAACCAAACTGGCCAAAACAAGTGTTTCTTATTTGTTGAATAAGAAACACTTGTTTTCACCTAACATTGGGTCAGAGGGAAAATGTCATGTGTGGTATATATATTTTTTGGAAGGATTCATTGCAGAACAAAATTGTGTGCGTGCGTGTGAAGTGCTTGGCTTAAAGTATTTGAGAAGCTACTTTACAAAAAAAAAAAAAAGAGCTTGTCCCTCAATTGTATTTTTATCCAAACCCATTTAGCTGCAAGCCAATTACTATTATGATCTACTGATTCCTTATATTTATCAATGTCCCCGAAGTAAACAGAATATTCAAAAGAGTCCTTGAATTTAAGTATTCTCTCTCTCTCAGGACCTGAGCCCTAGGACCATGCCTCAGGACTACCTGGCCTGATGACTCCTTGCTGTCCCCAGTCCACCTGGTCATGCTGCTGCTCCAGTTTCAACTGTTCTGCCTGCGGCTATGGAACCCTGCCCTGTTCACTGGACGTACTACCTTGTCCCAGACCTGCTGTTTTGAACTCTCTACCGCACCTGCTATCTCTAACTCTGAATGATCAGCTATGAAAAGCCAACTGACATTTACTCCTGAGGTGCTTACCTGTTGAACCCTCTACAACCACTGTGATTATGATCTATGAACGTTTGAACATCTTGGCCATGTTCTGTTATAATCTCCACCCGGCTCACCCAGAAGAGGACTGGCCACCCCTCAGAGCCTGGTTCCTCTCTAGAATTCTTCCTAGGTTCTGGCCTTTCTAGGGAGTTTTTCCTAGCCACCGTGCTTCTACATAAGGCAAGACCCAAATGCAGACATCGGAGGCAGATGGTTGGAGTCTTACAATATTTATTAATCCAAAGGGGCAGGCAAAAAAGGTGAAAACCAGATCAGTCCAGGAGGTACAGAATGGCAGACAGGCTCGTGGTCAAGGCAGGCAGGTAAAGAGTCAAGAAACAGGCAAGGGTCAAACCAGGAGGACTAGAAAAAGGAGAGTACAAAAACCAGAACAGGAAAACCGCTGGTTGACTTGGAAGCTGACAAGACGAACTGGCGCAGAGAGACAGGAAACACAGGGATAAATACACTGTGAAAAATAAGCGACACCTGGAGGGGGTGGAGACAATCACAAAGACAGGCGAAACAGATCAGGGCGTGACACTGCGTCTGCATTGCTCGCTGATTTAGGTTTCAGGCTGGGTTTCTGTACGGCCCTTTGTGACATCGGCTGATGTAAAAAGGGCTTTATTGTATACATTTGATTGGTTGATCCTTATCGAGATTAACTCCTGTGGTGATGCTGGTGTAATTCTGGCCACATTTAGAGATTTCTCTCAGCTGAGGTGTGTGTTCTTCACTGTGGCAGTCGACTGCCGGGAGTAAATCTTTATGGTGGTGCACCGCCTCGCTCCCTCTGTGTCCGCTGTACACCTGCAGAGCTCAGATTAAAGCGGAATTATCTGTGTAGAGAGAGAGAGAGAGCATCTGCCACTGTCTCTTCCTCAATCATGGGTTTCATCTGGTGCTTGTTGTTGTCGTTTTCCCCCTGAAGTGAGAGTAGGAGGGAGGAGGCCTGCAGTCCAGCTTATATCCCTCTCTCTACGTGAACACCTGGGTATTAACACGTCACTCAATACCCAAACTGTCTATCTACCTGCAGGGAAAATGCTTCAACTTTAAATAGCCATTACAGCCACGTGTTTACTATATTTTAGTAATTTACCAGACGCTCTTAGCCAGAGCGGCTTACAATCAGTGCATTCAACTAGAATATGATAAACAACCACATGTCAACGTCATTCTAAGAAAATCCATCTTCAAAATAGACATGATCTTCAATATCAGATGATTTGCCAGTGGAATAGCCTATAAACTGACCACGTACCAGGATAGTTAGTATGTGTCCTACATGAATACCTACCAAAATCATTATACCTGGAATGAAATACGCTTCTTTCTTGTCATGTACAAAGCCGTCAGAAAGTATTCACACCCCTGGACTTTTTCCTCACCGTTGTGTAACAGCCTGAATTTTAAATGGATTAAATTGACATTTTTTTGTCACTGGCTTACAAACAATATGCCATAATGTCAGAGTAGAATTATGTTATTAGACATTTTTTTGAAATTAATAAAAAAAATGCAATGCTTAAATGTCTTGAGTCAATAACTATTCAACCCCTTTGTTATGGCAGCCTAAATAAGTTCAGGAGTAAAAATATGCTGAACAAGTCACATGACAAGTTGCATGGATTCACTCTGTGTGCAATAATAGTGTTTAACACAATTTTTTGAATGACTTCCTCATTTCTGTACCCCACACACAATTATCTGTAATGCCCCTCAGTTGAGCACTGAATTTCAAACACAGATTCAACCACAAAGACCAGGGTGTTTTTCCAATGTCTCGCAAAGAAGAGCACCTATTGTTAGATGGGTAAAAACAAATCAGACATTGAATGTCCCTTTGGAGCATGGTGAAGTTATGAATTACTTCACCATGGATACATGCATCCTTCCTAACTCAGTTGCCGGAGAGGAAGGAAACACCTCAGCGATTTCACCATGATTTCCCCATGCCAATGGAAACTTTAAAACAGTTAGAGTAGAGTTAGAGTTTAATGGCTGTGATAGGAGAAAACGGAGGATGTCTCAACAACATTATAGTTACTCCACAATACTAAGCTAAATGACAGAGTGAAAAGAAGAAAGCTTGTGGAGAATAAAAATATTCCAAAACATATATCCTGTTTGCAATAAGGCACTAAAGTAAAACTGCAAAGGAATTAACTATGTCCTGAATACAAAGTGTTATGTTTAATGCAAAATGAACACATCACCAAGTACTATTCTTCATATTTTCAAGTGTGGTGTTAGCTGCGTCATGTTATGTGTATGCTTGTCATTGGCAAGGACTAGGGAGTTTTTTAGAATAAAAATAAATAGAATAGAGCTAAGCTCCAACAGACACTGGGAGACAAATTCACCTTTCAGCAGGACAACAACCTAAAACACAAGGCCAAATATACACTGGAGTTGCTTACCAATACAACATTAAGTGTTCCTGAGTGGCCTAGTTGCAGTTTTTACTTTAATCAGCTTCAAAATCTATGGAAATACTTGAAAATGGCTGACTAGCAATGTTCTACAACCAACTTGACTGAGCTTGAAGAATTAAAAAAATTATAATCTACAGATAAATAAATACTGCCAAAGGTGATTCTAACATGTATTGACTCAGGGTGTGAATACTTATGTAAATGAGATATTTCTGTATTTCGTTTTCATTTTAAAAAACAAAAAAAACATTAAAAACATGTTTTCACTTTGTCATTATGGGTTATTTTGTGTAGATAAGTAAGATCATAATAAAAAAATAAAAAAATAAAAGTAAGATCATAATTTTTTTTTAGGCCATAACACAACAAAATGTGGAATAAGTCAAGGGGTATGAATACTTTCTGAAGGCACTGTAACTAAAAAGCCTCAATATTGACACTGTAATAAGGAAGATATGTATATTCACTGAGGTGTTAAAATGGAGGATTCTTCACCACAGCAGATATGAAAGGCCTCATATAGAAGCTTTAGAATCATCAACTGCAGGTGCACTGACCTTGGTTGACCCTGATCTCTCCCCCTTCCTCTCCTCCTCCTTCTCCTCCTCCTCTCTTCCGTCGTCATCCTCCTCTGACTCTATCGTTCATACACCTGTTATTGATGTGAGGGAGGGAAGGCAGGACATCAATGGGAGAGAGCAAAGCTGTTAAATACAGCCATTCCAGGTTACTTTGTCAAAAGGAGGGAATCATTTCCATACCATTAGTTTCTATCCAGAGCTATAGATTGTTTCCACACAACTATAATGTTATTATGTCTCCTTGATAGACATGGTTACAGCTTTTCTGAAAAACAGACATTTCTTTGCCATGCAGTTAGGGCCCAAGAAGGAAATCATCCTATACTTTCGTATGCCATTACAGAAGCATTTACGAAAGTGGGCTTGTGTGCTAAACCGAATGCAATATTCTCTTCTCTTGCTTCTACCTGGAGGGAAACCAGGGGGAAAGCATCAGCATGCCTAGAATGTAATGAGTTTAGCCTTATTCACAATGCATCATGGTTGAAGTCCCCCCCCACACCCCACCCACGCGACACACTCTCGACGGGAATACGACACACACACACACGTCACGAACCCAAGGGAAGACAATGCCAGGAGCTATAGACAAACACTGATTGGCTGGGGCTGGCTGGGGCTGATTTGTCCACACTCCAGGTGTGACTGGAGGTTAACTAGAATGGGGAACATTCCCACTTTGGGGAGGCTGCTGTTTATCATGAGGCTGGAGCTGCCTGAGGAAGAATGCAAGACGACCAACCACAGAATTCAATACAACATTATATTATATAGCTCTATGTGGCCAACAGTCAGAGAAAAGCCCTAGCTGAAACGTATTAGTAGGTGAGGCTGAATAAATATAGGAACTAATGGTGCAGACTGTGGTGTGTGTGTGTGTGTGTATGTATCTCTGTGTCTGTGCACGTTTGACACATTGCTTTGAACAGACGTACAGAGAGCTTGAAGAAGCCTTCCCAGGCCCAGTGGCAGGTTGATGGCAGTAAAGGGGGTTGTGAGCAGAGCAGAGCTGTCAGGTGTTGAGGTGTCTGACAGACAGAGGGGTCAGGAGGAACCGCAGGGGGCCATTATCAGAGGCCACGCTGTTCCCCTAACACACTGTGTACAGCTGCACCAATCACGCATGCACACATGCACACAGTCTTAAAAAGACAAACTGTACAGAGCACAACTGCAAAAATACAATTTAATTGCTTTTTAAACGATCTGTTTAGTCTCCTGGGGAAAAGAGATCACCAACCTTACACCTCCAACTGTCAGAGCAGTGCTATTTACACAAATACATTAATCGTGGCTGCAAATGAGAGACCATCTTCATGCTTAATTCACAACAAGCTTTTTGAGAACAAATGCAAACTCATATCTCCAATGCAGAATCTAGCTCTACTTCACATCCCTTTTATTTATTTATTTTATTTTTCATTCAGAGAATAGCCCTCGAGGGGATGGCTGCCGTTTTACGGGCTTCTAACCAATTGCGCAGACTGTTCTCCCTGCAAGCGCACGGTACCGGAGCTCTAGGTCTAGGTCCAAAAGTCTCCTTAACAGCTTCTACCCCCAAGCCTTAAGTCTGCTGAACAGTTCATCAAATGGCTACTGTTTGCATTTACGCTCCTTTTTTTACGCTCCTGCTTATCGCTGTTTATTATCTATGCACAGTCACTTTATCCTTATCTTCATCTACATATTACCTCAATTACCTCGACTAACCTGTACCACCGCACATTGACCCGGTACCCCCATTGTATATAGCCTTGGTATTGTTATTTTATTGCGTTATTTTACTTCAGTTTATACATTTTCTTAACTCTTAGTTTTCTTAAAATTGCATTGTTTGTTAAGGGCGTGTAAGTAAGCATTTCACTGTAAGGTCTGTTGTATTCTGTGCAAGTGATTTGATTTGATATGTACGGTGCACATTTTAGGATATGTCTACTCCCTATGGAGTTTTTTCATGGGAAATAGGTCAATTTGTCATAGGAAGTATTGGCTTTATTTCAGACAGTAGGGATGTCCTAAAATGTACACCATACCATCTGTCCCACGCTGGTTGATTGGAAACACCTTTCAATAATGTATTCATGGCATTCACTATAGATATAGCACAATGGCTATTTTGATTTCAAATGTATTCATTTAGGGTTCAACGTATATAGAACATGTATTGCCTACAAGCTTCGATAAAAATGTGCTATCTAGAACCTAAAATGGTTCTTTGGCTATCCCCATAAGATAACTCTTTCAAGAGCCTTTTTTTGGTTCCAGGTAGAACCCTTTTGGCTCCAGGTAGAAGAACACTTTTAGGTTCCATGTAGTACACTTTCCACAGAGGGTTTACATGGAACCAAGAAGGGTTCTCCTATGGGGACAGCCAAAGAACTCCTTTGGAATATTTTTTCTAAGTGTGTACTCTCTGTAGAAGATCGGTAGCCATCTTCTGAATTTTGTTGAGCGCCTTAGATTTTCATGATAATAACATATCATATTGGCAAGGCAATCACTGTGTGTTACTTTGACATGGCCGCTCTGTTCAGTAGCCATTGAAGAGGTGGAATGTTTTAATGGCCAAAGTCATTAATCAGTTCCCTGTACTAAATGGCACCTTATTCCCTTTGTAGGACTACTTTTGATCAGGTCCCATGGGCTCTGGTCAAGAGTAGTGCACTATGTAGGGAATAGGCTGTCATTTGGGAAACAGACCATTTCTAAAGGGATACCTAGACAATGGGCATTTGAATCAGGAACACCTATGACACCTACAGTGCATTCAGAAAGTATTCAGACCCCTTGACTTTTTCCACATTTTGTTTCATTACAGCCTTATTCCAAAATGTATTAAATTGTTTTTTTCTCCTCATCAATTTACACACAATACCCCATAATGACAAAGTTAAAACAGGTTATAGACATTTTTTGCCAATTTATTAAACATTAGAAATGGATATGACACTACAAGGGTATGACACCTGTATTTGGGAAGTTTCTCACATTCTTCTCCGCAGATCCTCTCTAGCTCTGTCAGGTTGGATGGCGTGTGTCGCTGCACAGATTTTTTCACGTCTTTCCAGAGATGTTTGATCGGGTTCAAGTCCAGGCTCTGGCTGGGCCACTCAATGACATTCAGAGACTTGTCCCAAAGCCACTCCTGCGTTGTCTTAGCTGTGTGCTTAGGATCATTATCCTGTTGGAAAGTGATCCTTCGCCCCAGTCTGTCTTAAGTCCGGAGGATCTCTCTGTACTTTGCTCCATTCATCTTTCCCTGTATCCTGACTAGCCTCCCAGTCCCTGCCGCTGAAAAATATCCCCACAGTATGATGCTGCCACCACCGTGCTTCACCGTAGGGATGGTGCCAGGTTTACTCCAGGTGTGACGCTTGGCGTTCAGGACAAAGGTTCAATCTTGGTTTCATTAGACCAGAATCTTGTTTCTCATTGTCTGAGAGTCCTTTTTGGCAAACTCCAAGATGGCTGTCATGTGCCTTTTACTGAGGAGTGGCTTCCGTCTGCCCACTCTGCCATAAAGGCTTGATTGGTGGAGTGCTGTAGAGATGGTTGTCCTTCTGGAAGGTACTTCCATCTCCACAGAGGTACTCTGGAGCTCTGTCAGAGTGACCATTGGGTTGTTGGTCACCTCCCTAACCAAGGCCCTTTTCCCCCGATTACTCAGTTGTGGCCGGGTGGCCAGCTCTAGGATGAGTCTTGGTGGTACTTCTTCCATTTAAGGATGATGGAGGCCATTGTGTTATTGAGGACGTACAATGCTGCAGGAATGTTTTGGTACCCTTCCCCAGATCTGTGCCTTGACATAATCCTGTCTCGTAGCTCTATGGACAATTCCTTCGACCTCAGCGCTTGGTTTCTGCTCTGACATGCACTGTCAACTGTGGGACCTTATATAGACAGGTGCCTTTCAAAATCATGTCCAATCAATTGAATTTACGACAGGTGGACTCAAATCAAGTTGTAGAAACATCTCAAGGATGATAATTGGAAACAGGATGCATATGAGCTCAATTTCTCATAGCAAAGTGCCTGAACGCTTATGTAAATACGATATTTATGTTTTTAATTTTTTATATATTTGCAAACATTTCTAAAAATCTGCGTTCACTTTGTCATTATGGGTCTATTGTGTGTAGATTGATGAGGGGAAACAACATTTAATCAATTTTATAATAAGGCTGTCTGAATACTTTCCGAATGCATTGTATCTACTTGTCTTTTGTTGGGTCTCCTTTCCACTTCCAGTAATGCTTTAGTTTTGACTCCTAATTAGAATGATGTGAGCAGATGATGACACATGAAATGCATCTCCCTGGGTGTGTAATTGGACTGTGATCTGACTGTAAACTTGTCTGGTTGTGAAATTGGGACTCTCTATACTCCTCAACACCCAGAATGGAATCACAGTCAAAGGTTGTCAGTATCAATGACGTTGATATGCTGTGCGTTAAAACCACACGAAAAATACAATTTTCCAACGTATGAATATTAGACGGACAATAAGGCTTTTTACATTTGAATCTAACTGTGAAGTGAATTTGAATCAAGATGTAGTTGCCTACACTGAATTTAAGCAAATAACCCAATTTAAAATGTTCACCACGGTTTGAAATGATGCAGACACACACCCAAGAGTTGTCAGACTTTGACTCGACAGACCAGCAGACTATAGTCTTGGACTTTTTTTCCCTTGTTGACACACAGCAAATAGTCTCCGACAGAGTTCTGTCTGTTTGGGTATGGGAAAGATCTGTTCGGGAATAAAAACACTCCTATTAAAAAGGCCCTCACTGTACGTTAACTCAGCAGGGTGTTGAAAAATACATTTAGGATTACACATTTTCACGTCATGTTTCGCTCACCAGACACCAACGGACATGAAACCAAACAGTATGGTGCCATTTGGCGTAGAGACGACACACCGTAAATGACAGATTTCCTTTATCTTGACTTTATTTCCCGGTGTCTGTTTTAGAACTGCCCGGCAACAAATCCACAACCATATGCTATGTGTAACGAGTGACTTATGATCAAAAGCCATTTAAAAAGAAATTCATCCTGTTCATGCTTTGTAATTGAACATAACGTTCAAACAACAATCAGCTGTAACCTTCTCCCTTAAATCATCCAAACCAATTGGCATTTTACTTACTGAGAGAAACATTTTTCACAGGATGCGTTTGAGGCTGTGACTACAGAAAGCTTGACGATAAAGCCAGGTTCACAAGAATCATTTTGGTTTGCGGTGTCTGTAGGACAGCCTCCGCCTCACAAGAAGTGCCAGTCTCAACCATTTCCTTATGAGGCTGTCCTTTTGGTCACTGAGTGCCTCACATTAAACCTCTTAAGTTTCGGACCCTTTCTATCAATTTTCACCTAAAATGACATACCCAAATCTAACTGCCTGCAGCTCAGGACCTAAAGCAAGGATATGCATATACTTGATACCATTTGAAAGGAAACACTTTGAAGTTTGTGGAAATGTGAAATTATTGTAGGAGAATATAACACATTGAAATGCAAGAGAAAGGCCATAATGTATGATTCCAGGTTAGGCGGTATTTAGATTATGGCCACTAGATGGCAGCAGTGTATGTGCAGCGGTTTAGACTGATTCAATGAACCATTGCATTTCTGTTCAAAATGTGCCAAATGCCTGCCCAAATGTGCCTAATTGGTTCATTGATAGATTTTCATGTACATAACTGTACACTCTCCTCAAAAAATAGCATGGTATACTTTCACTGTAATAGCTACTGTAAATTGGACAGTGCAGTTAGATGAGCAAACATTTAAGCTTTCTGCCCATATCAGATATGTCTATGTCCTGGGGAATGTTCTTGTTACTTACAATCTCATGCTAATCACATTAGCCTACGTTAGCTCAACCGTCCCGCTCGGGGGACACCGATCGCAGTTTATGGCCACTTCACCCTAGAGAACATAAAAACAGCAGCTAGCTTAACTTAATCTTGGGAAACACACACACACATAAACTGCACCGGCAGATAGTGGACAGAGAGAGACTGCTGAGTTGAGAGATATCTTACCTCTACAGAATCACACCAAAAAGTGTGTGGTTTCGTGCCATTTGATCACTGTGTGCTTCACACATTATGGTCAGTTCATTCTCAGAAAAGGACTCCTGAGCTGAGCGATACTCTTATCTCAAGCAAAATCACATTTCTCAGTTTCTGTCCCCTGAAGTTCCCTAAATCCCGGAACAGAGCTTAGCCTTCAAGCGACCTCAATGTGGCCCAGTCAGAATTTTTTTGGGGGACTCCAGTGATTTATCTAGTGTATTTTTTCAGGGCCTGCTCACAGATCTTTTATGTAACACATAAAAACAAGGACCAACAGGGACCAACTGGTAAGGGAATAATGAAGGGATGGCGCATTGGGACGCAATGGTGCTTAATCCAACTGATGGACATCTGCGGATGAGCGAACTGTCGTATCGGAGTGTCGGCGAAATCCCTCATCCCTGTATCAAGGTGGGAGCGTTTATGTGGGATCGTCTAGAGCTGTCTCAGGACTTCATTGTCCCTAATTTTGTGTCAAGGGACATCTTGCATTGGTCTAGGAACTAAAAATGGCCGACCACATGCAATCCACTGCGATGCTTACCTCTGCCTGGACATGAGAGCATGGCTGCGTCCAGGGACCAAACACTACTCCAAGACAATTGTGTATTTCTGACGGGATTGGATAGGTGTGAGCAATATGGTAAAATGTCATATCAGGGGACAATATGGAGCTATTAAAGTATTCACTATACCTTTAAAAGTATTTCAGATCTAGATTAGAGAAAAGTAGCTACGGGTTATGTCTGTAGGGGCCATCATTAGACAAGCTCCTAGGCACAGGTAATAATGGACCCCTGAGGCCCCACTTCATATTGCCTGGTTATAATTTGCTCACATCACACTGAGAGCAAATGAGCGGTTTTGGCTAAGTGGCAGACCTCCAGCAGCTCCACCTGCTACTGTATGCCTATGTGTGAGCAAAAATCCAACAGCTCGGAGCTGTCTCTCCCTCTTAGTCGGTAACGCTTTATAATAACAAATACCATATAAATGGTATTGGTCCTACAGATCCAAAGGGTTGCATCTTTTCCTTCCTGCCGAGCGCTAAGATATGGGATTCACCTAATCAATTTATCACCAAGGCTTTGATTGGTTGAATCAGATGTGTTATTGCTAGGCTAGAATGAAAAAATGCACACCATTTTGATTCCCAAGGACCAGGGAGAATCAGGAGTGGGGAAACACGACTGCTGTACAGTAAGCACATTGTCCAACTTCCCCTGCTCTGGGTCCTATTGTTCATGGCTTGTCACGTTGCATTGCGTTGAGTATAATGTGATTTTAGATCTCTGGCTGGGATCAAACTGACATTGCTGACCCCTGTGTCGCCCGGCTTGTGGTGGATACTGTGATCTCTGCCAGCTCAAACACCAAATGAATCTCCCTTTGAGCTATTGCTGCCTCCACACACTGCATGACTTCTGTCATCTTCTGCTGTGTTTGCATGGTGGGGTGTAGACACACGCACACGCACGCACACACACACACACACACACACACACACACACACACACACACACACACACACACACACACACACACACACACACACACACACTCTGATGGAAGGACAGATACACACATGCAAACACACACACTGTTTCAGTGGTACAATATAAGCAGTAGTATTGCAAGAAGCAGTAGTATTGCACTGCTGGAATTGGTTAAACATATATTTTCTTTGTATGTCTGCATAGTTCATGTGGCTTGGGTATGTGGTGGAATTATAAAACTGAAGGGAAAAAAACGATTCTGACATTCAAGAGGATGTTTATTAAAATTGAGATTTGACCCCAATTACAGCAGACCAAACTGAGTTAGTTTGACGTCAATTTGTTGGTAATTAGGAGACACATTCAATGATTAAAATGTCAGCTGTTTGATATTCTGCGAGATCACAGTGTAATTAACTTCACTCACAACAGCAACGCTTATTGTTCTCCATTGTACGACGGAAGGTGAAATGAATGCTCAAATCCGTCCTAACACTCGTACAAGGTATAAAAAACACTTGAACTTTGCAACAATTATTTTACTTGTTACTTATATGAATTTGTATTTATATTTTTTGTGAATACAAGTGAATGTTCAGTTAAAACAGATACATAAAGATGTGCACAATGTGTCCGTGTTTATCCCTCGTCCTTTTCTTAACGAAGGCCTATCTACTGCTTGTTCCTGATGCATGTATTCTTAAATAAATTCAATCAATCACGAATAAAGATCAACACCTGCAAATTGATTTTCAGTATCTGTTAACGAAAATGGGATCCGCAAAGCGAGATCCTTGAAGTAGAATCCAACTTTTTTGTCGAAAATTCTGTCTCCCCCAATTATAGCAATATCCTATGATAACTCTTACTGCAGTTCCCTCGGCAACAGACTGACTTGCTTATCATCCTGTGTGTTTGGGCACCGCTGCACATGGCAGCTTGCGCAGTTATTGACATTCAGAGTCAAAATGATGCTCATCAGCTCATGCAGGATTTCGGCAGCTCATCAGCAACTATTGTGGTTCTGTTTCTTTCACGCTGGATCAGGGTTGTTGTTTTAGTCGTTGATGAAAAGTCGAGCCACAAATGACTTTTCAAAACGGATATTAACAAGATGGTGCTGACACAGCCACTGCACTGATTTGTAAGACAGCACCCCTTTAAAAAAAAATGTATTTCTGTATTTTATCCTTTCTTATAATAAAAAAATGGAGAAAACAGAAGATACCCGCACACTGCTCTTGATAGTATCACTTTAATAAGCTTTATATATCGGCCTCAAAATACCTTCTTTTTTTTATGATGTAGACATAGCTCCACCCACATCCGTTCCATGCGTCAAATGTGGTTGGAGTCAAGGGAAACTAAGTACTTGTTACCAAATATAACAATGTGCATTTCAGAAAATTTTGAAGAAAGTGTGTACAAAGCAAGGCCTTAAGACTGATACGTAAAGCTTATTATTAAAGACTAGTGAGAGCAGTGTGCAGGTTTCTTCTTTTTTTCTCATATTATTCAACTGTTACCTTACACCTGGAAAAAAAGATAGCTCAGATGTGCAAGTGCCTTTTGAATAAAACAATTACACATAAAAAAACAAGACGTACTGTTAAAACAATTCCAGCAGGTGATTGCAACCTAAGTGTAGAGCATCAAGAGGATACTGTAGGCTAAAATGGGAGGATATAGGCTACATCTTATCCAGACTTAGACTGTCTTATCCAGGATAATCTAGTTAATGTGTGACACAGTTGGCCAAGAGTCCTGACTCTTCCTGCTACTAAATCATCGCCTTGCAGGGAACTCCACTCTACACACTTGATCTATAACAGGGTCATATTCACACGGCACCAAACAGAGGAAAACGGTCTGAAACAAAGGAAGGACAACTTGAACATGCCCAATGAGAAATACTCGCTTTTGGTTTCAGTTGCCAAAACGTTTTGCTACATTTCGCTAAAACCGTGAGCTAATCTATCTGCCATAACCTGTAAAGAGATGAGTTTAAAGAAATCCTAGTCACCAAATAAAGTGGATTAGGAAGATCCTCTTTGGGACTCTCAGTCTGTGAGGTCATCATATGGGCGTCAAACTAAGGTTTATGGGGAGGTAATCAGGGCTCAGCCCAGCACTGACTTACCAACTCAATCCCTGTATTTTTGTTACTGTACAGTTCCTGGTGTTCTATGGCAGCGGTTCCCAAATATCCTTTATGTTGATGACCTTTTGCAGATCCAAATGAGCTTTCCATGTTGATTCAACAACATAATATATATATATATATATATTTTTTTATGAAAGGATGTGGACACACTGTCCCATACCTAATGTGCTATAAACTCAGCAAAAAAAAGAACGTCCTCTCACTGTCAACTGAGTTTATTATCAGCAAACATAACAAGATTCAACAACTGAGACATAAACTGAATAAGTTCGAAAGACATGTTGCTAACAGAAATTAAATAATGTGTCCCTGAACAAAGGGGGGGTCAAAATCAAAGTAACAGTCAGTATCTGGTGTGGCCACCAGCTGCATTAAGTACTGCAGTGCATCTCCTCCTCATGGACTGCAACAGATTTGCCAGTTCTTACTGTGAGATGTTACCCCACTCTTCCACCAAGGCACATGCAAGTTCCCGGACATTTCTGGGGGGATTGAGATCCGGGCTCTTCGCTGGCCATGGCAGAATGCTGCCATTCCTGTCTTGCAGGAAATCACACACAGAATGAGCAGTATGGCTGGTGGCATTGTCATGCTGGAGGGTCATGTCAGGATGAGCCTGCAGGAAGGGTACCACATGAGGGAGGAGGATATCTTCCCTGTAACACACAGCATTGAGATTGCCTGCAATGACAACAAGCTCAGTCTAATGATGCTGGGAGACACTGCCCCAGACCATGACGGACCCTCCACCTCCAAATCGATCCCGCTCCAGAGTACAGGCCTCGGTGTAACGCTCATTCCTTCAACGATAAACGCGAATCTGACCATCACCCCTGGTGAGACAAAACCGTGACACGTCAGTGATGAGCACTTTTGCCAGTCCTGTCTGGTCCAACGACTGTGGGTTTTTCGCCCATAGGCGACGTTGTTGCCGGTGATGTCTGGTAAAGACCTGCCTTAAAACAGGCCTACTATCCCTCAGTCCAGCCTCTATCACATGACAATGATTGAAGAGTTGGCAACAGCACATACAGTACAGGACCAGGTTAGGCAATAATAATCTCTGTCATGAGAATCTATTTGCTGACAGTTGTTTTGATCATGATATTAGCTTTGAAGACAATCGATGGGAGACGACCACTGCTAACTGCTTGACTAGCCATGCGGACAGTGTATGGAAATGAAAAAAAATCCCACCACTCTCAGGGATAATCCAGAGACAGGGTTTCATCTGATCCAAATTGAGATCAAAGGGTGAAATGGAGGCCATGTTTTATGGAGTAGGTCTACTCACTGCAAAGCTGCCTGTCTGTTCCGGTTATGTTAGCTAGCTAGGTGACAGCAGATTACTCATTTATCACTCTGCCTGGGTTACTGAAGTCACCAAAAATAATCCTTTATGAACGTTTTACGTAGCATTCAATTCTAATAGAATTTTCATTAGTTTATGTCACTGTGGGCTATTTGCTGCCACGTGCTCATCTGATCTGTGGAGTGCATGGAACAGTAGTTATTCTTAGAAAAAGTGATATCTTGAATTAGAGTCTTTTTCGGGAACCTCAGAATCTGGTCTTTTGGCGTTCCGTTTCCCTGCCTCTGTGACATGACATGTCCTCTTAATTATTAATAGTGGCTTATGACACATTCTGTTTGTGACGTCGAAATTCAAATAAAATGTGTGTGTTAAGTAGACGTATTTCGGTAAGGTCCAGGACGGAGGCGAGCATAACTTTTTTTTTAAATGGCAGAGATATTTCTAGTTTACATTCATATGCAGTCAAAATGGCTGCCTCTGTGCTTCTAGTGTTAGACAGCAACTTCAGAGGCTGGAAGGAACTGATCTTACTGAACCTCTGTCCTACTATGGACACCGTATTCTAGAACTTTCTCCCCTAAACTTGTGCTTTGGGAGGCCATTATGCGTCACAAGGACATCAAGGGTGAATGAGTAATCCTCAGGGCTCATCGACAAGCTGTCATAAAGCTACTGCAGTAACATGAAAGGCTCTAAACCAATTACACTGTCCTGTACCTGGTCTGACCTGCTGCATGAACAACACACCACATTGAAGTCAGTTAAGACATCCGCTCTCAGGAGCCCTGTTCATTTAGGCACCAAATGGAAGAAAACCAGCTGGGTGTTTATTTGAACCTTTCTAACTAGGCAAGTCAGTGAAGAATAAATTCTTACTTACAATGACAGCCTACCGGGGAACAGTGGGATAACTGCCTTGTTCAGGGGCAGAACAACCGCTTTTTACCTTGTCAGCTCAGGGATTCGATCAAGCAACCTTTCGAGTTGCTGGCCCAACGCTCTAACCTCTAGGCTACCTGCCGCCCCATTATGGCCAACTTAACATTACCAGTTTCACTCCATTTTCAACACTGTCCTGGTCATGTCTTTAATCTGACATTTAGACAGTCTTTTTTACTCATCATCTATACTTACGGATCTTCAAAGCAACTTAGTATGAACTATAAGCAAGCGTTTATATTGTATTTAATAACGAAAGGCTCCGTTTTAAATCTAACGATTGTGGCATGACTATAATCATATCAATTATTTTGATGATAACATGACTAATACTGAATAGTTTCATTCCAAAATGTATCCATTACATTTTTTTGGGGGGGGGGTGAATTAGCTTCTATTGTTTAAAGAATTTATGAAACAGATTGGTGTGTTTTTTACTATCTAATCATGTACTATATTTGTTTGGTATTGGTATTTGGGTATTTCATTAGGATCCCCATTAGCTGTTGCAAAAGCAGCAGCTACTCTTCCTGGGGTCTATCACTTGATTATTTCATTCCAGAGAGACAGATAATAATGTATGTTTTTTTGCTAACGCTAAACACTGAATGTACAAAAAACAAATTTGCTGACGCTACACACTGAATGTACACGTTTGTTTTTACTGACTCTATACACTGAATGTGCAAATGTATTTGTTGCTAACGCTATACACTGAATGTACAAAACTTTTTTTGCTAATGCTATATACTGAATGTACAAATTTGTTTTTGCTAATGCTATACACTGAATGTACAAATGTATTTGTTGCTAATGCCATACACTGAATGTACAAAACATTTTTTTGCTAATGCTATACACTGAATGTATAAATTTGTTTTTGCTAATGCTATACACTGAATGTATTAATTTGTTTTTGCTAATGCTATACACTGAATGTATTAATTTGTTTTTGCTAACGCTATACACTGAATGTACAAATTTGTTTTTGCTAATGCTATACACTGAATGTAAAAAAAAAATTGTCTGACGCTATATAATACAGTAAGATATCTAGGTGAGGCAACCATATATCACAGTAAAAAATATACAGTAGTCAAACATTCCATTCCAGCTAAATAATGGATATATAGCATTTTGCAAAACATTATGATACATATCTCAAATCTATGAATGAAAAACCTGAGAAAAAAATCTGAGAACAGGTACTCATTATCAATCATTGCTAGTGAAAAATGTCTGGATATAGCTTTTTAGAAATACACTCTTGAAATCCTTATGGTAATTATGATGTTTTCATTTTGAGTGTAATGCGAACACATGCTGAGTTGCTTCAATTGAACATCACTTTGAAATGGATCCCTGGAGTGAAAAACCTCATTATATCCATTTATTCTAAGTAATGCTACTCATGAGCCTATAGTACTTTACATTACACTTACTTCCCAGTGGGCAAAACTGGTTACAATGACATCAGGCTAAATTAAGTATTTTGTGATGTCACGGTCAGGTTGTGTAATGGTTTTAAAGAGCACGTTTTTTTTTTTTATGTCTGAAAAATAAAACATTTTTAAAAAGTCCTTAAACCTGGTCTAAGATCTTTACCTGGTTGTAATATGGTTATCTGGCAATAGTATAAGGAACATGATGCAGTAGCAATCAGTTTGGCCAGAAGCCTATATTCTACACTTTCACAAGGTGTGAGATGGGTGCCTATTTCAGCACAAAGGAATGTGACATTCTGATGAGAATGTCTGTACACTACGTGAGCATCAATGCAGTCAACATGCACTGCAGTGGGAGCCTTCATAGATGTGGTCTTTCTTTCTGACAATCGTACGCTTGGACCGTTACCGGTGAGCCCCTCGAGCATGAGCTCACTGACCATAGGCTGTGAACTCACAGAAGAAAGCGGTGAGATTTTTGATTTTTCACATCATTCAAAGGCACGCACAGTCGGGTGTGAAATTTGACAGGCAAGCAGAATGCAGCTCCTACAGGATAGGTAAGCAATTCATTTCCATTTCATGGATGTACAGGAGCGGCTATTAGGTGTGTGTTTGTGTGTGTGTGTGATTTAGTTACATAGCCTGATTTGTAAGGTAGCTTGATGCACTACAAATCCGTCACTGCACAGTGGTATGATTACCACCAATTAAATCAGGGTATGGATGAAAATGTGACCAGCTTTCAGCAGTTTGCCAATTAAAACAACTGAGTTTTTCTCTTATTGTCCACACACGTACGCACCCACCTACACACACGCGCGCACACACACCGCAACATCAATCTTGGCCAAAGCAATTTGCTGACTTCATGAAAGCAGTTTAACGGTGCAGAAAAAGGGAACATCAATGCCCAGATTTGGAAGTCACCATTGATCTTTGTCCCACTAGGAGCAGAACAAAGGTTCCCAATGAAGCCCACACATCCTCACCTATGATTTATAACTGACTGGTGGCCATCTCGGGATCTGAAAGAGTGCGTTATTAATGGTTGTGGGAAGGTTGCGGCAAACCTAGGAGAGAATGGCCCGGAGGGGAAATAACGGCAGTCGACAGTTCACTGCTTAGTAAGGACCTGAAGGACTGAACTGTCCTTCTAATCTAATGCACTGAGGGGTCAAGGCTCTGAACTGTCCTTCTTATCTAATACACTGAGGGTTAGGGATCTGAACTGTCTTTCTAATCTAATACACTGAGGGGTTATGGCTCTGAACTGTCCTTCTAATCTAATACACTGAGGGTTATGGATCTGAACTGTCCTTCTAATCTAATACACTGAGGGTTAGTGTTGAAGGATTTTTATCAATAATGACTAAATAATGTATACATTCAACGTGGAATTATAACTAACGTTAATTAACAGAACTCTATGCTGTCTGAAGAATAAAATGTTTATACATAGACCAAGAGGAAGTGTTAACAGACAACTTGTGACCACAGTGAAACTAACAACAGGAGATATTTCTGGTCCCCATCCAGGGAGGGGAGAAACCATTGGACTTGCAATAGATTGCGTAACATGTGGTAACATAAGATAAACAAAATGTGTGTGTTGGAATTGCATTGGAAAGTAGCTAAGTCATTGTCCAATAGGAAGAAAGACAATGTCCAAGAAGAGGGACATATTAAAAGCTATGACACTGTATGTGATATATAGGCCAATGTACATGTGACTATGGCAGAGCTCTCGGAAATAAATGCTACTGATTACTTTTAAGGCTGGTCTCTGTCCATTTTATGCAAATAAGGATCTTACAAATTCTTAGAAATGGACAGAGAGTTTAAATTGATTCGATTAATGAATATATAGGAACCAAAATTCCTCTAACAATCAGGGATCTGAACTGTCCTTCTAATCTAATACACAGAAAGTTAGGGATCTGAACTGTCCTTCTAATCTAATACACTGAGGGGTTATGGCTCTGAATTGTCCTAATCTAATACACTGAGGGTTGGGGATCTGAACTGTCCTTCTAATCTAATACACTGAAGGTTAGGGATCTGAACTGTCCTTCTAATCTAATACACTGAGGGTTAGGGATCTGAACTGTCCTTCTAATCTAATACACTGAGGGTTAGGGATCTGAACTGTCCTTCTAATCTAATACACTGAGGGGTTATGGCTCTGAACTGTACTAATCTAATACACTGAGGGTTAGGGATCTGAACTGTCCTTCTAATCTAATACACAGAAGAATAGGGATCTGAATCAAATCAAATGTATTTATATAGCCCTTCTTACGTCAGCTGATATCTCAAAGTGCTGTACAGAAACCCAGCCTAAAACCCCAAACAGCAAGCAATGCAGGTGTAGAAGAACTGTCCTCCTAATCTAATACACGTTGGGGTTATGGCTCTTCTATTAACTGTCCTTCTAGCACAATCGGGGGTATGGCTCTGAACTGGGAACTGTCCTTATAACCATATGAGAGGAAGGATAAATAAGGCACTGATCCAATTGTCCTCTTAAAGCCTGACTGTTGCATCGATCAGCGCTGATTGCGGATCAGTTCTCTCTGAGTCAGAGCTCTCCCCATCTCCTCCAGTAAACCTGGAGCCAATAAGACATAGTTCTGCACCAGTTAATTCGGCCACATACAGTATCAGAAATGGCTTTTTAACCCTTTAACACTACAACCAGAACTATACAGTTCATAAACTGGGTTTGGAAAGCTGGGTTTGAGATCTTAGAAGTTGAAGGGGAGGGTGATTTGAAAATCCCCTTTTGTCACTCTCTCTGTGGTTAAGGCCTTCGGTACAGTGTAAACATTCTGAATAAGGTCCTCTGACACAGCATAAACATTCTAAATGAAAACACTTATCTGGAATGCATTCCATTTGCTTATTAATGAGTCGTGGCCTAAATATATCTTTAACTATGTATGATTCCTATTGTCATATAGTACGGATTAGGGCAACTCCACAGCTTGGTCTACCTTCTAGCATGCTGTAGTGCTGGTGTGATGGACTGGTTTCAAAGACCGGTATCCTGCTCACCACAAGACTAAGCCAGTCTAAGCCAGCTGAGCTAATGTCTGGGCATTCGGGAAGCTAAAGCAGGTCACCGAACCATCTCTGTTACTTTGGCACTATCACCCAAATGAACAAGACAAAGGCTGTCCCTTGGCTGTCAAAGCCCTGCCCTGTGCCCACTCCTCTCCTGGTCCCCTCTCTCTGAATGCCAGCCAGGTAGCCAGGGTACTGGGACAACGTGCCTATTGAACAGGACTTACTGGAAGTGTTTCAGTTAAAGGATTAGCAGACTTTCTCTTGCTCGGCTTTAACTCTTAAGCCTCTGGAGGAAAGGAGGCTGTTGCTGCATGATGATGATGGGGATGGTGATGATAGTGATGATGATGATGATGATCATGATGATGATGATGGGGATAATGGTGATGGTGACGATGGTGATGCTCGGACGGCTGGCCACCTACTTTGACCATCCGACAGCAGATCAACTGGAAAAACAGGAAGAAAAAAACTAATTACCCAGTGATACCCATAAACCATTAGTCCATCTGTCCCAGCCAAGATTAGCAGCATAATCACAGGCTAACAATGTCTCAATCTGCATCATTAGCATCCAATCACTTTGGGCTGTAAAAAGCAGTATACCAAATTGAAATGTATGATTCCCAAAAACGTTATATAGCGGCGTGAGGAAAGTTTCGATACAAGAGCATGTCACGCCCTGACCTTAAAGAGCCTTTTTATGTCTCTATTTGGTTTGGTCAGGGTGTGATTTGGGGTGGGCATTCTCTGTTTTGTTATCTATGATTTTGCATTTCTATGTTTTGGCCGGGTATGGATCTCAATCAGGGACAGCTGTTTATCGTTGTCTCTGATTGGGAACCATACTTAGGTAGCCCGTTTTCCCTGCTTTCTTTGTGGGAAGTTGACTTTGTTTAGGTCACATAGCGTTTGAGCTTCACGGTTTGTTTTTGTAGTGTTGATTGTTTTGTTCTGCATCATTTTGATTAATAAAAGAAAATGCACGCTCACAACGCTGCACCTTGGTCCTCTCCTTTCAACAGCCGTGACAGAGCAGCTGTTTAAATGCCCAACATGGCTTAAATAGTAGTAAAAAAATATAGTTCTATGTACAAAATGGAAACGAATTATATCAAACTTAATGCTGCTCCCATGGTAATTCCACAGTAACTGAATTGTGCTGAAACTCTGATTTCTCACTTAAAATGTATGCCAAACAAAAAACATTGATTTCAAAGTTTTACAAACAATACAACTATATGCAGCAGGACTACTTTTAACAATTTACACTGAACATTTTACAAAACCACATTCACTGGAAGAACTGTGTAGATACAGCATTTGGAAACAGAATTTCGGTAAAATCTCCCTCTTAAATATCTGCTCCAAATTATGATTCAACGATGTCTGGAGAAAGAATGGGGTGTCAGCTATGACATGACACCTTGAGTTTGAAAAAACATATTTTAGTTATTTAACTACAGTAAGTCAAGTTGACTTACAGCCGGTAACAGAATTATGGTAACGGAACATCATGGGTCCCTGATCTGTACTACACAGAAATGCATAACTATGGATATGAATGTCATTCTCTTCATGGTCATGTATCCTCAATAGATGCACAAAGATATGCGATATCCTCCTTTGTATAATTGGGTATTGTTCTACACACTGGATATTTTTTCATGAGCTCTTACCCCAAACAAGACCAAATTTGGTTGGTCCAGACCAGACCAAATCTGAACCAATCATAAACATCTATCTTTCACAAGTTTGTACATCAAAGTTCAGTACAGTAGAGTTCATTAGAATACAGTCGAGTACAGTACAGCACAGATCTTTAGAGTAAGTTCAGTACAGTAGAGGTCACTGCCGTGGAGTACAGTAGATTATAGTGTACTCCACTATAGTGTGCTCTACTGTGTGCTGTACTGAACTGGACTCTACTGTACGGTAATGTACTATACTGAATTATACATTCTTGACTTTACTCTATTGTGCTGTACTGTACACATTCGTGAACCCAACTGTGGTTTATGATTCCCAATTGTAGCAAATAAATTGCAAAAATGTCACGTTTCATCACTTGCAAATCCATAAACAAAATTGATATCAATAAAACCATTATAACTAATTGGTAGGTCCATCTTTACTTGTTCATTCTCATGAGGGAGAGAAATATGAAAATATCTTAAAGATATGTGGGTTTTTGGTAACGGAATTTCAAGGCACTAGGCAACGTTTCTTAAACTTACAGAAGGCAGAAACATTTCTCCACAACTAAATATACTGTAAGTGTTGATATTAGTAGGCAGGCGTCTTTACTTCAACAATATCGTGTTTTGATGTATTTATAATATATTTTATGAAGATTTGTTTTCTAAGATCCCGTTTCCAACCGTTTGCCCTGAAATCAAAGCCTTTGCTCATTGTCCCAAAATTCTGGATGAAAATGTTTGAAAGATTTATTTATGCCTTCACATGTTGGTGGTCATGGGTCCTTCTACATGTAAATTGCCAACAGCCCTTCAGCAAAAAGGCCAATGATAATGAAAGAAGCAATACTCAAATGCATGTGACACTGTCCTAATATGATCACTGCAAAAAAAAGTTATGTTAATGATAATAATACCAATATCTATGTTAAACATGTTAATGCACTGACTATTCTATTGGATAGTATGAAACACTGTTTGTTTACTGGCATAAAGAAAGATCCTTATACAATATATGTAGAGGTAACAAACCAGTGGATCACAATTCAGTGCTCTGTCACAAGTAACTCATTAGCGTCGGGGTTATTGTGAGAGCTCACTCTAACTGGAGAGTGCAACTTTGTGTGTCTTGAGATCTCATCATAATGTAAAATCATTCATTTCCAGGAATCAATCGCTATAAAAACATTAACATCAGCTGCACAAGAGGCCTTAAGTCAAGAGAAAAGTGCTACATTGCCACAAGAGAACCTAAATAAATGTTAGTACAATAATGTGAAATTATGGGATTTCCTTGGGAACGAGCCACTGGGATAAAGAAGTACCAACTTTTTTCACAGATGTATTTGGAAGGCAGTTAAGATTCCGTGGATCCACAGAAACTGACAGACTGTTGGCAGTTGACTGCTCTTATTGGCAGTAAGCAGTGGAGAGCTGTGGTCGCTGCACACACACACACACACACACAAAATGGTTCTGTATAGTGCTAAATAAGGGTTATTTAGCTTGTAACCATAGTGGAAGCCTTTTTTAATGCTACATAGAACCGTTTTAAAGGTTCTACAAGGAACCATGCTCGTAAGGTTCTAAATGAACGTGTATGGTGTTTTTAAGACCCATTTCCTGAGGTTCCATAAAGAACCTTATGTTATAAAGAAACGTTCTCAATCTCAAAGGTTCTTTGTATGCTGAACAAAATTATAAATGCAACATGCAACAATTTCAATGATTTTACTGAGATACAATTCATGTAAGGAAATCAGTCAATTGAAATAAATAAATTATGCCCTAATCTATGGATTTCACATGAGTGGGCAGGGGTGCAACCATGGGTGTACCTGGGAGGGCATAGACCCACCCACTGGAGAGCCAGGCCCAGACAAAAGTTGTAGGACAATCTTCCCTTTTATTTATTCTGGGGGAACTATTTTTTGTTCCATGTAGGGATTATGTTATTCCAAATACAATTTTCCATCAAATATTTTTTTTAATAGATTTTTTTTATCATACTTCAAGAATTCTTAAAATTAGGAATTAATTAGTAAAATTATCATTGGTATAATCTTCTTAAAACAACTCCATGTAGCTTAGTAGAAATGGTCATAGAAATACGTAGAAAGAATAAGATGTAGCTCCGGTACTATGGATAACTATTGAAAAATAGCTGATATGCGTTTCTCTAAATTGCAATGGACAACCTTTGGTAGGTAGACTACAGTACAGCAAGGCCAAGGCAGCCCATGCTCATGGTTCTCACAGGGGAAGTGGAATGGTAGGCTACAATGACTTTGCTCATGATCATGCACGCCGCAAAGGACTTATAGTAAGTTCCTTGAATTCTCATTTGCGGTTCCATTTCGTTATATAGATAGACACTTGTGGTTTCGAGCTAACGTTACACCAATCAAAACAGTGGATCGTGTAGTGAAGCAAAACTTTGGTCAAAACCATTTATCTTGGGGTGACAAGGGGAGCAATTTTGCAATTTATAAAATATTCATATATTTATTTATTTTAACACAGACTAGCTGAAAAATAAGTTAAAATGGACAAATTATCCAATGGATAATCGTCTGGTAAAAAAAAGAGGTACAAAAACATAAGTTCGCATTCCCTATTTTAATATGCATCATGGCCCAAGCGGACGTAAGGCAGTCGCGAAGAGGAATATCTTTGCAGCTGTTTCTGATTCATTAACAATGTCATGCTGGTGGGTGGTATCATTCAAATAATACCCAACACTGAAACAAAATTTTGGCTGAAAATAATTTGCATGTCATGTCATACATAGGACAATACTCTGCATTTACACGGATTTGCATGAAGTGGGCAGTTTGGATGTGTCACTTTAAGCCTAAATATATCATACTTTGACAAATTATGACTTATTGACTTAAATCATGCAAAATTACGGGTAAACTTTTGCCATCGTCTTTCAGCTCAAAAAAAGTGGATTTCTACCGGTGTGGGCGTTTAAGCATAAGGTGGTCAGATTAGGACAGCATCACGTCCTTGGAAGTTGTTTATGTCCTAATATGGACCCCATTTTAGCGTTACGTCTAGGATTCCACTGTGATTAGTGCTAACTTTTATTTTCCATAATAGCATCTATATTATTGCGAAGTTTATTATATTATTATTTATTATATAAGATATACAAATAAAATGTTATTTGATCGAAATCTACAGGAGCCCCTGATGAGAGTATCGCAAAATGGCCTTTAGCAGCCAATGAAGACGACCAGTTATACATTTTCAATTATCAGAGATTTCGATTGAACAACAACTACGACTGGTGTCGATGGGACCAGTGAAAGGACAGTGATCGGAAAATGTAAAAGAAACATTTTCTTTGATGTAAACGCCTAGATTCTAGTCCGTAGCTCTTTTTTTCCCACAAGCACAGTCTCAGATACATGAAATAGTCTCTTCTCTCAATCCATTTATTTTACACTTCATGTCAGATAGAAGAGTGTCAAACCAATTGTTACTTGATCAAACATATGCCCTGATTTAGAAACATATCAGGTGAGGGGTGTCAGCTGGAGCAAGACGGAGCAATGATCGCGAGACTGATCTGTGTTCTGTAACATTCCTTTTGCACTTGAAAACCCTTTCAGATAATTCACACTGTGCCATGGATTTTCCAAAGGCATCGAAGGAGTCGAATAGACATGGAATAGCACTGCCACAAATTGTGTTCTTGTTGTACTTGGAAAGTCACATTGCAGAGTTTAAACCTTAGCATACAGTATATTTGATACCCTGTCTCAAATAAGATAAGGGAAGGATTTTGTGTGATACAAACTCCAGTTACACTCCACTCACAGGTAGATGTTTCCTGAATTCAGAACGTGCGTGCGTGGGTAGATACTGCATAAACAGACGTGGCATTGGCGTGGGAATTGAAATATGACAACTAGTTCAAACAGACAAATGAAACACCCATTATTGCGTCATACGACTCATTCCGACTGAAATATACCCATAACATTCCATTCATTAGTTTCATCCATCATTAGCCGTATTATATCATTAACAAATTCGGCACATATGTGTCAGGGACTTTCGGTCGCATTAAAAACTGCTCATGGTATTATTATATTATCTCATTACCCGAAATGAATTTGGTGCCCAAGGCAAAAGGACACGTTTACGATTAATTAAGCATGGGAGGTTTTCAGTGTCGGGCACCATATGGCCTGTGCCAGTTAACAGTCCTTTCGCTAGGGATTACTACAGTTTGGCTAATGGTGTCAGGCATTGGTTATTGAATGGATAAAAATCCTCAATCCTTCCTGATACTACCGAACGTGTAGTAACGAATGAGGTCCTAGGCATTCTAGCCCTCAGATATACATGACAAATTAAATACGTGTGGTTAAAGCTTGAGGCGGCAGGTAGCCTAGTGGTTAGAGCGTTGGTCCAGTAGCTGAAAGGTTGCCAGAACGAATCCCCGAGCTGACAAGGTGAAAATCTGTCGTTCTACCCCTGAACAAGGCAGTTAACCAACTGTTCCTAGGCCGTCGTTGTAAATAAGAATTTGTTCTTTAACTGACTTGCCTAGTTAAATATACTTTTTTAAAGCTTAGTAATGAGCAATATGCAGTCAGTTATTAGATACACCACTTTGCCTATCAGCTAAACACATGAATAAGTGGCTCCAGTGGGCATATGATCAACAACACTGGACAATTGAATCCAAGCAGCATAAATCCATGGCCCCATCCTGCCTTGTGTCAACGGTACAGGCTGGGTGTGTAATCGTGTGGAGAATGTTTTTCTGGCACAAATACGGTCCCTTGATTCCAATTGAGCAGCATTTGAACGCCACATGTTATAGACCCAGAGGCAAGGGGGGGGGGGGGGGGGGGGGGGGTTCGACCAAATACTAGATGCGTGAAGCTAATAAACTGGCCACTGAGTGTCCGTACATTTGTAAAGATGGGTGGATGGATGGACGGATGGATGACGTAATTGCTGGATGGCTTGATGGATGGAAGGATATTCAGGCCTTGTGTCTTATGCCGCCTTTTAATTCAGTCATAAACACTTGCAGATAATGACATAAGAAGAGCTGCTGCAGGGTCACACATAATCACAAACATGAAATTAAACTAGCTCTAGTCGCATGCATCTTCGCTTTAAACGAACTGAATAGTTTCAGTTTAAATGTGACATCTGGAACTTAACTCACCTTATTCATTTCCTTTCAGCACTCAGCATTAGCTAAAACAAATCAATATCTATCAGATGAATCTACCATATGTTTTCTGCCGTGGTTTATTTATATACAGTATTATATCTAATAAAATTGTGTTTACTGAAAGAAATCACAGTCCATAAATCTGCTCTACATATTAGTCCCCTTAATCAGCATGCTTGTACACGCATGTGCGAATACACACAAACACAAACACATGCAAACACGTACACAGGCACAGTGCCAGATTAAGAAATCATAGGCCCCTGGCTTTCCTGTTTTTTTATATAGCCCCACACATATATGTGTATATACACTACCATTCTGTAACGGGTGTCGTCTTCTGAAGAGGAGGAATCGGACCATGGTAAGTGGTAAGTGTTCATGACTTTTTATTAAACAGAACACTGAAACAAAAATGACAAAGTGAATAACCGAAACAGTCCTGTCAGGTGCAAAACACTAAACAGAAAAAAACTACCCACAAAAACCATGTGGGGAAAAAGCTACCTAAGTATGGTTCCCAATCAGAGACAACGATAGACAGCTGTCCCTGATTGAGAACCATACCCGGCCAAAACAAAGAAATACAAAAACATAGACAAACGGACATAGAATGCCCACCCAAATCACACCCTGACCAAACCACAATAGAGACAGAGCTCTAAGGTCAGGGCGTGACACATTCAAAGGTTTGGGGTCACTTAGAAATGTCCTTGTTTTTGAAAGAAAATCAATTTTTTTTGTCCATTAATATAACATCAAATTGATCAGAAATACAGTGTAGACATTGTTAATGTTATAAATGACTATTGTATTGGGAAACGGCAGATTTTTATGGAATATCTACATAGGCGTGCAGAAGCCCATTTTCAGCAACCATCACACCTGTATTCCAATGGCACTTTGTGTTAGCTAATCTAAGTTTATCATTTTAATAAGGCTAGTTGGTCATTAAAAAACCCTTTTGCAACTATGCTAGCACAGCTGAAATCTGTTGGTCTGATTAAAGAAGCAACACAACTGGCCTTCTTTTGACTAGTTGAGTATCTGGAGCATCAGCATCAGCATCAGGGTTCGATTACAGGCTCAAATTGCCAGAAACAAAGACCTTTCTTCTGAAACTCGTCAGTCTATTCTTGTTCTGAGAAATGAAGAATATTCCATGCGAGAAATTGCCAAGAAACTGAAGATCTCGTACAACGCTGTGTACAATTTGTTTTCCAAATTGTACGTTTTTCCCGCGATTGTATTTTGAAATCTGCAAAAGGCAAACCTACAGCCACAACCAACCATAGAAGTATAATCCGTAGATGGCAGTTCCCGTTCAAATCAGGACCTGTAGCCATTGCTAGAGTACCCATGAGATTAAGAGTCAAATTACTAGGGTAAAAGGTTCCAAAACCATTCTATGGATTATATGTCTATAGCCGCAAAGCAACAAGCTGTATATTTGGCGCACATGTTGCCCAAACAGCGCCCTTCCTGACTGTAGACATTCCTTGAACAAATGAGAGAGGAAACACTTGAGCAAATGAGGGATACAAAGTTATGGTGTGGGGTGCATTTTCCTTTTCTGGAAGCTCCTGGTAGCATAACACCCTTTTATGTTGCTTTTTCCTCTATAGTGGCAGTTACCTGTTGAGAGCGGGCTCCTGTGGTTGGATAAAAAAAATACAAAATAATACAAAATATATATATTTTGGCCTCTTGGGCACCCTTATAGGCTTGGGCCCAGCCTTTGACTCACACAATTGACCAGTCCCATGTATTTATTAATTTTATTTTTAAACAAATAATGATTTAATAATCAGTTACCCAATTAAGAAAATGTCCCCCTCCCCCCATCTGTCGACACTGTCTGCGGGTTGTCTACACTCATTGAGAGCTCCTGAGTCTTCCTGTGGTTGGCGGTTGCAGTAAAAAGAAGTACTAAATATCTGTTTTCTTTTATTATAATTTTTCGCTGCCTCTTGACACACACACACACACACACACACACACACACACACACACACACACACACACACACACACACACACACATTCTGCTGTGTCCTTTGTTTTGGTCACAGTCACTGCATGTGTGCCCTCTAAGGCGTTGTAATCTGACCAAACTAAATTAATCTCCTGTCCAAAGACTGAGACCTCTGGCTTTAGGGGAGTGTTGAGCTGCATCCCAAAACAGCACCGTAGACTTCAAGCTGCAGGCCAGCTTTACCCAGACAGGCAGGAAGGCCGATAGCTAGGCAGACAGTCAGACAGAAAGGCAGGAAGGTGATATATACCTTCGGGTCAGATAGTTATGAAACATGAGACAGACAAACAGACTGGCAACCGGGCAGGCATACAGACAGGCATACAGAAGGTAGAGAAGCAGACAGACAGGCTGAAAGGGAGGTCAGATAGTTCTCAAACATTGGAGATGGAGCAGCTCTAATCCAGCCATCTGGTCTGTTCTACCTGCAGTGGGACTCCACGGTGACTCATACATCACTCCTCCTCCCAGGCCGCGTTTGATCGTAAAGAGACCGCACCGTCTCTCCTGGAGAACAGGTGTCGTGACTGCTCCACTGCAGTCTCAAGCTAACGGCTAAGTTCTAACAGGGGGATTCCATTGCAGTACAGAGGCGAAGATAAGAAACTCTGGCTAACACGTTTGATCTTGAGACAAAGACACTCATTTTGTCAGTCTCATCTTTGTGGTTTGAGGAGAATCAGTGACATAGAGATCTCTCCTGAAAGAGAGCCCTGCGCTGGTGTCTTCTGGCGTGGCAGGGTAGCGTCGCTCTAATGTATGAGCAATGGCCGTGAATCGTGACGGTGACTCAGCGCTCGCGCATGTGCCTGCGTGTGTGTGTACGTGTGTTCTGGGCTGTCTTGTGGGCTTTGTTGTTCCAGTTCCAGCAGTAACACATGGAACACAGGAAGAACCCAGGCGGGGGGAGGCTGAGGCACAACGGGGAGAAGAATCCATCCGCTAGATTCCGACTCCTCACAACGGGAGTGGATCTGAGATCCAGCCAACCTGCTATGGCTTCAGGCCTCAGGACATCTCGGCTCCAATCAGCGTTACCCATTCCAATCATGGATATATGGGCAGTGAGGTGCAACAGAAGAGGAGTTTCTGACATGTAAATAAGGACATGGAACATCAAACGTATTTATTGTTTAAAAGCCCATGTGGCTGCACCATATGTCACGGTGAAGAAAGAGCCGCAAAGATCTCATTGCCACATGTGGGGACGTGGGGACAAAACGTGGGGACAAAGCGGGAGCGTTAATGATTCCCTGGTCAGAAGTTCGTCACAAAGAGCAGACTATGAGACTAGATGTGTCACAAAGGGAGCCCTATTCCTTACGTAGTGCACCACTTTGGACCAAAGTCCTAAAGGGTCTAGGTCGGGCGCCACTTGGGACGCAGCTACGGGGCTACAGGATTGACGGTCGGCAGTCATTTTCACGAGGTAGTCATCTATCACCTGGTTTGCCTTGTGGCTGTACGTGTGTTCTGAGGTTCTTTTGTGCTTTCTGTTTCGGACTCGGACACACATGTGGACACACACATACATATGCACCAGCGCAAACGCGCACACACACATACGCACACACACATGCTGTCTGTATAAAAGCAGTCACACACGACATTGGCTTACACAATTATGAATAAATAAACGTTTCATCAGACCCCCAAAAAGGGCTGTTCAAACTGTGAATGCGCTGCCTTTCACCGTCAAAACAACATGATCCACCATATCCTCTCTTCTGTGTTCAATGGCAATTCACATGTCGTTTTCCGGATGTTAGACATAACTGAATGCATGGCGATGGGCAATTAAATATACATCTAAGGCAGATATCAATGACTCATGACAGCACGCAATATCAAAAGGAATAGGATTTTCATAGGTTGTAGGCCCTTAGACACCTGTTGCAAATTTCAAGATTTAACATTGTGAGGTGTGAGTCTACTAGACAGCATGACAGCACAATGGTGTCTTTTCCTAGAATGTATTAATATTTATCAAAAACATGAAAGTTATCCAGTACAGTAGATGCAATTTCCCTACCCTGTAGATTGAGCAGGTTGTGTCTGTCTGTTTGCCTCTCTGTCTGACTCTCTGTATGCCTGTCTGCCTGCCTGTCTGTCTGCCTGCTTAATAACGTTATTAACACAGGTGTGAACAAGGCCTAACAGATCAATGCAAAGTGTGTCAATTCAAGCCCTACTTCTCCGTCTTCATTTGGGGCCACGGCAGCCTTTCATTTTAGGAAGTAAACAGCACATTGATCCAAGGCAAAGTCTTACAACAACCGAATGGTAATGAATGAGGGGATTGAGGAAGAGGAAACGCTGTGATTGGAAAGGACAAAAGAAATGAAGAGATTAATGGAGCTGTACATGTCCAGACTGTCAGACCATGTATGGTACAGGAGATTCAGTAGGTCAGCACTCCTGCATTGTACCAGACCCTAAGGGGGACTGAACCCAACATCATACTGGGACTAACAATGGACCTTATTTTGCACTGGTTTTAGTAGGACAGGACCCTATCGTACTGGTTTCAGAAAACCTGGAGTTTATCAACTGGAGTTTCTCTAGACCATTCATGTGATGGTTGTATGTATGATGGTTGTATCCTGATTTAGATTGACACAGAAATGAACACACCAGTTCTCTATAGCCATGATGACTAGCGACTAGCATTCCATAGTGAGTTCTTTATGTTAGACAGTATGATACTCTTTGTTGTACTTTATTGCATTGATCCTTGTAGAGACTGTGAGTTGGTTTTCATATTATTGTTGTGTAGAGAGGAATGGAGAGAGGAGAGGAGAGGAGAGGAGAGGAGAGGAGAGGAGAGGAGAGGAGAGGAGAGGAGAGGAGAGGAGAGGAGAGGAGAGGAGAGGAGAGGAGAGGAGAGGAGAGGAGAGGAGAGGAGAGGAGAGGAGAGGAGAGGAGAGGAGAAGATTAAATGGAGCATATATTTACTCAGTCACACAAGGACAGGGTTGTTCTACACCGCATATGATGCTTCGTGGAAATTAGTGAGTGAAATCATGCTAAGATTACTACATTGCAGAAGATGGACTGGGAAAATACGTTGTTTTCTCACAACATACACTCACAGATTTGGACATACATAAGCACACGAACCACATAACGCCCCCCATGCGTGCCTGGCATTTGGTGGTGTCTGATTTTTGGAGCAGCGGTAACCTTTCGGCAGACGGAGCGGTCATCTGGTCAGGCTCCGTAGACGGGCACATCGCTCACGTGTATACTACTCGCCAATGTCCAGTCTCTTGACAACAAGGTAGAGGAAATTCAAGCAAGGGTTGCCTTCCAGAGAGACATCAGAGGTTGTAACATTCTCTGTTTCACGGAAACATGGCTCACCCGGGATACGTTATCCGAGTCGGTACAGCCACCCGGTATCTTCACGCATTGCGCCGACAGAAACAAACATCTCTCTGGTAAGAAGAAGGGCGGGGGTGTATGCCTCATGATTAACGAGTCGTGGTGTGATCATAACAACATACAGGTCCATACAACTCATGTCCTTTTGTTCACCTGACCTAGAATTCCTTACAATCAAATGCCGACAGCATTATCTACCAAGAGAATTCTCTTCGATTATATGTTTTATACTCTATGTAAACTGGAAACCACAAAGATCCTGAGGCTGCATTTATTGTAGCTGGGGATTTTAACAAAGCTAATCTGAAAAACACGGCTCCCTAAAATGTATCAGCATATCAAATACGCGACCCGGGTTGGATCATTGCTACTCTAACTTCCGCGATGCATACAAAGCCCTCCTTCGCCCTCCTTTCGGCAAATCTGTCCACGACTCCATTTTGTGGCTCCCAACTAAAACAGGAAGCGCCCGTGCTCAGTTCTGTTCAACGCTGGTCCGACCAATCTGATTCCACGCTTCAAGATTGCTTCGATCATGTGGACTGTGATATGTTCCAGCCTCAGAAAACAACATTGATGTATCCGCTGATTCGGTGAGCGAGTTTATTAGCAAGTGCATCGTTGATGTTGTACCCACATTGACTATTAAAACCTTCCCCAAACAGAAACTGTGGATTGACGGCAGCATTCGCACAAAACTGAAAGCGCGAACCACTGCTTTTAATCATGGCAAGGCGACCAGAAACATGACCGAATACAGTGTAGTTATTCCCCCGAAAGGCAATCAAAGAAGCTAAGGGTCAGTATAGAGACAAAGTAGAGTCGCAATTCAACCGCTCAGACAAAATACGTATGTGACAGGGTCTACAGTCAAACACGGATTATAAAAAGAAAACCAGCCCCGTTGCTGATCCTCAACACTGGGGCCCCACAAGGGTATGTGCTCAGCCCTCTCCTGTACTCTCTGTTCACCCATGACTGCGTGGCCATGCACGCCTCCAACTCAATCATCAAGTTTGCAGACGACAGTGGTAGCCTTGATTACCAACAATGACGAGACGGCCTAGGAGGTGAGGGCCTTCGGAGTGTGGTGTCAGGAAAATAACCTCACACTCAACGTCAATAAAACAAAGGAGATGATCGTGAAATTCAGGAAACAGCAGAGGAGGCACCCCCCTATTCACATCGACGGGACAGTAGTGGAGAAGGTGGAAAGATGTAAGTTCCTCAGTGTGTGTATAAGGCAGTTGTTGTGAAATTGTTAGATTACTTGTTAGATATTACTGCAAGGTCAGAACTAGAAGCACAAGCATTTCGCTACACTCGCATTAACATCTGCTAACCATGTGTATGTGGCCAATAAAATGTTATTTTATTTGACATGAAGCATTTCTAGACTCACAAACCACAATGTTCAACAAGGGGGTGGGGGGTTGTCTTTCCATTTGAGGTATGCAAAGTGGAATCACTTTGAAAACATTATCACTGCTGTAAGCTAAATGAAAAGAAAACCAACTGCATATTTAAATAATAGCTAGGCCTCCATGGAATGAAAGTTTAGGTTTGATTTACATGACTTAGTTTTGTGTCTGCCAGCAGGCTGCAGGTTACTGCGCTAGCACCTCGCTAGCTAGCTGGCTAAAAACAGCAAGCAAGCTAGCCTTTTAGCTTCCCACATCTCCCCCATTTGAAATAATATGATTGTTTTTCCCTGGTAAATATTCAGATAGTTTACTCACCAGTGTAACCTACAACTTCATCCCAATGTGATATGCTGCTCCAATGTATTCACTCCCACAATAGATAAAAACAGAATGTTATCTTATCACGGAAAAAGGATCATGGCTACCAGCTGTTTTACTGTGTAGCAGTAATTATTACTTTTTAACAAAATATCTTGGTAGGGGGATTCTAACAAGGCTACAATGTTGTTTGGTTTGTTGTTTGAACAGTCGCTGAGATTATATTTGGTTTTCAATGCAGAATAGGCTACTTTGATGCATTGCCTATAGATCAGATCAAGCAACCAAGCGACGACACTACCCCCACGTATCCGCCAAGGAATGATACGGCGAGTCTGAATTTTCAAGTAACACAAAAGTCGAATGCCGGATCTGCATCACAAGGATCCTCCCCTATTGTGACGAAACGCTTCAAGGCAATGCTGCGCTTACGCTCAGTACCTACTGTCTCTGTAGAGTGCGTAGACTCCGTCGCCTAAGCTGCCTTACATTGCTAACCCAAAGCTTTTATCACAACAATATGAACGAGTGTCAAGCTGGTGCGCCATCAACGCACCGTGGGGAAAACCCAACAGTGTGATGGTCTCTTTCAACAGGACATCACACTGTGAACAAGTCATTTGGAGTAATTGCAGTCACATGCTCCGGTGGGCCCTGGGGATATAACCGTCACAAATACATTCCGACGAATCAGTCGAGAAAAATAAATAAGCTTCAACGGTAAGCATTTGTACTCAGTCGCGATTGAATGAGGAGACGCAGAGCCCATACTGTGCACGTTTATACACATACGGGTGCACGTGCGCACACAAGCATGCACGCATGCACACACACATATCGAGACGTCATTGAAAATAAATGCTCTTCAATTATTCCATTTGTTTACTTCCTGATTTAGCTGCCTTTAATTATAATTGAGCACAACCCTGACACACACACACCATCAAGTTCACCAACTAAGGGAATAAAACAAGTTGGCTTCAATACATCCCCAAGGCCTCAATACAATACGAATGGTGAACAACTCCAGTCCTCAAGGGCTGCAAGTGTCGGCTTGTTTTTGCTCTTGCCGGTTATTGACTGATTCAGACCTGGGGAAAAGCTTGTGTGCACGCTCTGGGCAATCAATGACATTAACAAATCAATTAAGTGCCTGAGGGAAGAGACAATCAACAGGACAGATGCCCCTCAAGGCCTGGAGTTGTGGATTTTCCTGTCTTGCCAAAACAAAGCTGCTATTTTTTTCTTCTTCAGACAATGAGATAAGAATGCCTTTTCTGAAGCATGAGTCTCTCGTGTTCCTTTAGGGCAATTCCCCGGTAACGAGAGTAACGCCCGTCGTCAGTGGAAGGAAGAGTGGACCAAAGCGCAACGTGGAAAGTGTTCATGATATTTATTTTCAAGAAACCCTCAAACTAAAATAACAAATTGAAAAACGAAAGCGAACAGTTCCGTCAGGCACATATGGTAAACAGAAAATAACACCCCACAAAACCCAAACGGACAATGACAACTTATATATGATCCCCAATCAGAGACAACGATAGACAGCTGCCTCTGATTGGGAACCACACTTGGCAAAAACAACAAAGAAATAGAAAACATAGATTTTCCCACCCGAGTCACACCCTGACCTAACCAAACAGAGAATAAATAAGGATCTCTAAGGTCAGGGTGTGACAATGAGTGCTGCTGAGACAAAGATTTTTCACTTTAAAATGTTTGTCAAACAAAAGCCAATGATTGCAAAGATAGAGAAACCATTCAACTCTATGCAAAATGATTACCTTGAACAATTTCCACAGAAAAGTTTTACAAAAACACATTTACTTGAAGAACTGTCAGATGCAAAGTTTGGTAACAGAATGACGGTTTCTGCGGTTTGTGCCGTGATTCTGTTAAGATAACAGTACTTGATTATCTTAATGTGTTTTGTAAGATGCTCAGTGGATAGATAACCGGTACATGCCGTTTTCATGCTTTTCATCCTTACAACAGGCCTGACTGTAAGGAGAGCTAGGAGTGCAGTGCTCTTACCGCCACTCCACATCGCTGAACATACCACCGGAGTCCCTACGGAAATGTCACGGAGAGAAAAGTGAGGAGGCGCATCACACATCAAATGGAAGAAATCAATATTGCCCTGGCATGTCCTCTCTACGAGGGCCCTGAGGTTCCGCCTAGGTTACACACATAGCAACCTTCCACTGCTAAATGGAGATCGTCAAGGATTCAGTTTCACCGCAACAAACTGTCAACCATGTTGTACGTAGGTCAACTTTAGACCCCTTAGCACCACTCACTATCCATAAGGAGCTAACGAACTGTGGCAGACTGGTTTATTTCTGGATTTATATGGTGAGGGAGGTGTGCAGAAGAAGAATTAGTAACACTGTGTAAGAGTAAGTACATCAGTAACTAACCGATGAAATGATAGCTGTTGGTATTGCTTTTATCCAGCTAACAAGACATGGTCCAAGAATGTAAACGGGAACTTATCTTCTGTTCCCCTTGTGCCTGGGAATAACATACTCAGGAAGAAAAAAATGTATGGCCCCTGGGATGCTTGTGAAAAAAACGTGACAGTGTGTTCCGCAAACGCTCTAGAAATTATCACACACTTTTGCCTATTGACTCAACCAGCTGGGATAGACCAATCAAAATACAAATAACATGATGTGCCACTCATCTTGACTGTAGTCAAGCAACGAAGACGTATCTTTCTAAGTAAGGTAGACATATATCCAAAACCTCTGTGAATAAACTACGGAGGTAAGTGGAAAGTCAGGCTAATTTCTATTTTGAGTGGACTATCCCTTTAAACCTACTCAGCTTGCGCAACTTGCACCATCGACAACACATGGTCAGATATACAATATCGACTGTCCCTTTAAACCACTAAGCTAGCCTTAGCTCGACCCAACAAACAGCATGCATACAGAGAGAGATACAAGGCTCAGGTAATATAGCGTTATTAAATCGTATCATATCCCACCCAGTAGGAGCAATAAGTGGTGGGTCCGGGCCATTAGTTATAATTCTATCAATCATCACCCCCAGATCTAAAATGGCATGTTCCACCCCGTGGAACATTTATGCCGTTGTATTCATCCGAGACACACTGAAATTCTTAGCACATGGAACACAAACTCAATTTTCCTGCACCCCCTGATGCATTCTCCTCAAGAGAATGCTCTTTATTTTTGATACAGAGGAAGAGATGTGTGTTAAAGGAGGAGGTAAGGTATTGCCGCCTCTAGCCGCAGGAAAGAATTTAAAAGGGCACATTTTGGAATGACCATGTGCAGACTTCTCAATGGATGTATCACATCAAGCTGTGTTGAATTTGCTGAGCTATTTATCATGTAGTTTGATGTATGGTGTAACACCCTCATGGAACTCTCATGTTAGATGTTCTTACTTCTTATGGCTGCAGGGGCAGTATTGTACTGCTTGGATGAAAAGGTGCCCAGAGTAAACTGCCTGCTCCTCAGTCCCAGTTGCTAATATATGCATATTATTATTAGTACTGGATAGAAAACACTCTGAAGTTTACATTATTGAACGAATCAAACATTTAATGTGGAACTGGGATTCCTGGGAGTGCATTCTGATGAAGATCATCAAAGGTAAGTGAATATTTATAATGTTATTTCTGATTTCTGTTGACTCCAACATGGTGGATATATCTATTTGTTTTCTGAGCGCCATTCTCAGATTATTGCATGGTTTGCTTTTTCCGTAAAGCTTTTTTGAAATCCACAGGGGTTGCATTAAGGAGAAGTTTATCTATATTTCCATGTCTAACACTTGTATTTTCATCAACATTTATAATGAGTATTTCTGTAAACTGATGCGGCTCTCTGCAATATCACCGGATGTTTTTGGAACTAGTGAACATAACGCGCCAATGTATACTGAGATTTTTTGATATAACTATGAACTTTATCAAACAAAAAAAAGTAGTTTTATCCCCTTGTTTTGTCCTCTCTCACATTGAAATTGACAACCCCTCACTTTCTTTCTCTCTCGTTCTTCTTTTCCTGTTTTCAGTTTAAGTCTTAATTTATACTTCCCATTAAACCAAAGATAGAAGATACCAGAGTAATGACTTTCACAGGACAGCTACTCAAAGGACCACGCATGGCCGTACTTTCTCCATGATTCAGAGCTTGAGAAAGTCAGTGAAAAGAGAACTGATTGTCTAAGTCAGCATTACATGGCTATTTAGACTGAGATTTTACGGTACCTTTACATGACCCTGTCATTCAAACCAATCCCATGAGACCTTTTGCCAATCAGGTCAAGCAATTTCTCTTTAATTTGTGTTGTTAGCAAACACAGTCCGGATTGAGCACGCATGCATGCACACACACACAGCTCTACCATAGACCATGACATTAGTAGATGGTGGGGTTGGAGGTGGTTACGGGGCATTAATGAAGGCCTCAACCAGATTCCTGACGACAGACAGATTGGGAGACTCCAGATTTTGTGTCAAGGAGATTGGTGTAGCGTGGCTCGGTTTCAAGTTTCCTGGTCTCGCCTTCTCTCCCTCTCTCTCTCGCTCGCTGTCTCTCAGCCCCTTAACATTCTGTTTCTCCCTCTCTTCCTCTCTAGCTCCCCCCCCCCTTTTCTTGTCTTCTCTCTGGATCCCTCATCTCCTCAGCCTTCTGGGTCCAGGAGTCTGGCTGTCTGCTCTTTAAATAAAGCTGACCTCAGTTCAGACGCTGGAGCTGCTACTGTCTTTAACTCAGCAGAGGAACTGAAGGAGCTCCGTTTACACACACAAATGTGTGCGTGTTAATAGTATGTGTGTGTGTGTGTGTGTGTGTGCGTGTGTGTGTGTGTGGAAGGGAGTGAGGCGAATGGACTTTATTGAGAGCACAAGTACATATTTACATATTCACTCCCTCACTTGTGGTTAGACGGAGGCATGTGGTCTATTACACACACCCTATTACACACACACACGCACGCGCACACACACACCCACACACACACACACACACACACAGCAACAACAAATCTACTTGTCTCTGACAACGCATTAAAATGCAGACACTGTCAAACTTTCAACAATGCACCATTTCAAATTATACAGTGGGGCTGCTTATAATTTGCATTCTAAATTGCCTAACGGGAGATCCAAACCATCAAGCATTTTGCAAATGTCTTTCCTAACAGGGGAATAGATGGATCAGGTGCTGCAGAGGACGCAAATTATGCATGAAACAAAACACAGAGAGACAATGGGGAGGGAGAAACAAGCAAATGTCAACGTTGAAATGTTAATGGCATGTTAAGATCATGTTAAGCTCTGCTGGGGAATCTTTTCAGCTCAGAAATACAAAATCAATGTACCTTCAGCACAGAGGAATATATTGTGGACTCACACACACACACACACACACACACACACACACATACACACACACACACACACAAAGGGTGTTGAAGGATGGCCAAGAAGATCATCAAGGACTTCAGTCACCTGAGCCACAGACTGTTCACTTGGCAACTGTCCGATGGAGACCGAGAGACCAGAAAACAGCTTCTATTACCAGGCCATCAGACTGTTGAACAGCCATTACTAGGAGTCTACCAGGTGATGCCCACTCACTCACACAAAATACAAACACACACACACACACACACACACTCAACACTGCTGTCACATGTTATAGAGACATTAAACCACTGGATCATTTCCCATTCCACACTGTGTATTTAAATACTGTATTTTCAATACTAATATTCCTACTACTGTACATTGCATTTTAGTTACATTGCTTATACACACTGCATATGTATTTATATACTGGACTCTTGACACAGCTCACTCTAGGAATGAATTACATTTTTGAATTGAACGAAATGAATGAATATAATTACATTTCCGTGTCAAATTGCCTAATGGCAATCCATCCCTTATGGGATTAATTGACACATAAACAAAGATTACAATAATTCCCTGTGGTAATTAAACGATCATTTAAAAAATCAATACATAATAGTAAATAAGGTTATCCAAACATTACATCCCTAGAGCAGTACAATAATGTACATACATACACACACAACATAAATAAACATAGAAAAAAAAGAAACAGAAGGCATTTGACCCCAGTCTGGCACAAAGAGAAGATGCATATGGGAGACAAGCCTATACACAATCTATATACACACGTGCCATTTACCACATAGAAGCTGAATATTATACAATTTAATTATAGGTAGCCCTTTTTCTTTTATTCCAGGCTTTAAAACATTTTAAACATTCAGTTTATCCTCATCGCTCAGCCACATAATGCCATGCCAAGGCATATCTGGTGTGCTTTCTGGAATAAGTCGTGGTAGAAAGGGCAATAGAGGATCAAATGAGTTTCATTCTCTATTTCTTCGAGGTCACAATAGTTACATAGTCTTTCCTCCTCCATTTCACCACAATACCTGTTTCAAAACGCAGAGGCAATATCCCTGACCTTACCTGTTTCAAAACGCAGAGGCAATATCTCTGATCTTACATGTTTCAATACGCAGAGGCAATATCCCTGATCTTACCTATTTCAGTACGCAGAGGCAATATCCCTGATCTTACCTGTGCACATTGCTTTTAGGTAGGGTATACATAATATATCTCTCACACACAAATTCACCCTTAATCAAACAAAATATCCTCAATTTGGGTTTATGATTCATCTCCTCCACCCATTTTTTTTTCATATTGCATCAACAGTTGTGTTTTAGTCTCCCGTAATTTGGTTTTTCGTACAGATGTTCACAGTCAGAATGTAGAAAAAGGTCAGATATTTCAGTTGCCCAGGCTCCACCTATGGATAGATCCCACTGAAAAATGTTACTAGCTATTCTGGCATATCTAACAGTGTATTCCAAAGTCTCACCATGCATGCCTTCCATCGCACATACACACACACACTCACGCACACCCACGTGTGCGCACACACACAGTCACTCGACCCTTGTTGGACAGACAGGTGAGGAGCAAGCAGCGACACGCCCTCACACACTATTGTACTTGTCTGCTAAACACAGCAGAGGATGATGGTGGTTGCTGTGTTGAGGGAATGTATTAATTATTTCTGTCGGTCATTCTACAATCACCCCACGACTGCTTTCTGCTTGTACAGATTGTGTTGCCCAGGTCAGAAACCCGCTGCGTCTTTTTCAGCCGATGCATCTCACATCTCACATTCAACAATGACCATGTGTGATGAAAAATGGGATTTTCCCTTTTCCCATGGCCTGAGCTTGGCCCGAACAAAGCATCCCTTAAAGGCATTGGAATGCGCAAGTCTTGTGTGGCCCCGTTGGTAGACCATGGTGCTTACAATGTCAGGTTTATACGTTTGTTTCCCGCCGGGGCCACCTGCTAAATGGTGAATATTATATTGTGTTATGTGTGACATTAAAACATTTCAGTCACTTTTGGGGACACAGTCAATATAAACTGGGAATCAATATGAACTACAGTCACTATAAATGTATTGTGAAACATGCTGAACCCCATGAATATCTATGCGGGAAAACCCATGGCTGTATACTGTATATCCTAAAGTAATTATGTAGTGATTATTATAGGTACTTTTCAGATAAGATCAATATTCATAACAGGAGAACACCACCTATAGAGTCACTTGTTGTGACAAAACATGCTGAATCACTGGGTGCGTTTACATGCACACTAATAATTCGATGGTTAACTGATTATGGCAGTAGGCAGAGTATGGAAATAGTAATGTAAACACCTTAGTCTGCTTATCTTAATCAGCCTAATGTCATAATCGAAGTAAGCATACGCCAATCAAGACGCCTGGGTTTTCTGAGCATTCTTTCAAATGGCTCCCGAGCGGCGCAGAGGTCTACGGAACTGCATCTCAATGCAAGAGGTGTCACTGTAGTCTCTGGTTTGAATACAGGCTGCATCACATCTGGCTGTGGTTGGGAGTCCCACAAGGCGACACACAATTGACCCAGCGTCGTCCAGGTTAGGCCGGGGTAGGCCGTCACGGTAAATCAGATTGTCCTTTAACTGACTTGCCTATTTAAATGAAAATAAAGTCAATTATTCGGAGATGTAAACAGCTTAATCAGCATTCCAGTGGTGTGTTTGATCTGTGCATGTACCAGCAACAGGTGGGCAATGTAACGGCTTTCTTCTGTGGACGAAGAATCGGACCAAAGCGCAGCGTGGTTAGTGTTCAACATGTTTAATAAAGTCAATAAACGTGAACACTACAAAATACAAAACAACAAATGTGAAAAAACCAAAACAGTCCTATCTGGTGCATAGACACAAAGACAGAAGACAATCACCCACAAAATACCCAAAGAACATGGCTGCCTAAATATGGTTCCCAATCAGAGACAACGATAAACACCTGCCTCTAATTGAGAACCAATCTAGGCAACCATAGACTTACATAAACACCTAGACTAGAAAACACCCCATAAACAAACAAAACCCCTAGACTAGACAAAACACATAAATCCCCCATGTCACACCCTGACCTAACCAAAATAATAAAGAAAACAAAGATAACTAAGGCCAGGGCGTGACAGGCAAGCCTCCCATATGTCTGAGTGAAGTGAGTTTGGAAAAACTGAAAGTGTTGGTTTTAGTTTTCACATGCAAACTTTATGCCCCAACTCAGAATCGAATAGTCTTTGTGAAAATAACCACTGCCACCGTGCTCACTGTCTCCACCTCTAACTGGCCACACTACCCCAGTGACCCACGCACAACAGAAACACATTTGACTTTGTGGTTTGACCCATAGAACAAGACCACCAGCGAGAGAAAGAGAGAGAGAGAGCTAACTTGTCAGAAAGAGGACTAGGAAATAACATGTCACCCAGGCAAAAAAAAAAAAACATCCTCTCACTGCAGACGTGTCAATACTTTCACATTCAAGTGTCGCTGGGAGCGTTGAATAGCCGCTGTCAAATCAATTGCTCGTCATACAGCCGTCCCCAGAAGTCATGCAAAATTGTAAGATGAAAAAAAAAAAATCCTCAGCAGAAAGTGTCACCAGTATCATGACAGGCTCTTTGATTGTGAGTCACAGCTGATGTTTAAAACCGACTGCAATGCATTCACAGAAGACCTGGGTTCACATGCTATTCAAAATAACTGAAAATATCTGGGCTTGACTGAGCTTGCCTGTCTTAATGGACCAATAGAATAGTCCCACAACTGCAATCCTCACCTAGAACTGCAGGCAGGCTAAAGCAAACACTTTCAAATAGTGTTTGAACCCAGCTCTGATCCAGACAATTTGGCATTCAGGGGAGGTGGTTAATTACATTTCCAAGGTGTTACTCACCACCTCTCAAGGTGCTTGTTCAGCGAAACACCGGGCGAAAAGAGACTTTAAAGCGTACCCTGAGGGTTTTAACGGTACACCACACTACAACTAAAGGGTGATACTGTGTAGCAAGTGTTTTCCACCGGGTGATGAATGAGCTAGTGTATTTGTAGCAGTTTTGATAGAAAGCACATTTCCATTTCAACAGAAATATTCAAAGGCCCTCCAAATACAGATGTCATTTGATACCCAAGCATGGCTGGCCCTGACCTGTCCTAAAATACCAAATACCATCAAACATAGGGTCGAAACAGGGTAATTTCATTTGAGTCATTTAGCAAACCCTCTTATCCAGAGCGACTTACAGGAGCAATAAAGGCGACATGCCTTGCATCAACATATTTACCATCTTATAGCAGCTTATAGCTCGTTTTAATAAAGAGGCGTGCGCTAAAGGTGTTCTCATGGGTTCTACACTCCAGCTGCCTGTTTGGCCGGGGCTGTGACTGGACTGTCACAACACATACCGTTTACTGAATACTACTTTAGTACTGTACTAACAGCACTAAAAGCCTTCTAAATAATATGAGAATTCTGTGAAAAGGGTATTCTGGTGATGGTTATTTGGTCAGGGCTTTGAGCTAATTACATGTAATAAATGTACTACAATATGTACACTGAACAAAAATAGAAATGCAACTTTTAAAGTGTTGGTCCCATGTTTCATGAGCTGAAATAAAGGACCCCATAAATGTTCCCTATGCAGAAAAATATTATTTCTCTCAAATTCTGTGCACAAATCAGTTTACAACACTATTATTAAGAGGGCGGCAGGGTAGCTTAGTGGTTAGAGCGTTGGACTAGTAACCGGAAGGTTGCAAGTTCAAACCCCTGAGCTGACAAGGTACAAATCTGTAGTTCTGCCCCTGAACAGGCAGTTAACCCACTGTTCCTAGGCCATCATTGAAAATAAGAATTTGTTCTTAACTGACTTGCCTAGTTAAATAAAGGTACAATTAAAAAAAAAAAGTTTTATCCTTTGACAAGATAATCCATCCACCTGACAGGTGTGGCATATCAAGAAGCTGATTAAACAGCATCATCATTATACAGGAGCACCTTGTGCTGTGGACAATAAAAGGCCACTCTAAAATGTGCAGTTTTGCCACACAACACAATGCCACAGATGTCTCAAGGTTTAAGGGGCATGCAATTAGCATGCTGGCTGCAGAAATGTCCACCAGAGCTGTTTCCAGAGAATTTAATGTTAATTTCTCTACCATAAACTGACTCCAATGACGTTTTAGAGAATTTGGCTGTACGTCCATCCGGCCTCACAACCGCAGAACATGTGTATGGCGTTGTGTGGGAGAGCGGTTTGCTGATGTCAACTTTGTGAACAGAGTGCCCCATGGTGGTGGTGGGGTTATGGTATGGGCAGGCATAAGCTATGGACAATGAACACAATTGTATTTTATCAATTGCAACTTGAATGCACAAAGATACTGTGACGAGATCCTGAGGCCCATTGTCGTGCTATTCATCCGCTTCATTACCTCATGTTTTAGCATAATAAGGCACAACGCCATGTCACAAGGATCTGTATACAATTCCTGGAATCTGAAAATGTCCCGGTTCTGCCATGGCCTGCATACTCACCAGACATGTCACCCGTTGAGCATGTTTGGGATGCTCTGGATCAACATGTACGATGGCGTGTTCCAGTTGCTGCATGAAGAAAATGGTGGTCACACCAGATACTGACTGGTTTTCTGATCCACGCCACTACTTTTTTAAAGGTATCTGTGACCAACAGATGCATATCTGTATTCCCATTGAAGTGAAATCCATAGATTAGGGCCTAATGAATTTCTTTCAATTGACTGATTTCCTTATATGAAATGTAACTCAGTAAAATCTGTGAAATTGTTGCATGTTGAGTTTATATTTTTGTTCAGTATATATTTTTGATCAGTGTCCGGCTTCTCAGTCATGGAAACCCATTTCATGACACACACTTGTGCTGATGAACAATGAACAGTTCTTGTGCTGACGTTGCTTCCAGAGTCAGTTAGGAACTCGGTAGTAAGTGTTGCAACCGAGGACAGATGATTTTTACTACCTACACGCTTCAGCACTCGGCAGTCCCGTTCTGTTGTTGCTCCAAGACGTTTCCCCTTCAAAACAACAAACATTACAGTTGACCGAGGCAGCTCTAGTAGGGCAGACATTTGACAAACTGTTGTTACAAAGGTGTCATCCTGTGACGACGTCACGTTAAAAGTCACTGAGCTCTTCAGTGAGGCCATTTCTACAGCAAATGTTTGTCTATGGAGATTGCATAGCGGTGTGCTCAATTCTATACACCGGTCAGCAACGGTGTGGCTGAAATAGCCTAATCCACTAATTTGAAGGGGTGTCCACATACTTTTGAATATAACGTGCATGAGGCTTCGACCAGGGAGAGACAGCAGGAACAGAACGAGGTGCTGGACTGACAGGTGGTATGTCTTCGCTTTGTCATTATGGACTATTGTGTGTAGATTAATGAGGATTTTTATGTTATTCGATCCATTTTAGAATAAGGCTGTAACGTAACAAAATGTGGAAAATGGGAGGGGATCTTAATACTTTACGAATGCACTGTGTGGTCTATGAGGCTTTCACCAGCGAGAGTGAGCAAGAAGAGAATGAGGTGCTTGGACTGACAGGGCTGGAGGCTGGCCGTCTGTTCGTCCACAGAGCAGCAGGCACAACAGAGACTGCCACTGGAGAGGAAGAGCGCACCAGGGAAAACCCACAGCTCAGCCCATAGGGTTTCCATATATAACCTTCTACCACATTGGCCCAGATTCACTGAACATGAATACAAAACAATCTTATAGATGTGTATTTCTCAAATGTGTCAGTATGAGTGCACCCTGAGGTGAACTTCAAAACGTGCCAAGCAAGTGACGTAGTTATGACCTAGAACGGGTTAGTTGGCACTGATGACTCGTCTAAAAAGAGCAAAGACAACTCTCTACGATACTGTAATAGTAGTCACATCATGACCCATAACCCATAGCTGCTAGCACTGTGCTGCGCAGCTGGTAAAACAGCATCGGGCCAATCATGTCTTCATCCGAAATGCCTTTTGACGATTGCTTTTGTTCCACACGCTCTCATCTACCACATGGACGATTCACGGCGTCCTAGCCCATCAAAAACGGCTGCAGAAGGCAACCAGCTGGTGGAGTGGAAAGGTCTCAGAGGGAGAGCAGCCTCCTGCAGTTTCAGGGGTTCATAATTAAGGCACCCCGTGCCAGTTTCCCTCCAACACCGCCAGAGTAAAAGACTTGAAAGCTTTGGAAAGTCAGAGAGTAGATCAAAGCTGTGGAGGCACTTAGACAGAAAGACACCAACTTTTCATACACCGCTCAACACTTGTCACCAATTGGACATGGGCTGGAATCACTCCATCACTCCTTAACAAAAAAAACGGATCAGGTGGCTTCGTCACAAAATGCCACCCTATAGTGCACACCAGGGCCCTGGTCAAAAGTAGTGCATTAAATTGGGAATAGGGTACAATTTGGGACGCAGATGGTAAATGGGGAGGATGTCGTGAATGTTTCGGTTTGACACCAGATTCGGTCACAATGAGTGGAGTTGATTAGTTTTGCCCCAAGACAGCATTAAGGTGGACAGCAAAAGTGTTGGTGGAAGGCACAAAAATGGAAGGAAAGAAGGAAGGACAGAAGGAATTAGCAACAGCAAAGATGATCTATTATATTGACAAGATAGTTGAGTGACCGCTCTATCAATGGAAATACATGTCCTCAAATATGGAAGGCAGGCAGAATGAGGCGAGATCAGGTGGTACCATTCTAGCCAAAGAGAAGGCATAAACAATGCGTGAACAACAGTCACAACTCCGTTAAGAAGTAGGCTAATTGATCAAATAAGCCTCACATAGCAAATTAGCAATTACATTTTTTGTTTACCAAATTTGACATTCTCTCTTTGACCTCCACACAAAAAATACCTCACTTCCTAGTCTTATTTTCGTGGACAGATTTAGAGTAGATTAAACCCTCTCACTTTACCTCTTCCTCTCTGTATACCTGGGCAAGGAGAAGTAGTGTGGGTCGTGATGTGATTGAGCCACTCTGGGGAAGAAGAAATCACTCAGGCTGAATGATAGAGAGATGCATCAGTGTAGAGATCCACATTGGGGTGAGGAATGGATTTCCTTCATGTGTTTGCTAAATATTTGGATCAGATGAAGACTTGATGGAGAGCAATTCTAACGCTAGCACCGGCTATTACTGCCACTGAGCTAAACGCCCTTGACAAATTCTCCCACTGCAGAGCAAGTCAGCACCAACTGCTAAGAAAGGAAAAGTTTAGGGGTGATTTTGAGAACCTGTCTCCTCCACCATTATAACAGTCATCAGTGCTGACTAGGCTCAGACCAAACAGACAGGGAAACGTCTCTGAACCATCTGTCGCCAGACAGTCAATGCCAAGCCAGCATCCTCAACATCCTTTTACTGAAAGCCCAATATGCTTTTGTTAGCTGTTTTTGTAAATCCTAACTTGCATATTGCTTCATTTGTATCGCTGCTGTTTTGGATTCTCTCCTCAGGGAAGTTGTTCTACTTTCTGTTTCCATCCTGTTTATATAGGAAGTGACTCTCTCTCCGAAAACAAGGAGACAGTGGAATCGTATTACTGCTATGTCCATGGTTACAGTAAATCACCACCAAGATGAATAACAGTGATCAGGTTGATAAAGCATCCTGCAGATGTAGGGAACCTCTATCTCCATTCTCTCTGGTTGTACTCTTCCTGTATGATCAAGGAGAGGGAGAGAAGCTGCCTGAAGTCTGAATGAATGACCAGGGGGTAATATTAGTCTTATCTCTGAATTCTCTCAACAGGAATTATGATAAATGTTGACAAGAGGAGGAGAGGGGATATTTACAGTGCCTTCAGAAACTATTCACAGCCCTGGATCTTTTCCCACATTTTCTTGTGTTACAAAGAGGGATTAAAATGGATTGAATTGTCATTTTTGGCAATGATCTACACAAAATACTAACGTCAAAGTGGAAGAAAAAGTTACCTTTCAAAAAAAAAAATATGGAAAATAAAACACTAATACTGTCGATCTTGTATTACAGTGAATCAATATGTTAGAATCACAATTGGCAGATATTACAGCTATGCACACCTGGTTTGAAAAATTTTTGCCTATTATTATCTTAACAATTCTTCAAGCTCTTCAATGCCTTCTTGGTAAGCAAATTGTAGTGTATATTTGCCCTTGTGCTTTATGTAATTGTCCTGCTGAAAGGTTTACTTGTCTCCCTGTGTCTGCTGGAATGCAGACTGAAACAAGTTTCCTTCTAGGACTTTGCCTGTGATTAGCTATCGTTTATTTTTATCCATCCACCTGATAGGTGTGGCATATCAAGAAATGGCATGATCATTACACAGGTGCACCTACTTTTTTGTTCCAAAACACAATGCCACAGATGTCTCAAGTGTTGAGGGAGAGTGGAATTGGCATGTTGACTGCAGGAATGTCCACCAGAGCTGTTTCCAGATAATTTAATGTAAATTTTTCTACCATAAGCCATCTCCAACATCATTTTACAGAATTTGGTAGTACGTCCAACTGGCCTCACAGTCTCAAAGTCAACAGTGAAGAGGCAACTCCGGAATAATTGCCTTCAAGGCAGAGCTGCAAATACAAATAAAAGATAAAGATGGGTAAAAGAACATAGACACTGAACAGAGGAACTCTGCCTAGATGGCCAGCATCCCAGAGTCACCTCTTCACTGTTGACGTTGAGACTGGTGTTTGTGGGTACTATTTAATGAAGCTGCCAGTTGAGTACTTGTGAGGTGATTGTTTCTCAAACTAGACACTCTAATGTACTTGTCCTCTTGCTCAGTTGTGCACCGGGCCCTCACACTCATCTTTCTATTCTGGTTAGGGCCAGTTTGCGCTGTTCTGTGAAGGGAGTAGTACACAGCGTTGTACGAGATCTTCAGTTTCTCGCATGGAATAGCCTTTATTTCTCAGAACAAGAATAGACTGACGAGTTTCAGAAGAAAGGTCTTTGTTTCTTGCCATTTTGAGCCTTTAATCGAACCCACAAATGATGCTCCAGATACTCAACTAGTCTAAAGGCCAGTTTTATTGCTTCTTTAATTAGCACAACAGCTTTCAGCTGTGCTAACAGAATTGCAAAAGAGTTTTCTAAGGGTCAATTAGCCTTTTAAAATGATAAATTTAGATTAGCTAACACAACGTGCCATTGGAACACAGGAGTGATGGTTGCTGATAATGGGCCTCTGTACGCCTATGTAGATATTCCATTAAAAAATGTGCCGTTTCCAGCTACAATAGTCATTTACAACATTAACAATGTCTACAGTGTATTTCTGATCAATATTAAGTTATTTTAATGGACAAAAAATGTTTTTCTTTCAAAAACAAGGACATTTCTAAGTGACCCCAAACTTTTTAACGGTAGTGTACGTATTCAGACCCTTTGCTATGAGACTCGAAATTGAGCTCAGGTGCATCCTGTTTCCATTGAGCATCCTTGAGATGTTTCTACAACTTGATTGGAGTCCATCTGTGGTAAATCCAATTTATTGGACATGATTTGGAAAGGCACACACCTAACTATATAAGGTCCCACAGTTGACAGTGCATGTCAGAGTAAAAACCAAGCCATTAGGTCGAAGGAATTTTCCGTAGAGCTCCGAGACAGAATTGTGTCAAGGCACAGATCTGGGGAAGGGTACCCAAAACATTTCTGCAGCATTGAAGGTCCCCAAGAACACAGTGGCCTCCATCATTCTTAAATGGAAGAAGTTTGGAACCACCAAGACTCTTCCTAGAGTTAGCCACCCAGCCAAACTGAGCAGTCAGGGGTGAAGGGCCTTGGTCAGGGAGGTGACAGAGCTCTAGAGTTCCTCTGTGGATATGGGAGAACTTTCCAGAAGGACAACAATCTCTGCAGCACTCCACCAATTAGGCCTTTATTGTAGAGTTTCCAGATGGAAGCCACTTCACAGTAGAAGGCACATGACAGCACGCTTGGAGTTTTCCAAAATTGCACCTAAAGACTCTCAGACCATGAGAAACAAAAATCTCTGGTCTGATGAAACCAAGATTGAACTCTTTGGCCTGAATCACAAGTGTCATGTTTGGAGGCAACCTGGAACCATCCCTACGTTGGAGCATGGTGGAGGAAACCTGGAACCATCCCTACGGTGAAGCATGGTGGTGGCAGCATCATGCTGTGGGGGTGTTTTTCAGTGGTAGGGAATGGGAGACAGGATTGAGGCAAAGATGAACGGAACAAAGTACAGAGAGGTCCTTGGTGAAAACTTGCTCCAGAGCACTCATGACCTATGACTGGGGCGAAGGTTCACCTTTCAACGGGTCAATGACCCTAAGCACGCAGCAGAAACAATGCACGTGTGGCTTCGGGACAAGTCTCTGAATGTCCTTGAGTGGCCCAGCCAGAGGCCGGGCTTGAACTCGATCGAACATCTCTGGAGAGACTTGAAAATAGCTGTTTAGCAGCGCTCCCCAATTGAAGCTGACAGAGTTGGAGAGGATCTGCAGAGAAGAATGGAAGAAACTCCCCAAATCAGGTTTACCAAGCTTGTAGCGTCATACCCAAGAAGACTTGAGACTGTAATTGACGCCAAAGGTGCTTCAACCAAATACTGAGCAAAGTGTCTAAATGCTTATGTAAATGTAATATTTCCGTTTTTTTTATATATATTATAAAAAATCTCTAAACCTGTTTCTGCTTTCTCATAATGGGGTATTGTGTGTACATTGATGATGAAAAAAAAATATTAAGTACATTTTAGAATAAGGCTGTAACCTAACAAAATGTGGAACAGTCAAGGGGTCTGAAGGCAGGGTATTATGAACTTGGTCGGGGTCTCAATTTACTGTGGAGATTCAAGTAATAGATTATACAAGGTGCAAATTCGAAATGTAGTTGTACATCAGCAGTCACTCTTAAAACTGCTACATTTTCTCTGACGCCCCATGGCAGAATTGCAGCAAATGAACATTAAAACTCTGTCACGAGTAACATCAAAAGCATCCACCATCAAAATCATTCACTTCGACTACTTTGGTATTATGAATCCACCTCCTTGGAAAATAAGAATATTAACAGAATGTTCTGGATGTTGTTGCTAAAGATGAACTTGACATCAAACTTATCAGCTGGGGTTTCCCTAACCCTAATTATGAGAAGTGTTTCTCTTTGCCCAGTAGAGGTGCTACCTATTATTATTATTATAATTTTTTTTTTTACTGCTGGTTAAGTCATGAAAATGCAACAGTGAGAGATTACTGCTGAGAGTTAAATCAGCAGATTCTACTTCCATTATCCATCTGAGGGTGGTGAGCCAGAGCTTTGAAGAAGAGGAAGTGGGAGAAGACCAGGCGAGGTAGGATCCAGTGCAATGGAAAGGTGGTGCCAGGAATATGATAAGAATGCAGATTGATTGTATAGCTTTTTTGCTTATCTCTGCAGCTAACCTGGATTTCAGATGCACATTTTTCTTTATGCTATATATCTAGATCTTTTTATTTTATTTATCCTTTGTTTAACTAGGCAGGTCAGTTAAGAACAAATTCGTATTTACAATGACGGCCTACCCTGGCCAAACCCTAACCCGGATGACGCCAGGGCCAGTTGTGGGCCAGTTGTGCGCCACCCTTACAGACAGTGATATGAATGAATGTCACGTTGACACCTTGTCACGTCCTGACCGTAGTCAGGACGGCAAGGGATCCTACACATGGGAGGAGATCCTGGCTGGAAGGGATCGCCTCCCATGGGAACAGGTGGAGGCAGCAGGAAAAGGGAGCCAGCGATTTGAGGGAACACGGCTGGCAAGGAAGCCCGAGAGGCAGCCCCAAAAGTTTATTGGGGGAGGGGGGCACACGGGGAGATTGGCGGAGTCAGGTAGGAGACCTGAGCCAACCCCGTTCTTACCGGGTGGGGCGTCGTACTGGTCAGGCACCGTGTTATGCGGTGGAGCGCACGGTATCTCCAGTGCACGTTCACAGCCTGGTACGTTACATCGCAGCTCCTCGAATCGGCCGGGCTAGAGTGGGCATTGAGCCAGGAGGGATGAAGCCGGCCCAGCGCATCTGGTCTCCAGTGCTTCTCCTCGGCCCGGGTTATCCTGTGCCAGCTCTGCACACTTTGTCTCCAGTGCGTCTGCAGAGCCCAGTGTGTCCTGTGCCTGCGCCCCGCACGTGCAGGGCCAAAGTCACCATCCAGCCAGGATGGGTTGTGCAGGCCCTTAGTTTGAGACCTCCAGTGCGCCTCCACGGCTCGGTCTATCCTGTGCCTCCTCCGAGGACCAGGCTGTCTCTCCGTCTCCTCCCTCCAGGTGCTCCCACCTGTCCAGCGCTTCCAGAGCCTCCCTCCTGTCCAGCGCTTCCAGAGCCTCCCTCCTGCCTGGAGCTGCCAGAGCCGCCCGCCAGTCAGGAGCTGCCAGACCTGCCTGCCTGCCAGAGCCGCCCGTCACACTGCCGGAGCCGCCCTTCACTCCGGCGCTGCCGGAGTCTCCCTTTTATTCGGGGCCCGCTGCAAGGGTCCCCAGTCCGAGGTCGGCGGCGAGGGTCACCGCTCCAAAGGCGCCACTTAAGTGGGCCAAGACTATGGTGGAGTGGGGTCCATGTTCCGCACCAGAGCCACCACCGCGGACAGACCCTCCCCTATGGGTTTAGGTTTTGCGGCCGGAGTCCGCACCTTTGGGGGAGGTACTGTCCCGCCCTGACCGTAGATTGCTTAGTATGTTTCTATTTTAGTTTGGTCAGGGTGTGATGTGGGTGGGTATTCTATGTTATAGGTCTGGGTTTTCTTTTTCTATGTGTTAGGCCTGGTATGGTTCTCAATCAGAGGCAGCTGTCTATCGTTGTCTCTGAATGAGAGCCATATTTAGGTAGCCTGTTTTCCATTTTGAGGTGTGGGTGATTATTTTCCGTTTCAGTGTTTTCACCATACGGGACTGTTTCGGTTTTCCTTTATTCTTTTGTTTGTTTGTATTCAGTGTTTGGTTTATTAAAGGCATCATGAACACGTACCGCGCTGCGCTTTGGTCTACTCCTTCTTCCACCAACGAGAATCGTTACACTCCTGGTGTAGCTGAATGATGATAACGTGGTAGAGTTCAAAGTCAAAAGTATAACTACTTGTTGAAACATAACTTGTGTTAATAAAATATCATTATACTAATGCTTCATTCTATGAGGGAGATGTTAAAGACAGGTGTTCTGATTGTTCCATCTGTATTCGTTCAGGCTTGTGATTGGATTGCAGATAGAACTTCTTGGTTTTAGATTTTTTTACACCTCAAATTTGCTTTAAAAAAAATTCATCTTCACAGGCATGTGAAGAACAATCTAAAGATCAATTATGTGTGACTAACACATTTTTGACTAAAATGTCAGACAGAACCTTATAATCCCAAGGTATCGACATGTCATACTCTTCTTGGCCAGACAGCATCAGATATATGGGTTACACACACAGTACTAAGACAGCGGGGCGCTGTTTCTCTCACTCGGATGCATTCTACGTTGAGATGGATGAGTCTTGCTGTCAGTGTGTGTCTTGGGAAAAATTATCAACCAATTGGATCTCAGAATTTCACTGGGGTGGCCAATCAGATTTTTTTTTGGGGGGGGGGGTCCTGGACAGGGCACTGTTTCTCATCTAAGCGAACTTTACTTTCAGAGTTAGCCTTGCGTGAGAGAGGTGTCATTGGCCCGGGTGTTCTGCGGTCTCACCAAAGACCACCTTTCCCATCAGCCATCAGTTCGTCCTGCACTAAACAACATAAATACATGACTGGGAGGCTAATCACATCAGTATGAAAGCACAGTGCAGTGGGATGTCACAGTTGCCCTTCATGACCAAAGGCGCATCATAAATAGAAAAATGCCCCAAGTTTAATTTCATATTCTACTACAGTTCCCTGTCTACACGTAGACCGACCTTCAGCGACAACAACAAGAGACAACCGAATGACTAAGATCATTTACACTCATCCTTGTACGTGTTCTTTGGTGGTGAATGCTAAGTGGAAAATCCATGTAAATTCATGAATCAAGATTAAGGTCTTCTTATTTGTGACAAAACAACACAACAGACTATGTCACTGAGCCTTATTTTCAGTCCATTTATGCCTAGCTCTTGGTGTATTAACTCAAGGTCACCTGTGTCCCCCCTCTCATGTTGACCCATTTGTCCATTTCAAGCCTGCTGTTCGCCCACATTGGTGTACAGAATCCTATCAAGGCAGACTATAATGCTGGCAGGCATTTTAATTATGTTCAATTTGAGTAGGTGTTTGCTGGGATGCCCAGTAAATTCTGTTCGATTTAAGGATATTATACTTTTATTAGAGATGGTGGAGGAGTGGAGAATGGAAAGATGGAGGGATAGAGGTGGCCTGCAGGGACACCCAGGAGACCGTATTGGGACAGAAAATGCTTAATGGGAGATACCTTATGTTATGTTATGGCGGGGGGGAATGTAACAGCACACAACCCTTCACTGCCTTTCCACAAGTATTTAACAAGTATTTAACAATTCACCTGAATGTTAGGAAAAATACATCTCGACCACCTATACTCCACACACAGAGACACTGTAACGGCTTTCTTGTGGTGAAGGAGAGTCGGACCAAAATGCAGCGTTGTGATGATTCATGTTTTTTTAATAAAGGAAAACCTATACATGAAAAACTACCAAAATAATGAAAATGTGAAAACCGAAACAGTCCTATCTGGTGCAAACACAGAGACAGGAACAATCACCCACGAAATACTCAAAGAATATGGCTGCCTAAATATGGTTCCCAATCAGAGACAACGATAAACACCTGCCTCTGATTGAGAACCACTCCAGACAGCCATAGACTATGCTAGATACCCCCACTAAGCCACACACCCAATACCTAACAAAACCCCAAGACAAAACACACCACAATAAACCCATGTCACACCCCGGCCTGACCAAATAAATAAAGACAAACACAATATACTTCGACCAGGGCGTGACAGACACGTACAAATACAAAGCTCTTCCTCGCCCTCCATTTGGCAAATCTGACCATAATTCTATCCTCCTGATTCCTGCTTACAGGCAAAAATTAAAGCAGGAAGCACCAGTGACTAGATCAATAAAAAAAGGATGGAAGGAAGGCCATAACAGTTGTCAAAGACTCCAGCCACCCTAGTCACAGACTGTTCTCTCTGCTACCGCACGGCAAGAGGTACCAGAGCGTCAAGTCTAGGTCCAAGAAGCTTCTAAACAGCTTCGACCCCAAAGCCATAAAACCCCTGAAAACCTAGTCAAATGGCTACCCAGACTATTTGCCTGGCCCCTCCCCCTCCCCATCCCCCTCTTTACACCACTGCTACTCTCTGTTGTCATCTGTGCTTAATCACTTTAGTCACAAAACCTGAAGTTTTGTGTTAGCTCCCAGAGCAAATTGCTAGGCTTTAGCTCAGAAGGCTAATGCTTTCACAGTCTTGGCTAAATATAACTTTAAAGTAATTGCGAACATGGCGATACTAATAGAACCCCGTCTGTCACTCCCTAACAAAGAAAATAGCAAACATATTTTTTATCTCCCTACATTTGATGACCATCACAATAACTCCTGCTAATCCTCTAAAAACAGCACATTAGACTCAACACATCCAGCCTAGATTTGCATAAATAAGAGGCTAGTATGTACAATATATTTATGTGAAATGCTATCTAAATTACCCACCCCCTCAAGCACGAAAGAGGATGGCGGCCGACACAGAGAAAGGTTTGCTAAGCAATTACGCAGATTAATGAGAAAATACAATCTTCAAAACTGCTAATGAGCTTGAGAGAGTCAGGGAGTTCAGTCCCTGAAACACAAACGACTTCGATGAACCGGCTCAGTTTTACCGTTGGCTAGTGTTTGTGTTCGCTAAATCACTTTTTTTTTATTGTGTTAATCACAGGAGTGTTGATGTTAATAACTATTTGACAGCCTTTCTACTTGCAGTGCTTTTCACACAAAACAGGACGAGGTCCGCGTGCAACAAAACAGTTAGTTTGATGGTGCTTAAATGTGGAAGCAAAAACTCATTTCAAACACCTTCTGCAGTGTACAAGAGGATGCTCATTAATCAAAGCCTTTACTATCAGTTAGGTGCAGGCCTAGCTAACATAAGGAAAGCATGCAATAGCAAAGGGGTCAGCAGGCATATTTTAATGAAGAGAGTCAAAGTGTAGCTGGTCCAATAGGGTAGGCACATCTAAAACAAGTTTGGTAACCAAAGACCTACAGGAACTAGTATGTACCGTGCTAAATACTAATATTTAGGGTATGACATGGTGGCCTATTTTTGATCCTTTGTGAACCACATTTGTATGATGGAAGGTTTCAATGAGTCTGTCTGTCAGCCTGTTGCCACTGTAGAAGAGTTACACGTTTCTCTGGAATGCCAATTAAGGAAGTGAATCATTGCTGTTTGGGCTTGTGGTAACAGAGCGGTATTTGTTTGGCTTGCACTCGATTCTACTCGTTAACAATGACACAGCAATGAGCAGATAGTGATTTGAACTAAGTAGAGTTAGTTGTTTTTCTGACCTATTGATGGGTTAGGGCCCTTGATCTATACCAGTCAGAGTCACCTACAGTGCCCGTAGAATGTCTACACCACCTTTGGATAACTTCACAATTTATTGTGTTACAAAGTGGGATTCAAATCTGTTTAATTGTCATGTTTTATCGACAATCTACACAAAATACTCTCTAATGTCACAGTGGAAGAAAAAAAAAATATTTTTTAAAGATACATGAAACATAAAACACTAATATACCTTGATTAGCGAAGTACTCGTCCCTCTAAGTCAATACAATTTTGGCAGCAATTACAGCTGTGCGTCTTCTTGGGTATTTGGATATTTGCCCATTATGCTTTTTAAAATTCTTCAAGCTCTATCAAGGTGTTGGGGACCATAGCTTGACAGAAATGTTCAAGTCTTGCCATAGATTTTCAAGCAGATTTAAGTCAAAACTGAAACTTGGCCACTCAGGAACATTCAATATCTATTTGGTAAGCAACTCCAGTGTACATTTTGACTTGTGTTGTAGGTTATCGTCCTGCTGAAAGGTGAATTCCTCTCCCAGTGTCTGGTGTAAAGCAGAGAGAAGCAGGTCTTCCTCTAAGATTTTGCCCGTGCTTAACTTTATCCAGTTTCTTTTCACCCTGAAAAACTCTCCAGTCTTAGCCGATGTCAAGAATACCCATACCATGATGCAGCCACCACCATGCTTGAAAATAAGGAGTCAGTTACTCAGTGATGTGTTGTATTGAATTCGCCCCAAACATAAAGTTGTGCATTTAGGCCAAAAAGTGTATTCCTATGCTGTGTTTTTTTTCTTCAGTATTACTTGAGTGACTTGTTGCATTGTTGCTTACATATGCATACATACGCATATATTCGGTATATTTCTATTATTTTTTTCACTGTAATTAAGGTCATTATTGTGGAGTCACAAGTTGATCCATCCAAACTTTTCTCCCATCACAGCCATTGAACTCTGTAGCTGTTTTCAAATCACCAAAGGACTCATGGGGACATCCCTGAGCAGTTTTCTCCCTGTCCTGCAGCTCAGTTCAGAAGGACGTAACACTTCCGCATCTGTAGTGAAAGGTGACCGAGCTAGAGTGGTGTTTGTCAGACATCCCGAAAACCGGTTATCTCACAAAATCGCCCGTAGCGTCCAAACAGTTGGCTTTCTCCGTTTTACTCTACGATTTTAGTTATCGAACTTTTATTCATTTCCCATTTGCTATTGTCAGATCTGGGGCGGCAGGTAGCCTAGTGGTTAAAGCGTTGGGCCAGTAACCGAAAGGTTACTGGATTGAATCCCCGAGCTGACAAGGTAAAAAAATCTGTCGTTCTGAACAAGGCAATTAACCCACAGTTCCCCGGTAGGCCGTCATTGTAAATAAGAATTTGGTCTTAACTGACTTGCCTAGTTACATTAAGTTTTTTTTTTTTCATCTGAAGGGGCCAGATACAGTAGCTGGATCTTTGAGCTTCCCCCATATTGCTTACAGCTACCCAGTTCTTTCAGATTGGCATGAGCGTATGTCGATGACAAGCACTCCTTCCTTTGATGGTGTATGGTTGCTGTATTTGTCAATCAGACCTAGTGAGGGAGTGCTTGTCATCGAAACCCAGATCTGGGGATCTGTTCTACAGTTTCTTCATTGTTAATCGTATCCATTACGGAGGGAAATACTTAACTGACCGGAGATCATCATCTAGGGGCAACAGCTGTAACTCTTCCAACTCTGCACCACCTCTCCATTGACCCACCCACCCCATTAATCTGATGTCAGATCAGGTCTTATGATGGAGACCCTGTCTGGCACTATATACCTGTTTTATCTCCAGCCCAAAATAACACACTCACATCAATCACACTCTCAGAGTGGCAGCTTTATGATATTTCCTGTGAAATATGGTTAATATGGTTGTACATGCTGTGTAGGAAGGAAGTCAGCAGATCTCTGAGCTTCTCTGCCTGTTGGAAGTGATAACACTCACATTACGTCTTCAGGCACAGTTGTCTGCTACAGAACATGAATGCATCTATCTGATAATTGAGTTCATTCATTTTCTTAAAAATAATTTAGCAATACAGTATACACAAACACATACAGACACACACACACACACCCTCACTTACACGCACACGCACACACACCCTCACTTACACGCACGCACACACACCCTCACTTACACGCACACACGCCACACACAGGGTCGATGCACATTGACATGCACATTATGTCTCTGTGTACATTGCACCAAGTAATTCAAATCGGCCAATAGCGTTCCATTTTTGGGTGCTACACATGGTATTACCCCGTCACGCGGTTGGGAGAGGGATCTGGTCGTGTTTCTGTCTGGAGTGACAGAGCTAAGCATCTTGCTGGTAAGTAATTACTTTCTAATGGCAACATTAGCCCACTGAATGGACAGAGAAGTGCTTAAAGTCTCCTATGATTAAGGCCGGCGAGCCGTGATGTCAGAGTTCAGTCGCTCCGTTTGATTGGTGGAATTACCCGATTCGCATGTGGAGATTAGGGTTGCGATATGGGTGGGAGGGTCAAAGTTAATCAAAGAGGGGTCTGTTATTAACCTCCATTGACTCAATCCATAGGCATGGTCCAGTTTCTAATCTAATACGTGATTCAAATTCTACTAATGCATTTTGCAAATCTGAACCTATGTTTTTCTGTGTTGAGCAGTGCAATTCTCATAGTTGTGATATCCTCCCAAAACCTGAGAAAAACATCAGATTAGTTCTGCGTACACTGTTGCCCGTGTAACTTACGACCAACACACCGAGTTTGTTGACTAATTACTCCTCGACAACCCAATTAGTAGTGGCAGATACAGTATATACTGCTGCTAAAATAACTTGCTTAGAGGTAGAATGACGAAAGACCGATCTCAATCACCTATAGTAGTTCTTGTGTTTGAGAGGAGCAGACCTGGGTTTAAACACTAAATATTTGAAATGCTTTGAGCATTTGCTTTTTGCCTGCCTGCTGCGCCAGGTGGGCAGGTTTTGGACTCGTTGGACCTTTCTATTGCCCATTCTATCCCCCATTGCAACAGACGAGCTCAATCACAGTTTCAGTATATGGAAGCATTTAGAATACTATTGAACCCAGGTCTGGAAGAGAGGCAGCATGCATTCTCCAGGGTGACCTGATGTTGAGGGTCACCATGTTGTTGTGGGACTAAGACATTTCAGGCAATAGTCCTCCTTTGATTGATCGGTCAACTCTCGATTTATATGTTGAGTCATCCATCACTGTGGCCCACCAATAAATTCCTATTTTCGGCCGGCCTGGCAGAAACGGCTCAGTTTGTCACCAACCTTGAGATGTAGTTTTACAGCTCCTGTTATCTCACCACCAACGGAAGTAAAATGATTCTTATGAAGCCTTAACTATTGATTGCTGCTTGTGCTAGCTCCCGAGACGGCTTGGCTTATCTGTCCACAACACTGTGTGATTGGCATTTAATTACATATTTTAACTTCTTCTGTCTTTCATTCACCCTTCAGACAGTATCTCTTGGACATATCCCTCGACACTTGCTCAGCCTGCGATAACGCTTCATACAAATGGCCCTCATTAGCAGTGGACTTGTAGACTTACACAAGAGCAAATAATGCATAGATTCTCACTCTGGGCTTATCCATATTGAACACGTTTGACGAAAGAGCTAGCTAGGTTGTGTTATGGCTGTGGGAGTGGAGTTTACAGCTGGAATATGGAATTTATTACCATATTGTGTTGAGTAATCGGCTGCATGTTCTCCAGGGGGTTGTCTGTTATGGGGAGGTTGAAGTTGTGCCAGAGTCATAAGAGAGCTACAGTGGAGTATGGAGAAGCCCGGCAGCGATGAATTTACCACAGGATATCACTGGTGGCTCGTAATTTTAAAGAGATTTCTTTTGTATTTTTGTAGCGTTTTTGAATGATGTAATGACCGTGGTACCCCAAGGAATGTCCCTGTTTAAGGTTGTATTTCAGCCAAGCGAACACTACCACTACCTGTACTTGCATTACTACTTTGAGAGATTGTGATGAGACACAAATGAGACACTGGTGAGACACTGGCTGTGATGAGGCACAAATGAGACACTGCTTCCATTTGACGGATTTATGTTTTAGGCTGAGGAAATATATGCCTGCAAAGTGGTTCCTGAATTATCCATGATATGCATTAATATGAAAAGACTTGAAGCTTATATTGAAGCGATGCCTCCTTTACAATTGGTGACGGGTCATGTTAAAGCATGCATACTCTATTAAGTAGGATAATGGGAGGTAAAATTAGCAATATTTTAGTATGGCCCACCTATGATTTTGAAGGTTTGCTTTAGCCTGCCTGTAGTGCCAGGTGGGTGGGTTTGGACTTGTTGGCCCTTTCTATTGACAGTTCTATTTGCCATTGCTACAGACGAGCTCAACCACAGTTGAAGTATATGGAAGGCAGAATGCGTTCTCCGGGGTGACTGATGTAGAGAGTTGCCATGTTGTTGTGGACTAAGACATTTCAGGCAATGGCAATGGTCCAAACACACCAAGACAGTCGTTAAGAGGTCACGACAAAACCTTTTCCTGACCTTTAAAAAAAATGAAAAGTCATACAGCTGCACCACCGAGAGCATCCTGACCGGTTGCATCACTTCCTGGTATGGCAACTGCTCGGCATCTGACCGTAAGGCGCTGAAGAGGGTAGTGTGTGCGGCCCAGTACATCACTGGGGCTAAGCTTCCTGCCATCCAGGACCTATATACTAGACCGTGTCAGAGGAAAGCCCAAAAAATTGAGACTCCAGTCACCCAAGTCATAGAAAGTTTTCTCTGCTACCGCATGGCAAGCGGTACCGGAGCGACAAGTCTAGGACCAAAAGACTCCTTAAGCTTCTGTCCCTAAGCCATAAGACTGCTGAGCAATTAATCAAATGGCCACCGGACTATTTACATTGACACCCACACATTGACTCGGTGCCGCTACCCCCTGTATAGAGCCTCGTTATTGTTATTTTTATTGTGTAACTTTTTATCATTTTTTTTTACTTTAGTTTATTTGGTAAATATTTTCTTAATTCTTTCTTGAACTGCACTGTTGGTTAAGGGCTTATAAGTAAGCATTTCATGGTAAAGGTTTACACTTTTGATTATTTGATTGATCGATCAACTCCTATCCTTCCATGTAAAAGCATGTATACTCTATTAGCACTCGGATCGCCGTAATTCCATAACTACAAGAACTGCAATGATGACCGTTGATATTTCAATTGTGTAAATATTCCATAATAAATAATACATTGCTAAGTGAATGCATTTATTATGTTAAAATTGTAACGGCAGATCTCCTCTTCGTCTGAAGAGGAGTAAGGATCGGACCAAGATGCAGTGTGGTAAGTGTCCATAATGTATTTAATACAGGCAAATGAACACTCGAACAAAAACAATAAACGATAACGTGAAAAATTAAGGTGAAATAAATCAATAAAAATAAATTTAAAAATCAAGGCTCTAACCAAATAGCACTTCTTCCATATCATCCTACAGAGGTCCATGCAGGCAGACATTTTGATTGCTATACCCTATCAGAAAGAGCAGATTCCAAGGTTTCTAATTCATCTATTTTTTCCCAAACAACTGTACAACTTGCGCAGATGGTCTCTGCTTCAAAATATAACTTTTTACTGAAATAACCATGGTTAGTTCCTCATTTGAGTAGACTACTGCTGACAATCAGCAATAAAACATCTGTTCTATTTACTTCTGTTATATTCCATTAAATTCGTACGGTAAAATATGTGTGTTGACTGTGGTAAGGCAGGACCTGGGATGTCTGCTAAATGAACAAGTTGATTTCATTGGCATGGCACAGCCATAGCCTTGGCTACTAAGCACAGACAAATACAACTCAAAACATGCTATTCTGTTCTTTTGATATAAATGGTCTCATAAGGACGAATGGAAATGTTTAATTACACTTTTAATGTAATGTCCCCCTTGTCCTTGACTTTTCCCAAATAAGTCTACATAACACACTGTGCTTGTTAGAATCTTAACATCACAACTACAACTTTTGAATATCACAAATAGAACTGGTGATAAAACCAGTTTTATGAGGGCATATCCTTTTTTTGCACGGGTTTCCCTGTTGCCCCTCCTTTTCCTGACAGTAGGGCCTGTTCCACTCCTTCCAATAGTTGAAAATGCCGTGCCCAGTTGATAATCACCCAGATAATTGCCTCGAAATTGAGCGTAAACTATACCAAAACTAATCTCACACATGTAACAACATATGAAACAAATGAAGTATAGTATGATGGCGGAGAAATGTTTTATTTTTTTATTTGGGGAGAATGGGTGAGTTGATGAGTGTGTGTGTGTGTGTGTGTGTGTGGGGGGGGGGGGGCGAACGATGCATAATTAAGTAATCACCAAATTGTGAAGAAAGAAAGAACAGGGCAGACCATTCTACTGTACTCATCTATTTATAAACTCAAAACGGTGTATTCACGCTGAATGGCTTTCCATATCTGGGAAAGGATCCATATCAGGCAAGCAGGTGAGCGAGTGTAGGATAATGTTTCCAATCACTCGGTGAAAGAAGTTACTCCGAGCTGGCCTGTTGCGGTGTTCGACAACACGCTCGATGTGGCCGCCATCAAACGCACACGTGTTGTTCAGGCAGCGCATGAACAACGCCACGAGCAGGAGACACTTCATCATGAGTCTGGCACACAGGGCTACCTGACAGACATGTGAAGGCCAAGACAGCGACAAAGATACCAGGCCGAGCCTTTGCGCGAGCTAAATTATGCACAGCTCCCGAGGAGAAGAAACTCCCAGGCGGGGAGATGCAATCAGGACAGGACCCATGACACCTGTTTCAGCTGCAAGATACCTTTTTTTTTGGTGAGAAGTGTGGCAATCAAGTGAAAGTGAAGAAGATGTGTGGTGACTGTAAGAGACAAGGGATAACAGCTAAATGAGACCCAACTGTTGCATGAAGACGTGCACCATACTGTAAGCACGAGCGTGGCCGCAACGAGGGTGTCCAATAACTGACAATGATGGACTATTTTTGACCGCCGTCATATTAACACTTACGTTCATCATAATACCCATTATTGATTGATTTTCACTAGTCCCAATCACGCTTGGCTCTTATACTGATGTTTAGGCTACTGATATTTTCTACTTTGTATTTTTATTTGTTTTGTCATTATATAGATTTAAAAAAAAAAACCTGTGTTCCAATGCACATGCTTTTGGTTTCATAGTTGTAACCAAGGCACTCCACAAATAAAATAGATTTTACACTTGAAATTCTGTGTTTACGGGTGTGTTTTGTTTGTTTTTACATATAGCCAACAGTAACATAAACAAATGAAAATGTTATGTTCTTTCAAACGTTTGCATTGCTTATTCTAATGTTACGTAACGTCTTCATGAACACAACCAAATGACATTGGCTAGAAGGGGGGGTCCAATGAGGCCAGGCTTTTTATTTATTAGACTGGTGGCTTTTGGTACTCACCGAGGGCCAGATATTCTACTGTTAAATATGCATGAGGTCCTTTTGACTGTCATGGCACTTTGAGGATGAAATGTTCAGTAGGTTTTTGTCTTTTATGATATTTATCTCAACATAATGCTTGAACGTAAAATACACGTATTTAGGGAAAAGTCGGGGACAGGTGGGTTCAAGATTTGTATTGAAATTAAGTTATTGAAATGACAAAATTGTTAAGTAGGATATTGGGAGGTAAAAAGGAGTAATCTTTTAGTACGGCCCAGCTAGACTGGGGAATCTCATTATAATTGAAATGTCCTTTTCAAAAGCTGTTTTTAAAAGTGAAATGTTTTAACACTAGGACAGGGTTCTGAGATTGACCGAGCGTAGGGGTCCAGACCACAGGGGATCAATAAGGCAGAGATGATATTACATTACTTTGACATGAAGTTATACAAATCACGAAACTCAGTTCGAGCATGATCACACAATTGCCACACATTGCATTTTGCCACACCTTGCCAGTTGGTTTTTGAAGGCTATAGTCTGGTCATGAATAAAAGTCTTAAACTTTACCCCATGGTACAACTTTGTCAGCATCCCTAACTCTTTTAAATGACATCTCTTCAAAATATACATGGCTCAGTCTAGCACAGAAATGTATTGAGCATAATTTGTTGACCTCACTAGCCGGCTAAAATGTATTTGACTATAGCAAAGCTAAAGCCTCCTAAGGATCAGATCATTTTCGCCTAAAATGACATACCCAAATCTAACTGCCTGTAGCAAGGATATACATATTATTGATTCCATTTGAAAGCAATCACTTTGAACTTTGTGGAAATGTGAAATAAATGTAGGAGAATATAACACATTAGATCTGGTAAAAGATAATATGAATAATTTTTGTTGTTTTTTTGTACCATCATCTTTGAAATTTAAGAGAAAGGACATCATGTATAATTCCAGCCCAGGCGCAATTTAGATTTCGGCCACTAGATGGCAGCAGTGTCCATGCAACGTTTTAGACTGATCCAATGAACCATTGCATATCTCTTCAAAATGATGTATCAAGACTGCCCAACGTGCCTAATTGGTTTATTAATAGATTTTCAAGTTCATAATTGTGCACTCTCATCAAACAATAGCATGGTATTCTTTCACTGTAATAACTACTGGAAATTGGACAGTGCAGTTAGATCAACAAGAATTTAAGCTTTCTGCCCATATCAGATATGTCTGTGTCCAGGGAAATGTTTTTGTTACTTACAATCTCATGCTAATCACATTAGCCTACGTTAGCTTAACCATCCCGCGGGGGACACACCGATCCTGTTAACATCCAAACAACCAAACGTTTTTGTCATTGATTAGCATTGCTTTAGGCATGATATATTTTTCCAGCAATGCTCTACAACATGTAGAGTATTGTAAACAACCCCTGTGGCTCCTGAGGATTTCCGGGATGTGTTATGAGCTAAAACAAATCATACTTATGGGTATTATTATTATTGCCTGTATAATATCCATTGTTTATCCATCTCTGTTGGTATACACACACTGCATGCACTGTTAAATTTGGATACAGCGTTGTTTATTCACACTGGCAAGTAAAGCAAACAGCACTATTGTTATTCTGAGAGCATTCTGAGTGGTTTCTCACTCATGAGTGCCCAAAGATAAGACCTCTGTTCCATTGTAACTGCAGTCAATATGTACGAGAGGAGAAGGAATGCGATTTTAAAGAACATAAACAAATACATAGCATTTTTTCGCTCGCTTTAGTGTACCTGCCTCAGTCCAGATTTCCAAAGAGCTTGTGTCTAGATTCATTGCGGCTTTTCAGCAAAGGTCCAAATCAAAGATGTTTACCTGTTAGATACTTTCTGTGGATAACATTCGGACCGACTCCGTCAAAGAAAATGGTCTGCTTATGACGTGAGGCAAAAAGTAAAAGGTAGATGACTAATGTCGGCATTTATAACAATGCAATATGGGAAAATCTACACTAGTCTTCACCTCAGTGCAATCATCCTGTCAGGTGGTACTTCTCATAGAGTGTGGTAAAGCTATTTATTTCCTTCCCTGAAGGACCAAAGTACTGATGGTTTTCTTTCTCCCTGGAGGTTTAATTGATCAATTAATGCAATTGATTGGTCAGATGGTGAACTAACTGGAAAAGTAAATAATAAATGAAAGACTGAAAACAAGCTAATGTCATCTTTTAACGTAATTGAATAACCTTGATGTCTATGCAGTCCATATACCCATAAATGACATACAGATGATTTGACAATCCTCTGCAATCCGCTACAGTACTACATAAAGTGACCTCACAGCATAATGAACAAGAATGTTGCCTACATTGTTGCCTACAATTAGGCCTACATTGTGTTCAAGTTCTCCCCCCCATTTCTAACTTTCTGATATGATAAATAGCCCGGGGGAAACTTCTCATCTTAATGTTGTTATCTAGGGTGGCAGGTAGCCTTGAGGTTAGAGCGTTGGGGGGGGGCGAAAAGGTTGCTGGTTCGAATACCGGTGCTGACAAGGCGAAAAATCTTCTGATGTACCCGTGAGCAAGGCACTTAAACCTAATTGCCCCAGGGGCGCTTTACAAAGGTGACCCCACTCCCTGCAGGTGTCTCAGGGGTAGCTGGGATATGCAAAAAAATGCATTTCCATTACATTTAACCACCTTTGGTAGATTGCTATTACCAATAATATGTTTTGAAAGTCTAATTTACACGCGGAGGCATGAAAGCGTCTCAATGCATGAAAGAGTCTCAATGTGTTGCGCATCATATGAATGTGCCCGTTTGTCTGTTCATGTGGTTATTGGGCAATCAGCTCTAGTTATTACAATATGGTGATAGGAATATCCCATCCCTCTCCTCTCTGTTGCATTTTACTATTAAAGAAAGGAAGGACCCTGTCAAACCCTGATCTGTTTCACCTGCCTTTGTGATTGTCTCCACCCCCCTCCAGGTGTTGTCCATCCTCCCCCATTATCCACTGTGCATTTATACCTGTGTTCTCTGTGTCTGTTGCTAGGACGTCTTGTTTGTCAAGCCAACCAGTGTTTGTGTCAGCTCCTGCTTTCCCCCAGTCTCGCTTTTCTTGTCCTCCGCCTGACCACTCTGCCTGCCCCTGACCCTGAGCCTGCCTGGAATCCTGTACCTTTGCCCTGTTGCTGTAATAAACATTGTTACTTTGACACGGGCTGCATCTGGGTCTTACCTTGACACCTGATAGATAGACAGACTCAACAAAAAGGAAAAGTCAGTCATGACCTCTGTTAAAAGTTACAAGGTAACTATGCCAGTCTGTAGTCTCTATGCAGAGGTCAAAGGTTGAAGTGAAAATAGGACAGTTTGTCCTTCTATCAACGCTTGACCGCTATCTAGGAGCAGCTTCCATTGGATAGAAGCTTGAACCCCTTCCAGCCAACAGTCAAGGATTCATCGAAACACTCGCTTCTAATTCGGGAGTATGAAAAACTCGACCCTCCCCCACTCCTGAACACTTACTTTTTTGAATGTCACTGATTGGTCATGGTATCCACACAACAACAAGTGTCCTAGGTTTGAATCAGTCCCTGATTGGATGGTAATAATTCCAAATGTGCTGCAGTGGTTTAATTATGGATGTAATCAACTCTAAAATCCTGAGTTCACCACACATTATGATTGTTGAAAAGAATAACTCAATATGTTCTGAGAGGATGTTCTGTTTCTTTTAACTTTGCTTTCTCTGTTGAAAATCTAATCACATGGGTCCTTCAGGTCTGACCTTGAAAACATCTGACCTCCAGCACTGAGAATATCCTATGGGGACAATACATCTGAAGGGTTATGAACCATGTATGTCTTTCTTATGCATTGATTAGCTTCACTCTGAGAAGTACACATATCCATTAAAAAAAAGGGTATCGAGTCCAGAGGCAATCTGTCATTTTTTTCTGTCACACTTTTGACAGACAAAACGAGTCCGAGCAGAATGGAGTGAGTGAGCGAGGGTAGTGTCAGTACCCGAGTTGGAACGAGTTCAACTTTTTAGGCGATGAATCCTGAAATAGCATCTGTCAACCAAATAGAGCTCCAATGACAAAGTACTCCACGCGCTCCACTAAACGCACTCAGTAGACAGCTATCCATCAAAATAACTTTTGCGTCAAAACTGGCCTCGTCTCCATCCTAGCTTGTTATAACGTCCTATTTTCTGCAACAGCAAGCCCTCTCTGAAATATATTTCAATGTTTATGATTCAGCCGATGAAAATTAAAGGTTTTCTAGTTGGAGAGCTTATCATCGTCTTTTTCCTCTACATGTGAGTCTGGGCTTGGCTCCACATTGCAGATTGTAGGGGGATACAGACTAGCATAACTCACTCACTCACTCACTCACTCACTCATTCACTCACTCACTCACTCACTCACTCACTCACTCAGAGAGTCTCTATATCAGCTTCTAGTCAGGTTAAATGGAGAGCGGTACGCCACACAAAGTAATGACAATTTGTTTTGCAGCTATAATAATTAGTCTGTTAAAATGGAACGAAATGAACGTGTCTCAGGAAATGTTAAATGAATTAAATTGCAAATTGAAATTATGCCAGAGTGCTGAGAACAACCTTTCGTATAAAAACACCTCTCTGTTTATCTGTTACGGCTACGACAGTTCAACATGTATTTATTAATTTGTGCTTACTGCAAATTAATGGGTAATCAAATTATACATTTGTCACATCATTGAGCCAAATGACAACTTGAAACCAATTGAGGACTGCACACGAAGTGTGGCTAAAAATATGTTCTTTTTCAAATAAATGATGGGTTATGTTTACCTGCCACTATCTAAAACTACTGCAACACAGGTTTGATTCAATATAGCTCTTTTCTCGGTTTCAGAAGAGCTTTAACCAAGTGCGAAGGCATTCACAAGCAGTTTGTGCCGAGAGCTCAGCAAAATGACCGGTGGTCATCAATTCATTTTTTGCCTCATCGTCCTTCGGTGGGAAGTTTAACTTTTTTTTGTGCACCAATGGCTAGGGTTAGGAATTGGGGGAGGGGAAGCTGATCCTAGATCTGTACCCAAGGGGGAGGGAGGGAGCAGACTGGGGCTATTTATGGATTCTTCATGGAGCTCTACACCTCGGAGCTCTGTTAGTGGTAGGTGGGGTGCAAAACTCCAACAAGAAAAAAACAACAACAAACAAAAAAAACAACAACAAAAAGGTAGCGAAGGCACACACGTACCTGTAATTGTGACTAGATGATTGTATAATCAATGTCGATTGTGTTGTATAATCAACATCGGTGGACAGTGTGCGCGTGTGTGTGTGTGTGTGCACCTGTACTTGTGTGCACTATTGCGAAACAACCACTGCCCAGCCCCACTAATGTTACATCACATTCCATCTGTCAGGACTGGGTGGCCAAGCTTCTTCCAGCTTAATGAACATGCCTGTCCCCCGGGGAACCTCTCGGGACCTCAGACCCCTCTGTGACTGGCAGCCCTTTCACAAGCACATCAGATATACAGAGGGGAAAAAGGTGAAAAGAGAAATAAAGAAAGGCAGAAAGTGGTAGAGAGAGGGGGGGGGGATGCATGCTTTGCGGTAAACAATAACCCAGTGCCCACTGGGAAGGGAGTTGGGGCTAGTTGAGGTTAGGCAGGGTTGTCATGTCCATTGTGTCACGTCGGAGGGACACCGACCGAGCCCTGCTCAGTTCTACCGATAAGGTGACTGTTCTTGATACTTGTTGCATACATACACAACCATAGCTTGGCACAACACAATGTTATGACTCATCCTGTGACTGTGATTCGATCTGTCGCTAGATCCCGTTGAGCCTTAAGTGTGTTTCGGAGAGCTCCAATAAAGCTGTATGTCTGCTGTGGCTTCTCTGTCATTAGGACCCTAAAGAGATGTGTAGGCATCATTAACAGTCCCCTGAACAGGAACCAACATCAGAAGATGTTCAGCCCACTCTTCTATCTCTCATGTTCCAACACTGTCACCATGCAGTGGAGGGAAAGGTTGGGAAGCCGTCTGATGATCCCACACAAACCTCAAATCGTGTTTCACCACTGAGCGGTTTGACAGATGTCAACACGGCACTTTGTATTATTCTCTAAGGCTCTTGAGCGAAGTTCTCAAAACAATGGTATAACACAAGTGCTGTCCTGTTTGGTGGTTTAGTGATCCACACTCTCAGAGGAATAATGTTGGAGAATGTTATTGAGACAATTTTTTTTGTATCTGTCTAGTTTGTCAGCATAAACAGTGCTTGAGGAATTTGATTGTTACAGGCTCACAGAAGTATGATGGTGTTTAGTTACTCTTAACTATAGGGACATCATCGTTTTAAAGTAAAATGCTGTTACATCAAAACCATCTTATCGGATGAAAAACATGTGGTTTAAATAGTTAATGCGGACTGCTTCATGACAGTTCTGAAAATAATTGCTCATGAATACGTCGTGACCCAAGAAGAAGCTTTACAATGCAATTGGAGAGGAGTCGTTAACCTTTAATCTGGTGAGAACCAAAGTCAATTTTTATTCTGAATAATTGGCATGTTTCATCTTAACGATTCCAAGGACATCAAAGTCCCCTTTTATTTTTCCACTTCCATCTTCTCTGATGAAATATTCCAAACCGTTTCAGGAACGGAGAAAAGCGGTGCTTCGAACATGCCTGGGCTGAGTGTGTCTGTACGTACAGCGGTTAGGGAGTCTCACTTGGACCTGGTCTGACAGTGAGTGAAGGCTACCTGGATTGGATCGGAGAGCAAACAAAAAGGAAACATGTCAAAGAACTGTTACAGAAACCATGTGCAATTTCAGCAAATGGGGAAAGTTGGGCGTATCAGTGACATGTCATAGGCCCTGCAGACAGCTCCCAGTGAATTGAAAACAGTGCAACGCTTGTTCTCTATTAGCGCCTAGACCATTGCTTTGGGATGATTTATGGTTGTCGTGGATGGAGCCTCAGATTGGTGCTGGAAGTTGGCAGCGAGACACACAGTGACGACTGCAAAACCTCAGGAGGAAAGAGTGGGGAAATGGTTCAGGAATATAATCAGGATTTCATTACATTTTGAGATTCATTAATTCTGGCAGGCTCGTCGGTTATTTCCAATGGCTACAAAATGTAATAAATACAGCAATCTGTTCTCGTCTCTGCCAACCGAAGCCGATGCTTAACTGTACTTTGGAAAAGAGACAAAATCGGTTAATGCCAGATTGCTTTAGAATTACAGTTGTTTAGACAGTTTTGTTACGATACACTGCAAGACAAATCACAGTTCTTACAGGATATCATAAGGATATCATAAGTACAGCTTTCGATTTTTATATCAATCCTATGTCTGAGATCAATCGTAGTGCAGATGATTATGTATATACCGTTGAAGTCGGAAGTATTTGGTAGCATTGCCTTTAAAATGTTTAACTTGGGTCAAAGGTTTCGGGTAGCCTTCCACAAGCTTCCCACAATAAGTTGGGTGAATTTTGGCCCATTCCTCCTGACAGAGCTGGTGTAACTGAGTCAGGATTGTAGGCCTCCTTGCTCACACACACTTTTTCAGTTCTGCCCACAAATGTTCTATAGGATTGAGGTCAGGGCTTTGTGATGGCCACTCCAATACCTTGACTTTGTTGTCCTTTAGCCATTTGCCACAACTTTGGAAGTATGCTTGGGGTCATTGTCCATTTGGATGACCCATTTGCGACCAACCATTAACTTCCTGACTGATGTCTTGAGATGTTGCTTCAATATATCCACATAATTTTCCTGCCTCATGATGCCATCTATTTTGTGAAGTGCAAAGCACCCCCACAACTTGATGCTGCCACTCCCGTGCTTCACGGTTGGGATGGTGTTCTTCAACTTGCAAGCCTCCCCCTTTTTCCTCCAAAAATAAAGATTGTCATTATGGCCGTAGTTTTTTTATTTATTATCAGACCAGAGGACATTTCTCCAAAAAGTACGATCATTGTCCCCATGTGCAGTTGCAAACCGTAGTCTGGCTTTTTTTATGGCGGTTTTGGAGCAGTGGCTTCTTCCTTGCTGAGCGGCCTTTCAGGTTATGTCAATATAGGACTCGTTTTACTGTAGATACTTTTGTACCCGTTTCCTCCAGCATCTTCACAAGGTCCTTTGCTGTTGTTCTGGGATTTAATTGCACTTTTCTCACCAATGTACGTTCATCTCTAGGAGACGCGTCTCCTTCCTGAGCGGTATGAATGTGGCTGCATGGTCCCATGGTGTTTATACTTGCATACTATTGTTTGTGCAGATTAATGTGGTACCTTAAGGCATTTGGAAATTGCTCCCAAGGATGAACCAGACTTACAATTTTTTTCCTGAGGTCTTGGCTGAATTATTTTGATTTTCCCATGATGTCAAGCAAAGAGGCACTGAGATTGAAGGTAGGCCTTGAAATACATCCACAGGTACACCTCCAATTAACTCAAATGATGTAAATTAGCCTATCAGAAGCTTCTAAAGCCATGACATCATTTTCTGGAATTTTCCATGCTCTTTAGGCACAGTCAACTTAGTGTATGTAAATGTCTGACCCACTGGAGTTGTGAACCAGTGAATTATAAGTGAAATGATCAGTCTGTAAACAATTGTTGGAAAATGACTTGTGTCATGCACAAAGTAGATGTCCTAACCAACTTGCCAAAACTATAGTTTGTTACCAAGAAATTTGGTTGAAAAACTTGTTTCAATGACTCCAACCTAAGTGTATGTAAACTTCCGACTTCAACTGTATATCACAGGCATTCATGCTTCCGATGCCTTCACAGTAGCTTGATCAAATGGAGACATGTGGAGCAAAAGGCTCAATTTTATTCCTGACTGGGAACATGGGTTAATTCATACCTGTCTCCCCTTGAAGATTAGAAGGGACACTTAAAAGCGAAACCCTGGAGCACGTCAAAAAGAAGTCAAGGTCTGTGTAGGACTGCCGATGCTAATTTAGATATCTCCCCCATATCCCTCCCGTTAAGACCCAATGAAAAGAGACCAAAGGAGACGAACGTTGGCAATCTTCAGAAGAAATAAAGAGGTGGGCCTGTGATGAAATGTCTAATCAGATGCACTTTAACGAGCATAATATTGGCAAAAAATCTCTGGGAAGATATTTCCATTCGGTATGACAGGGCATTCGCCACCTTTGATGTTCCACTTTTGATAAAGGGATGGATGGAAAATACCTGAACAATTTTTTCCTAAATACTTCAAATATGTCTTGAGTTATTTTTCAATACTTTTTTACAATTCTAAGAGTATGCTTATACTTTAAAATCAATTTGGACATATTGTCCTAGCTTTTTAGAGAGATACACTGTCTGTTATCTACATCTCCTTCATTTCACCTTCTTTCCCACAGGGACTCTAGAGCACTTCAACATCTGAATAACTACTCTACCTGGTTTAGAAGTGGTGGAGCAGAGAGAAGTAGAAAATGGCTGACCAATTTGACGCTTCACCTCTTCAGCCCTGGCCAATGATTCAACTCTCAAATTAGATCAAGGGTTCTGCCAAAGCCTTACCAGGATCTCGTCTTTCTCGTTCTCCTCACCCTTAAGATGGTTATCTGTGTTTTAAAATAGGGAGTGGAGCCAGACCAGTCTGCAAGCTAAGGGGAAGGCAATGGACCAGCGAAGGCTATTGGCATGCATTGGCAGCCATGTTTTATGGGGCGCATAGATCATTGTGATGTTTCAATATGCAGAGAATCAGTAGCCTACTGGTGGCTAGCATTGAAATGACAAGTTAAAACGCCCCACATCGTGTATATATTATTCAGGGTGAATTAAAAATTAGGTATGGATTGATTTAGCAGTGTAAGCTTCCTTGCAATGGGAAACTGAGTTGGCGTTCCAATTCATTGCAAAAGGTTTTCTGTATGGACCTCGCCTTGTGCACGGTGGAATTGTCATGCTGAAACATAGCACAAACGATGAACAACAGAACACAGACCATTATTCATCCTCCACCAAACTTTACAGTTGGCAATATGCATTGGAGCAGATAGCGTTCTCCTATCATCCTCCAAACTCAGATTCGTCTGTCAGACTGCCAGATGGTGAAGCGTGATTCATCACTCCAGAAAACGCATTTCCACTGCTCCAGAGTCCAACGGTTGACATGGTGATCTTAGGCTTGTGTGCGGCTGAGTGGCCATGAAACCCATTTCATGAAGCTCCTGACAAACAGTTATTGTGCTCACGTTGCTTCCAGAGGCAGTTTGGAACTTGGTAGTGAGAGCTGCAACCGAGGTCAGACGATTTTCACGCTCTACGCACTTCAGCATTCTGCGGTCACACTCTGTGAGCTTGTGTGGCCTACCACTTTGCGGCTGAGCCGTTGTTGTTCCTAGACATTTCCATTTCACAATAACAGCGCTTACAGTTGACCGGGCCAGCTTTAGCAGGGCAGAAATTTGCCAAACAGACTAGGAAAGGTGGCATCCTTTGACGGTGCCACGTTGAACGTCACTGAGCTCTTCAGTAATGCCATTCTACTACCAATGTTTCTCTATGGAGATAACATGGCTTTGTGCTCGATTTTATACACGTCAGAAACGGGTGTGGCTGATAGAGCAGAATCCACTAATTTGAAAGAGTCTCCACGTACTTTTGTATATACAGTTGAAGTCGGAAGTTTACATACTGTTACATACTTGGAGTCATTAAAACTAGTTTTTCAACCACTCCACAAATGTCTTCTTAACAAACTATAGTTTTGGCAAGTTGGTTAGGTCATCGACTTTGTGCATGACACAAGTCATTTTTCCAACAATTGTACACACACACTGTATCACAATTCCAGTGGGTCAGAAGTATACATACACTAAGTTGACTGTGCTTTTAAACAGCTTGGAAAATTCCAGAAAATTATATCATGGCTATAGAAGCTTCTGTTAGGCTAATTGACATAATTTGAGTCAATTGGAGAGTGTAACTGTGGATGTATTTCAAGGCCTACCTTCAAACTCAGTGCCTCTGCTTGACATCCTGGAAAAATCTAAATAAATCAGCCAAGACCTCAGGATTTTTTTTTTGACCTCCACAAGTCTGGTTCATCCTTGGGAAACATTTCCAAACACCTGAAGGTACCACATTCATCTGTACTAACAATAGTACGCAAGTATAAACACCATGGGACCACGCAGCCATCATACCGCTCAGAAAGGAGACACATTCTGTCTCCTAGAGATCAAAGTAATTTGGTGAGAAAAGTGCAAATCAATCCCAGAACAGCAGCAAAGGACCTTGTGAAGATGCTGGAGCAAACAGGTACAAAAGTATCTATATCCACAGTAAAATGAGTCCTATATCGACATAACCTGAAAGGCTGCTCAGCAAGGAAGAAAACCTCCATAAAAAGCCAGACTACGGTTTGCAAATGCACATGGGGACAAAGATTGTACTTTTTGGAGAAATATCTTCTGGTCTGATGAAACAGCATCATGTTGTGGGGGTGCTTTGCTGCAGGAGGGACTGGTGCACTTCACAGAATAGATGGCTTCATGAGGCAGGAAAATTATGTGGATATATTGAAGCAACATCTTAAGACATCAGTCTTACTGGAAGTTGCAAATGGGTCTTCCAAATGGACAATGACCTCAAGCATACTTTCAAAGTTGTGGCAAATGGCTAAAGGACAACAAAGTCAAGGTATTGGAGTGGCCATCACAAAGCCCTGACCTCAATCCTATAGAAACTTTGTGGGCAGAACTGAAAAAGTGTGTATGAGCAAGCAGGCCTACAAACCTGACTCAGTTACACCAGCTCTGTCAAGAGGAATATGCCAAATGTCACCCAACTTATTGTGGGAAGCTTGTGGAAGGCTACCCAAAACGTTTGACCCAAGTTAAACAATTTAAAGGCAATGCTTCCAAATACTAATTGATTGTATCTTAACTTCTGACCCACTCGGAATGTGATGAAAGAAATAAAAGCTGAAATAAATTATTCTCTCTACTATTATTCTGACATTTCACGTTCTTAAAATCAAGTGCTGGTCCAAAATGACCTAAGACAGAGGCAAATTGAGACCTAGGTTTCTTTTACAAATATGCCCTGTATATACGGCAGGTAGCCTAGTGGTTAGAGCATTGGACGAGTAACCGAAAGATTGCAAGATTGAATCCCTGAGCTGACAAGGCAAATATATGTCGTTCTGCCCCTGAACAAGGCAGTTAACCCACTGTTCCAAGGTCATCATTGAAAGTGGAATTTGTTCTTAACTGACTTGCCTAGTTAAATAAAGGTAAAACAAATATATACAGTATGTACACATTAAAATACAAAAACACAGTCATGAGAAGCACAAATAAAACATCCCAAATCACCCAGAAATACAATTAAATTCCTACACAAATAAGTCCCCAATAAATACTTTGAATTGCCTGAATGGCACCAGAACATAAAGATGAAATGTATTTTGTTCCATTACGGTGCATTAAAACTAAAAGCAGATTTACCTAGCATGGTGGAGACCCTAGGAACCTCAAGAGTTAACCAATACTGTGAACGGTCAGGCAACTCAGGTGTCTATACTTCAACAGCAAAGTTAGGTAATACAAAAGTTTATGAAGTAGGGCCTTGTAAACAAAAAATGGAGTAATATAGAGATCTACGGGTCTAAGTCCAGCCAACCATTTGATACATGATGCGTTGATGAGTATCAAAACTGTCACCAGTAACAAAACAAAGGGCACTATGGGAGATGGAATCCAAAAGTTTAAGAGGCGTAGCAGATGCACTTTGATAAAAAAATATCACCAAGAACAGATAAAAAGGTTGACTGAATAACTTGCTTTCTACTGCTTCGAGAAAGGCAATCTGTTTCTTTAGAAAGAAAAAAAAAAGACTTTAAATCTTAGCTTCTTAATTAACCAGCTAATCTATATGTTTTCCTTTAGACGTCAAATCCAGATCAATCCACAAATGCCTAAGTATTTATACGCGGTAACAACGCTAGACTGGAGAACCATCTGAGTGAAAAGGTAGTTCATCTGAAATGTTTTTACGATAGTTTAGAAACATCATGTATTCAGTTTTGCCCTTATTAAAGCACACGTTTTAAATCAGCACTGTGGGAGGATCATGTCATGTCAACAATTGACAAATGTTTATTCACAAAGAGTGACACCATAGATTATCTTTCCAGATACCCATGTAAAATAAAGATAACCTCGGGACTGTGTCAGTAATGGTAAAAGGCTTAGAAGAGGAAGAAGACATTATTGTCTATTGGAAAAAAGGACATTTCTGTTTTTGCTTAGTTTTACAATCCTATTTTCCACAAAAAGTTGGTGCTGAACACAAATCCACAAAGTCTACAAGAACCAGCGTATTTCGAAATGGCCTTTTATTAAATCAGGGGCGACTTAAATACCAGGCCTTGTCTGAGTTTCATCCTGGAAGGGATACAGTTAAATTGTGTCTTGTAATACATAACCCTGATGCATGTGCAACAGATCACAACGATGAGGCACAAAGGGAGATATCCCTGGCAAGTTGGGAGAGTGAACGATACATCTTTTAGAGCCTGCTGTAATTGGCCGAGCTGAGATAGTGGGATTGCAGCGGGGTACAAATGGCTTTCCTTTGAAGGCTCCTCAAATGGTAATCCTACATCCACTTTCATTGTTCACTTAAGACCAGGCACTCATCGTGAGCGAAATAACCATGATAAATCGCAGGGCTCAGAGTTATTCATCAAAGCGAGAGCTGGTTCCTTATGGCTGAGAATAGTCCACTTTCAGACTTAAACAGAATCACAGCAAAGGACTGTCTTTGGATGTAAGGCTAAGACACCATATACAGAATTGTAAGAGACGGGATAAGAGTATGGGATGGAATAAGACTGCCACAGCCCTGAGTCAATGACATGTTAGAATCGACTTTGACAGTGATTACAGCTTTGAGTCTTTCTGGGTAAGGCTCTAAGATCTTTGCCCACATGGGTTGTACAATATTTGCATATTATTATCTTTTAAATTCCTCAAGCTGTGTCAAGTTGATTGTTGATCTTGGGAACATTCAGTGTCATTTTGGTAAGCAAATCCAGTGTATGTTTGGCCTTGTGTTTTAGGTTATTGTCCTGCTGAAAGGTGAATTTGTCTCTGTGTCTGTTGGAAAGCAGACTGAACCAGGTTTTTCACTAGGATTTTGCCTCTCTAGTCCTTATGAATGACAAGTATGCCCATAACATGATGCAGCCACCACTATGCTAGAAAATATGAAAAGTGGTACTCAGTGACGTGTCCTGTTTTCCTGGTCTTTGTGGTTGAATCTGTGTATGAAACTCAGTTCTCGACTGAAGGACCTTACAGATAATTGTATGTGTGGGTACACAGATGAGGTATCATTCAAAAGTAACACTATTATTGCACACAGAGCCCATGCAACGTATTATGTGACTTGTTAAGCACTAAGAACCTTTTTACTCCTGAACTTATTGTCACGGATCCCTCTGGAACTTTCATTGCCCACACCTGGCCCTTATTCCCACTGATGGTACTTGTAAAAGTGTGCCCTTTGTTCACCATGGTCTTGTCGATTATTGTTGCAATGTAAGTTGGTGCATGTGAGTACCTGTGATGTGTATTTTGGGCTTTCGTGCCTTTGTGGATTGCGCAGATGATTACGGGTCTTGTCCCGTGTGTTAATCATTGTGAGCATGTGTGATTTAATCAAGGTACTCCTCGCTCTTTTGTTTGGGTCACAACCCTGTGTTTTTGTTACTTGTTTGTTTGGTCTTCGTCCCCGTGCCTTTTACACGGCACGCAGAAATTTGGGCTGAATAAAAAAAACTATTACGCATTCCTGCGCCTGTCTCCCGAATCCATTCATACCAACTTGACACTTATTTAGGCTTGCCATAACAAAGTGGTTAAATACTTATTGACTTTCAGCTTTCATTTTGTGTTAATTGGTAAACATTTCTAAAAACATGATTCCAATTTGACATTATGGGGTATTGTGTGTAGGCCAGTGAAACAAAATCTAAGTTTAGTCAAGGGGTGTGAATACCTTTTGAAGGGACTGTAAGGCTAACTGACACCACATATGGGATGGAATATTGCTGTCGCACGTCCTATCAAAATGCAAAGGAGAATTAATTAAAAACTATGATTAAAAGAATATGCGAACATAAACATATGATATCCTGTCACAACTGTTGGAAAGATAAACAAGCAGCACCAGAGAGCAACGGTGCACTACTAGACAGTATCTGGTCTGAATTAAATCAATGTGATACTTATTCACCAATACTGGTCCTCTCACTATAATAGCCTTGAGATTTAAATTATTATATATATTTTTTAAAGATATGGATTATTTTAGCATGCACATGTCTACCTAGATTCCTCTGTCGCATTACAAGTAAGTGGTCACATGGTCAATCACATGGTCACATGGTTCAATCATAATCAGCACAAGCCCTTATTGGCCATATTACTAAACTATAATGGTATCCCATTACCTGTTATTTCATTCTCTAATGGGAATATGGAGTTAATTTCAAAACAACCATGACGGTAATAGTATTAAATGGAATGGGCGGCGTTAGTGGTGTAGGCCTATCTTATACTCCTGATTTTTCTTTGGTCAGAATGATTTAACAATCTAATGTATTCATTTATCAAAACATACTTAAAATGCGGTATGTGTGGGAGTAACCTTTAGAGCTGTGTCCAGTTGGTGAAATGCCAGTAGCTCAAAAGGTTGCCAGTGTGGTGGCCAGAGACTAGTGAGCATCTTTATGGTTGACCTTTACTATAAGACACTCAATTCTTTCAAGTGCCGGGCTACACGCTCACTTAAATAATACAACACCACTCCAGTGTGCCAAGACATTTAGGTGACAAAAGTAAACAACACCAAGAGATTGATCTTGCCGTCTGTTGCCAACTTTTCTCTCTCTCTCCCTCCATGATTGAAGGAGGATGATTGCTCACGAGATAAAAATATCTCAGAGAACTGGAGACGCGGTGTCTACACATTATTCCCACTGCGGAGGAGAGAAAGTGACTGACTGCACTGACTAGGGTGCTATAGCTAATTATCGCCATATATTTTTAACTCCTGAAAAATTATCACAAACAGTGACAAGACACTCGATGTCCTGTACTGTACCAAGCTTCCTAATGTCAAATCCAAGGGAGAAGTGTAAGGTCGAGCATCAAACATGGATGTTGGCACAAAACTTTTACGAAAAATGGGGGATGACATTTTAAGAGGGCTAAAATGTCTGCTGAGAACAACTTCGGGACATTAACTTGGCGTGCCAAGATACTGGGTAGTCAATCCAAGTAACTCAATGCTTTTTTGCCTGATGCAGTGCATGCATTTCTCGTTGAAAAATGTATCTCATCTGGCCCAGCTGGAGGACAGGCACCCAGATGTGAGAGGAGGAGAGGAGAAAAGGAGATCTGGACAAGGAGGAGAGTTGTGAAAGGTTGTTACACAGGATGCCCCTACACCCTTGACTCTCTGGGACACAGAAAAGTCCTAACACTCTTCTTTAAAAAACAAACAATTTTTACCCCCTTTTCTCCCCAATTTTGTGGTATCCAATAGTAACTACTAACAATCTTGTCTCATCGCTACAACTCCCATACGGGCTCGGGGGAGATGAAGGTCAAAAGCCATGCATCCTCCGAAACACAACCCAACCAAGCCACACTGCTTCTTAACACAGCACGCATTCAGCCACACCAAGGTTTCAGGGGAAACAGTGTGCACCTGGTGACTCTGGTTAGCATGCACTGCGCCCAGCCTGCCACAGGACTCACTAGTGCAAGATGGGACAAGGATATCCCTACCAGCCAAACCCTCCCTAACCCAGACAACGCTAGGCCAATTGTGTGTCACCCCATGGACCTCCCGGTCACGGCTGGCTGCAACAGAGCCTGGGCATGGTGGCACAGCTAGCACTGCAATGCAGTGCCCTAGACCACTGCGCCACCAGGGAGGCCTCCTAACACTCTTTAAGTGCATTTTCCCACCTATTCTGATGTGTGAGTATACACGGAGAGCACTGTGTTGCGTGTGTTTTTCCTGTGTGTGTTTGTGTTTCTCTGCATGTGTTTGACTGTGCATGTGTCTCTATCTCTGCCTGTGTATATGTGTGCACTTCAACGCTTTTCACCCCTGGACTTTTTCACCTCTCGTTAAGTAATATGTGAGGAAAGCATGGATCCACATCGACTCAAGTAGTCGGAGGCGTTTCATGTTTTAATGGCTATCCAGCACTGCTTACTGATGAGCTGACGCCGCGGTAGGCCTGAAACGAAGGTAGTTTCATTACCCCATCTGACTTAAACATGGGATATTGGCAGTTGCCTTTAATAACAGATGTATCCAGAGCGGATGTCTGAATTGACAAGCTTTTTGGGAAGGATCAGTCTGGTGATGTGCTTACTGCTCGTGGACTAACAACTCAATAGCCAGAGGGCATTGGCACTCACAAACTGAGAAAAATGGGAGGAATGGGAATGGGAGGAAAATGGGTTTGGTAACACTTCACTTGAGTCATTAGCACTTGCCAGCTGTGGCCAAAGTGTTAACCCACCTGGCTAGGCTATAACTGTGTCATAACTATGAGGAAAATGGTATCACATATTCTCTTGACATTCTCGACATCTCTTATCACCATTATGCTATACGTAATGTATGTAATTATGCTGTAATCTGATAAGTAACATGTAATGTTTATGCAAACCTTTGAGGTTTAAAACTCTGTCTGTAACACACACATCGTCTTAATTGGTGAATCACCAACATATGCCATCTCTTCTGCCACAGACTGAAAGAGAAGGCGATGTCTGTGCTGAAACAACATGGCCGCCACTGAGTTTATCTGCATGCTAGCTTCACACATTAATCATTTCTTCACCGTGAATTATGCAAATCTGGCTGATCCGATTAACAAACAATATTCTCACTGTTCTAACTATGTTAGATAGTGTGGGATGTGGAAATGTAATAATATCACATTTTCATGTTGGTATAGCCGAGGAGAGGACATTAGGGCGGACAATTGTCTAAGCTCTATGTGGTTGCTGTGTCTGAATATTTTACTCAGATAATTGAGCCAGCCGATGCATTTAATAACAAACACACCGAGATTTTTTTTAAAGTCCTTTGTAACTCAGTTGAATGAGCATGGTGCTTGTACCGCCAGGGTATTGGATTTGATTCCCAGGACCCAGCATCCATATGTAAAATGTATGCTTTAGATAAAAGCATCTGCTAAATGGCGTATATATAAAACTAGCAGACGTTGCTCTATTTTTTCAGATAGTCGAGAAGACAAACAATTTGATGTTCAGTGTATTATAAACTGGATGGTTCGATCCCTGAATGCTGATTGGCTGAGAGCCGTGGTATATCAGACCGTACACCACGGGTATGACAAAACAAGTAGCTTTTACTGCTCTAATTACATTGGTAACCAGTTTATAATAGCAATAAGGCACCTCGGGGGGTTGTGGTATATGGCCAAAATACCATGGCTAAGGGCCGCATCCAGGCACTCTATGTTGCGTCGTGCGTAAGAACAGCCCATAACCGTGGTATATTGGCCTTATACCCCCCCCCCCCCCGGCCTTTTTGCTTAAATACAATTCTGTTTTCCCAAGAAGCACGACCACCCTCTGCAAAGAAACTCCAATTACCCCAGAGTGATGAGACAGCCTGGCTCCACTGGAGCAGCCGGTGATCAGGACCCTTAATGTAGGAAATCACAGAGAGGAGGATGGGTCTCCATATTCACTGAAGTTTTTTCTAATAAAATCACATTTTATTGGTCACATACACATGATTAGCAGATGTTATTGTGGATGTAGCGAAATGCTTGTGCTTCTAGCTCCGACAGTGCAGTCATATCTAACAAGTGCATCAAAAACTGGGACTGAGAGACTTACAAACAGCTTCTATCTCAAGGCCATCAGACTGCTAAACAGCAATCACTAACTCAGAGAGGCTGATGCCGACATTGAGACCAATTACTGGCCTCTTTATACAATGCATTCTAAATCATGTCACTTTAATAATGTTTACATGTCTTACTTTACTCATATCACATGTATATACAGTATTTTACACCATCTATTATACCTTGCCTATGCCGCTCGGCTATCGCTCATCCATATACTTACATGTACATATTCTCATTCAGCCCTTTAGATTTGTGTGTATTAGGTAGTTGTTGGGGAATTGTTTGATTACTTGTTAGATATTACTGCACTGTCAGAACTATAAGCACAAGCTTTTTGCTACGCTCGCATTAACATCCATGTGTATGTGACAAACAAGATTTGATTTGAAGTAATATCTAACAAATTACACAACATACACACAAGTCTAATTAGGAATTAATTAAGACTATATACATATGGACGAGCGATATCAGAGTGGAACGGGACTAAGATACAGTAGAATAGTATAGAAAAAACAGTATATACAGTGCCTTGCGAAAGTATTCGGCCCCCTTGAACTTTGCGACCTTTTGCCACATTTCAGGCTTCAAACATAAAGATATAAAACAGTATTTTTTTGTGAAGAATCAACAACAAGTGGGACACAATCATGAAGTGGAACGACATTTATTGGATATTTCAAACTTTTTTAACAAATCAAAAACTGAAAAATTGGGCACAAGCATTTCACTATGCTCGCAATAGCATCTGCTAGCCATGTGTATGTGACCAACACAATTTGATTTGATTTGGAGCAGCCGGTGATCAGGTCCCTTAATGTAGGAAATCACAGAGAGCAGGAGGAGCCTCGACATACAGTCTCTACTCACTAAAATTTGTCTGCTCCATTTTTTTTCTTTACTGAACTTATCTTCATCGAATTGATTAACTGGTATGGGACTCCGAGGTTGTCCTATGGACACCTTACTCTGGAGCTTCTTAGTTATTCACTGGTGTTCCTTTGTTTGTCATTGGAGTTCAATTGAACTCACCAGAGTTCCTTCCCTCCAGGCAAAAATTGGTTGATTAACTGATACCCTTTTCACACTTTTAAGTTAAGCCGAGCCAAGCTGTACCGTGTTACCCTGGTCACTCATGCAAACCTCGCTGGAACAACTCGTTGAGATTTCATTCTGAATTGGAATGGTTTTCTGAGTTCATTATTGTTAGGAATCCTTCTATACACAATACACTCGATCAAGTCATCCTCCTTCGCTATTGTTCCAACCGAAATCACGGACTTGTCCCCTTTCACGTTGACGTCCACCTTTAGACAAGGTTCTCATGACATATTCCATCAGGTCGACGGCCAAGGGAAGTGATCGTAATGGAATTCCTGTCAGCTTCGCGCGTCATGGACTCCCTGTCTACAGAATCATCTTTGATGAGTTACAGGTTCGGTTTCAAATGGTATTCTTTACCCTTTACAGTGCATTTGACCAGGACCCACAGGGTTCTGTTCAAAAGCAGTGCAATATATAGGGAATTTGGAACGCTCTGTGAGAAAGACATTATTTGGCCTTTGACACGATACTCGTCCGTTGCTCGGTTGTGTTGTGATGAGATCTTGTTGTATCTACTCTGTACTGTACTGGGGGGAGTGGGGGGAGTTTTATAGGTGAAGTAGGCTCGGAGCTGACATGACATGTTATTTCTCGACAACCCAGCCACACAGAGCAATAATTGAAAAATCAATTTCTGACAGTTAATCTTCTGTGCGTAAACTAGCTAAATTTGTTTGCTCTTCTACGTGTGCCGTGGGTCTGTGACGTTGAGAGAGAAAAAACTATTACATTGCCTAAAAAGCTTTTGGGAAACTCAGTCCTGTACAATTGATTAGGATGAATAGGATTTGCTCTCTGCATAATTATCCATACAAATAAGAATTATCATAACCTACTGTCACATATTGTCATAAAAAGTGTACTTCAAGGTGCTATAGAGTCAATTATATGAATCTAAAAGGTGCAAAAAAAAATCTACAATTAGGACAAAACATTTGTATGGTGCTAAAATGTTTATTTTTTTGAGTATGTGATGTGTGATATAGAGTGAGAGAGAAGAAGGAGCAAAGATGGAGGGAGGGGAAGAGTAAAGTGTGTGAGTTTGTTTGCTTTAGACTAGCGTGTTCCCAGCTATGGGGATTAGGCTGAGAAGTGGAGCGAAAAGGACAATAATGAAGTTGAGCAGCTGAAGGAGAGAAAGACAGAGAGAGAGAAAGAGAGCGAGAGGGGGAGATAGGGAGAGAGACCCTACCAGCAAAGTGCAGGAATGGGATTTATAGTATAATCCCACATCCTGACTTCCATGTCACTTCTCTCTGACTACCTCCCATGGAATGTTTGTATTTCATGACCTTCACTACTGCAGGGGTTTGTGCGTGTCCACTTAGCTACAGAGGTGAAGCTGACATGTTTTTACCAGAACAATAAATCAATCCCGGATTGAGATGATATATTGCTAAACTTGTTGTTGTGGTATGTTGAATGTTTGGGTGTTAACTGTTATATGTCAGTGCAGCTGGGCCCATGGGGAAAAAAATCTGTTGCTCACTCGGATATCCTCCAGATCTTTTGAGACTACCTCGAGCTTCTCAATTTTGAATCATTCTGTGACCGTTTGTGTCTGGGTTATTGCTCCTAAAGGCCCCTTAGGAGAAATATTGATGTGAAGTTAGAGACTTCTATGAGACATACAGTGGGGAGAACAAGTATTTGATACACTGCCGATTTTGCAGGTTTTCCTACTTACAAAGCATGTAAAGGTCTGTAATTTGTCATAGGTACACTTCAACTGTGAGAGACGGAATCTAAAGCAAAAATCCAGATAATCACATGGTATGATTTTTAAGTAATTAATTTGCATTTTATGCAGGTCGTTGTCCTGTTGCATCATCCAACTTCTTTTGGGTTTCAATTGGAGGAAAGATAGCCTTACATTCTCCTGCAAAATGTCATGATAAACATGGGAAATACTTTTTTAGTCGATGATAGCGCAAGCTGTCCAGGCCCTGAGGCAGCAAAGCAGCCCCAAACCATCATGCTCCCTCCACCATACTTTACAATTGTGATGAGGTTTTGATGTTGGTGTGCTGTGCCTTTTTTCTCCACACGCAGTGTTGTGTGTTCCTTCCAAACATCTCAACTTTAGTTTAATCTGTCATCAGAATATGTTGCCAGAAGCACTGTGGAACATCCAGGTGCTCTTTTGCAAACTTCAGATGCAGCAATGTTTTTTTGGACAGCATTGGCTTCTTCCATGGTCTCCTCCCATGAACACCATTCACGCTTTTTCAGTTCTGCCCACAAATGTTTTATGGGATTGAGGTCAGGGCTTTGTGATGGCCACTCAAATACCTTGACTTTGTTGTCCTTAAGCCATTTACCACAACTTTGGAAATATGCTTGAGGTCATTGTCCATTTGGAAGACCCATTTGCGACCAACTTCCTGACTGATGTCTTGAGATGTTGCTTCAATATATACACATATTTTCCTGCCTCAAATTGACATCTATTTTGTGAAGTGCAGCAGTCCCTCCTGAAGCAAAGCACCCCCACAACATGCTGCTGCCACCCCTGTGCTTCACGGTTGGGATGGTGTTCTTCAGCTTGCAAGCATCCCCATTTTTCCTCCAAACATAACGATGGTCATTATGGCCAAACAGTTCTATTTTTGATTCATCAGACCAGAGGACATTTCTCCAAAAAGTACGATCTTTGTCCCCATATGCAGTTGCAAACTGTAGTCTGGCTTTTTCATGGCGGTTTTGGAGCAGTGACTCCTTCCTTGCTGAGCGGCCTTTCAGGTTAGGTCAATATAGGACTTGTTTTACTGTGGATATAGATACTTTTGTACTTGTTTCCTCCAGCATCTTCACAAGGTCCTTTGCTGTTGTTCTGGGATTGATTTGCACTTTTCTCACCAAAGTACATTCATCTCTAGGAGACTGAACGCGTCTCCTTTCTGAGCGGTATGACGGCTGCGTGGTCCCATGGTGTTTATACTTGTGTACTATTGTTTGTAGAGATGAACGTGGTATCTTCAGGCATTTGGAAATTGCTACCAAGAATAAACCAGACTTGTGGAGGTCTATACATTTTTTCCTGAGGTCTTGGCTGATTTCTTATGATTTTTTCCATGATGTCAAGCAAAGAGGCACTGCGTTGGAAGGTAGGCATTGAAATACATCCACAGGTACACCTCCAATTGACTCTAATTATGTCAATTAGCCTATCAGAAGCTTCTAAAGCCATGTTATCATTTTCTGGAATTTTCCAAGCTGTTTAAAGGCACAGTCAGCGTGGTGTATGTACACTTCTGACCCACTGGAATTGTGATAGGGTGCATTATAGGTGAAATAATCAGTCTCTAAACAACTGTTGGAAAAATGACTTGTGTCATGCACAAAGTAGATGTCCTAACCAACTTGTCAAAACTATAGTTTGGTGGCTAGGTGTCCCGCTTGCTTCCGGTGAAACTGGGGTGTTCACAATTCAAATAAATAATCATAAAAATGATGGATATTAAACATATGTACATACAAGTGTCTTACATTGGTTGAAAGTTTAAATTATTGTTAATCTGTCCAATACAGTAGGCTTTACAGCGAATGCATGCAATGCGATTGTTTGAGGATGGCACCCCACATCAAAATATTTTTGTTTCATAAATTCACAAATAGCGATTAAAAATTAATTTACTTTTTGAAAATCTTCCTCTGATTTGTCATCCAAAGGGTCCCAGCTATAACATGTTGTGTCAGCTGTTAGATAAAATCCTTCTTTATATCCCAAAAAGTCAGTGTATTTGGCGCCATCGATTTCAGTAATCCGCTCGTTCAACATGCCAAGATAGGAATCTGAAACTCTACCCTTAACTTTGTTTCAACAAGTCAAAATACATGTCTATATAATCCTCTGATAACCTAAAATGTAATTAAACTATAATATTTAATATGAAAAAAAACATGTTTAATAGGAAAGCGATATTAGCAAGTGTGTGTCCTATTCGTCTCGTGCGCATACACGAATTTCCAAGACTGTATCCCTGTAGTAAAACTCATTATTCTTCCTCGTTTTGGAAGAAACAAGCCTGAAACCTTGAACAAAGATTACTGACACCCAGTGGAAGCCATATGATTTGCATACTGGGAGCTATATTACATTTCTTCTCTATACGTTCTATTGGAAGAGTATGAGCTCTCAAAAAAAACAATTTCTGGTTGTTTTTTCTTTGGGATTTTCTCCTACCATATCTATTGTGTTATAGTCTCCTACATTATTTTAACTTTTCTAAAGTTTCAAAGTGTCTTCTTTCCAATGTTACCAATTATATGCATACCCTGGCTTCAGGGTCTGAGCAACAGGCAGTTTACTTTGGGCACATCAGTCAGTTGGAAATTGAGAAAAAAGACCCAAGCCCTAACTTAACAAGACATTTGTGGAGTGGTTGAAAAACAAGTTTTGATGACTCCAACCTAAGTGTATGTAAACTTCTGACTTCAACTGTATGTTCTTTGAAATAAACGTGAAACAGTATATGCCCTGGTTGATTAGCTAGTTGCCAGGGAACAAATAGATATGGTTTTTCCAGGGAGCTCTTCTTACAAAAGTTGTGTCAGTGTTTGCAAGAACTAACTAAGTACTTAAAATAGCTTTATCTGTTTGTATTAGTAATGTAAGTTTATCACATAATATACTTCAGACGAGACCCCCAGGCATATTGCATTCCAATATAATGTTAGCCTAGCTGGTAGCCTGATTATTTTGTATTTGATATGCATGTCTTTATGCACAACAACACCCCTAGTATTTCAGCATATGTGTGTACTGTTTATAAGGGACAACATTCCTAACTATTTTATTTGGTAATGCATATTAGTATTGCATCTTTAATCTTTATAAGATGTGTTAGGCCTACACATTGTAGCACTGGGCTAGCAGCAATTAGCTGTATCTGTATTGAATGATATTGGAGACTCAAAATGACAAGACCAGAGCCTGGAAGCCGATGGAGAAGAAAGATGAATAAAGACAACGCTGGGTCACTTAATGCTGTGCAGCAAGCTTGGGCCCAACTAGTCAAGCAGTATGTTAAGTGGGGGAGTATTTGCTACCTCTGTAGTCAAACAATTTTGTATAAGTCGGGAATTAGCTAGGTGCAGGTTTTTCTTTGCTGCAAGATACTGTAACACATGGTACCTGCTTCCATGTTGTGCCCTATTGGAAACCCCTGGAAACACGGTTTTTATTGCCCTTGAGCATGTTTTGGGCAAAATAGTTTTCCTTGACTTGACATCTATGCCCAGTATTGAGATGTTTATGCAAATATGTTTCTAGTACAAGAGGGTGCTACTATAAAACATAGGAAGTGTAATAACAATGTATAACTTACTTAAATATTGTTCATCCATCGTGCTGTCCTGATGAGGCGGGTGTGTTCTGTCCTGATGGGGCAGGTGTGTTCTGTCCTGATGGGGCAGGTGTGTTCTGTGCTGAAGGGGCAGGTTTGTTCCGTCCTGATGGGGCGGGTGTGTTCTGTCCTGATGGGGCAGGTGTGTTCTGTGCTGATGGGGCAGGTGTGTTCTGTCCTGATGGGGCGGGTGTGTTCTGTCCTTATGGGGCGGGTGTGTTTTGTCCTTATGGGGCGGGGGTGTTCTGTCCTTATGGGGCGTGTGTGTTCTGTGCTGATGGGGCGGGTGTGTTCTGTCCTGATGGGGCGGGTGTGTTCTGTCCTGATGGGGCATGTGTGTTCTGTGCTGATGGGGTGGGTGTGTTCTGTCCTTATGGGGCGGGTGTGTTCTGTCCTTATGGGGCGGGTGTGTTCTGTCCTTATGGGGCGTGTGTGTTCTGTGCTGATGGGGCGGGTGTGTTCTGTCCTGATGGGGCGGGTGTGTTCTGTCCTGATGGGGCGGGTGTGTTCTGTCCTGATGGGGCGGGTGTGTTCTGTGCTGATGGGGCAGGTGTGTTCTGTCCTGATGAGGCGGGTGTGTCCTGTCCTGATGGGGCGGGTGTGTTCTGTCCTTATGGGGCGGGTGTGTTCTGTCCTTATGGGGCGGGTGTGTTCTGTCCTGATGGGGCGTGTGTGTTCTGTGCTGATGGGGCGGGTGTGTTCTGTCCTGATGGGGCGGGTGTGTTCTGTCCTGATGGGGCGGGTGTGTTCTGTCCTGATGGGGCGGGTGTGTTCTGTGCTGATGGGGCAGGTGTGTTCTGTCCTGATGAGGCGGGTGTGTCCTGTCCTGATGGGGCGGGTGTGTTCTGTCCTTATGGGGCGGGTGTGTTCTGTCCTTATGGGGCGGGTGTGTTCTGTCCTGATGGGGCGTGTGTGTTCTGTGCTGATGGGGCGGGTGTGTTCTGTCCTGATGAGGCGGGTGTGTTCTGTCCTGATGGGGTGGTTGCGTTCCATTTATGCGGGCACGCTGCAGGGAGTAAAAGTAAAAAAAATATTAAAATGGTGTCAGATATGTTACAATATGGCAGAGCAATGCCACGCCACTCACCTAATGTGTAGTCCTTCTTGGTTTTAAAACCTATTCAGTCTGTCTACAAACAGGCTCTCAAAGTGCTTGATAGGAAGCCCAATAGCCATCATCACTGTTACATCCTCAGAAAGCATGAGCTCCCAAGTTGGGAAAATCTCGTGCAACACACCGACGCATGTCTTGTATTCAAGATCCTAAATGGTCTGCCATGAGAGGTGACTGTATAGTTCCCTTAAGGAAAAGCACCTTTAGTAAATCCGCTTTCTCTGTGAGAGCTTCCCATGTCTGGAATACACTGCCATCAGACACACATAACTGCACCACCTATCACACTTTCACAAAATGTATGAAGACATGGCTAAAGGTCAATCAGATTTGTGAACATAATCCATAGCTGTGTATTGCTGCTTTCCATGTTGTCTGTTGTCTGTCGCTTGTGAGGTGTGGAAACACTTTGTTGCTCTTATGAATTTTGTCTTGCTGCTTTTTGTTCTATGTTGCTCTGTCTGTATGCTATGTCTTTCTTGTCCTATGTTGCTCTGCGTGTGCTCACTGCTCAATGATTGTCTATATTGTAATTGTTTTTAATAACCTGCCCAGGGACTGCGGTTGAAAATTAGCCGGCTGGCTAAAACCGGCACTTTTACTGAAACGTTGATTAAAATGTGCACTGTCCCTGTAAAAATAAAATAAACTCACATTTGAGTGCCCATTTGTCACCTGATTCCTCAGAGGTAAAGAAGAATTCAATCTGTCCATCCTTTATTTGTGGTACATTAGACAGAAAACAGTAAAAATTTTCCTTCCCATAATGCCTTCATGTGAAAGGCCTTCACTGAATGTGGTGAATTGATGCGGCGACAAGCATGTTTTTCAGTTGCAGAGAGGTGCCTTGCCTCCAGCTGAAGTTCACTTGATGCTCCAGTTATGCTTGTTCTCGACTTGTTTCACTGCTTCATCACAAAAGCCGTGGTCATTGGCCATCCTTAGCATAAAAAGCTAAGGCATTAGCTTAGCTTCATGATTTGCGAAATCGCAGGAAATAGCAGCCCTGTAGTTCATAGTGAGATAGGCACAAGATAACAATGTGTAAATACCACTGGGACCTGTATGACATAAATGTAAGACATGTTTGAAATAGAGCATCTCATTGTTCGTATCACATTTAAACTCATTTAAGATCTTGCACGACGCATTCGTCAAGTAGCTAAGACTGAGACAAGAGACAAGAGACACGTGTGAGAGAGTTCCGAGATCTCACACAGCGGTCACTGTGAGACAGATCCGTGTCTACTTCTCGGGAGTGGCAATTGAGATGAATGAGAAGAAATGGACAACATCTCACTTTAGTGTTGACTAGTGCTCTTTTTTTTGTCTAGGAGGTGGACAGAGGTGATAAAAGTGAGCTCACCTTGGATGTTGCTTTCCTATGGGCTAGGTCAGCTGAGACTTGCCACAGAAGAGTGCACACGTACGCACACACACACAAACAGGTTGACATCCTGTAGTATAAAGCATCCAACAATGTGCTCTTTCTCTAGAGATGCTAGCCTCTATAAAGGGCTCAATGTTTAACCCCAAAAAATCTAAGCCGTTGGGGCTTAGCGAAAATATAGAATTGTTTTCAGATTTAACCATAGACCATTCAGTTGTTTGATTTTTAATTTTAGGACCCCTTTAGGTAGAATTTTTTTTAAATACACCACCGTTCAAAATTTTGGGGTCACTTAGAAATGTCCTTGTTTTAGAAATTAAATCGCATTTTATGTCCATTAAAATAACATCAAATTGATCAGAAATATAGTGTAGACATTGTTAATGTTGTAAATGACTATTGTAGCTGGAAACGGCAGATTTTTTATGGAATATATATAAATATACATTTTTAGATGCTCATTATCAGCAACCCTCACTCCTGTGTTCCAATGGTGTGTTGTGATAGCTAATCCAAGTTTATCATTTTAAAATGATAATTGATCATGAGAAAACACTTTTGCAATTATGTTAGCTCAGCTGAAAACTGTTGTTCTGATTAAAGAAACAATACAACTGGCCTTCTTTAGACTAGTTGAGTATCTGGAGCATCAGCATTTGTGGGTTCGATTACAGGCTCAAAATGGGCCGGAACAAATAACTTTCTTCTGAAACTCATCGGTCTGTTCTTGTTCAGAGAAATGAAGGCTATTCCATGCGAGAAATTGCCAAGAAACTAAGGATCTTGTACAACACTGTGTTCTACTCCCTTCACAGAAAAACACAAACGGTCTCTAACCAGAAAAGAAAGAGGAGTAGGAGGCCCCGGTGCACAACTTAGCAAGAGGACAAGTACATTAGAGTGTCTAGTTTGAGAAACAGACGTCTCACAAGTCCTCAACTGGCAGCTTCATTAAATAGTACCTGCAAAACACCAGTCTCAATGTCAACAGTGAAAAGGCAACTCCTGGATGCTGGCCTTCTAGGCAGAGTTGCAAAGAAAAAGCCATATTAGACTGGCCAATAAAAATAAAATATTAAAATGGGCAAAAGAACACAGACACTGGACAGAGGAACTCTGCCTAGAAGCCCAGCATCCCTGAGTCGCCACTTCACTGGTCTGACAAACACTACTGTAGGTCCACAACTTTCCACCGAAGATGCGGAAGGCCGACATAGGCGGATGCGGTGGATTGAGACCCATACAAAAAACAGATATCTAGCTTAAACTGTCAGATTTTTATGTTTAAAAAAAATTATATTACTTAGATTGGCACACGTGGTTCAATAGACTTTTATTAACAAGCTGATTTAAGTTTGTGTGTGTGTGTGTGTCAGGGTTGGGCTCAATTCGAAATAAAGGCAGTCAGTTCAGAAATTAAACTAATTGAATAGTCGAAGGGCATTTATTTTCAATGACTTCTCAATAAACTGAAAAGTTTAAGCAATTTATTTCAAAAGCTTTTGAATTTCTGAATTTTAAATTCAAATCACTTCCTGAATTGACTGCCTTCAATTCAAAATGAGCCCAACCCTGTTGTGTACAGTATACACCCGTGTGTGTGTGTCTATCTGTGCCTGCATCTGTGTGTGCCTGGTCTTGTGCATACATCTGTGCGTGAGTGCATCCGTGTGCGAGTGTGTGCGTGCATGTGCATCTGTGGGTGACTGAATCTGTGGGCGTGTGTAGTGCCTGCTCATGTAACCAGTGTGAAATAGCTAGCTAATTAGCGGTGCGCCCTAGTAGCCTTTCAATCGGTGAAGTTACCCGCTCTGAGACCTTGATGTTGTTGTTTCCCTTGCTCTGCAATGGCCAGGCTTTTGCTGAGTGATAGATAACGATGCCTCATGAGAGGCTGTTGTTGAGGTGTGAAGAGGGTCCCCGGTTCAAGCCCAGGTTGGGGCAAGGAGAGGGATGGAAGCAATACTCTTACACTCAGCCAGCACACTGACATTGCCAACAACATCACATCTAACATCTTTAGCTACGTCCCGAGCTCACTGACATTGCACTTGAAAAGAGCAAGGAAACAAATGATGTTGATCTCCATCTGTTGATGGAGACTACAGTGGCCGTGGAGAGGTGAAATTGTTTCTGATATGTAATGTTTCGTTAGAAATTTTGGAGTGTCCATTGGTTATCCACAAAATTCTGGTAACTTGCTCAACCTAAAATGTCATTTTAGTGGGGGTAATTCTCAGCTGGAGGATTTCCACAATCAGGAGTGAATAAGCAGGAAATCCAAAACCACCACCCAGGATTTATGGGAAAACCTAGGAATTTTGGGAAACTTACCATTATAGGTAAGCCTATAAGGCCTAGGTAAGGTGGAGTGTGGCCACAAACACTGTTTTCTGCTTCAATGCATGACAAGAAGTATGAAATGCGTATGTACTTTTTATGAATGCGGTTTTGAATGCGAGTCCTGAGGAGTCCTGATGAATGTACCCCTTCAAGAAAAGGGTTAAAAAATATCTGCAACCTTCAATTGAAACAGCACAGTAAAGCTTTCTGTGACCGTTTGCCTTAATGTTCATCGACTTGATGAATAACGACTGAGTGTACAAAACATTGGGAACACCTGCTCTTTCATGACATTGACTGACCAGCTAAAAACTATGATCCCTTACTGATGTCACTTGTTCATTTTTTAACCAGGCAAGTAAGTTAAGAACAAACTCTTATTTACAATGACAGCCTAGGAACAGTGGGTTCTTTGTCTTGTTCGGGGGCAGAACGGCAGATGTTGACCTTGTCAGCTCTGGGATTCGATCTAGCAACCTTTCGGTTACTTGCCCAATGCGCTAACCACTAATTGCACTCAGTGTAGATGAAGGGGATGGGACAGGTTAAAGAAAGATTTTTAAGCCTTGAGACAACTGGGACATAGATTGTGTATGTGTACCGTTACGCCAATGGGCAAGACAAAATATTTAAATGCCTTTGAATAGGGTATGGTACTGGTTTGAGTGGGTCAAGAACTGCAACGCAGCTGGGTTTTTCATGCCCAACCGTTACCTGTGTGTATCAAGAATGGTCCACCACCCAAGGACATCCAGCCAACTTGTCAAAACTGTGGGAAGCATTGGAGTCAAAATGGGCCAGCATCCCAGTCGAACGCTTTCGACACCTTATAGAGTCCATGCCCCCGACGAATTGAGGCTGTTCTGAGGGCAAAAGGTGGTGCAACTCAATATTAGGAAGGTGTTCCTAATGTTTTGTACACTCAGTGTAGATTGGTTCAATATGCAGCGTGCAAACTGAAGGGCTTATCTTCTGTGAAAATGCAACAATGCAGCTTGCAGGAGGACGCGTCTAGAGAATACTTTGTGTACGTACCAAGCCGCTTGCATCTCAAATGGCACTCTATTCTCTACATAGTGCACTACTTTTGACCAGAACCATATGGGTCCTAGTCAAAGTAGTGAGCTATATAGTAAATAGGGTGCCATTTGAGATGCAAGCGGCTTGTCTCAAACAACCTCCATGTGTGCCTTGACGGAAAGCCAACATCTTTTAGCCAAATGCTCCCTCTGGAAAGCATCCAAAAACTCTACAGCAAACAAAAGGCTTGTTTTTTGCAGTCAGATGAACATGGTGTGTGACAGTGTGTGAATCCAGACATGCTTTTAAATCCGCTCAATTGTTATAAAGAGCTAGCCACGTCCCAAAAAATGGTTGAAAATCTCTTGGTGTCCTTTTTTAGTTCAATTGACCAAAAACTGTCTTAGAGGACATCTCATGGACAGGCTGTGTACCAACGTCTTGCTCTTATTTACTGTTAAAGTATGTTTCCTCCCATACAGTTTCACTCCATTAAGTTCTTTGCTATTCTTAAAAAGTGGTGCATATGTTGACAGGGACGTTCATGTGGAACTGAACGATTCACCTTGAGAGTTTATGAAGTGGTAAATTGTTAGACAAGGGTTTCATAGAGGTAAAGGACTAAGCTGTGGCATGGCAGAATGCCCGCGCCCTTGACCATTAGGAGACCGAGAGGATACAATCTCAATTAGACAAGGAATTAATTAAAAATGTAATATATCAAATTTAATTAAGATTATGTACTTGATGTTGCCCTTGGTTGTACATATCTATTCCTACTGTAGCCTTTAAGAGGCCAAGATGGCGGCGCAGTAGGACGTGTATATCTGTCTTATCCCTTGTAAATTGCTGGTATTTTTTGTGTATATCTTAATCTCACTTTCTGTACGAACTAAATATACTTTCCTGCCACCCGCATCACCCAATGTGGTACGGATCTGCAATTTTTATTCCTTATAACTGGAATTTCTATCAGGAGCTAGCCAGCTAACTAGCTACTAGTCTTTGTGAGCCACGGCTATTCGGCCCCCTAGAACTTTGCGACCTTTTGCCACATTTCAGGCTTCAAACATAAAGATATAAAACTGTATTTTTTTGTGAAGAATCAACAACAAGTGGGACGACATTTATTGGATATTCCAAACCTTTTTAACAAATCAAAAACTGAAAAATTGGGCGTGCAAAATTATTCAGCCCCTTTACTTTCAGTGCAGCAAACTCTCTCCAGAAGTTCAGTGAGGATCTCTGAATGATCCAATGTTGACCTAAATGACTAATGATGATAAATACAATCCACCTGTGTGTAATCAAGTCTCCGTATAAATGCACCTGCACTGTGATAGTCTCAGAGGTCCGTTAAAAGTGCAGAGAGCATCATGAAGAACAAGGAACACACCAGGCAGGTCCGAGATACTGTTGTGTAGAAGTTTAATGCCGGATTTCGATACAAAAAGATTTCCCAAGCTTTAAACATCCCAAGGAGCACTGTGCAAGCGATAATATTGAAATGGAAGGAGTATCAGACCACTGCAAATCTACCAAGACCTGGCCGTCCCTCTAAACTTTCAGCTCATACAAGGAGAAGACTGATCAGAGATGCAGCCAAGAGGCCCATGATCACTCTGGATGAACTGCAGAGATCTACAGCTGAGGTGGGAGACTCTGTCCATAGGACAACAATCAGTCGTATATTGCACAAATCTGGCCTTTATGGAAGAGTGGCAAGAAGAAAGCCATTTCTTAAAGATATCCATAAAAAGTGTTGTTTAAAGTTTGCCACAAGCCACCTGGGAGACACACCAAACATGTGGAAGAAGGTGCTCTGGTCAGATGAAACCAAAATTGAACTTTTTGGCAACAATGCAAAACGTTATGTTTGGCGTAAAAGCAACACAGCTCATCACCCTGAACACACCAACCCCACTGTCAAACATGGTGGTGGCAGCATCATGGTTTGGGCTTGCTTTTCTTCAGCAGGGACAGGAAAGATGGTTTAAATTTATGGGAAGATGGATGGAGCCAAATACAGGACCATTCTGGAAGAAACCCTGATGGAGTCTGCAAAAGACCTGAGACTGGGATGGAGATTTGTCTTCCAACAAGACAATGATCCAAAACATAAAGCAAAATCTACAATGGAATGGTTCAAAATAAACATATCCAGGTGTTAGAATGGCCAAGTCAAAGTCCAGACCTGAATCCAATCGAGAATCTGTGGAAAGAACTGAAAACTGCTGTTCACAAATGCTCTCCATCCAACCTCACTGAGCTCGAGCTGTTTTGCAAGGAGGAATGGGAAAACAATGTCAGTCTCTCGATGTGCAAAACTGATAGAGACATACCCCAAGCGACTTACAGCTGTAATCGCAGCAAAAGGTGGCGCTACAAAGTATTAACTTAAGGGGGCTGAATAATTTTGCACGCCCAATCTTTCAGTTTTTGATTTGTTAAAAAAGTTTGAAATATCCAATAAATGTCATTCCACTTCATGATTGTGTCCCACTTGTTGTTGATTCTTCACAAAAAATACAGTTTTATATCTTTATGTTTGAAGCCTGAAATGTGGCAAAAGGTCGCAAAGTTCAAGGGGGCAGAATACTTTCGCAAGGCACTGTATATATCTTCAGTTTGTACTGTTAGGTGACCTAAACTGAGATATGCTTAACACCCTGGCCGTCCTACTATCTAAGATAGATGCCCTCAATCTCAACCAAATTATCATGGAATCTACCAGGTATAAACCCAAATCCGTAAACATGGCCACCCTCATAGATATCATCCTGACCAACCTGCCCTGTAAATACACCTCTGCTGTCTTCAATCAGGATCTCAGCACTCACTGCTTCATTGCCTGCATCCGTAATGGGTCCGCGGTCAAACGACCACCCCTAATCACTGTCAAACGCTCCCTAAAACACTTCAGTGAGCAGGCCTTTCTAATCGACCTGGCCCGGGTATCCTGGAAGGATATTGACCTCATTCCGTCAATAGAGGACGCCTGGTTATTCTTTAAAAGTGCTTTCCACTATCTTAAATAAGCATGCCGCATTCAAAAAATGTAGAACCAGGAACAGATATAGCCCTTTCTTCACTCCAGACCTGACTGCCCTTGACCAGCACAAAAACATCTTGTGGCGTACTGCATTAGCATCGAATAGCCCCTGCGATATGCAACTATACAGGGAAGTTAGGAACAAATATACATAGGCAGTTAGGAAAACAAAGGCTAGCTGTTTCAAACAGAAATTTGCATCCTGTAACGCAAACTCCAAAAAGTTTATGGACACTGTAAAGTCCATGGAGAATAAGAGCACATCCTCCCAGCTGCCCACTGCACTGAGGCTAGGAAACACTGTCACCACTGATAAATCCATGATAATTGAGCATTTCAATATGCATTTTTCTGCGGCTGGCCATGCTTTCCACCTGGCTACCCCTACTCCGGCCAACAGCTTTTGCACACCCCACAGCAACTTTCCCAAGCCTGCTCTTTCTCCTTCACCCAAATCCAGATAGCTGATCTTCTGAAAGAGCTGCAATACCTGGACCCCTACAAATCAGCTGGGCTAGACAATCTGGATCCTCTCTTTCTAAAATTATCCAACGCAATTGTTGCAACCCCTATTACTAGCCTGTTCAACCTCTCTTTTGTATCATCTGAGATCCCCAAAGACACTCTAGACCCAAACTGTTACGGACCTATATATATCCTTCCCTGCCTTTCTAAGGTCTTCGAAAGCAAAGTTAACAAACAGATCACTGACCTTTTCGAATCCCACCATACCTTCTTAGCTATGCAATCTGGTTTCTGAGCTGGTCATGGGTGCACCTCAACCATGCTCAAGGTCCTAAACGATATCATAACCGCCATCGATAAAGTATTGTGCAGCCGTCTTCGTCGACCTGGCCAAGGCTTTCGACTCTGTCAATCACTGCATTCTTATCGGCAGACTCAACAGCCTTGGTTTCTCAAATGACTGCCTCGCTTAGTTCACCAACTACTTCTCAGACAGTGTTCAGTGTCAAATCTGAGGGCCTGTTGTCCGGAACTCTGGCAGTTTCTATGGGGGTTCCACAGGGTTCAATTCTCGGGCCGACTCTTTTCTCTGTATGCATCAATGATGTTGCTCTTGCTACTGGTGATTCTCAGATCCACCTCTGTGCAGATGACACCATTCTGTTTACTTCTGGCCCTTCTTTGGACACTGTGTTAACTAACCTCCAGCTTCAATGCCATACAACTCTCCTTCCGTGGCCTCCAACGGCTCTTAAATGGAAGTAAAACTAAATGCATGCTCTTCAACCAATCGCTGCCCGCACCTGCCCGCCCGTCCAGCATCACTACTCTGGACGGTTCTGACTTAGAATATGTGGCCAACTACATACCTAGGTGTCTAGGTAGACTGTAAACTCTCCTTCCAGACTCACATTAAGCATCTCTAATCCAAAATTAAATCTAGAATCAGCTGCCTATTTCACAACAAAGCCTCCTTCACTCATGCTGCCAAACATACCCTTGTAAAACTGACCATCCTACCGGTTCTTGACTTCGGCGAAGTCATTTACAAAATAGCCTCCAACAATCTACTCTGCAAATTGGATGCAGTCTATCACAGTGCCACCCGTTTTGTCACCAAAGGCCCATATACTACCCAACACTACGACCTATATGCTCTCATTCGTTGGCTCTCGCTGCATATTCGTCGCCAAACCCACTGGCTCCAGGTCTTCTATAAGTTATTGCTAGGTAAAGCCCTGCCTTATCTCAGCTCACTGGTCACTATAGCAGCCCCCACCTGTAGCACGCACTCCAGCAGGTATATTTCACTGGTCACCCCTAAAGCCAATTATTCCTTTGTCCTCCTTTCCTTCCAGTTCTCTGCTGCCAATGACTGGAACGAATTGCAAAAATCACTGAAGCTGGAGACATATCTACTTCACTAACTTTAAGCATCAGTTGTCAGAGCAGCTTACAGCTCATTGCACCTGTACATAGCCCATCTGTAAATAGCCCACCCAACTACCTCATCCCCATACTGTTATTTCTTTCCCCTTCACACCCCAGTATCTCTACTTGCACATTCATCCTCTGCACATCTATCACTCAAGTGTTTCATTGCTATATTGTAATTATTTCACCACGATGGCCTATTTATTGCCTATACCTCCCTAATCTTACTTCATTTGCACACACTGTATATAGACTTTTCTATATTGTTATTGACTGTATGTTTTTTTATTCCATGTGTAACTCTGTGTTGTTGTATGTGTCGCACTGCTTTGCTTTATCTTGGCCAGGTCGCAGTTGTAAATGAGAACTTGTTCTCAACTGACCTACCTGGTTTAAAAAAGGTCAAATAAAAAAGGCCGGTGTTGTCACGTTCTGACCATAGTTCTTTTGTGTTTTCTTTGTTTTAGTGTTGGTCAGGACGTGAGCTGAGTGGGCATTCTATGTTTTGTGTTTCTATGTTGGGTTTGTTGTTTGGCCTGATATGGTTCTCAATCAGAGGCAAGTGTTTGTCATTGTCTCTGATTGGGAACCATATTTAGGTAGCCTTTTTTGTGTTGGGTTTTATCAAATCAAATTTATTTATATAGCCCTTCGTACATCAGCTGATATCTCAAAGTGCTGTACAGAAACCCAGCCTAAAACCCCAAACAGCAAGCAATGCAGGTGGAGAAGCACGGTGGCTAGGAAAAACTCCCTAGAAAGGCCAATACCTAGGAAGAAACCTAGAGAGGAACCAGGCTATGTGGGGTGGCCAGTCCTCTTCTGGCTGTGCCGGGTGGAGATTATAACAGAACATGGTCAAGATGTTCAATGTTCATAAATGACCAGCATGGTCGAATAATAATAAGGCAGAACAGTTGAAACTAGAGCAGCAGCACAGTCAGGTGGAAGTTGAAACTGGAGCAGCAGCATGGCCAGGTAGACTGGGGACAGCAAGGAGTCATCATGTCAGGTAGTCCTGGGGCATGGTCCTAGGGCTCAGGTCAGTTGAAACTGGAACAGCAGCATGGCCAGGTGGACTGGGGACAGCAAGGAGTCATCATGTCAGGTAGTCCTGGGGCATGGTCCTAGGGCTCAGGTCCTCCGAGAGAGAGAAAGAAAGAGAGAAGGAGAGAATTAGAGAACGCACACTTAGATTCACACAGGACACCGAATAGGACAGGAGAAGTACTCCAGATATAACAAACTGACCCCAGCCCCCCGACACATAAACTACTGCAGCATAAATACTGGAGGCTGAGACAGGAGGGGTCAGGAGACACTGTGGCCCCATCCGAGGACACCCCCGGACAGGGCCAAACAGGAAGGATATAACCCCACCCACTTTGCCAAAGCACAGCCCCCACACCACTAGAGGGATATCTTCAACCACCAACTTACCATCCTGAGACAAGGCTGAGTATAGCCCACAAAGATCTCCGCCACGGCACAACCCAAGGGGGGGGGGGGGGGGGGCGCCAACCCAGACAGGATGACCACAACAGTGAATCAACCCACTCAGGTGACGCACCCCCTCCAGGGACGGCATGAGAGAGCCCCAGCAAGCCAGTGACTCAGCCCCTGTAATAGGGTTAGAGGCAGAGAATCCCAGTGGAAAGAGGGGAACTGGCCAGGCAGAGACAGTGGGTGGTTGTCTTCTGTCTATGCACCAGAAAGGACTGTTTTCACATTTGTTGTTTTGTAGTGTTCTCGTTTATCATCTATATTAAACATGTTGAACACTAACCACGCTGCATTTTGGTCCTCCTCTCCTTCAACGGAGGAAAACCGTTACAGGTGTCCCAGACACCAGATTAAACCTAATACTTGACTATAATGCATGTTCAGTGAAGAGGTTTTCAAGTCCAAAACTAGACTTAATCCGATTCCGGGAACATTGCTCATCATTTTTTAGGTAGATGCGTTTTATTTAAGAATATTTGAGTTGGTAGGTTTAAAACATCTGAAAACTGACTGCAATCCTTCTGAACAAAGGAACTGTATAATACGTGTTTTTAATCAGGGTTGTAATTTAATTCCTTGACTACTTCTCCTTGGGTGATGTACTTGTACTCTTCGAAAGTTGGTTTTACGGTCCATGTTTCACCTCAAAGGCTTTGGTTTGCTCTTTGTCACTCGCTCTCTCTGACTCTCTCTGAGACAAACTGCATCAAATAATTATTGAATATTGTGGACCTACAACAGCTGACATGTCCACCTTGGCTTCCGTTAAATCCTTGTCAAATGAGAAATGAGGATATAAATAGATCTGAACCTATTTTGACAGAAGGTGAACCAACATTTCACAAAAAAAGTATGTTGTATAGATTCTTGATCAAAGCACGCTTGTCTGTTTGTCAGTCTTCATTCCAATCTTAAAGTAAGTAGTAGTTTCCTGTCACAATACAATTTAAATGTGCTAGTATTAGTACAGCTGGCAAAAAATCTTAACAAATAATGAATAACATTTCATATATTTCAAATAACAATTTTTTGGGTTTGAGAGTGGACGTTATTTACGTATAATAAGGGTTACATGGAGAAAATCGTACCTCTTTGAAATGAAAATGGATGGCCATCCCTTCACCCCAAAATATTTTACCCAAATCCTCCATGAACACTTGAAAAAAAATAAAAAAAGTGACCCTCCCCATACCCAAAATAATAAAGTTGATAGCAGAGAACATGCCTACTGTTTACCTTCACAGCACAAAGCCGTCCTTTAAGCATTACATTGCAATGCAGGAATTATTTGATAGTGTGCTTTCCTCACCATGACAATATTTCACTTGTACTTTTTATTAAATTCAAAGTTTTGATCAGCAGGAGATCACTGCTCAGCATAGTGAGTGAGTTTTCTAAAAGGTAAGGGCAAGGCCCTGGCGTTTGGGTGCCCTTAAGGTGCTTCATCAAATGGCAGTCAAAAGGGAGGGCTGGTGGTTTTACGTGTTTCTGGGTCACAGGGAGCACGTGACCTATGCTCCAAGCCTGTTCTTCTGGACTGAATGATTTATTACCTCACTCAGCCTCAAGAACACACTGCCAGCCCAGAGAGCGATGAGGGGAGGGAGACAAAAAGAGAGGAAGAGGAACATAAGTATAACACGATTCGTCTTCCTCTGACGAGGAGTATGAAGGATCGGACCAATATGCAGCGTGGTATGTGTCCATGTTGATAATTTATTAACATTGAACACCAAAAACAAAATAACAAGGAGAATGAAACGAAAACGAAACAGTTCTGTCTGGTGACGACACAGAGACAGAAAATAATCACCCACAACCAAAATGGGGAAAACAGGCTACCCAAGTATGATTCTCAATCAGAGACAACGATCGACACCTGCCTCTGATTGAGAACCATACCAGGCCAAACACATAAATACTATATAGAAAAAAGAACAGACTACCCACCCCAACTCACCCCCTGACCAAACTAACACAAAGACATAAAAGGTGCTAAGGTCAGACTGTGACAATAAGGCAGACAGAGAGGAGAGAGAAGAGAGAGGAGAGAGTCTGAGGTGCATTGGTGAACCTGGTTGGTACTAGGAGAGAGAAAGAGGGAAAGTGGGAGAGAGAGTTCAGAGCAGACCGTCACTCACTTGTTTCTTACACACCATGTTTTTTTTCAGACATTGCAGATTCAATTTAAATGTGTAGAGTGGACATACTTGTCTTTACCATATGGCTGAATATCATGTCATCTCTGTTCATACGATTTCTACCTGGGTCTTCTAAATGCAGAGCGTCTCTGACTATGCCACAGGCGTGTACAATACAATGTGTGATACTGAACGAGTCTAAAGTAGTTAGTAGCCATGCAACTGGGGTCTAAATGAAAACAAGGAATGATTTTAAGGGTTTAAACATTTGATTTGAAGGTATGTTGCTGACTCACAACCAGTGTTGCTGCCTAAATGACGTTGTGCAAATATATCCTTTCCTGTCACGTCGATGTCATTTCGAGTTGTTTTGATTGCCTCTGAGAATAAGTTACAGCTTTCCCGGGTTTAGATGGTTCTTTTCGGGCATGGACAAATAATTATGCACAGCAGCTCAGACCAGAGGTAACTTGCTTAGTTTAAGCTAAGCTTTTGTGTTTTCCCCTCTGGATATTCTCAAATTGAAATGACATTGCTATCCTCTGCCATTTTGTTTTTGCACGTCCTCACAAGAAATTGCACGGTAAACGAGATTAGGAAGAAATAATACGAAAGATGCACGTAGTGAGATTACAATACCAATAGATAATCTCGGAATTAATGAAAACCTTGACCGGTGTTAACTCTACGCTGGAATCTCACAAGGGAACAAGGTATTGAGGGATTTCTATTTGGAACAGCTTATCAGGTTTCTGTATTTCATAGACCGATCTGACATTGGTCTCATTTTTCAATCAGGCAACAAATCCTTGGCAGCGGTAGCCAACCCTGGGAGCAAATCATTGATTGTGGCCTGTGTTCTGATGCTGGTTGCTGAGGCACCTGTAATAAATTGAACACAAAACATTGAAAGATTTGATTTAGAAAACCTTAAATGGCGAATTTCACAAACAGTGGCACCAATAGAACAGCGAGGAAGGTGACCAATTGATTTTAAGTAACTGTGGCCAAAGCACTGCTCGCTATTATAGAGGAATTGATTGGGACTCAGGTCGAGTTAAACCTGTTTCCTCAGAATTGGCAGTAGGCCTGTGTAACGCAGAAGGCGAGTCTGTGATTTGCCAGAAACTATTCCGACTATCCTTCAGGCTTAAACTATTAGTGCTAGCCATTCATGAAATATTGTTTAATTCCGACATTCTGTAACAGCATGACACAAGCTCACACCTACATAAATATACACACTACAAAAGGACACGGACATGCACACAGGCAAGGTTTTTTATTTCATCAAAATATCTCTTGCATTCATCACAGGTAATGTGCACATTCAGTTGACCTGCCACATTTTCATATCAAAATGTATGTGAACAAGGGGCATTTTTCCCCACATACTTCCGTTATGGCAGACCACGTAATGGGAAAGGGATTGAAAAGTCACGTTAGACAATGGCATAGGAACAAGCCCGACATACCATTCACGCCATTTGCAAATATAATGCAGGGGGAGGCCATCTAGGTACAAAGGTACATATGTACATTTCCATTCAAATCCCCTTTGATTACAGTGGCACATAATCATCACTGGCTGTAAATGCTATTATAATAACATGGCCATACCTGATCATCCTGTCTTCATTATACGTCCACTTTGAGTTGGAGTTGTTCAGGGTGACATAGGGAGGGGGTGAAGGAGGGATTCTACAGGTCTCAAGCTAATTCATTTACAAGGGGAAGGAGGACATTTTCTGACGTTTGTCTTGATGGATCATGGATGCTCTTACACCTGAACCTCAAAACTGTAAAATCACACCTCCTACATGTATTCAGTACACCTTTAAATCCTTTGCAGTGCTATCTTGCCTTTCAAATGTTGTTAGGTTTTGACCTGTTTGTAGGTCAGCGTGTAGCATGTTTAAAGAGGTCTCATGACCAGAACATTGATGTGTTGTTTTAGATTGACGGCAATAGCATACACAAAACAAGTAACGATTCAGCTGTTTAGAATGCTTTTGTTTATCATTTTCTCATATAGCCTTTGAAACTTTTCCATATTGTGGAGCCTAATGTATTTCACATATTTTAGGTATCTTCTATATTTTGTTACATGAAAGCCAAACTGTCCATATTCACTTAAAACTGTTGAGGTAAATTCTTCAACAGAATAACTAACCAGTCTTGAAACTGTTATGGTAACTTATTCAACAGAATAACTAACCCCAGTCTTGAAAAGGTTTTCTTTCTCTCTTTGTTTCCTTTTGATTAAGAGGAGCCCTTAGACCTCACTTGACGTCCATAAGTTCATCAGTAGGGCCTCTCTGTAATCGGGAATAAAGTACAAACTTAGTAAGGGCTCCTCTTACTTATTTTTTGAGTACTGTTTTAATGGTACATGTGGAGCGTTCGTCTCAAAACCCAGCAGGGTCGTTTCTTATAAAGGACCTCTATTCATTTCCATGCTTTTTACTCGGGTTTACTGTCTGTATCCTCAGAGTCTTAGGCTCTGTGGGGATTTTACTGTGTGGGTTTTTAAATAAAATACTGCCTTAAGATGTACTCAAGGGGATGTCTGGGCAATCAGACAATTGGAGTGCTCCAGGCAGAAATGACCCACAATCCACAATAGTGGGCACAACACAGACAAAACATTTCCTGTTTAATAATCACACAAGATGTTCTCTTCCGGCATGGAAGTTCATAATCTCTCACAATGACAGTAGGATTGTCAACGTTGTTGTGTATGTCTGATGGTAGAACTGAATCACCGATTTTTTTTAAATAATTCTATTTTGATGCTTTGTTTTGTGCCATTACCACCAGTTGGCTTGACTGTACATTATTCATTGTTAAAGCAATGGCCTTTGGACTAGTTGTTGGAACTTTCCTTCACACTCACCCTCAGGGTATGCATTGTCTATGTTTAAACCTGTCAAATAAAATCATACCGGGACTCCATGTTCTCAGTGAATGATTGACATATTCATCATCACGTCTGAAAAAAGTCTCCACATATCTCACGAGACACAAGACATCAAGTTGTCCCCAAAGGCTATTATTTATGGAATACAATTTTCATTCTTCATTGGGGATGTTGAAATATTGTCACATCTGCTCCTCCCCTCCTGTGTATAACGTCGCCAGAATGCTAACCACCGGTCCTGGGATTCATCATTACGCACACCTGGCACTCATCATTACACACACCTGTTAAGCATTATGATTCACACCTGGACTTCATTACCTTCATCATTTCCTCCCCTATATATATATATGTCACTCCCTTATGTTTTCTCACCAATTGGTATTGTTCTTGTTTACCGGCATGTAGCCTCATGGAATTGTCTCGTTACTGGTTTTGTTGTTTTATTAAATATTTCACCTGCCCCTGCTTCCCGACTCACAGCTCCGTTATTACAAATATTAATACCCTTACTGGCTACTTAACATTCTCAAACAATGTATGTGATTGACATCACTGACAAGAGTGCAAAATAATAAGGGAAACATTTAAAAGGGGAAAAATAAGCTAATACTGAGAACCATATTAGAACTTAGTCATCAATAGAGGTTCAATGGTGTGTGTAACGAATGGCCCCAGTTTTAATTATAGGTTAATGGGAAGCAGTGATTGTTACATCATGAGACAACTCTAACACATTGGCATTCAGATCACGTTTGTTGATCATCGTGTCGAAGACTAATGAAGGAACAATGACTTGTTAGCAGGTGTCTGTACAGAATATTATTGAACTAAAACAAGTTATTGTTAATACAGCTGTGCAGCATTGTAATTTAATATAACTTCTTAGTGATCCCTTCGCGCGCCGATTTGACAACACCCAGTGAAATAGCAGTGTGCCAAATTCAAAACCAAAAATACTCATAATAATAATGAATGAATCATACAAGTGTCATACATCGGTTTAAAGATGAACTTCTTGTTAATCCAGCCACTGTGTCAGATTTCAAAAAGGCTTTACGGCGAAAGCAAACCATGCTAATATCTGAGGACAGCACCCCATCAAATAAACACATGAAAATCACATTTCAACTTTCAAGATTTTTGCTGTGGTCGTCTGCAAAGTTGTTTCCGCAGGTCTCAAAAAGCTAAATTAACATGACACGAGCTGAATTAAAGTATTTTGAGTATACAATGATTGCAATACTCTCAGTGCTCTGTCATTTCACAGAGATACGCATGTTTCGGCATTAACTCGAAAAGTTTATACTAATATATGAAAATATTACATGTCATGTCTCAAAATGGATATATATTTTACCTTATTGTTTTATGTCCTCCGGATTCGAGAAGAAAGATAAGTTCAATGGTGAGCCTGACGGTTAGCCTTAATTCTCAAACAGCATCCAGCCTACATGCTATTTTCCAGATTTTTTTTACCACTTTTTTTCCCTCTGACCTCCAGTCATTTAGTCACCCTAATTTTGGTCCATCCTATAAGGGTAAAAACTCCAATAACTTTTGCACCGATTATGATAGAGGCATGAAGTTTGGACCATTGTTTTTTCTTATTGGATTATATACACAATTAACATTTCACCCATTGGTCAAACATTTTGGTTTTGATTGGACACCTTATAAAACTAACATTTTCTCTCAGCCCCATGGAAAAATGCGTTGAATTGCAGGAAATTAGCTTTAAAAACAGCTTTCAATCCACCATGAGCCTTGTATGATCTTCACAGACCGGCTCCCTGATTGAAGTGGGGACTGTAATGGGAGCGACATAATAGCTGCATCATGTTTGGCTCCCCTCGGGAAGAAATAGCGACATCCATTCCCAAATAATTACAGAGCATCTGCTATAATCAGCTGACCACAGTTGTTAGTAATTCGTTTCGAACGCGTGTGCCTAACGAGCGCCGACACACCACGCAGGAGTCAGCCGGGGCCAAGACCGAAGGACTGAAACCTCCTGGAAGAATAGAAAGGAAAAAGAGCCTTTCCGGCTTGCCACATGATGCTAACTAAGCCTACTGCTAGCAAAGAACCACAAAAGCAATTAACCCAAAGTTAATTAGAAAATTCCCTCTCCTAATTCAAATGGATGAGAGAGTGGTGTTTGTCGGTAATAGTGCAGGACTGCGCAATTATTTTCCATGGAGGGCCACATTAGAATATATTTTTGCCATCGTGTGCCAGAATCATATTACAGGATTATACATCATGTGTATCACTGTGTTGACAGATATTTCTACTGGAAATAATGTCCTGATATGCTACTTATTTGACCTTTTTTTTAACACGCACAGAAATAAACCACATCCATGCTCTCCTTTTGGTAGGTATTTTCATTATTAAACATGCAATGAACTACACAGAGGGAAAGTACACTGTGCATTCAGCACCACGGACAGAACTCTTGTTAACAGGTATGCACAAAAACACAAGAAAGAGAGATTGCTCAACATTACATTTAAACTAGTCAATCAGTGTGAGGAGTGAAGTCTCTGATGGGCATTGACTAGAGGAGTGAAGTCAGGTGTAGTTTCTGACGTCGCTATGTGCAGGATTGCTGAAAGGTGAGAGTCAGTAAGAGATGATCTGTGCCTTGACTTGTTTTACTTCATCACTGAAAATGTCTGTTCACATAGGTTGACCCAAACAGTACAAACATCTTCTAAGCATGACTCCTAATCATTGGAAAGTTTTGTTCATCGAGAGAAGCATATAACCTCATCAGTGACATTGTTTTGAATAGTTCTCCAATCACTACATCAGACTGAAGGTCGATAAGCTCAAGTTGCAGGTCAGTGGGAGTGTTAACCACATTGAAGGTAAAAGGAGAGGTAACCAACGGCATGTCATTTCCCAACACTTTGAAATTGTCAAAACGACGAGAAAACTCACCATTCAAAGCACGCAGCAGCGATGTATACTTCTCCTGCTGGTCATCTGATAGGGAACAGACTAGTAGTGTCAGAAGGTGGGTGAGATTGTTGGCTTCTACTTGGCGGCTCAGGAGGAGTAATTTTCCCTTGAAGTCTTTGACAAGGCTGTACATCTGATGTGCAAAAAGACCCTTCCCTTGTAGTTGGGAATTCAGTGAGGGCCATGATGTCCACTGTGAAGGCAAAATCAGCCAACCATTCTTTATCTTGCAGTTGAGGGAAATCCACGTAATCTCCGACTTCAGGTCCCTCACCCTTTTAAGCACCTTCCCCATACTCAGCCATCTCACGTTTGTGTGGTAGGGGAGATCTGCATGACCCGACTCTGTCTCTTCCAATAGTGAGACAAACTGCCTGTGGTTTAAAGATTTTGCTCTTATCAAGTTTACCACTTTGGTGACTGTATCCACAACAGGTCTCATTTTCAGAACACATTTACAGAGCACCTCCTGATGAATAATGCAATGCAGGAAAATCATTTTCTAATCTGGGTCCAGCTCAGCTACTTGATCTGATGGGTGCCAAGTTTGGGCACCCATCAGTGGGCACCCATACGTGCCAGTCACTTTCTGTCCTCGTGCAGTATTTATTGATAAGTCCTAGATAACTTTTCAAAACTCAGTCCCAGCTCTGCCACAGGGCAGTATTTTAATTTTTGAAAGAAAAAAAACGTTCCCGTAGTAAACAGGATATTTTGTCAGGACAAGATGCTAGAATATGCATATAATTGACAGCTTAGGATAGAAAACACTCTAAAGTTTCCAAAACTGTAAAAATATTGTCTGTGAGTATAAGAGAACTGATGTTGCAGGCGAAAGCCTGAGAAAAATCCAATCCGAAAGTGCCTCATGTTTTGAAAGCGCTACGTTCCAATGCGTCCCTATTGAGCAGTGAATGGGCTATCAACCAGATTACTCTTTCTCCGTATTCCCGAACGTGTCTACAGCATTGTGACGTAGTTTTCTGCATTTATGTTGAAGAATACCCGTAAGCGGCTACATTGCGCAAGTGGTCACCTGATGCTCCCAGAGAGATTCTCGTGTAAAATACAGAGGTAGCCATTACTCCAATCGGTCCTACTGAAAAACGAATTGTCCCGATGGATATATTATTGAATAGATATTTGAAAAACACCTTGAGGATTGATTATAAACAACATTTGCCATGTTTCTGTCGATATTATGGAGCTAATTTGGAATATTTTTCGCAGTTTTCGGGACATTTCTCAGCCAAATGGAGCTATTTCTTTTTTGGAAAAAAGGAACATTTGCTATCTAACTGGGAGTCTCGTGAGTGAAAACATCCGAAGCTCATCAAAGGTAAACGATTTAATTTGATTGCTTTTCTGATTTCCGTGACCAAGTTACCTGCTGCTAGCTGGACATAATGCTATGCTAGGTTATCGATAAACGTACACAAATGCTTGTCTAGCTTTGGCTGTAAAGCATATTTTGAAAATCTGAGATGACAGGGTGATTAACAAAAGGCTAAGCTGTGTCTCAATATATTTCATTTGTGATTCTCATGAATAGGAATATTTTCTAGGAATATTTATGTCCGTTGCGTTATGCTAATTAGTGTCAGGCGATGATTACGCTCCCTCATGCGGGATGGGGAGTCATTAGAGGTTTTAACCTCCTCCAATAAATCTTTCCCTGTGGTTGTGCTCTTCATTGACTGCACTGAAGCAAGCGCCTCTGTCATTTCAAAGTCTGGGGTTACGCCCCGTAAAGAATATCAACAACTGCGCCGTGTCACGTGCATCACCGCTCTCATCCAGGGTCAAGGAGAAATAGGTGACATCCTGTACCTTATCTTTCAACTGTTGTTCCATATTCTCTGCGATGTCCTCAACTCGCAGTGCCACTGTTCATCTTGACAGGGAAACATTTTCAAACAGCTATTTCTTGTTGGGGCAAAGTATTGCTGCAGAGTCAAATAAACTCTCCCTCAGCGAATGTCTTGCTATGTTTTGCAATTTTGTGGGACAGCACATAGCTAGCACTCGCAATTCCGTTGTTTGCTGCATGCAGTTTTGTGAAATGTTTACCAACTGAGAAAGCAACTCTTTTGATGCACAGAAGACATATTCCTGTATTTCTCTGCATGCTTCGTCTGGAAGTGTCGGGACAAATTGCTTTCTTTCAAGACAGCGATGCTCTCTTTGCACACTAACCACACAGCTTTCCCGATACCTCAATAAAGAAATATTTCGATGTCCACTCTTGCTGGAACACCCTACATTCATTGTTTACTTTCCTTATCTTTGAAAAAAAAATTGTGATATTTCTATCTAGCTACTATTTGTAACTGTGAGGTGTGGGTAAGCCTGCCAGTCACTGTCTGTCCTCGTGCAGTAGTTATTTATACGTGCCTTCAAAATAAATGTCCCGCAAGCGGTGGGAGTTAAATCATTACACAAAGGTGGGTATTCATTTGGGCTTTTAAATTGAACAACAAATACGTTCTTCAAAGCTTTAGTATGGCAAATTCTTTATGTGATCTGAGCATTATTCTGCGGGCCATATTGAATCAGGTCGCAGGCCGCATATGGCCCCTGAGCCAACCTTTTTCCCAGGCCTGGTAAAGTGGATGATTTATGACAGGGCCCCTGTAATCACTGCAAGCAGAAGTCTGACTCATTAGAATGGATCACACCTTCATTTGCAACGGAGGATTCTCATAGCCACACATTTTTAAATCAGCTGTGTCCCTTCACAGTGTGTATCCGATTCCTTGCCATGTGCTGTAAGGAAGTATGACAATCCAAATTTAAAAGAAATGTAAACGGTCCAAGCGACTGTGGGCTGTTCAAATATACACACACACGCGCACATTGTCTGGAAAGGATTTCCACATGTTCAAGGGATCCTCTGAAATTCCTAAGAGCTTTGGAAGAATAAGACATCCGCCTACTTTAAAGGCGGTTTTAAAAGCATGTGTTACAGCTCATAGAAATGCTCTTGTCATCATCTTGGGTTAGTTTGAAATGCCTGACATTTTCCAAGGTCACATAGGCTAGTGCTTCTGAGCCAATGTCGAGGGAAAGTAAGACGGACGAGAGCTGTCTTTCAGTAGGTCTGGATAAGGACTGTTAAATGAGATGAGAGAGAGCTCATCGGCCGGCTCCATCCTCTGTACTGCGTGTGTGTGTGTGTGTGTGTTGTTTGCGTCTGTGTGTGCGTGCGTCTGTGTCTGAATCTGTTCCAGTACTGCTGAGAAGCATCTCATGTCATCTCATTTAATTCAACATCCGCGGCACAGTAAACACAGACACACATTTCCAGTCCCACTACTCTAAAGCCCTCCCAATGGCCCACAATTCAATCATATCCTGTCTCCTTCTATGGACTGTTTCGAAATTGAAGTGTCAGTCATGACATCTGTGTGTGTGGTATGTCCACGGACTCCACATAATTCACAAAGAGTGTCAGAGTAGGTGGTGATGTAGGATCAGTTTTGCCTGTTCGATCATATTGAATCAGATTATATGAAAAGTGGGGGACCTGATCTTAAATCAGCTCTACTACTTTGAGACACTTTTTAATGTTTTTGTGGTTGTATTATCTTCATCTAGCTATGGTTCAATTGGAACGGTTACTTTGACAATGAAAACAACAAAAGATAAATTAACACAGTAAGATAGGTGAAGAGGGGAATTTTTCTCTTAGCTGTTTGCTTAGCAGCAGTATTCAAGTCCCAGATGCATCTGACAACATAATATATTTTTTACTCAACTGAGCGATTTCTACTTCTGCTCTGGGCACTGTTTAAAGAGATGAAATGTTCACTTGGTTCCTCTTGGGCAAGCACTCATGTATCACAAGTGATTAAACACAGCCGAAAAGATGCTCAACGGCAACACAGCCAGCCGATAATACGGCAGTTCGCTAGCTGTCAGAAAAACAAATCCAGAGTGCTGAAAGCTGTCTCTGAAGAAATGGCATGTAATTTAAATATGAATACTGGATGTTATCTTGTTGTTTTCTCCCTCCCATCTCGGAAACTTCAGAGGAAACAAACAACATGGGATCCCAAAGGATTCAACGGAAGAGGAAAGAGGTTTCGGGAACTTTAGTGGTTTCTGTGTTAAAAACCTCTTAGAACTACCACTCCCGGATCCGGGAGAATTATCATCAACTGACACTAATTAGCATAATGTAATGGACAAGAAATATTACTAGAAAATATTCATATTCATGAAATCACAAGTGAAATATAGTGAAACACAGCTTAGCCTTTTGTTAATCACCCTGTCATCTCAGATTTTCTAAATATGCTTTATAGCCAAAGCTAGACAAGCATTTGTGTAAGTTTATCGATAGCCTAGCATAGCATTATGTCCAGCTAGCAGTAAGCAACTTGGCCACGAAAATAAGAAAAGCAATCAAATTAACCGTTTACCTTTGAGCTTTGGATGTTTTCACTCACGAGACTCCCAGTTAGACAGCAAATGTTCATTTTGTCCCATAAAGATCATTTTTATAGCCGAAATACCTCCGTTTGTACTTCACGTTTGGTTGAGAAATCCACCGGAAACTGCGGTCACGACAACGCCGAAAAATATTCCAAATTAGATCCATAACATCGACAGAAACATGGCATACGTTTTTAATAATCAATCCTCAAGGTGTTTTTCAAATATCTATTCGATAATATATCAACCGGGACAGGTGGCTTCTTAGTAGGAAAGAGAGAAACAATGGCCGCATTTGTCTATTACGCACAAATCACTCAGAGCCACCAGCTGACCACTGACGCAATGTTGTCGTTCAGGCTCATTTTTCAAAATAAAAGCCTGAAACTATGTATTGTGACACTACACATCAGGGTAGCCATAGAAAAATGAATCTGGTTGATATCCCATTCACTGCTCAATAGGGACGCATAGGAACGCAGATCTTTCTAAATAAGAGTCCCTTCCTGATTGGATTTTTCTCAGGCTTTCGCCTGCAATATCAGTTCTGTTATACTCATAGACAATATTTTTACAGTTTTGGAAACTTTAGAGTGTTTTCTATCCTAAGCTGTCAATTATATGCATATTCTAGCATTTTGTCCTGACAAAAACGTTATTTTTCCAAAAATGAAAATAGTGCCCCCTAGTTTCAAGAGGTTAACTTGTCCCTTTTTCTCCAGTTTTGGCAACCACCTGACCCAAGCCCTTCAAACAAGCCTTAGCTGCATCGGTTTCATCACCGGAGCATACATTTTGAGGAAAAAAGGCCCTCTGTCAAAAGTATCAGAGTAGCTGCACAAGCTACCTCTGAAGATTCCCCCCCCCCCCCCGCCCTTTGCTATTAGCACTTCCTGTGGTGCTAAACATATCTACTTCTTACAGGCGCAGAGTCATAGAGGTGACTGTTCAGGCTTTGACTGTGGATGGATTCAGGGATGACAAATACAGTATCCAATGCTCCCCTTTGCATTGTAAATGTTCCAATGTATTCTTCAGTGAAAGAAACATAATTGTGATGCAGGGAAATAAGGAATGGAAATGTAAGGTGAATTTTCATTCTTTCCTACCTATGTTTTGAATGATCTGTCCTTAAGGATTGTGTTTGTTTGCTGTTGTTGTTGGTTATAATGCATGCAATCGTTCCAGATTGTGTGTCATATTATCAGTGTGAACTATCAAAATAAAGAAAGTCACACACTCCATGTGTAATCTCCGTGTGTAATTGCTGGGAGATTACACATGGAGTGTGTGACTTTCTTTATTTTGATAGTTTATAGTTTATTTGCCGTTAGTCAGCGCCTCCAGACAAACTATTTTTCTGGGTGTGCGCCAGCTCATGTTTTTTTATCTAATATTATCAGCATGAAACAGAACATGTGTGCAATATGAAACGCATTTACAAAATAATCTTCCTTTCATGACAGGGCGAATCTCAACTAACACCTGACGTGGGCTGTAAATATGTGCTCACTGATAAGACAAGTTCTTTAATGTCTGATCCAAGGCAATACGCTATTTTCTCAAGAGACACGCTGCTACTCCTTCACTCCCCCATATGCATTCAATTAGCTCCGGGAAAAAGAAAACGTCTATCAGCCGAGGTTGTGGTAACATCTGCAGATGCAAAGCCATCAGCATTGGTGTGAAGAGATGAGTTGCCTTTTCAAAGGTACTTGCAGTGCTTCAAGCTTTTGTCAGCTTAATATATGAACACATGAAGGAAAATATATATGAAGGGAAATGATGACTGAAAGAAGAAACACAAATGTTACTTTTTTCTATATAGGATACATATATGAATCGGAATAGATTATATTTGCTATTTTAGGTGCACACTGTATAATGGTGAGGTTTCTTATTTTAAGCCCTACTGACATTGTTACAGCCTTGTCTCATTCTTGCCAACCACTATCCAACTCTGACTTCCATTCTCTGCAGCTTCCATTGCATGTAATCAACAACATGTGGATATCCTTATGGGGTCGGGGAATTGCAAGTGAGCATAGCGACTGGTTCATCCCGGTCTTTGCCAGTTCCTGGAAAAATGGATGGAAAAAAAGAGAAACATTGCTTCCATTTTCTCTGTAAGTCGGTGAATGTTTTTGCAGTCACCTCGGAGTCACCTATGACTCTGCACCTGTAAGAAATAGATATGTTTAGCACCACAGGAAGTGCTAATAGCAAATAATGAAACCGTTTTTATATCTCATAAAAGTGATCACGGCGAGGTGTAACTACGTGGGTTCACTGAATGATTCCGCTCAATGCATCGTAAAGTTTCATTTAACAGCGAGCGCTCGAAGCTGCAAACCCCGTCTTCCTGTTTAGCAAACCTTAATTAGGCAAAAGAAAGCCTTTTAAACTGGTCACTGTATCAGGAAAGTGGAAAGAACTTCTTAGGGCTAGGCTTCCTGCTAACGGGACACCTGCCGACAACTGCCGGTGAAATTGGAGCGCACAATTCAAATAAATAATCATAAAAATGGTCACAGTGGTGACCATTTCACATTCCATGTGAATGCTGCTTACTTCCATGTGAATGCTGCTTACTTCCATGTGAATGCTGCTTACTTCCATGTGAATGCTGTTTACTTCCATGTGAATGCTGCTTACTTCCATGTGAATGCTGTTTACTTCCATGTGAATGCTGCTTACTTCCATGTGAATGCTGTTTACTTCCATGTGAATGCTGTTTACTTCCATGTGAATGCTGTTTACTTCCATGTGAATGCTGTTTACTTCCATGTGAATGCTGTTTACTTCCATGTGAATGCTGTTTACTTCCATGTGAATGCTGTTTACTTCCATGTGAATGCTGTTTACTTCCATGTGAATGCTGCTTACTTCCATGTGAATGCTGCTTACTTCCATGTGAATGCTGCTTACTTCCATGTGAATGCTGTTTACTTCCATGTGAATGCTGTTTACTTCCATGTGAATGCTGTTTACTTCCATGTGAATGCTGCTTACTTCCATGTGAATGCTGCTTACTTCCATGTGAATGCTGTTTACTTCCATGTGAATGCTGTTTACTTCCATGTGAATGCTGCTTACTTCCATGTGAATGCTGTTTACTTCCATGTGAATGCTGTTTACTTCAGTGTGAATGTATCATAATGAAGTAAATAAATTTACAACAGATTCACAGAGTCAAAAGCCCTAACAGCAAAGTAAGCTGGCATAGGTGGACACACATTTATCAGGCTACTAGTGGGGACACTGACTGGACACAGTGTTTATTACTAGGGTGACTCAGTGACATCCATCTGAGATGTCTTGACAGGAAGCTGGAGCAAAGACTGTGATTGAATGTGATATAGCGTTATGTGAAGGCATCATGAACAGAGATAAACTCAAAAGTGTGACCGCCATCGACTGGCACATCATGACCTCTCCATCACACGGTTCCATTTCCCATCAGGCAGTGCCTGGGCCTGGAGGCACAGTCTGCCACACAGGTATACCTGTCACTGGGTTAGAGATATGACAGATCTGGTAGCTCAATTACTGGCACTGCCAGTCTAGTGATATCATGTCTTGGGAAAAGGCTCGTTTATCAGAGGTTGGTCCATCCAGCAACCTGTTGCGAACTCCGCGAGTAGCCACTGGTCCAATTATCCAATCTGAAAAGCATCCCGATCTTGGCCCTCATTCAAAACCCAAACCCCCTCTGTAATGGTGACAATTATCCCAACACAGAGAGTGCAATGAGGTTGGGCAATGTGCCACATTGAATTTGTTAGCGGTCTAATTTGGGTTTGGAACTGGTGATGATAGTACGATTTGATAAATGGGTACACCCAGGCCTACTGTTGATCGCTGTGGGTGATGACAGGTAAACACGTCTTAATGATAAATGCAGCCTTTTGAGATCTGGGATCTTCTGATTCTAATTTCACAGGATCTCAAATTAATAATAATAATAATAATAATAATAATAATAATAATAATAATAATTCCATCTTCTCAGTGAACTTTATCAAACTACAGAATAAGCGTTTTTGTAAACATTTCCAGAGATTGAATCCAGGAGCCTTGGGTGAAACGTCTTCATTTGGGATGGCTCAAATACTTGAACTTTTGAATGTGTTATGCAAATGAGCAGAAGTCCTATTCATTTGATCCAGACTCAAATATGTGCAAGGGAATTACATGGATCCATCTTTTGAAAAAAGTACGCGTAAGGTTCTCTTTCCTTTACCATACAACATCTACATTCCTTGAATTCCTTATATTCACAAAGTCCCTTGTTCTTACCAGACCCTTTAATACCATAATGGAGTCAAATCAGACCCTGTACTTCAGAATGGACCTCTCCAATGAAATTGCTCCTCGTATATGTTTCCATCTAAGCACAAGTCCACTTATCGGGACTGCCCCAGCCAGAGATAATGATAATTGTAGGCCGTTCATCCACTCCCTTGATTTCAATCCTGCATCCATTTAATAATAGCTCAGGGCCTGGTTTCCCAAAAGCATCTCAAGGCTAAACTCATCGCTAGAATCTCCGCTTGAAATCGAACTCCTGCATCAATAGCTAAGCGTATCAAACGGCTAAGTGCGTCGTGAGATGCTTTTTTTTTTTAACCCTCCCTCGTCACTTTATACACAGGAGATCTCCGCTAGAAAAAAGTTGACTGCAGCACAAAATTGCCAATTGTCTTTGTCATTGATACAAACGTATAAAACGATGCTTCAAATGAAAACCGAGATGAGTGCATGAAAGTACACTGAACATAAAATATAAACGCAAGATAAAACAATTTGAACAATTTCACTGAGTTACAGTTCATATAAGGCAATCAGTCATTTGAAATAAATTAATTAGGCCCTAATCTATGGGTTTCGCATGACTGGGCAGAGAGGCACCCACTGGGGAGCCAGGGCCAGCCAATCGGAATGAATTTTCCGCAAGAAAGGGCTTTCATACAGACAGAAATACTCCTCCGTTTCATCAGCTGTCCAGGTGGCTGGTCTCAGACGATCCCGGAGTCGAAGAAGCCAGATGTGGAGGTCCTGGGATTTTCCCCCAGGCGTATGTTGGTATTTACAAATGTACAAGATGTTATGAACTCAACATCACACTCAAACCAAGAAATGACTACGGGTGTGGCTAAGGAGTGACGGGGGTGGAGCCCACAGCCTAGACACGTCTCAAGGAACCATGGAAACGTGTGGATCAGCGTAGTCCTGTAGCAGTGGTAAATCTGCATTTAAAAAATAAATAAAAAATGGTGACCAAGTGTAGGACAGCAAAACAATAGCCGAGGATAAGTAAACATCAGTTTATCAGACTAGAAGCATAATCCTCTTTACAAAATGTTGGAACAGTGAAGCACATGTTCACAATAATCCACTTACAGATGTGGCCATCGTACTGTAAATAGCCAGGTCACCTTCAGCAAGATGCAACATTTTAGAACGTTCGGGTAGAAATATGCTATGTAGAACAAATAGGCCTCTCTGACATGTAGAATAAGGAATCGTGATGGCTCTATTGATGACATTTCTATAATGTGGATTTGAAATGGCTCTGTAGTTCACGGTTCATACTACGGTCTGCCATTCTCTGTCCTGAAATGCCTTTACTTTCAGAGCAACCGACTTCTTCAGGATAGGATGCGGCTTGTCCTCAATATATCAGTCAGCGTGATAGGTTTATCTATCGACAACTCTAATGGGCACAGTTCACCTCGCGGTTCACAGAATGCCGCTTCTTTAATAGCTCTTTAATTGTGTTAATGAAAATCACATTTTCCCTCACGGCGGAAAAAGGCGATTAGAATATTGATCTTGGCATTTTACAGAGGGAGGACGTTCCACTTTGATGAATGAGATCCAACCAATATTCAACATCAATGGAACTTATCTTGACTTGACCTCAACTTACTCTCTCTCTCTACTGCCCTCTCTCTATATTGCTCTCTCTCTATATTGCTCTCTCTCTATTGCTCTCTCTCTATTGCTCTCTCTCTATATTGCTCTCTCTCTATTGCTCTCTCTCTACTGCTCTCTCTCTCTACTGCTCTCTCTCTCTACTGCTCTCTCTCTCTATTGCTCTCTCTCTCTACTGCTCTCTCTCTACTGCTCTCTCTCTCTACTGCTCTCTCTCTCTACTGCTCTCTCTCTCTACTGCTCTCTCTCTCTACTGCTCTCTCTCTCTACTGCCCTCTCTCTCTATTGCTCTCTCTCTCTACTGCTCTCTCTCTCTACTGCTCTCTCTCTCTACTGCTCTCTCTCTATTGCCCTCTCTCTCTACTGCTCTCTCTCTCTACTGCTCTCTCTCTCTACTGCTCTCTCTCTCTACTGCTCTCTCTCTCTACTGCTCTCTCTCTATTGCGCTCTCTCTCTCTATTGCTCTCTCTCTCTATTGCTCTCTCTCTCTTGCTCTCTCTCTCTATTGCTCTCTCTCTCTTGCTCTCTCGCTCTTGCTCTCTCTCTCTTGCTCTCTCTCTCTCTTGCTCTCTCTCTATTGCTCTCTCTCTATATTGCTCTCTCTCTCTCTCTTGCTCTCTCTCTCTCTTGCTCTCTCTCTATTGCTCTCTCCCTCTATTGCCCTCTCTCTATTGCTCTCTCTATTGCTCTCTCTATTGCTCTCTCTCTCTATTGCTCTCTCTCTCTATTGCTCTCTCTCTCTATTGCTCTCTCTCTATATTGCTCTCTCTCTCTCTCTTGCTCTCTCTCTCTCTTGCTCTCTCTCTATCGCTCTCTCTCTATTGCTCTCTCTCTATTGCCCTCTCTCTATTGCTCTCTCTCTCTATTGCTCTCTCTCTCTATTGCTCTCTCTCTCTATTGCTCTCTCTCTCTATTGCTCTCTCTATATTGCTCTCTCTCTCTATTGCTCTCTCTCTCTATTGCTCTCTCTCTATATTGCTCTCTCTCTATTGCTCTCTCTCTCTATTGCTCTCTCTCTCTTGCTCTCTCTCTCTATTGCTCTCTCTATATTGCTCTCTCTCTCTATTGCTCTCTCTCTCTATTGCTCTCTCTCTATATTGCTCTCTCTCTATTGCCCTCTCTCTCTACTGCTCTCTCTCTACTGCTCTCTCTCTCTACTGCTCTCTCTCTCTACTGCTCTCTCTCTCTCTTGCTCTCTCTCTATTGCGCTCTCTCTCTCTATTGCTCTCTCTCTCTCTTGCTCTCTCTCTCTATTGCTCTCTCTCTTGCTCTCTCTCTCTTGCTCTCTCTCTCTATTGCTCTCTCTCTCTATTGCTCTCTCTCTCTATTGCCCTCTCTCTATTGCTCTCTCTATTGCTCTCTCTCTCTATTGCTCTCTCTCTCTATTGCTCTCTCTCTCTCTCGCTCTCTCTCTATTGCTCTCTCTCTATTGCTCTCTCTCTCTATTGCTCTCTCTCTCTACTGCTCTCTCTCTACTGCTCTCTCTCTCTATTGTTCTCTCTCTCTACTGCTCTCTCTCTCTACTGCTCTCTCTCTCTACTGCTCTCTCTCTATTGCCCTCTCTCTCTACTGCTCTCTCTCTCTACTGCTCTCTCTCTCTACTGCTCTCTCTCTACTGCTCTCTCTCTCTACTGCTCTCTCTCTATTGCCCTCTCTCTCTACTGCTCTCTCTCTCTACTGCTCTCTCTCTCTACTGCTCTCTCTCTCTACTGCTCTCTCTCTCTACTGCGCTCTCTCTATTGCGCTCTCTCTCTATTGCTCTCTCTCTCTATTGCTCTCTCTCTCTATTGCTCTCTCTCTCTATTGCTCTCTCTCTCTATTGCTCTCTCTCTATTGCCCTCTCTCTCTACTGCTCTCTCTCTCTACTGCTCTCTCTCTCTACTGCTCTCTCTACTGCTCTCTCTCTCTACTGCTCTCTCTCTATTGCTCTCTCTCTCTACTGCTCTCTCTCTCTACTGCTCTCTCTCTCTACTGCTCTCTCTCTCTACTGCTCTCTCTCTCTACTGCGCTCTCTCTATTGCGCTCTCTCTCTCTATTGCTCTCTCTCTCTATTGCTCTCTCTCTCTACTGCTCTCTCTCTCTACTGCTCTCTCTCTCTCTTGCTCTCTCTCTATTGCGCTCTCTCTCTCTATTGCTCTCTCTCTCTATTGCTCTCTCTCTATTGCCCTCTCTCTCTACTGCTCTCTCTCTCTACTGCTCTCTCTCTCTAATGCTCTCTCTCTCTACTGCTCTCTCTCTACTGCTCTCTCTATCGCTCTCTCTCTTGCTCTCTCTCTCTTGCTCTCTCTCTCTCTTGCTCTCTCTCTCTCTTGCTCTCTCTCTCTTGCTCTCTCTCTCTTGCTCTCTCTCTATTGCTCTCTCTCTATTGCTCTCTCTCTATATTGCTCTCTCTCTCTCTCTTGCTCTCTCTCTCTCTCTTGCTCTCTCTCTCTCTTGCTCTCTCTCTCTATTGCCCTCTCTCTCTTGCCCTCTCTCTCTATTGCTCTCTCTCTCTCTCTCTCTCTATTGCTCTCTCTCTTTATTGCCCTCTCTCTCTCTCTTGCTCTCTCTCTATTGCCCTCTCTCTCTACTGCTCTCTCTCTGTCTTGCTCTCTCTCTCTATTGCTCTCTCTCTATTGCTCTCTCTCTCTCTTGCTCTCTCTCTCTTGCTCTCTCTCTCTTGCTCTCTCTCTCTCTTGCTCTCTCTCTATTGCTATCTCTCTCTCTTGCTCTCTCTCTATTGCTCTCTCTCTCTCTTGCTCTCTCTCTATATTGCTCTCTATTGCTCTCTCTCTCTTGCTCTCTCTCTCTCTTGCTCTCTCTCTATTGCTATCTCTCTCTCTTGCTCTCTCTCTATTGCTCTCTCTCTCTTGCTCTCTCTCTCTTGCTCTCTCTCTCTCTTGCTCTCTCTCTCTTGCTCTCTCTCTATTGCTCTCTCTCTCTCTTGCTCTCTCTCTCTCTTGCTCTCTCTCTCTCTTGCTCTCTCTCTCTCTTGCTCTCTCTCTATCGCTCTCTCTCTATTGCCCTCTCTCTATTGCTCTCTCTATTGCTCTCTCTCTCTATTGCTCTCTCTCTCTCTTGCTCTCTCTCTATTGCTCTCTCTCTATATTGCTCTCTCTCTATTGCTCTCTCTCTATATTGCTCTCTCTCTCTCTCTTGCTCTCTCTCTCTCTTGCTCTCTCTCTCTCTTGCTCTCTCTCTCTCTTGCTCTCTCTCTATTGCCCTCTCTCTCTATTGCCCCCTCTCTCTATTGCTCTCTCTCTCTCTCTCTATTGCTCTCTCTTTCTATTGCCCTCTCTCTCTCTCTTGCGCTCTCTCTATTGCCCTCTCTCTCTACTGCTCTCTCTCTGTCTTGCTCTCTCTCTCTATTGCTCTCTCTCTATTGCTCTCTCTCTATATTGCTCTCTCTCTATTGCTCTCTCTCTCTTGCTCTCTCTCTCTCTTGCTCTCTCTCTATTGCTCTCTCTCTCTCTTGCTCTCTCTCTATTGCTCTCTCTCTCTATTGCTCTCTCTCTCTCTTGCTCTCTCTCTATATTGCTCTCTCTCTATTGCTCTCTCTCTCTCTTGCTCTCTCTCTCTAGCTCTCTCTCTCTCTTGCTCTCTCTCTCTTGCTCTCTCTCTATTGCTCTCTCTCTATTGCTCTCTCTCTCTCTTGCTCTCTCTCTCTCTTGCTCTCTCTCTATCGCTCTCTCTCTATTGCCCTCTCTCTATTGCTCTCTCTATTGCACTCTCTCTCTATTGCTCTCTCTCTCTCTTGCTCTCTTTCTATTTCCCTCTCTCTATTGCTCTCTCTCTCTATCGCTCTCTCTCTCTTGCTCTCTCTCTATTGCTCTCTCTCTCTATTGCTCTCTCTCTATATTGCTCTCTCTCTATTGCTCTCTCTCTCTTGCTCAACCTCTCTTGCTCTCTCTCTATTTCTCTCTCTCTATATTGCTCTCTCTCTATTGCTCTCTCTCTCTCTCTTGCTCTCTCTCTCTCTTGCTCTCTCTCTATCGCTCTCTCTCTATTGCTCTCTCTCTATTGCTCTCTCTCTCTATTGCGCTCTCTCTCTATTGCTCTCTCTCTCTATTGCTCTCTCTCTATTGCTCTCTCTCTATTGCCCTCTCTCTATTGCCCTCTCTCTATTGCCCTCTCTCTCTATTGCCCTCTCTCTCTATTGCTCTCTCTCTCTATTGCTCTCTCTCTCTATTGCTCTCTCTATTGCCCTCTCTCTCTATTGCTCTCTCTATTGCTCTCTCTCTCTATTGCTCTCTCTCTCTATTGCTCTCTCTCTCTATTGCTCTCTCTCTCTATTGCCCTCTCTCTCTATTGCCCTCTCTCTATTGCTCTCTCTCTATAATGCTCTCTCTATATTGCTCTCTCTATTGCTCTCTCTCTATTGCTCTCTCTCTATTGCTCTCTCTCTCTTGCTCTCTCTCTCTCTTGCTCTCTCTCTCTCTTGCTCTCTCTCTCTATTGCTCTCTCTCTCTATTGCTCTCTCTCTCTATTGCTCTCTCTCTCTATTGCTCTCTCTCTTGCTCTCTCTCTCTATTGCTCTCTCTCTCTATTGCTCTCTCTCTCTATTGCTCTCTCTCTACTGCTCTCTCTCTATTGCTCTCTCTCTATTGCCCTCTCTCTATTGCCCTCTCTCTCTATTGCTCTCTCTATTGCCCTCTCTCTATTGCCCTCTCTCTCTATTGCTCTCTCTCTATTGCCCTCTCTCTATTGCTCTCTCTCTATTGCCCTCTCTCTATTGCCCTCTCTCTCTATTGCCCTCTCTCTCTATTGCCCTCTCTCTCTATTGCTCTCTCTCTCTATTGCTCTCTCTCTCTATTGCCCTCTATCTCTATTTGCGCTCTCTCTCTCTCTATTGCTCTCTCTCTCTATTGCCCTCTCTCTCTCTTGCTCTCTCTCTATTGCCCTCTCTCTCTCTCTTGCTCTCTCTCTCTATTGCTCTCTCTCTCTATTGCTCTCTCTCTCTATTGCTCTCTCTCTCTATTGCCCTCTCTCTATAGCTCTCTCTCTCTATTGCTCTCTCTCTCTATTGCTCTCTCTCTCTATTGCTCTCTCTCTCTATTGCTCTCTCTCTCTATTGCTCTCTCTACTGCTCTCTCTCTCTATTGCTCTCTCTCTCTATTGCTCTCTCTCTCTATTGCTCTCTCTCTATTGCTTTCTCTCTATTGCTCTCTCTCTCTATTGCGCTCTCTCTCTATTGCTCTCTCTCTCTATTGCTCTCTCTCTCTATTGCTCTCTCTCTATTGCTCTCTCTCTATTGCCCTCTCTCTCTATTGCCCTCTCTCTCTATTGCTCTCTCTCTCTATTGCTCTCTCTCTCTATTGCTCTCTCTCTATTGCTCTCTCTATTGCCCTCTCTCTCTATTGCTCTCTCTATTGCTCTCTCTCTCTATTGCTCTCTCTCTCTATTGCTCTCTCTCTCTATTGCTCTCTCTCTCTATTGCCCTCTCTCTCTATTGCCCTCTCTCTATTGCTCTCTCTCTATAATGCTCTCTCTATATTGCTCTCTCTATTGCTCTCTCTCTATTGCTCTCTCTCTATTGCTCTCTCTCTCTTGCTCTCTCTCTCTCTTGCTCTCTCTCTCTCTTGCTCTCTCTCTCTATTGCTCTCTCTCTCTATTGCTCTCTCTCTCTATTGCTCTCTCTCTCTATTGCTCTCTCTCTTGCTCTCTCTCTCTATTGCTCTCTCTCTCTATTGCTCTCTCTCTCTATTGCTCTCTCTCTACTGCTCTCTCTCTATTGCTCTCTCTCTATTGCCCTCTCTCTATTGCCCTCTCTCTCTATTGCTCTCTCTATTGCCCTCTCTCTATTGCCCTCTCTCTCTATTGCTCTCTCTCTATTGCCCTCTCTCTATTGCTCTCTCTCTATTGCCCTCTCTCTATTGCCCTCTCTCTCTATTGCCCTCTCTCTCTATTGCCCTCTCTCTCTATTGCCCTCTCTCTCTATTGCTCTCTCTCTCTATTGCTCTCTCTCTCTATTGCCCTCTATCTCTATTGCGCTCTCTCTCTCTCTATTGCTCTCTCTCTCTATTGCCCTCTCTCTCTCTTGCTCTCTCTCTATTGCCCTCTCTCTCTCTCTTGCTCTCTCTCTCTATTGCTCTCTCTCTCTATTGCTCTCTCTCTCTATTGCTCTCTCTCTCTATTGCCCTCTCTCTATAGCTCTCTCTCTCTATTGCTCTCTCTCTCTATTGCTCTCTCTCTCTATTGCTCTCTCTCTCTATTGCTCTCTCTCTCTATTGCTCTCTCTACTGCTCTCTCTCTCTATTGCTCTCTCTCTCTATTGCTCTCTCTCTCTATTGCTCTCTCTCTATTGCTTTCTCTCTATTGCTCTCTCTCTCTATTGCGCTCTCTCTCTATTGCTCTCTCTCTCTATTGCTCTCTCTCTCTATTGCTCTCTCTCTATTGCTCTCTCTCTATTGCCCTCTCTCTCTATTGCCCTCTCTCTCTATTGCTCTCTCTCTCTATTGCTCTCTCTCTCTATTGCTCTCTCTCTCTATTGCTCTCTCTATTGCCCTCTCTCTCTATTGCTCTCTCTATTGCTCTCTCTCTCTATTGCTCTCTCTCTCTATTGCTCTCTCTCTCTATTGCTCTCTCTCTCTATTGCCCTCTCTCTCTATTGCCCTCTCTCTATTGCTCTCTCTCTATAATGCTCTCTCTATATTGCTCTCTCTATTGCTCTCTCTCTATTGCTCTCTCTCTATTGCTCTCTCTCTCTTGCTCTCTCTCTCTCTTGCTCTCTCTCTCTATTGCTCTCTCTCTCTATTGCTCTCTCTCTCTATTGCTCTCTCTCTCTATTGCTCTCTCTATTGCCCTCTCTCTCTATTGCTCTCTCTATTGCTCTCTCTCTCTATTGCCCTCTATCTCTATTGCGCTCTCTCTCTCTCTATTGCTCTCTCTCTCTATTGCCCTCTCTCTCTCTTGCTCTCTCTCTATTGCCCTCTCTCTCTCTCTTGCTCTCTCTCTCTATTGCTCTCTCTCTCTATTGCTCTCTCTCTCTATTGCCCTCTCTCTATAGCTCTCTCTCTCTATTGCTCTCTCTCTCTATTGCTCTCTCTCTACTGCTCTCTCTCTCTATTGCTCTCTCTCTCTATTGCTCTCTCTCTCTATTGCTCTCTCTCTCTATTGCTCTCTCTCTCTCTATTGCTCTCTCTCTCTCTATTGCTCTCTCTCTTTCTATTGCTCTCTCTCTCTATTGCTCTCTCTCTACTGCTCTCTCTCTATTGCCCTCTCTCTCTATTGCCCTCTCTCTCTATTGCTCTCTCTCTCTCTATTGCTCTCTCTCTCTATTGCTCTCTCTCTCTATTGCTCTCTCTATTGCCCTCTCTCTCTATTGCTCTCTCTATTGCTCTCTCTCTCTATTGCTCTCTCTCTCTATTGCTCTCTCTCTCTATTGCTCTCTCTCTCTCTATTGCCCTCTCTCTCTATTGCCCTCTCTCTATTGCTCTCTCTCTATAATGCTCTCTCTATATTGCTCTCTCTATTGCTCTCTCTCTATTGCTCTCTCTCTATTGCTCTCTCTCTCTTGCTCTCTCTCTCTCTTGCTCTCTCTCTCTATTGCTCTCTCTCTCTATTGCTCTCTCTCTCTATTGCTCTCTCTCTCTATTGCTCTCTCTCTTGCTCTCTCTCTCTATTGCTCTCTCTCTCTATTGCTCTCTCTCTACTGCTCTCTCTCTCTATTGCTCTCTCTCTCTTGCCCTCTCTCTATTGCCCTCTCTCTCTATTGCTCTCTCTATTGCCCTCTCTCTATTGCCCTCTCTCTCTATTGCTCTCTCTCTATTGCCCTCTCTCTATTGCCCTCTCTCTATTGCCCTCTCTCTCTATTGCCCTCTCTCTCTATTGCCCTCTCTCTCTATTGCTCTCTCTCTCTATTGCTCTCTCTCTATTTCCCTCTCTCTCTATTGCCCTCTCTCTCTATTGCCCTCTCTTTCTATTGCTCTCTCTCTCTATTGCTCTCTCTCTCTATTGCTCTCTCTCTCTATTGCTCTCTCTCTCTCTATTGCTCTCTCTCTCTCTATTGCCCTCTCTCTCTATTGCTCTCTCTCTCTCTATTGCACGCTCTATATTGCTCTCTCTCTCTCTCTTTCTACCTATCCCTTTGTGTTTTCATTAGACATTCACTGTAGGCCACTTTGACTGCACTATGGATCCACGCTACTCTACAAAAAGAAAAAAAAAGCATCTAAATTTAGAACGCACTGTTAAACTCTGTGGAGAGCCAAGCTGGGCAGTTAGAGAACAAAGGCAGGGCTGTCCCCTTTCTCATGGAAAAATAAACCTTGGTCTGGGAGTTCCGTGCCAGACAGTGTGAATAATGAAATTCCTGGACTAAAAGGAAGAATGTGACACATCGCTATTAACCATTTACTCCATTTGCTAACAATAAGGAGATGGACAAACTAATTGAAAACACAGGTCAGACTCACACCTTACTCACAACATTGCCATGTGTGCTTAATCTATCATCACTTTTGAACTCTTATGTCCTCTTTTCTTACTCATAAATAGGTTAGAGTGCACTGTTAGTCCTCACCTAAGCATTTTAAACGATTAAAATGGCACATTGGAAATAAGTCTATGACCTAATTAGTGTTAGGAGAAATGAGTGAGGAGGTGTGGAGTCAGGCGCAGAGAACAAAAGATGTGGGAAAAAACACGCTTTAATGTCCCGGAAACATAACATGAACCAAAAGTGGAAAAACAAATGATCAGAAATATAAACGGACAGCGTGAAACCCAAAATACAAACAAAATACACTCAAACAACAAAACAGACTGACAAGCCCGCACGAAACAGAAGCGGGCTGAACGAACTATATATAACCCTCCCCTAACAACCAAACAAGAAACAGGTGATACCAATCAGACAAAACCAAAGGAACACAGAACAACGGATCGGCGATAGCTAGTAGACCGGCGACGACGACCGCCGAGCGCCACCCGAACAAGAAGGGGAGTCACCTTCGGTAATATTCGTGACAATTAGTTGATTGTGTTATCTTTGTAGGTTTTTATGTGTGTACTGCCAGGTATTTGGTCTTTTGGCTGTATTAGGACTCTTGACTATGTAATGCATCGATACAATTGTTCATTCATTCAGACCAACTTAGCATTTCAGACTCCTGAAAATATTATATTTCAGTTGCAATGGTTAGCATCTATAGACAGGCCATGTTTCTCCAGTATTATGCAGGGTGATCAAGGCAACAGGGCTCAATATAGCCCCTACAGAGGAAGAACACAGATGGCAAATTCCACATAAGTGTCCCTAAATAGTGGAAGTGTTATACCCTCTCTAGGGTCCTTCCCTTTCCCCCCCCCAAGCTATGGTAATGGAACACCTCCGGTCTGAAATATAACTTTTTTGATATAAAAGTGTGCGTCCCAAATTGCACTCTATTACCTTTTATAGTGCACAACTTTTGAACAGGTCTTATGGGGCTCTGGTCAAAAGTAGTGTACTATGTAGTGTCATGACGTTGGCCTGGGGGATATGTTTATGACAGTCATAAATACCTCTTCCCCAACCTACTGAGGTTACATTAAAAAAAACCTTGGTTAACATAGAGATTCTGGGAACATCAGTATGTGGGGGGAAATGAACTAAATTCTGGTAGTCCGAACAATTGAACATATGCGGTGGTACTTAATGAATATGATGTCAGTTCGGTTGTCATCTGAGACATTCTCATCAATGATAAGATGACATAAACTCTACAGTGGAAAGTCTACACATCAGAGTTATCAGATTCACATGGAATTGTTGTTCAATTTAAATGTTTGAAAATTTGTGATGGGATGAAATGTGATTTTAACTTCTAAAATGTGAGATGTGGGTTTTCATAAGTTAGGGCTGCTCACTCAGTGGCTAACCCACATGAAGAGACAGAGGTTGTAAACTATGACACACCCCTTTTCTCTCTTCCTATATAAAACCTTTTCAACAACATAACTTTCTGTTCCGATGAGGTAGGATGACGATCCTATGTCAGTATGGTTCAGATAAAACTACAGAACGAAGCCAACATCAGCATGAGCTTTGGTTGCGAATGGTATGAACTTTTAACTCTTATTCACGACAGAAGTGATACCTCCTAGCCGTTGAGTTAGCGACCGCAGCTGCAAACGCAGGTTAGGAAGGAACAGACAGAGTATCCCATCTACCACACAACGACGATACTACAACTTATCCAAGTGTACCACCAGAGACTTTCTTCAAAGGACAGAGGACTCGGTTTGGCAACACGGCCTTCCATCTACCACCAACCTACTGAAGAGTAAATATTTATTGCATTTTCTTTTTCCAAATGGGTGGTAATTTAGAATGCATAAGATACTGTATTTACGATAGCACAGCTTCGCCTTTGTTCCTGTCTTCCCACTCTTTCACTCAACCCAGCCCCTTTTCCTCTGTGTAACAAGCTGTCATATCTGTTCCGCCAGCTAGGGACGTTTTCCTATGACGTAAAGAATTATCCAGGTATAATTCATTCTTTGTACATGTAATTCTGTGTGATTAGTTAGGTGTTTAGTAAATAAATAATTAAACCCAATTTTGTATTGCTGATTCAAATTGTTAGCCAGGGTTCTTGAAGATAACCAAGAATTTACAACTTTCAGATGAGACTGAAGTAAGATGAAGATTCATGTTGACTGCTATTGATGTAAAATATTACTAGGTCTTTAAGAGTTTATTCGGAAGATAACAGCTCTATACATATTATTTAGTGGTGCCCGACTCTCTAGTTAATTACATGTACATGATTAGCTCATTCAGGTGATATTAATTTCGGAGAAATTATTTTATAGAATAGCATGTCATAGCAATTAATCCTGCATAGCCAAAGACACGACAGTAGGGAATAGGGAGCCTCATACTGCAAACTGGATACTGTTGTTATTACCAAAAAGTCCAGGCAACCCAAACGTACAGATTTATTTCAAAAAAAATATCAATGCTGCAAATGGGAACATCAGAGTGTAGTTTGGGAGAAAAGCTGTAGGCTAAATGCAGATGCTCAGGAAAAGGCATTGGAGTCCAAACGGAGGTATTGTGGTCAGCAAAAGGGAAGGGGTTACCTACATCTAACTATGGGATAGGAGTCATACTAACAGTTGGTTTCAGTTCATATCACAATGTTTGGACATGTATGCACAAATTGAGCCTGGAGATTCAAATCGTCACGCGGTATAATTGATGTTAATATTTTCCTTTTAGGGGAATTTGGTATATTGTGTGTGTCATTCAAATGTGCTGAGTTTGTCAATATCCTACGTGTATGTTACTCTCCTGTACACCAACAACATCTGTACCATACCCAAGAATAGATGCGAGATTCTCATTTCCAGGCCTTGAAATTCAATTTTCATGTGACAACAAGAGTAGTCGAGAGCAATCTGGAATAGAATACCGGACGTCATATAGGCTTTAAATGTTTCTTTATGACCATGGCTGTTGCCATAGCAGGAGGAGGAACCAAATGGAAATGGTTCCACTCACTAAAAGCATACTTCTGACTTTCTAGTGAGTTCCAAATGTCACCATATTACCTAATGTCGTGCATTACTATAGACCACTATAAGGAATTGGGCACTTCATAGGGAAAAGGGTGCCATTTGGGGCGTAGCCTCTGAAGTGGTACAGGATGTTCTTTGGTACTTTTGACAGAGATCTTGTGCCGCTCCATTCTAATTCAATTTGAGATAAAAGGAGCAGCAGTCTGTCTGTATGGTGCACTATCACTACCACGCAGTCTGTCTGTATGGGGCACTATTACTACCACCCAGTCTGTCTTTATGGGGCACTATTACTACCACCCATTCTGTCTGTATGGGGCACTATTACTACCACCCAGTCTGTCTGTGTGGGGCAGTATCACTACCACCCAGTCTGTATGTATGGGGCACTATTACTACCACCCAGTCTGTCTGTATGGGGCAGTATCATTACCACCCAGTCTGTCTGTATGGGGCAGTATCATTACCACCCAGTCTGTATGTATGGGGCAGTATCATTACCACCCAGTCTGTATGTATGGGGCAGTATCACTACCACCCAGTCTGTCTGCATGGGGCACTATTACTACCACCCAGTCGGTCTGTATGAGGCAGTATCACTACCACCCAGTCTGTCTGTATGGGGCACTATTACTACCACCCAGTCTGTCTGTATGGGGCAGTATCACTACCACCCAGTCGGTCTGTATGGGGCAGTATTACTACCACCCAGTCAGCCTGTATGAGGCAATATCACTACCACCCAGTCGGTCTGTATGAGGCGGTATCACTACCACCCAGTCGGTCTGTATGAGGCAGTATCACTACCACCCAGTCGGTCTGTATGAGGCAGTATCACTACCACCCAGTCTGTCTGTATGGGGCAGTATCACTACCACCCAGTCTGTCTGTATGGGGCAGTATCACTACCACCCAGTCGGTCTGTATGAGGCAGTATCACTACCACCCAGTCAGTATGTATGGGGCAGTATCACTACCACCCAGTCGGTCTGTATGGGGCAGTATCACTACCACCCAGTCTGTATGTATGGGGCAGTATCACTACCACCCAGTCTGTCTGTATGGGGCAGTATCACTACCACCCAGTCAGTATGTATGGGGCAGTATCACTACCACCCAGTCGGTCTGTATGGGGCAGTATCACTACCACCCAGTCTGTATGTATGGGGCAGTATCACTACCACCCAGTCTGTATGTATGGGGCAGTATCACTACCACCCAGTCTGTATGTATGGGGCAGTATCACTACCACCCAGTCTGTATGTATGGGGCAGTATCACTACCACCCAGTCTGTATGTATGGGGCAGTATCACTACCACCCAGTCTGTATGTATGGGGCAGTATCACTACCACCCAGTCTGTATGTATGGGGCAGTATCACTACCACCCAGTCGGTCTGTATGGGGCAGTATCACTACCACCCAGTCAGTATGTATGGGGCAGTATCACTACCACCCAGTCGGTCTGTATGGGGCAGTATCACTACCACCCAGTCTGTCTGTACGGGGCAGTATCACTACCAACCCAGTCGGTCTGTATGGGGCAGTATCACTACCACCCAGTCTGTATTTATGGGGCAGTATCACTACCACCCAGTCTGTATGTATGGGGCAGTATCACTACCACCCAGTTGGTCTGTATGGGGCAGTATCACTACCACCCAGTCTGTATGTATGGGGCAGTATCACTACCACCCAGTCAGTATGTATGGGGCAGTATCACTACCACCCAGTCGGTCTGTATGGGGCAGTATCACTACCACCCAGTCTGTCTGTACGGGGCAGTATCACTACCAACCCAGTCGGTCTGTATGGGGCAGTATCACTACCACCCAGTCTGTATGTATGGGGCAGTATCACTACCACCCAGTCTGTATGTATGGGGCAGTATCACTACCACCCAGTCTGTATGTATGGGGCAGTATCACTACCACCCAGTCTGTATGTATGGGGCAGTATCACTACCACCCAGTCTGTATGTATGGGGCAGTATCACTACCACCCAGTCTGTATGTATGGGGCAGTATTCACTACACCAAATATACATATGCAGACCAGTTTAGCCTTGAGGGGCAATGGAGGACAGCCATTTAATTTGCTGCACTTGTTCCCATTTAGGAGGCACTATTCGGAGACTATAGCCTCATTCACAAAAGTAGCAGGATACATTGGAACATGGAGTTCATTGTGGTCCATAGTGTGTGTGGGAAAGTGTGTTTGTGGGAAAGTATGCTTGGGTGGTTTGAATACCTCTCATTCCAGACACACCATCAGACAGCAGAGAGTCAAAGGTCAACTTTTCCAGATATAGCCACATCAACCACCAAATGTACAAGCTCAGTCTTTCTGAACAGGTTGAAATTAGGTTTCACATGTGTGGGCTTAAAGATGTAGGCACTAAAGCCTCTTAGGAATATGAAAACAAGATGAATAATTGGTACGAGATTTCTTTCAAACTTTTTCAGGTTTTGTACAGGGAACGCTCACAATACTATGTGGGTCAGTGGTTTTAATCCGACGAGAGGGTACTATAAAACCCACCCACTATCGTATAAAAGGTCATTCCATAATCTGAGTACATCCTTCCTCTTTGTACTCATCCGGTAATCCCTGGGATGACAAAGACTAGGTCTGTGTCCCAAATGGCACTCTATTCCCTACTAGGGAAGTGTAGAACATCAACATGGGTCAGAGTGTCAGATGGCAGCTGTTGGGAATATCCAATAGGAATCAATTGTATCCCTATCCCATGTGAATTATAGCTGGATTCTCCATGAGACGGATATTTAAATGCTTTGTGGGTTTTTGAGGGGATGACTAACATTGTGTGTTTTACAGTGGTGTCTGTGGATTTGTGTATCCTAGTGGGTTGTAGTGGATTAGGTGTTAGTGTGTGTGTGTGTGTGTGTCAAATCAAATCAAATTTTATTGGTCACATACACATGGTTAGCAGATGTTAATGCGAGTGTAGCGAAATGCTTGTGGTTCTAGTTCCGACAGTGCAGTAATATCTAAGGGATGTAATAAGAATATGTACAAATAAATATATGGATGAGCGGTGCTCTGAGCGGCATAGGCAAGATGCAATAGATGGTATAGATACAGTATATACATACGAGATGAGTAATGTAAGATATGTAAACATCGTTAAAGTGTCATTGTTTAAAGTGACTAGTGAGTCTCTATGTAGGCAGCAGCCTCTCTGAGTTAATTATTGCTGTTTAGCAGTCTGATGGCCTTGAGATAGAAGCTGTTTTTCAGTCTCTCGGTCCCAGCTTTGATGCACCTCTACTGACCTCGCCTTCTGGATGGTAACGGGGTGAACAGGCAGTGGCTCGGGTGGTTGTTGTGCTTGAGGCTCTTTTTGGCCTTCCTGTGACATTGGGTGCTGTAGGTGTCCTGGAGGGCAGGTAGTTTGCAGACCTCACTACCCTCTGGAGAGCCTTGCTACTGAGTGAGGTGCAGTTGCCGTACCAGATGGTGATGCAGCCTGACAGGGTGCTCTCGATTGTGCATCTGTAAAAGTTTGTCACGCTTTAAGATGGCAAGCCTAATTTCTTCAGCCTCCTGAGGTTGCAGAGGCTCTGTTGTGCCTTCTTCACCACACTGTTTGTGTGGGTGGACCAGTTTGTCTGTCATGTGTACGCCGAGGAACTTAAGGCTTTCCACCTTCTTCTCTACTGTCCCTTCGATGTGGATAGGGGGGTGCTCCCTCTGCTGTTTCCTGAAGTCCACGATCATCTCCTTTGTTTTGTTGACATTGAGTGAGAGTTTGTTTTCCTGACACCACACTCCGAGTCCCCCCACTTCCTCCCTGTAGGCTGTCTCGTCATTGTTGGTAATCAATCAGGCCTTCTACTGTTGTGTCGTCTGCAAACTTGATGATTGAGTTGGAGGCGAGCATGGCCGCGCAGTCGTGGGTGAACAGGGAGTACAGGAGGGGGCTGAGCACTCACCCTTGTGGGGCCCCAGTGTTGAGGGTCAACGAAGTAGAGATGCTGTTTCCTACAATCACCACCTGGGGGCAGCCTGTCAGAAAGTTCAGGACCCAATTGCACAGGGCAGGGTTGAGACCCAGGGTTCCAGCTTAATGATGAGCTTGGATGGTACTATGGTGTTGAAATCTGAGCTCTAGTCAATGAACAACATTCTTACATTGGTATTCCTCTTGTCCAGATGGGATAGGGCAGTGTGCAGTGTGATGGCGATTGCATCGTCTGTGAACCTGTTGGGGCAGTATGCCAACTGAAGTGGGTCTAGGGTGGCAGGTAAGGTAGATGTGATATGATCCTTGACTAGTCTCTCAATGCACTTCATGATGACAGAAGTGAGTGCTATAGGGCGGTAGTCATTTAGTTCATTTATCTTTGAATTCTTTGGTACAGGAACAGTGGTGGCCATCTTGAAGCATGTGAGGACAGCAGACTGGGACAGGGAGCGATTGACTAAGTCTGTAAACAGACCAGCCAGCTGTGTAAGGCGTTCTTACGGATCCTTTTCCAGCAATGCAGAATTAAAGATAAAGTCTGCATATGCATAGAAATAGTAACACAAGGAATGAATACATAGTGAATAGTGAATAACAACAACGAGTAAACGTAACATGGCTAAATACAGGGAGTACCAGCACCGAGTCGATGTGCAGGAGTACGAGGTAATTGAGGTAGCTATGTACTGCACATATAGGTAAGACTAAAGAGACTAGGCAATAGGATAGATAATAGACTGTAGCACCAGTATCCATGTGTGTGTGTGTGTGTGTCAGTGTACATACAATATGTGTGGCTAGAGTCCAATGTGTGTGCATAGAGTCAGTGCACGAGAGTGCAGAAAAAGCTCAATGCAGGCAGTCTGTGCAGCCATTTCATGAGCTATTTAGCAGTCTTGTTTAGCAGTCTTCTACACCTGCATTGCTTGCTGTTTGGGGTTTTAGGCTGGGTTTCTGTACAGCACTTTGAGATATCAGCTGATGTACGAAGGGCTATATAAATAAATTGGATTTGATTTGATTATGGCCTGGGGGTAGAAGTTGCTCAGGTTGTTAGTTCCAAACTTGGTGCACTGGTACCCGCTTGCCATGCGGTAGCAGAGAGAAAGGTCTGTGGCTTAGGTGGCTGGAGTCTTTGACAATTGTTGGGCCTCCCTCTGACACCTGGTATAGAGGTCCTGGATGGCAGGGAACTTGGCCCCAGTGATGTACTGGGAGTACTCACCACCGATCAGGTGCATTGCAGTTGCCGTACCAAGCTGTGATGCAGCCAGTCAAGATGCTCTTAATGATGCAGCTGCAGAACTTTTTGATGATCTGAGGGCCCATGCAACATCTTTTCATTATCATGAGGGGGAAGAGGCGCTGTTGTGCCCGTTTCACAACAGTGTGGGTGTGTGTGGACCATGTTAATGTCCATAGTGATGTGAACACCGAGGAACTTGAATCTCAACACCTGCTCCACTACAGCCCTGTCGATGTGGATGGGAGCGTGATAGCCCCTCCGTTTTCTGTGGTCCACAAACAACTCCTTTGTCTTGCTGATATTGAAGGAGAGGTTGTTGTCCTGGAACCACACTGCCAGGTGTCTGACCTCCTCCCTATAAGCTCATCGTCGTTGGTGATCAACCGATACCAGCGTTGTGTCCTCAGCAAACGTGATGATGATGTTGGGGTCATGCGCGGCCACACGGTCATGGGTGAATAGGGAGTACAGGAGGGGACTTAGTCGAAGGCTTCCTGTTGATGGTCAGCGCGGCAGATTTCTTGTTGCCTACCCTCACCGCCTGGGGGCAGCCCATCAGGAAACCCAGGATCCAGTTGCAGAGGGAGGTGTGCAGTCCAAGGTTCCTGAGCTTGGTGATGAGCTTAAAGAGGACTATGGTGTTAAATGCAGATATGTAGTTAATGAACAGCGTACTTACATAGGTATTCCTTTTCTCTAGGTGGGTGAGGGCAGTGTGGAATGCAATAGTGTGATTGCATGCACGTGTGTGTGTGTGTGTGTGTGCGTGTGCGTGCATATGTTTGTGATCTCGCACGTGTGATCAAATTGCGTTGTTTTCACTAGGCCTGTTAAAAGGTCATCCTCAGCCATATTGTCCAATGCCAAATCTCTTCAACACTATCTCTCCACTGCACAGTATCGCTGAGCTGAATGTGTTTCAGGTACAAGATACAACATATGTGCAATACAGTTAAACATTATTCAGAAACACTCTTTGCCTGAACAGCTTTCTGTGCCTCCATTTCAGTGACTTACCCATCATCTCCTTTCTCCTGAGTTTTTGAAATGGTTCTATTTCCTGCAAAGGGCACGTTCAATTATGGACTTATACAGAAATGTGGCTGACCAGAATGTTTCTAAAGCAGCATCAGCCCCAAATGTGCTGAAATACTAACAGATGGTTTGTTCCACTGTGGTGTGTGTGTGTGTGTGTGTGTGGGGGGGGGGGGGGCGTGCGCGATGGGGCCGCCAGGGCACCATAGTAGAGCTAATCATTGACATGCAGCTTCGTAGCTTCGAGACACTCCGTGGTGAAAGAGATGAGAGAGGAGAAGTTATCAAAGTATTTAGAAAATGTAGACTCAAGGATCAACTTCTCTAGATATAGAGAAGTGTGTGTGTGTGTGTGTATTAACGATACTGGACAGACGCTGCACTTACCGGGGACTGATTTGAATTCAGGACTGATTTACTTCAATGTCCTTCATTAAAGTGTGCCATTGGATCTGAGTCAGGAAATCTGAATTTTAAATTGCTTTCTAAAAGAAAGAAAAAACATACTTTTAACTATGACTCAGGAAAGGTACACTTTGCATTAGACACAATTAGCATAGATCTGATGCTATTGCCATAGACACTAATGGAAAAATACAATTATGTTAATCAAATATGCAAACGATGACCCCGGGATATGGAAGTCCAATAAACATTGAAAGTTATGAGTAGCTACTTGGACTTTTTAAAAGGTGATGATTTTTGTATGTTTTGAATGAGGATGTTGATGGAAGGCTTAATTGATTCATATGTCCATAACATGCTGCACTTCAGAGAAATACACTTTGTTGTTAACGACATGAATAAAAACAAATGTTGTTGTTTCCCAGAATTTTGGGGGAAATAAGTGCTAATATCGCTCACATTTAAGAGTTTCCTAAAGATAAGGTATTTCCACCCTGTTCATTACACATAATGTTCATAAGTGTAAATGTTGGTGAACAAGTGCATACTGTTTATTCACATGTACCTTTATATGTTTGTGTACAGTATGTGGGTGAAAGCGATTAGGTTTCACATTGTGCCTTATTTGAGTTCCTGGCCCACATACCTCTCATTCCTTTTTAAACATTCTTTTACCTTTATTTAACTAGGCAAGTCAGTTAAGAACAAATTCTTATTTTCAATGACGGCCTAGGAACAGCGGGTTAACTGCCTGTTCAGGGGCAGAACGACAGATTTGTACCTTGTCAGCTCGGGGGTTTGAACTTGCAACCTTCCGGTTACTAGTCCAACGCTCTAACCACTAGGCTACCCTGTCACCCTTAGACAGGGAGCTGCTAGAGCTAGCCATGCCTAGCTGATACACTTCCCCCTTTCACCTTCGATTCTACGAACCACCTGATGGAACACATAAAGAGTCTAATCCTTTTCCTTAGGAATTCCTTGGTCCGGAGAAAAGGGCTCAGCTCGTAGTGGGTGGGGGAACGAGGCACGTGGCAATTTCGGTCCAAAATAACTTTTGGTGTGTAGCGAGCCAGTCAGATCCAGCCAGGGGCGGCCTTCAATAAGAAACCATGAAAGTCTGGATATAGACATTTTCAAAGGCTTATAACTTCTGTGCATCCCACTTAAAGCCGCTATCCTTATGAGTCCCAGCAACACATGAATGGAGAAAAAATATATATCTATCTCAACCCAGTCAAGTTCAACTCAGTTTTCTGCCCTATACAGACAAAATGTGTGACTGGCTGGGTATTAGCAGAGAAAATCAGAAGAATAGGCCTGTATAATGCAGAGATTATAAACAGGCCTGTATAATGCAAAGATGATAAATAGGCCTGTATAATGCAACGATAAGAAATAGGCCTACATAATACAAAGATGATAAATAAGCCTACATAATACAAAGATGATAAATAGGCCAACATAATACAAAGATGATAAATAGGCCTACATAATACAAAGATGATAAATAGGCCTACATAATACAAAGATGATAAATAGGCCTACATAATACAAAGATGATAAATAGGCCTACATAATACAAAGATGATAAATAGGCCTACATAATACAAAGATGATAAATAGGCCTACATAATACAAAGATGATAAATAGGCCTACATAATACAAAGATGATAAATAGGCCTACATAATACAAAGATGATAAATTGGCCTACATAATACAAAGATGAGAAATAGGCCTACATAATACAAAGATGAGAAATAGGCCTACATAATACAAAGATGAGAAATAGGCCTACATAATACAAAGATGAGAAATAGGCCTACATAATACAAAGATGAGAAATAGGCCTACATAATACAAAGATGAGAAATAGGCCTACATAATACAAAGATGAGAAATAGGCCTACATAATCATAATACAAAGATGAGAAATAGGCCTACATAATCATAATACAAAGATGAGAAATAGGCCTACATAATACAAAGATGAGAAATAGGCCTACATAATACAAAGATGAGAAATAGGCCTACATAATACAAAGATGAGAAATAGGCCTACATAATCATAATACAAAGATGAGAAATAGGCCTACATAATACAAAGATGAGAAATAGGCCTACATAATACAAAGATGAGAAATAGGCCTACATAATCATAATACAAAGATGAGAAATAGGCCTACATAATACAAAGATGAGAAATAGGCCTACATAATACAAAGATGAGAAATAGGCCTACATAATACAAAAATCATACTTTTCTGAAGTATATGCATACTGTAGGACCAGATCAGCATGGCTCTGTATGTAGTTCTGTTATTTTGGATTCTCCCTGATGCCTAAGGGGCCTTTTCTTCTTCTTCTCTCACTTGGGTAAAGGCAGAAAAAGACGGTGGTCGTGATGTATAGTCTTGTGAACTGTTGTTCACTTGCGATGCTAAGAAAGGCATGCAAGCAAGACATGACTGTTGTGTTTCATATTGATAGTGATAACAGCCTTTTATGTGTAATAGAGAATCAGTCAAGGGAAACCTCTACATAGTAGATGGTGAAAGCAAATGAAGCGCATACAAAGGATAAGTGGTGACATCTCTCAAAACAACCCGCACTCCCACCTGCGATATCTGCCCGACCTTGGTCATCCATTTTGACCAGCATTTAAACAATAATTTCTAGTCTTGTGGCGCTACTTTGTGCACTGAAGCTTTTAGGGAAGAACATTTTGTACTGGTGAGATGGAGACGTTGATTGCAAATGGCAACTATTATGCTGTAGATGCTACTTGTCCATCTGTGAGTGCACACACATTTGATAGTTAGTCATCCTTTCAGAAAGCTTCTGAAAGCTTAAAATTACACTTTACCTTGGCTTTTGGGATTTGGAATGAAAAGTGCATTTCAAAACACTGCAGTGAGTAGATGGGAGTTAGAGAGAAAGAAACTGTGCAATTAAATGGGACCTTCACCATTTTCTAACCTCATATTCAATATATCCAGCACCGTACCATTACCTACATGTGTAAATACGGAATAAGTTCTGCAGTAAAATAATGAAAAGGGTCCAATAAATGTATTCTTGATGAGTAGTAACCTTCTCATTTCTTGACTTTCAAAGATCTTAATGGCCTCCATTAATAAACCACTTCACTAAGGCTGCATTTACACAGACAGCCCAAATCTGATCCTTTGCCCAATGTTTTGACAAAAGATCTGTTCTGATTGGACCAAAAGATCAGAATTGGGCTGCCTTTATAAACACAACCTTTTAGGTAGCAGCAGCCACATCCTCCACAACGATACTTCAATCATTCAATCTCATCAAGGCTACTTAGTTATCATAAAGATAACCAAATATACTGGGCGCCATATCATGCAGAGAAATTTAGTCACCGCAGCACCATTGGCCGTAATGAGCGCTATAGGAGCTCAGAATTACCTCAGAATCCCATCATGACTCATTTGGGCTCCATTGTCTGGTGATTGGACAGTGTTGCAGTCTGCAGATGTGTTTGAGGCGTATTAGCTTCAGGCAGGATCTGCAGCAGGATCCATCAGGACTAATGACTTCACACTGAGGTGGCGGCCTCCAGCATGAACACAGAGGAGACTACTATTCATCACTGTGATTTGGGATGATCTCTATCATTGCAGATGCATGAGAGTCCCGACTAAGGGGGCTTAAAGGCCAGAAAATGTGCCTTTAAGCCAAAGAGCTGTCATCTGCATAATAACCCTTTGGTTTTCCCTCCTCTCTGAGTGAATGAGAGAGAATGGTAGCCTCTGAGAATAATGGATGAGTCGGTTGTCATCCGTGGAACCTGCTAGTGTAAATGCACGAGTGTCGCGATGTGTGTTTTGTCCTATATTTGTATTTTTAATCCCAGCCTCCGTCCCCGCAGGAGGTCTTTTGCCTTCTGGTAGGCCCTAATTGAAAATAAGAATGGGTTCTTAACTGAATTGCCTAGTTAAATAAAGGGTAAATTAATAAAAAATGAAAGAAATGAGTGTGTATAGTACCTTTTTGTGTGTCCATGATTTCAGCCTATCTGTTTTCTAGCTTCCCCGCTGTGCATGGGAACACACAGACACAACCACACTCAATCGCAAAAGGCTGTGTGGTAACACTGATTGTTTTGTGCGAGTTGAGAGTGAGGCACTGAAGGCCTGAGCAAATTCCAAACGGTGGCACTCATTGGATGTGTGTGTGTGTGTGTGTATGTATGTCTGTATTGCCTACATACATGTGTGTGCGCACCGTTGGGTGTGTGTTCCTGTTAGTGTTTGGTGTCTGTTTGCTGTCCTTGGTGGGTGTGTATAATTCTCCACTGGACAATGACTCATCCAAGGGTGGTGTACCAACACAAGGATTTAAAACTTCTGAGAAGTGGAAATGGAGAGAAAACATCTGATCTGGAACAAATCAATTGTGCCATATGAGGGTTAAAGGGCATTTTGTTTCTGACCATATGGCCTGTGCTTTGTTTCACAAGGCCTCTCTAATAGATAACAACTATTACATAATTTGATTTATAATAACTTGAAGAGCACAGAGATAGATTCCAGAAATACGACACAGGGGTTGAGGCAAAACATAAATTTGAGGCAAAACATAATTTACCATTCAATCTACATACACTGAGTGTACAAAACATTAGGAACCCCTTCCTAATATTGAGGTGTTACCCCTTTTGCCCTCAGAACAGCCTCAATTCCTCTGGGTATGGACTCTACACGGTTTTGAAAGAGCTCCACAATGATGCTGGCCGATGTTGACTTCAATGCTTCCCACAGTTGTCATGTTGGCTGGATATCCTTTGTGTAGTGGACTATGGAATGCCAATTGGGTCTTAAATCACTTGGTCAAAACGCAATCTATTTAATGCTATGCGTGTTATGTAAGCAGGTACAGATGCTAAATGAACATGTTCACGTGTGAAGTTAACGTCTTCAAGTTAATGCCTATAAGTGCGTGCAAATGTGCTTGCAGCAGGTTGTCCAACGTGCTAAATAAATGGCTGCAAGCGGTCCTGCACACGTCAAATTAACATCTACAGCTGCTAAATATACACCTACACATGCTAACTTAATGCATTCTATTGTCACGCCCTGGTCTTAGTATTTTGTGTTTATATATTTATTTGGTCAGGCCAGGGTGTGACATGGGGTTATTTTGTGTTGTGTTGTGGTATTGGGATGGTGGCTGAGTAGGGGTGTCTAGCATAGTCTATGGCTGCCTGAGGTTCTCAATCAGAGTCAGGTGATTCTCGTTGTCTCTGATTGGGAACCATATTTAGGTAGCCTGGGTTTCACTGTGTGTTTGTGGGTGAATGTTCCTGTCTCAGTGTGTTTGTATTCACCAGACAGGCTGTATAGGTTTTCACATTTTCCGTTTGTTGTTTTTGTTTTGATCGTGTTTTGTCTACATTAAACATGTATCGTATTAACCACGCTGCATTTTGGTCCGACTCTCTTTCGACGGAGGAAAGCCGTAACATCTATAATATGCTAATTTTACTATTCAATTTCCCTAGCTCCTCCTTTCAACCGGATTTCACGGTTTGAAGGAACTTCCTTTTCCACTGCAAGCAGAGCATGAACCTTCACAAGGTAATGGTTTTCCACGGCTAGTTTACAGTGGAAGGATATGTTTCTCATCACTGGCGATAAAATGTAGCTAACATTAATCTAGCACCAGGATCAGCAGTGCTTAGCATAAACTGAGTCAGATACTGGCTAGCTAATTTAGCTAATGTCGGTAGCCTCGAACCCAAGCATATTATATCATATAGCTAGCCTCAAACTCTGCCGGCCATACTGCTAGCCACAGTGAAAGTTGCTATCTTGTGTTTCATTAAAAGCTCTGCTGAAAAAACATGTAAACTATAACAGCCACAGAAACTATAACAGCCATGGACTATGTTAATACTATCAAGGTAAATTACATACTCGCAAGATAGTTGCTTGAATGCAGGGCCAGGCATACATAGATTAGACAACGAAGATACTCCAAAAACATCCTGCTCAAAATCCGGGTAGTTGTCAATTTTTGGACTATGTTGTCTCTATTTTGCTTTATCATTGACGAAAGGAAGACAAGCTCCCTAAATGTGACTTATCGGCTAGTACTGAAGCAGGACATGTTTTTGTGTTACATTTTTGTATTTCAGCAAAACAACAGCTGAAGGTAGGCAACATCTTGAGCCGGACCGTCTGTCATTTCAATGCTAGCGTTAGCTGCGCTAGCTCGCGATTAGCATGAAGACACTGAAAAGCTCACTTAAAACAAATTTGGCCAATGACGACTTTGTAAAACCTTTTCTAACATCTACAACATACCAGCTTTCGAACAGAGTAGACTTTTTAATGTCGACATTCACTTCATTTTTGGAATATTTACATTCCATCGAAGCCTATAGGGTCAAACAACACCTTCAGGTAATATACCCAGTACTTTATAGTACTGCTTCAAAGAAATAGGGTTTCCTATTCCTTTCGCTTCATTTTCACATAATTGTGTCTTGCAGAAGGGTACCATGAAGAGGAGCTTGGAGGGGGCAAGGGAGAGGCTGGAAAAAAACAGCAAGTATCAAGTATTAGTTCATTCTGGTGATTCTCACCTGGTTGGCATGCACACCACTACAAAGTATGCAACATTAAGCCCAATCAAATATCCAATGTTATTAAAACATGAACCCAATCTACGGTCAAGCAACGTTTAATGTCAGTTGTGTGTTCATGTTATGAACTATAAGAATCTATGGTTCTTGGAGTCAATGAATCAATTGAAAATGGCTACAATTAGAAATGATTTTAAAACCACCATGCCAGTAAAGATTACCCAAAGGAATCTGCTCTTATATCTGTTTAAAAAAAAAAATCAGACACTTCGAATCCGACGCCCTTGCTAATGTTTGACGTCAGGCAAAACGTCTTCAGCCACCGTAGGATGGAGAGCCGCTGGATTCAAAGTGTCTGTGTGTCTACCAGGAAAGGACGTTATAGAAGTTAGGTTCCCATGATATTGAAGCTTCTTACCATCTTCACCGCAGCCCAGTCGATATCGATTTTAAAAACTGGAACAATAGATATCGTGTAGCACATGGTAGCAAAAATCCACTGGACCAACTCCAGTTTGCCTATTGTCCCAACAAATGTGTCAATTATTTATTTTACATACGTCAGAGTACGTTTTCTTTTATAGCTTTGCTTTCAACAACATCCTGACCCACAAACTGGTTAGCAAACTCAGGCCTCTGGGTGTAAACTTATCACAAGAATGTGTATCCCCAGAATGGATCCAACACCTAAACATGCTGACAACACAACCATGGTACACCTGATCACCAGTGATCTTGAGTACATGAAGGAGCTGTGGGACCTGACATATTGGTGATAAGGACAACAGCCTTCAGCAAAACAAAGTAGCTGGTGATACTTCACCATTCTCCCATCTACTGTACCTTGGCATGGAGATGATCAGCAGCTTCAAGTTCCTGGGCACCCTGATATCCTTTTCTGCCCTCAGTCACTTCACTCAAAAAGTCCCACCAGTGCTTCTCAACTACCATCCTCAACTTGCTGCACCACGACCTATGTACCAACTACAGTGTCTGTTTTTATTGCCATTACACATGTTAATGAAATGTTGTCCATATTTACAGTAAGATCTATAACATTGCACATATTGTAACATTAGTCACTTGACATGCATGACTTAACTACTTGCATAATGCTCAGTTTACCCACTTTACTAAGAAATCATACATTTATTACAATATTATTACAGTATTACTGTGTCCCATTGATTCTAGTTGGTTGTAAAGGTTTTGAAAACTTTCACCACACAACTTTTATGTTGATGGACAATGCTCTAGGAAACTTTCATAATAACACACTTTTTAGGATATATCACAATTAACATTGGCTGCAGAATTCCGAACTTAACTAGGTAGTCATGCAACAAAAATGTTGGATAATTCCCTTTAAATCAAATACAATTTTGCTTGTCACATGTGCCGAATACAACAGGTGTACTGTAGACCTTACAGTGAAATGCTTACTTATGAGCCCCTAACCAACAATACCATGATAAAAAATATGGATAAAAGTAACAAGTAGTTAAATAGCAGCAGTAAAATAACAATAGCAAGACTATATACAGGGGGGTACCGGTACAGAGTCAATGTGTGGGAGCACCGGTTAGTTGAGGTAATATGTACATGAAGGTAGAGTTATTTAAGTGACTATGCATAGATGATAACAACAGAGAGTAGCAGCAGTGTAAAAGAGAGGGGGGGGGACAATGTAAATAGTCAGGGGTAGCCATTTAATTAGGTGTTCAGGAGTCTTATGGCTTGGGGGTAGAAGCTGTTGAGAAGCCTCTTGGACCTAGACTTGGTGTTCCGGTAGCACTTGTCGTGCGGTGGCGGAAAAAACAGTCTATGACTAGGGTGGCTGTAGTCTTTGGCTGTAGACATTTTTTAGGGCCTTCCTCTGACACCGCCTGGTATAAAGGTCCTGGATGGCAGGAAGCATGGCCCCAGTGATATACTGGGCCATTCGTACTACCCTCTGTAAGTGCCTTGCAGTCGGAGGCTGAGCAGTTGCCATACCAGGTAGTAATGCAACCAGTCAGGATGCTCTCAATGGTGCAGCTGTAGAACCTTTTGAGGATCTGAGGACCCATGCCAAATCTTTTCAGTCTCCTGAGGTGGAATAGGTTTTGTCTTGCCCTCTTCACGACTGTCTTGGTGTGCTTGGACCATGTCAGTTTGTTTGTGATGTGGACACCAAGGAACTGGAATCTTTCAACCTGCTCCACTGCAGCCCCGTCGATGAGAATGGAGGCGTGCTCAGTCCTCTTTTTCCTGTAGTCCACAATCATCTCCTTTATCTTGTTCACGTTGAGGGAGAGGTTGTTGTCCTGGCACCACACTGCCAGGTCTCTGACCTCCTCCTTATAGGCTCCCATCGTTGTCGGTGATCAGGCCTACCACTGTTGTGTCATCTGCCAATTTAATGATGGTGTTAGAGTCATGCCTGGCCGTGCAGTTATGAGTGAACAGGGAGTACAGGAGGGGTCTGAGCACGCACCTCCTGAGGGGCCCCTGTGTTGAGGATAAGCGTTGCAGATGTGTTGTTACCTACCCTTACCACCTGGGGGCGGCCCGTCAGGAAGTCCAGGATCCAGTTGCAGAGGGAGGTGTTTAGTCCCAGTGTGCTTTGCTTATTGATGAGCTTTGAGGGCACTATGGTGTTGAACGCTGAGCTGCAGTCAAATAATAGCATTCTTACAGGTGTTCCTTTTGTCCAGGTGAGAAAGGGCAGTGTGGAGTGCAATAGAGATTGTATCAAGTGTGGATCTGTTGGGGCGGTATGCAAATTGGAGGGGGTCTAGGGTTTCAGGGATAATGGAGTTTATGTGAGCCATGACCAGCCTTTCAAAGCACTTCATGGCTACAGACGTGAGTGCTACGGGTCGGTAGTCATTTAGGCAGGTTCCCTTAGTGTTCTTGGGCACAGGGACTATGGTGGTCTGTTTAAAACATGTTGGTATTACAGACTCGGACAGGGAGAAGTTGAACATGTCAGTGAAGACATTTGCCAGCTGGTGAGAGCATGCTCGCAGTATACATCCTGGTAATCCGTCTGGCCCTGCGGCCTTGTGAATGTTGACCTGTTTAAAGGTCTTACTCACATTGGCTGTGGAGAGCCACACAGTCTTCCGGAACAGCTGGTGCTCTCATGCATGTTTCAGTGTTATTTGCCTCGAAGCGAGCTTAGAAGTAGTTTAGCTCATCTGGTAGGCTCGTGTCACTGGGCAGCTCTCGGCTGTACTTCCCTTTGTAGTCTGTAATAGTTTGCAAGCTCTGTCACATCCGACGAGCGTCAGAGCCAGTGTTGTATGATTCGATCTTAGTCCTGTATTGATGCTTTGCCTGTTTGATGGATCGCCAGAGGGCATAGCGGGATTTCTTATAAGCGTCCGTCTTAGAGTCCTGCTCCTTGAAAGCGGCAGCTCTTGCCTTTAGCTCAGTGCAGATGTTGCCTGTAATCCATGGCTTCTGGTTGGGGTATGTACGTACGGTCACTGTGGGGATGACGTCATCGATGCACTTATTGATGAAGCCAATGATTGATGTGGTGTACTCCTCAATGCCATCGGAGGAATCCCTGAACATATTCCAGTCTGTGCTAGCAAAACAGTCCTGTAGCTTAGCATCTGCTTCATTTGACCACTTTTTTATTGATCTAGTTACTGTTGCTTCCTGCTTTAATGTTTGCTTGTAAGCAGGAATCAGGAGGATGGAATTAGGGTTAGATTTGCCAAATGGAGGGCGAGGGGGAGCTTTGTATGCATCTCTGTGTATGGAGTAAAGGTGGTCCAGTGTTTTTTCCCCTCTGCTTGCACATTTAACAGGCTGATAGAAATTTGGTAAAACGGATTTAAGTGTCCCTGCATTAAAGTCCCCTGCCTCTGGGTGAGCGTTTTCTTGTTTGCTCATTCAATGCTTTCTTAGTACCAGCCTCTGACTGTGGTGGTATGTAAACAGCTTCTAAAAATACAGCGGAAAACTCTCTAGGTAGAGACTTCCTTAGATATCGTGCACCAGCTGTTATTTTATTTATTTATTTATTTTACCTTTATTTAACCAGGTAGGCAAGTTGAGAACAAGTTCTCATTTACAATTGCGACCTGGCCAAGATAAAGCAAAGCAGTTCGACAGATAAAACGACACAGAGTTACACATGGAGTAAAAACAAACATACAGTCAATAATGCAGTATAAACAAGTCTATATACAATGTGAGGTGAGAAGGGAGGTAAAGGCAAAAAAGGCCATGATGGCAAAGTAAATACAATATAGCAAGTAAAATACTGGAATGGTAGTTTTGCAATGGAAGAATGTGCAAAGTAGAAATAAAAAATAATGGGGTGCAAAGGAGCAAAATAAATAAATAAATAAAAATTAAATACAGTTGGGAAAGAGGTAGTTGTTTGGGCTAAATTATAGGTGGGCTATGTACAGGTGCAGTAATCTGTGAGCTGCTCTGACAGTTGGTGCTTAAAGCTAGTGAGGGAGATAAGTGTTTCCAGTTTCAGAGATTTTTGTAGTTCGTTCCAGTCATTGGCAGCAGAGAACTGGAAGGAGAGGCGGCCAAAGAAAGAATTGGTTTTGGGGGTGACTAGAGAGATATACCTGCTGGAGCGTGTGCTACAGGTGGGAGATGCTATGGTGACCAGCGAGCTGAGATAAGGGGGGACTTTACCTAGCAGGGTCTTGTAGATGACATGGAGCCAGTGGGTTTGGCGACGAGTATGAAGCGAGGGCCAGCCAACGAGAGCGTACAGGTCGCAATGGTGGGTAGTATATGGGGCTTTGGTGATAAAACGGATTGCACTGTGATAGACTGCATCCAATTTGTTGAGTAGGGTATTGGAGGCTATTTTGTAAATGACATCGCCAAAGTCGAGGATTGGTAGGATGGTCAGTTTTACAAGGGTATGTTTGGCAGCATGAGTGAAGGATGCTTTGTTGCGAAATAGGAAGCCAATTCTAGATTTAACTTTGGATTGGAGATGTTTGATATGGGTCTGGAAGGAGAGTTTACAGTCTAACCAGACACCTAAGTATTTGTAGTTGTCCACGTATTCTAAGTCAGAGCCGTCCAGAGTAGTGATGTTGGACAGGCGGGTAGGTGCAGGTAGCGATCGGTTGAAGAGCATGCATTTAGTTTTACTTGTATTTAAGAGCAATTGGAGGCCACGGAAGGAGAGTTGTATGGCATTGAAGCTTGCCTGGAGGGTTGTTAACACAGTGTCCAAAGAAGGGCCGGAAGTATACAGAATGGTGTCGTCTGCGTAGAGGTGGATCAGGGACTCACCAGCAGCAAGAGCGACCTCATTGATGTATACAGAGAAGAGAGTCGGTCCAAGAATTGAACCCTGTGGCACCCCCATAGAGACTGCCAGAGGTCCGGACAGCAGACCCTCCGATTTGACACACTGAACTCTATCAGAGAAGTAGTTGGTGAACCAGGCGAGGCAATCATTTGAGAAACCAAGGCTGTCGAGTCTGCCGATGAGGATATGGTGATTGACAGAGTCGAAAGCCTTGGCCAGATCAATGAATACGGCTGCACAGTAATGTTTCTTATCGATGGCGGTTAAGATATCGTTTAGGACCTTGAGCGTGGCTGAGGTGCACCCATGACCAGCTCTGAAACCGGATTGCATAGCAGAGAAGGTATGGTGAGATTCGAAATGGTCGGTAATCTGTTTGTTGACTTGGCTTTCGAAGACCTTAGAAAGGCACGGTAGGATAGATATAGGTCTGTAGCAGTTTGGGTCAAGAGTGTCCCCCCCTTTGAAGAGGGGGATGACCGCAGCTGCTTTCCAATCTTTGGGAATCTCAGACGACACGAAAGAGAGGTTGAACAGGCTAGTAATAGGGGTGGCAACAATTTCGGCAGATAATTTTAGGAAGAAAGGGTCCAGATTGTCTAGCCCGGCTGATTTGTAGGGGTCCAGATTTTGCAGCTCTTTCAGAACATCAGCTGAATGGATTTGGGAGAAGGAGAAATGGGGAAGGCTTGGGCGAGTTGCTGTTGGGGGTGCAGTGCTGTTGTCCGGGGTAGGAGTAGCCAGGTGGAAAGCATGGCCAGCCGTAGAAAAATGCTTATTGAAATTCTCAATTATGGTGGATTTATCAGTGGTGACAGTGTTTCCTATCTTCAGTGCAGTGGGCAGCTGGGAGGAGGTGTTCTTATTCTCCATGGACTTTACAGTGTCCCAGAACTTTTTTGAGTTAGTGTTGCAGGAAGCAAATTTCTGCTTGAAAAAGCTAGCCTTGGCTTTTCTAACTGCCTGTGTATAATGATTTCTAGCTTCCCTGAACAGCTGCATATCACGGGGGCTGTTCGATGCTAATGCAGAACGCCATAGGATGTTTTTGTGTTGGTTAAGGGCAGTCAGGTCTGGGGAGAACCAAGGGCTATATCTGTTCCTGGTTCTAAATTTCTTAAATGGGGCATGTTTATTTAAGATGGTTAGGAAGGCATTTAAAAAAAATATCCAGGCATCCTCTACTGACGGGATGAGATCAATATCCTTCCAGGATACCCCGGCCAGGTCGATTAGAAAGGCCTGCTCGCAGAAGTGTTTCAGGGAGCGTTTTACAGTGATGAGTGGAGGTCGTTTGACCGCTGACCCATTACGGATGCAGGCAATGAGGCAGTGATCGCTGAGATCTTGGTTGAAGACAGCAGAGGTGTATTTAGAGGGGAAGTTGGTTAGGATGATATCTATGAGGGTGCCCGTGTTTAAGGTTTTGGGGAGGTACCTGGTAGGTTCATTGATTATTTGTGTGAGATTGAGGGCATCAAGTTTAGATTGTAGGATGGCTGGGGTGTTAAGCATGTTCCAGTTTAGGTCGCCTAGCAGCACGAACTCTGAAGATAGATGGGGGGCAATCAGTTCACATATGGTGTCCAGAGCACAGCTGGGGGCAGAGGGTGGTCTATAGCAGGCGGCAACGGTGAGAGACTTGTTTTTAGAGAGGTGGATTTTTAAAAGTAGAAGTTCGAATTGTTTGGGTACAGACCTGGATAGTAGGACAGAACTCTGCAGGCTATCTTTGCAGTAGATTGCAACACCGCCCCCTTTGGCAGTTCTATCTTGTCTGAAAATGTTGTAGTTTGGAATTAAAATGTCTGAGTTTTTGGTGGTCTTCCTAAGCCAGGATTCAGACACAGCTAGAACATCCGGGTTGGCAGAGTGTGCTAAAGCAGTGAATAGAACAAACTTAGGGAGGAGGCTTCTAATGTTAACATGCATGAAACCAAGGCTATTACGGTTACAGAAGTCGTCAAAAGAGAGCGCCTGGGGAATAGGAGTGGAGCTAGGCACTGCAGGGCCTGGATTCACCTCTACATCGCCAGAGGAACATAGGAGGAGTAGAATAAGGGTACGGCTAAAAGCTATGAGAATTGGTCGTCTAGAACGTCTGGAACATAGAGTAAAAGGAGGTTTCTGGGGGCGATAAAATAGCATCAAGGTATAATGTACAGACAAATGTATGGTAGGATGTGAATACAGTGGAGGTAAACCTAGGTATTGAGTGATGAAGAGAGAGATATTGTCTCTAGAAACATCGTTGAAACCAGGAGATGTCATTGCATGTGTGGGTGGTGGAACTAATAGGTTGGATAAGGTATAGTGAGCAGGACTAGAGGCTCTACAGTGAAATAAGCCAATAAACACTAACCAGAACAGAAATGGACAAGACATATTGACATTAAGGAGAGGCATGCTTAGTCGAGTGATCAAAAGGGTCCGGTGAGTGGAGAGGTTGGTTGGTGATTTAGACAGCTAGCCAGGGCATCGGTAGCAAGCTAGCATAGGATGGAGGTCTGTTGTTAGCCACCTCCTGCGCTCCGTCAGTAGATTAGTGGGGTTCCGTGTGGTAGAGGGGATCAATCCAAATCACACAACAACAACAAAAATAAAAACAATAGATATAGTTATAGAGGCCCAAGAAGAAAACATAATAATAATAATAATAAAAAAAATTAAAAAATTGTCCGATTGTCTATTCAGATAGCAGCCGGTAAGACAGCTAACGGTTAGCAGGCCGCAGATGGGCGTTCAGGTAACGTCGCGACGGAGGAGCCAGCCGAATAACCCCTTCGGGTAGATAACGTCGGCAGTCCAGTTGTGAAGGCCCGGTGGGGCTCCGCGAAGGCAGCAAAACGGGTCCGGATAGGCGACTGCAGCCCAGGTGCGATTGATGGAACTCAGGAGTGATTGACGGAGCTTGCTAGCTCCGGAACAATTGATGTTTGCTCCGGAATCGACGAAGGCCGATAGTCACACGGATAGCAGCTAGCTAGCTGTGAGATCCGGGCATGAATGTCCAGAGAGCAGTCGAAATCCAGGGACATGGAGAGAAAAATTGGTCCGGTATGCTCCGCTCCGAGCCGCGCTGCGCCGTACAGAACTGGCGATAGACTTTCGAGCCAAAGGATAGCCGATGACCACAAACCGTGGTTAGCTGAACACCAACGACTTACCAGTAAAGGAGCCAACTAGCTTCTGAACTAGCTTCTGGATTAGCTTCTGGCTAGTTTCAGGCTAGCTTCTTGGAGTTTCTGGCTAGCTTCTTGGAGGATTACAGATCTGAGGTAAATAATAGATTTTTATAAATATACATTGGTGAGGCGGGTTGCAGGAGAGTGTTTTGAAGATGAGTTGATGGAAAATAAAAATAAAATGTATGTGAAAAAGTTGTAAATATATATATATACAGGACACGACAAGACGAGGACAAAAGACGTCTGAACTGCTATGCCACCTTGGAACTGTGATTTACAAAAGACATAGTCCGCCACCCCTTGTCTTACCAGACACTGCTGTTCTATCCTGCCGGTGCAGCGTATAACCAGCCAGCTGTATGTTGATAGTGTTGTCATTCAGCCACGACTCCGTGAACCATAAGATATTACAGTTTTGAATGTCCCATTGGTAGTTTAATCTTCCGAGTAGGTCATCTAGAAGGATGGAAGGAAGTGGGGGTTTATTCGATCGCCTACAAATTCTCAGAAGGCATCCCATCCTCCTGCCCCTTTTTCTCTGCCTCCTCTTCACACAAATCATGGGGATCTGGGCCTGTTCTCGAGAAAGCAGTATATCGTTCGCGTCGGGGTAGTCAGACTCGTTAAAGACAAAAAAGGATTCTGCCGGTCCGTGGTGAGTAATCGCAGTCCTGATGTCAGACATAAGAGACGGTAGTGGCAACATTATATACAAAATAAGTAAAAAAATCAAGTTACAAACAATGCAAATTAACAAACAAACAAAAAACAATCAGTTGGGGGCACGTAAAACATCTGCCGCCTTCTCCTGCGCCATTTTACCAACCAACAATGCAGTTAAAAAAAATGCCAAAGAAATAAAAGAAACAAATAATTAAAGAGCAGCAGTAAAATAACAATAGTGTGGCTATATACAGGGGGTACCGGTACAGAGTCAATGTGTGGGGGCACCGGTTAGTCGAGATAATACAGTGTATATACAGTACATGTAGGTAAAGATATTGGAGTGACTATGCATAGATGATAACAGAGTAGCAGCAGTGTAAAATAGTGTGAGGAGGGGGGCAAATGCAAATAGTCTGGGTAGCCATTTGATTAGATGTTCAGTAGTCTTACCATGCGGTAGCAAAGAGAACAGTCTATGACTAGGGTGGCTGTAGTCTTTGGCAATAAACACCAAATGTTGGTGACTGTAGAATTCACTTATTAAAAGATAAGTGTAAGTAGTTTGTGATTTTAATTGACTGTAGCTATTACATTCTTAGGGGGCCCATGGAAGAATAAGGCTATAAAATGCTGTCCCACAGTTGAGAGTGATTAGGTGATATATTTTACTGACGTGGGCCGTGTTACTTCAATGATCATGGTTTTGCATCTACCTTCCACCTCCAGCTGCCAGTCCCTCCAGAAACATATGACTCTGCTCTCTATTGCTCTTTGATTGGTACCAGGTGGGGAGCGCGCTGCTTTGAAGAGAAAAGCTATGTCTTTGGCCAAAAGAAGCTTCTCAGCGTACATGAAAACCTCTCTGAAGAGGCTTGAGTCTCTATTCATGTAAGGCAGGAGACCTAGACACTCCAGACCCCCTTTGAATCTATAAAGTAAAACAAGTCAATGAATTTGCCTTGAAGAATTTAACTCCGCTTATGAGATTCCATAGATATCTGGAAACTCACTGCTCAAGAGCATCCCGTAGCCTGCTTTCTAAGTAAAACTTTGTGGCTGACTCCACCAGGGAATCCCTCTCCTCCAAGTTGCAAGAAAGCTGCATGAAAGCCATTTTTGCCAATCAGGTCCCTAAAATATTGCAGAGGAATGGATGGCGCTCATTAGCGGCCGGAGAGGGACCGCCCTCATCAGCTGCCCCTTTTCCATCAGCATTTCCATCAGCATCCCTACAAACCACGTCTATTTTTGCCTTCGGATTAAAGCGTACTCCCTTAAAGCTTCTCATTGCAGAATCATAAACGTTGCCCCTCATCACGTTAATTTGGTTGGCATCAGGGGCAAAAGCAGAGTCAACCTTGCTGCTCATTAACTTCAGCAGTGTTTGGAGGTCAACACAAAAAAAATACATTCAGAATAATAAAGCTCAGATACTTCCCACAATTCATCTGCAATAACAAGACATTTAATTATTCTCATTGTTATCATCGACAACATCAACAGACGAGAGTGGACTCCATGGAGGGGAGGCCACAAATTGTGGTGAAGGTGGATGATAAGCCTCGGGGAATGGTGGAGGGGAGGCCACAAGAAGTGGTGCAGAAGATGGGGGGGGGCAGTAATAGGTGCTGCCACAAGTGTAGCCTCGTTTGTAGACGTAGGCTGTAAAAGGTCATGTCAAGGCATTCTGAAAATGATTTCCAGAAAGAAAATGTAGCCTCATGCATCACTCACTATAGAATGTAATCAATGTGTAGGTCAAGAAGACATTTTAAGGATACGTGTAGCTCTATTTTTTGGAAATCATATTTTCATGATGTATTGCATTCAACAAGCAGACAGTGTTATTTTCTCCTCCATGGTCCGTCCTAACTCTGGAGGGAACGCCATATCTGGAGACAGCACTCATGAAGCAATCCATTACAGTTCTGCTGCGATTGTTGCAGCAGGCAAAATATTATATCAACATCCAAAATGTGGAACCATGTTAATGAACAATCTACCGCGGATCACAACTATAAGTACTTCCGTTAGCCCTCTAAAGGCTCCAACAAGGGTTTGTTCTAAACTGCTTCCTGCAGCGGAAGATGTGTGATTATAATGTCTACTTCAACTGGAAAAATAACCATGTTTTTGATGAGTCAAGAGGACAGACTCTCCTGTTTTTCACACTTAGGCACAAATACTTTGCTCCAACTGTTTTTGCCTCAATATGAGCATGTTTGTTCATTTCATAATGCCGATATTCTATCAATCACAGAAGTAGCAGAAACACAATAAAACAATTATCCACATAAGACACATATGGTATCAAGGGCCATTGCTTGCTAAACTGAACTGTTAGTTGTTGATGAACAATTTGAGATTTTACGATGTACAACTCCTCACCAGTGATGTAGATAATCACAAAGGTAGATACCTTATCAGTTTGTGGTTTCCATCAAGGTGCCATAACGAGCTTGGTCCAGCAACACGGTATGACCTTCTCTGCAGCCCCTGCGACATGGCTCTGAGGACAGTCGCCCTCGGGTTAACGCGAAGCATGCTGTCCCTCACTCTGCGTCTCTGCACCCGGATTCCCAATGCCCTTAGGTGTGCTCAAACAGCCTCCGGTCCGAGTTTGTCGTACCCAGCCACCAAGTCTTTAATCTTTTCATCCAGAGCTAAGTCAGACATGTCAGAATATAACGGTGCATGTGACAAATTGAAGTGTCTGGGAAAAATGAAAAAAGAGTAACAATGGCCAAGGATGAGGTAATTTTAAAGTCCTGTCTTGATTGTAGTCATTCTAAATTGTTTGACTGGTAAGAAACTGGAAACCATATAAAGTCTTTGTAGTTTAAAGCATTACTCCCAAACACAACTGACCTTAGATGACTCTTTGACTGTTAATCGGGACACATGTAGAATATCTGCCATCTGAGACACACAAAGCACAGAACATCAGAAACCTCAGTTGCTCTTCAAGGTGCCCCTCTAGTTCCTCTCCAAGTCCAAGGAGCCAGAACTGGCTGTAACAATAATTCAACACTGTGTTTAGGCTACATAATGTATTGTGACACAGCCCACCTCCCTCATTCCAAAAACACTTTTAAATTATAGTAACTGTCACAAATTGTGGCCAAGTAAAATTTAAAAAATATTGGATTTTAAAGCCAAGACATAAATAGAAATGTTAACCAGATCGAATACAATGGGCAGCAGGAGAATGAAGAGTGGAAAGAAATTCAACGGCCTATCAACATTACCTGGTTTGATTGCTCAACAGTAAGCCCAACCACACCCACTACAATGGGGCTCACCTTGTTGTGCATGCCAGCCAGAGGTACGAATCTCCTGAATAAACCGGGAAACTTGATCAATTAGATCATCTGCTGAAGCAACATTTATCAGCCTCCCCCTAGCCCAGTCAAGGCTCCTCTGCATGGTTTCCATTCACTAAGACGACAGTTTTGTGAAAATTGAGACCATGGGACTGCGATTCCTGCTCGAAGTGCCATAGTTCTAACATTAAAGTTCCTGGTTTATATCTGAAGTTCTTAATTTCTACATCATAGGCTTAGATGAAATAGAAATATTTCAAAGGGTATTCAAAAGTAATATTGGTGCTGTTGGAAAGCTGATATATTGCAGATATTAGCAACGTTTTTACTGGGTTGTCCTAGGTCAAATGAGCGTTAAGTGAGCTTTTAAACATTTTTATGCTAATCGCGAGCTAGCTCGGCTAACGCTAGCATTGAAGATGTCTTACCTTTAGCTGTTGTTTTGCTTAAATACAAGGCTTTGGGCTAAAAATGTAACGAAAAACATGTCCTCAGATTTTTTCAATGAGGAGACTCTCAGTTAGATAGCAAATGCTCAGTTTTTCCTGAAAGATTATTTGTTTAGGAGAAATTGCTCCGTTTGGTGCGTCACGTTTGGCTACAAAAAAAAAACGACAATTCAGTCTTCAAAACGCAGAACTTTTTTCAAAATTAACTCCATAATATCGACTGAAACATGGTAAACGTTGTTCCCAAAGCTGCCAATTATATGCATAGTCAAGCATCTTTTCATGACAAAATATTGCGTTTAAAACGGGCACGTTTTTTTATCCATAAATTAAAAGAGCGCCCCCTATATCCAAGAAGTTAACATAATCCAATGTGTTTCCGTGACTGTTATATTTTACATGTTTTTTTCAGCAGGGCTTTTAATGAAACACAAGACGGCGACTTTCACTGTGGATAGCAGTATGGCCGGCAGAGTTTGAGGCTAGCTATATGATATAATTCGCCTACCTCCTCATGCCTTTTGCACACATTGTATATAGACTCCCCCTTTTTTTTCTACTGTGTTATTGACTTGTTAATTGTTTACTCCATGTGTAACTCTGTGTTGTCTGTTCACACTGCTATGCTTTATCTTGGCCAGGTCGCAGTTGCAAATGAGAACTTGTTCTCAACTAGCCTACCTGGTTAAATAAAGGTGAAATAAAAAAAATTAAAAAAATAATATGCCTGGTTTTGAGGCTACCGACATTAGCTACATTAGCTAGCCAGTATCAGCACTTCTGATCCTGGTGCTAGATTAATTTTAGCTACATTTTATAAGATTAAAAAACATGATCTGGTGCACACCCAGAATAATAGTTTGTGTGGAGGTGCTGACTGATAGTTTATAGTTTATTCGCCTTCAAAATAAAGAAAGGCGCACACTCCATGTATAAACTCCCAGCAATTCAATGGGTATTTACCAACGTTTCAGCATCACTGTGCCTTCCTCAGGGTATTGTCATGAATACTTGGACCGGATTATGTAGACAAAAAGTGCAATTAGTGTAACCAATGACAATAGTGAGGGGTGTGTCAAAATGATTAAATTAATTAAAATGAATTAGTGAAACTGTTGAAAATAGTATATGGCATATTAAATATATTACGCTATTGTTATATAGGATCATAATGGAATATTTTATATCATATTAGCATCAACATACATTATTGTTTCATTCAATTTCACATAATAATTCCGTATTTCATTTCATTTTTGTTACATTTAACCTTTTGGTTCAACCTTAATATATAATGAGCATCATCAACAGGGGGAACGCTAATAAGTGTACGCTAATAAACTATAAAATAATTCATAAGACTTGTTCATAAAGGAAACATTTGTTCATAAGAAGGGCATGAGATCAAAGTCAATGTTTTTAGATAGGATATCCAGTAAGCCTCCGTTTGTAGTAGTAGGATCTCGATGTTACCTCCTCTCCTTGGTAGAGCAACATGCTCAATGCCTGTGTATTTGAGGGAGGAGATGGGATGGTTAGCTTCAACAAAGTGAGGTGCTACTGGATACTCAATGTTCTTACACCTGATTGAGCTGCGGTGTTCAGCTATGCGTTGTTTTAATTGTCTTTTTGTTTGTCCTAAGTAGGCTTTTCCACACGAACAGGTGATGAGATGATACCCCTAATAGGGATCTTTCAACCTGTATGTGGGTGTCTGAAGAAAGACGTTTTTATAGTGCTATTGCATTGTGCGCATGAGCCACATTTGTAGTTCCCATTTGGGATAGGTGTCAGGAGTGTCTGAGTGGGCTCAGGGGGCATGTCAGATCTCACCAAACTATCTCCAATATTGTGACCACGCTTAAAGACCACCAGCGGGGGGGTTCCTTGAAGAGGTGTGCGATTTTTGTTGTTGTCTGATTGCAGATTATGTCGGTGCTTTTTCAGGATTGCTATCATTGTCTCCGAAGCCGTGGTGTACTTAGTGTAAAAGACAGTTGCGTTGTTTTTCTTCTTTGGTAGATTTTTTTTGCAATTCCTCTCTTGGTTTTTGAGATATTTTCATCATTACAGCATAAAGAGTTTTGTCCTTGTAGCCTCTCATTTTGAATTTCTGTCATTTTTTTAGCATTGACGTCAAAGTCTGACTGGTGGCCACAGATTCTTTTAACCCTGAATAACTGGCTATATGGTAGACCATTCTTGAGGGGAAGGGGAGGGATACTATCCGCACATAGCATGGTGTTGCGATCTGTGGGCTTTGTATATAAGTCTGTGAGTAATGCATCATTCTCTTTGATAATCCATAAATCCAGGTAGTTTATTTTGTCCTCATCAGCCTGCATGGTGAATTTGAGGTTTTCAGCGCTCTCGTTTAGTAGAGTTTGGAATTCATTTAGCTCCTTCCCAGAGCACAACTTCCTTCCCAGAGCACAAAGACATCATCTATGTATTTTAAAAAGTAAGGGGTGTGTCTGTTATATAAAGGAATGCTTCTTAAAATTGTCCCACATATAGGTTTGTATAGTTGGAGGGAAAAAGGGGAGCCCATGGCTACACCCCGAATTTGAAGGAAAAAGTCTGACTCAAAGACAAAGTAGTTATGGGCTAATACCAGTTCAGTAAGTTGTAAGGTGCAATCAATGAATGGAGCAATGGTCGAGTCTTTATGCTGAAGGAAGTGTTGCAGCGCCTGCAAGCCTCCAGTGTGTGGGATGTTAGTGTACAAGCTCTCCACATCAAAAGTGGCCAGCAGGGTGCCCTCTGGTATCATTCCTAAGCCCTCTATCAATGAGATCATGTGACTAGTGTCTTTGACATAAGATGGGAGATTCTCAACCATCGGTTTAATGTGGTAATCCAAAATGTTAGAAATGTGTGATGTCACAGAGTCGATTGCTGCTTACAATGGGTCTACCTGGAGGAGGAGACACGTGTTTGTGTAATTTAGCAACTGTATGGAAAGTTGGTATCTTCGGAAATTTCACACATAGAAATCTGACTTCTTTTTTTGTGATTTGTCCTGATTCCAAACAGCTTTCCACTGTGGATGAGATGGTATGCTGGAATTCCAGGGTAGGGTCACAATTCAGTTTGCGATCGAAGTCACCTTTAGATAGTTGTCGGCGACATTCATTCACATAGTCACATTTGTTTTGTATACAAATTCCTCCTGCTTTGTCACTTTTTTTAATGATAATCGAAGGATCTGACTTTGTCTTTAAGAGCCATTCTCTCATCTCTACTCAGGTTTTCATAGGATTTGTGTTTCTGTTTGTCTTTCAGTAAGTCACCTACATCATTTTCAACAATCCTACAGAAGGTTTCTATGGATCCATTACGTTTGGGGGGGACGTACAAAATAACTTTTTGCTCTAAATGCTGTTCTCTCAGGTACCTCAGCTGGGTAAATGGCTCCATCTCCTCCTTGACTCACGGTAGGACAGGTAAGTCTATTGATTAGCGTGGTAGACCTATGTATACATCTCACGGAGGATGACATTTCAAGTGGAGTCATGTAAATTTCACTCTTATCAAAGAACTCACGCAATCTCAGATTACGGGAAAAACTTGAATAGATCTATCTGGACATCAACGTCATTAATGTATGCAGTGGGTACAAATGTTAACCCCTTATTGAGAACACTGAGGTGAGCGGATGTCAGGGTCTTACTTGATGAGTTGAATACTACATTTTATCGCCAGTGATGAGCAACAGATCCTTCCACTGTAAACTAGCTGATAAACTTCATGATTCAGTAACCACAATATTCAGCGTTCATACTCTGCTTGCAGTGGAAGAGGCACAGAAACAACCATTTTCAAAGACAAAACTGTTACCTCATGAAGGTTCACGCTCTGCTTGCAGTGGAAAAGGAAGTTCCTTCAAACCGTGAAATCCGGTTGAAAGGAGGAGCTAGGGATATTGACAAGTAAAACTAGCATATTAAAGAATGCGTTAACTTCTTGCATCGATCCATCCCGGATCCGGGATCGTGAATACAGCCTCAAGCTCATTACCATAACGCAACGTTAACTATTCATGAAAATCGCAAATTAAATTAATATGCTAGCTCTCAAGCTTAGCCTTTTGTTAACAACACTGTCATCTTAGATTTTCAAAATATGCTTCTCAACCATAGCAAAACAAGCATTTGTGTAACAGCTAGCGCACCTAGCGTAGCATTTAGCGTTAGCATTAGCAGGCAACATTTTCACAAAAACCAGAAAATCATTCAAATGAAATCATTAACTTTGAAGAACCTCCGATGTTTTCAATGAGGAGACTCTCAGTTAGATAGCAAATGCTCAGTTTTTCCTGAAAGATTATTTGTTTAGGGGAGATTGCTCCGTTTGGTACCAAAAAAAAACGACAATTCAGTCTTCAAAACGCAGAACTTTTTTCCAAATTAACTCCATAATATCGACTGAAACATGGTAAACGTTGTTTAGAATCAATCCTCAAGGTGTTTTTCACATATCTCTTCATGATATATCGTTCGTTGAAAGCCTCCTCTCTCCTCTCAATCACTGGATGACTGGGTGCAGCTTGTAGATTACGCACCAATTTAGACAAAGGACACCGGGCGGACCCCTGGTAAATGTAGTCTCTTATGGCCAATCTTCCAATGATATGCCTACAAATACGTCACAATGCTGCAGACACCTTGGAGAAACGATAGGAAGGGCAGGCTCATTCCCGACGTTTTTTTTATCCATAAATTAAAAGAGCGCACCCTATATCAGAGAAGTTAAATTAGCATGAGTAGGTGTATATATAGCAGCTGTAGGCATTAATTTTACGTGTGCAGGACTGCTTGCAGCCGTTTATTTAGCAAGTTGGACCGCCTGCAAGCACATTTGCACACGCTCGAGGGGGGAGCCTCCTCCAGCAACTGACTGGTTACAATGTGTCATTCTCCTAAACACCTTCAGGACTCTGTCCCCTGGCTGCTCCTTGCCTGCCACTGATGGGGTGACCACACAGGGTGGCTGGACCTGCCTTGGGCTCAGGGTTAAGGCCGGGTCAGGAATCAGAGGTGGTAGATCTGTGGAGTCCAGCAGCAGCAGGGTCAGGACTGGTGCTGGGTTGGGAGGAGTACCCGAGAAAGGGGTTTCTTGAATGCCCGTTCTGGGACCCAGTGCTGTGGCAGGATCAAGATAGTACTGGCCCTTGGGAGATGGTGTGATTTGTGGACTCGGGCTGCAGCTTGGTCCAGCGATGGGCCGGGTCAGTCCTGGATGATTCTTTGGGTGTAGCAGCAAGCAGGTCAGCTCTGCACTGGCACCTGCGGGATAGATTGGCACCGCTGAGTGACTCCAGTGATGGCAGATGCCGGGTGGACTGGATTGCCGACAACTGCTGGGTCAGCTGGGGTTCTAGTAAAGAGGCCCATGGCTCCTGGCTGGGCAGGGGTGCTGACTGAGGCTCTGGCTGGATTGCCATCCTATCCATTAGCTGAGGTGCTGGCTCAAACACGGATGGGGACCAGACTAGCTCCAGGCCAGGGGTTCGCTGGGCCGGCTCGGGTGGCGACTGCACTGCTAGTAGTCCTGAGGTTCACTGCGCCACAGGCTGGCAGTAGAACTGCAGGGTGACCTATGGAGCCGGGTGTGAGGGAAGAGTTTCCTGTGTAGCCATTTAGAGCCCTGGTAGCAGAGTCTCTCTGCGAGCTGGAGGAGGAGCTCCTGCATCAGCCAAGCGATGTCTGAGGCCAGCAATCTGCCACATAAAGCAGAGGGGCCATAAAATCCAAGATTTGGAAGGCCTGTGGACTCCTGAGGCTCCAGAAAGGGGACATATTCCAGTCTGTAGTTGTCTGTATACCCTGGGGCCGTCCTCCTCTGGACTGCAGGCGGGATGTATGGCAATTAACCTGTCTGCTATTCTCTGGAGGCAGCCACAGTTGTGCTAGCAAAGTGACAAATCCGTCTCGAAGGACCATAAAAGAGTTGGGCTGCTCTCCAGTTAGGCTGGTCTGTATCCAACTGACATTTCCCGGTCAGAAGAATAAGGCAACCTCACAAGAGAGCTACATATACGGAACTTTATTTTCAGAGGACAAATGAGGTGAATGTGGTTCTGTCAGGTGTCGGGACCCCTAGAAACCACCTGACCCTGGCAACCTATCAGTTGCCAGGTCACAGACGTCACTGGGAGTTTGGGGAGTCAGTTTATGATCCTTCAGTCTCTCTGGCATTGTTGGGGGATGGGTGGAGTGAGGTGAGAGATGAGATTACAGAGGAACAGGACCACATATACAATCTATCTAACCATATCAACCTATTTTGCACTGTGTCCTGAACCAGCCTAATATTGACCTGTATGTATATTTGTTATCCAGCGCTGACTTCAAAGTGTCCGTCACTGATAGCATCCCTTCTGTGGGTTGGAACCCTGCAGTCTGCTCAGCTCTGATTGGCACCTCGTGGTGCTGGATCATCCCTTGTTCTCACATCCATCTGCAGTGACCTGGAGCAGGACCAATATTCCCCTGTGTTATCACCACCCCCATCACCGCACTTCTCCCCCGCATCTGTTCCTTTACTTTCTTTCCTCCGTGGAATGCTAAAAAAAAGCCAAACAAACACACAGAGGCAGACATTTTGTCTCCTCCGTCTCTCCCTTTTCTCTCAGGTTGGTGTCAGTTACCTGGGTCCATATAATGCTTCAATATGCTTCAATCTGGCAAATGGCTGTCAAGTTGAAATGAACATCCGTGACTTGGTACCTTTGAGATCAGTGGAAGCTGATGGGTGGAGCTATAGGAGGACACGCTCATTGTAATGGCTAGAATGAAAAAATGGAACGGTATCACACATTTATAAACCACATGTTTGACTCTGTTCCATTTATTCCATAGTAATGTCCTCCTATAGCTCCTCCCACCAGCCGTGAGAAGGCTGGTATCCTCTCATTTAATCATAATTGGGCATTTTGGGAAGACATATGGAGGTGTGCCTATTAGTAAATCTGGACTCATAGCTCCTCATTTTACTGTAATTAAGTCACAGCAGATTTCTGGCTCGTATTGTGGAACTAGATGAAACCACCTTAATTCTGTAAAGGGATTCATTGATGTCCCAGCTGCCTAACAGAGATAGTGCAAGAGAGCTTTTTCCTATTCTGTCAGGGTTTCATTTTCTATTAGGTTTTCAACACAATATCTCTCCTGCTCTTTATTTGTTAATTAACATAACCTGTTATGATGTTAATCTGTATTGTACAAAAAAAAAGTTTTCATAAAAGTTTAAATTTGACCAACTAAATTGTTCAAACTAAAACAACGTAGCTTTCATTAATAAAATAATGATAAAAATACTCTTTCAAAATGCCGATGTTTATTTAGTTATGGATCCACAATGAATTACTATGGAAATAAATATCACTGAATTACAGAAATATCCTCCAATCCTCTATATGTAATTATTGGCAGAGAGTAACGTCATATTTTTCGATATACTGTAGACCTTCCGCAGGCGACATGAGTCTCACTAGTGTTGAGTAATGTGCTGTTAAAAGTGGTGTGAGTTTTATTTATATAAAGAACATATTGAAGTTAGAAGCAATAGCCTACAACTATTTTAGCACCGTTTTGTGCTGCTCTGAGACAAGCATTGGGACTGGTCTTGATAAATCAATGAGATTTTGGGGTATTGGTTAGAATAGAATTTGAAAATTGGGGTGTAGAAATGTTATGTTCTTAGTGTAACGTTTATTTAACTAGGCAAGTCAGTTAAGAACAAATTCCTATTTACAAGGACAGCCTACTCCTTCCTCCCTGTCGGGGAATTGAACCCCGGTCTCCTGCAGGACACTGGATTCTTTAGCTAAATAGCCCAGTACTGTACTCCCGACCGTCATGTTTTACAGCTCCATATTTTCACAAAAGTGTTCTACTTGGAACCAAAAAGTGTTCTACAAAGGTTATCCTATGGGGACAGCCGAAAAACTCTTGATAGCACCTTTTTTCTAAGGATTTAGAGATGATTTGTGACCATGGTCATATCAGCGCTTCATCCCAATTCGAGTGAAAAGTTGCTAGTAACCTCAGCAAACAGAAGGCCATTGTCACATGAGATCTGCTCAATGACCTGACCATTACCATCAGGTGAGCGGAGACGAGGAGACTTCTAATGGAGTGTTTAAACAGGGCCTTATCAGTAGTCCATGAAATTGTAGATAAAGTATACAGATAAGAGTGGAATTCTATCCGGCAGACCTGGGTTCAAACATTATTTGAAATCTTTCAAATACTGAGCGTTTGCTCTAGCCTGCTTGGAATACCAGATCGGTGGGGTTTGTAGTTTTGGGACTTATTGGTCCATTGAGCCAGGCAAGCTCAATCAAGCACATAACAAGTTATTTAAAATAATCATATACATGTTGCACCCAAGTATGTTATCAGGAGGTATCTAAACTTTAACAAGTTGATGATGAACCAGGTAGTATGAAGAGATCTTTATCACTTGGAGGAAGGGATTCTAATCTAATGTATGTCACTCACTGCCCTGCATATTGAGAGCTTGGAGTCAGGAATCAAAAGATGCATCATGTTTTATATTGGCATCACGAATGCAAGTTTGAATGATCGGCATGTGTCAAATAAGTGTGTCTGAAGCTGTAAAGTCTTGATGTTTAACATGCCTATGGCATACGACATAATAATTTATAGACAAGGTGTTGTTCATTGTTAATTAATGGTATACATTTGGATGCTATGCCTGTAAGCGGAGAGAGATGTTGATGCGCTTCACATGATCATATACCCTAAGGTGATTGAGGGTCCAGTTAGAGCATTGCATTATTGGATGTTACAGTACATTTCATGGTCTAGTAGAGGTATTGAAGTAAAGGCAGAACATGATTCTTCTTGGTAAAGGAGGTTGTTATGATAAAGCAGGATGATTGCCACTCAGAGTATAAATAATGTTAATTTTCTTTGCTTAAAAAGAATGTCAGAGGTGGAATGTAGAATGTGTATGGGGAGTCTCATACTGTATGCATATGTACTCCTGATAAAGCTCAGATTGCACCCAGCTCCCTCCCTCCGATGTGGAGTTAGATTATGACTGTGGCAGGAGTGCGGGTGGCACCGTTTTGGTGGGAAAAGCAGAACTTCTAATTTAGTCTGACCAGATCAAAGAGTGACGCACGACGCAAGAGGAAATGGAGAAAGGTGTGGAGATGCAGAGAGAGTGGACGGGGTTCACTCTGTTACATCATCAGGCTAAACCTCCCTGCTCCAACATCACTGACTTCTCTCCTCCTTTGGCCTTCACCACCTCTTTCAACTCTTTTTCCGGTGCTGTAGAGAGTAGAGGTTGTGTCCAGAAAAGGGATGAATCGCTAGCCCTACCTACCCACTGTCCTTTTCCCACCCCGATACTGTCATTGCAGGAATTCCAGATTAGAATATTAAGTCGTCCAGACAGGTTGTTCATCAAACTGATGCACAATGTGTCTATTCTGTTTCTTGGCAGGGTATGAAAGGAGTGTTAACACTTGAAATCCATCTTCCTAGCCAAGTTAACTCAGCCGTTAGCAGACAGGCAGGGGTCGGCTGATCTCACCACCTCACTGTAATAGAAAATACATATTCAAAGAAAAAGAATGGCAGTGAAATAGTATATCCAGCATCCCGACTTAGTGCATAGTGTTTAACTAGTTTGATCTTTTATTTCCTTCAAACCCTGATTCTCGTATGCGCCAAAAAAATGTGGTAATTGAATTTACTGTGAGACGCAGCTTTTCTAAATGTAAACTCTATTCAAAACTGTTTCTGAACAGTTGCATTTGAACCACTCTCTACTCTTCTTTTAAATCAAGTTAACAGAACAGTAACCTCTTGTAAACTGCCAAATCAGTTCTCTCCATTCAAACATCCCAGAAAGGAGAAACGAGGAGGAGGCAGATTTCTCAGGGAGACTTCTCAGTTCTAGGATGTCGATGTATTGATGAACCTTAAAGCAACTCCAAGGGTAAAATCCCATCTGAGAGAATTGACAGAGGAAGAGTGAGGGAGGAGAGAGAGTGATGGAAGGCTTTACATTTGTCTCCTCTCCTCTCACAGGCCATCCTCATAAACGGCGCACGAATAATAAATACAGAGCCAACATAAACCCAATCTTCTTCCGTTGCACCAAATGATGGATGGCTTTGACTGGTGCGTGACCTTCCCTCGGACAATGTTGCTGTGTGATGTCATCACCTTTCTGTGAGAAGATGCTAACAATGCTAGATGGTAACAAACAAAACAAAGAGATAGATTGGCCAACAGTTGCTATTGTTGTCTGTACTTACATGATTTATACATACAACAATGTGAATGTATATACTGTATGTGTCTATGGTGTGTACGCTATGTTTGATATTTTTTTTAGAGAAGTGTAACCCTTTCCTGCAAATGATAGAACAAATTTGAGAGACTATCATCACTACCATCATGTCATTGTTTTTACCTAACACATCCCCATAATATATGCAAATAGAACATATACCGTGAAGTTGATTAAAACATGCACTCAGTGCCATGCCTGAAGAGGGTAATTTTCAACCTCATAGCGTAAATGTTGACACTGATGTCACACAGGATGTGTTTCAAAAACCATTTTCCGAAGCTTCTGATGTATCGTAATTACAGCTAATGAGATGCATATCCTTCAGATATAAATGGGCTGTGATGTTTTTTCTTGAAAATGATCCACTCCACAAGGGCCAGGTCACAGGCTAAAAATTTTATCTAATGGTTTCTATGGCCCTGTTGTAGGGCAGCACCATATAATGAGCAAAATATATATATTTTATCTCGACTTTCTGGAACTGGGACCTGGGAGCAGAAACGGACTGGCCATTAGGCAGCTAGGGCAAATGTCAGATAGGTTGGTCTATCTTTAGACCAGTTGGCCTGTCGAATAAGTTGTTGTTTTCTTGTGCAGAATTATAATTGTTTGGCTAATAATGTTATAATGGGAGCCTTGAGGATTTTTTTTTGCTGGAGGAAACAAATGGGCTGGTGTTAGAAATATTTTCAGTTAGTTGCTAAATATCTATAATTATTTGAATACACAGACGAGTCACTAGGGAAGTTAAGGTGGATTTTTGAAGTCTTCTCCCTGAAAAAGTAGTACAACATCAATATGACAAATTCCTGTTTTGAATCGGTTTGAGGCAGTTTCAGACCCGAGTTAAGCGTGCATAAATGGAACATAATTCCCGTTTTTTATTTCACTCTACGCAATTCTGACCTTGAATTTATAGTTTTGATATAAGCACTTCTCAGTATTTTTTTAAAAATTTATTTTATTTCACCTTTGTTTAACCAGGTAGGCTAGTTGAGATCAAGTTCTCATTTACAACTGTGACCTGGCCAAGAAAAAGCAAAGCAGGATAAAGCAAAGCAGTGCGACACAAGGAATAAACAAGCGTACAGTCAATAACACAATCGAAAAAAAGAAAGTATATAAACAGTGTGTGCAAAAGGGGTGAGGAGGTAAGGCAATAAATAGGCCAAAGTAGCAAGTAATTATAATTTAGCAAATTAACATTGGAGTGATAGATGTGCAGATGATGATGTGCAAGTAGAAATACGGGTGTGCAAAAGAGCAGAAAAGTAAATAAAAACAATATGGGGATGAGGTAGGTAGATTGAAAGGGCTATTTACAGATGGGCTATGTACAGCTGCAGCGATCGGTTAGCTGCTCGGATAGTTGATGTTAAAAGCTAGTGAGGGAAATATAAGTCTCCAGCTTCAGCGATTTTTGCAGTTCGTTCCAGTCACTGGCAGCAAAGAACTGGAAGGAAAGGCGGCCGAAGGGGGTGTTGGTTTTGGGAGTGACCAGAGAGATATACCTGCTGGAGCTCGTGCTACAGGTGGGTGATGCTATGGTGACCAGCGAGCTGAGATAAGGGGTGACTTTACCTAGCAGGGTCTTATAGATGACATGGACCCATTGGGTTTGGTGACGAGTATGAAGCGAAGGCCAGCCAACGAGAGCGTACAGGTCGCAATGGTGGGTAGTATTTGGGGCTTTGGTGACAAAACGGATGGCACTGTGATAGACTGCATCCAATTTGTTGAGTAGGGTATTGGAGGCTATTTTGTAAATGACATCGCCGAAGTCGAGGATTGGTAGGATGGTCAGTTTTACAAGGGTATGTTTGGCAGCATGAATGAAGGATGCTTTGTTTGCGAAATAGGAAGCCAATTCTAGACTTAACTTTGGATTGGAGATGTTTGATGTGGGTCTGGAAGGAGAGTTTACAGTCTAACCAGATACCTAGGTATTTGTAGTTGTCCACATATTCTAAGTCAGAGCCGTCCAGAGTAGTGATGTTGGACAGGCGGGCAGGTAGCGATCGGTTGAAGAGCATGCATGTAGTTTTACTTGTATTTAAGGGCAATTGGAGGCCACAGTAAGAGAGGTGTATGGCATTGAAGCTTGCCTGGAGGGTTGTTAACACAGTGTCCAAAGAAGGGCCAGAAGTATATAGAATGGTGTCGTCTGCGTAGAGGTGGATCAGAGACTCACCAGCAGCAAGAGCGACATCATTGATGTATACAGAGAAGAGAGTCGGTCCAACAATTGAACCCTGTGGCACCCCCATAGAGACTGCCAGAGGTCCAGACAGCAGACCCTTCGATTTGACACACTGAACTCTATCAGAGAAGTAGTTGGTGAACCAGGCGAGGCAATCATTTGAGAAACCAAGGCTGTCGAGTCTGCTGATGATGATGTGGTGATTGACAGAGTCGAAAGCCTTGGCCAGATCAATGAATACGGCTGCACAGTAATGTTTCTTATTGATGCCGGTTAAGATATCGTTTAGGACCTTGAGCGTGGCTGAGGTGCACCCATGACCAGCTCTGAAACCAGATTGCATAGCAGTGAGGGTATGGTGAGATTCAAAATGGTCGGTAATCTGTTTGTTGACTTGGCTTTCGAAGACCTTAGAAAGGCAGGGTAGGATATACAGTGCCTTGCGAAAGTATTCGGCCCCCTTGAACTTTGCGACCTTTTGCCACATTTCAGGCTTCAAACATAAAGATATAAAACTGTATTTTTTTGTGAAGAATCAACAACAAGTGGGACACAATCATGAAGTGGAACGACATTTATTGGATATTTCAAACTTTATTAACAAATCAAAAACTGAAAAATTGGGCGTGCAAAATTATTCAGCACCCTTAAGTTAATACTTTGTAGCGCCACCTTTCGCTGCGATTACAGCTGTAAGTCGCTTGGGGTATGTCTCTATCAGTTTTGCACATCGAGAGACTGACATTTTTTTCCCATTCCTCCTTGCAAAAGAGCTTGAGCTCAGTGAGGTTGGATGGAGAGCATTTGTGAACAGCAGTTTTCAGTTCTTTCCACAGATTCTCGATTGGATTCAGGTCTGGACTTTGACTTGGCCATTCTAACACCTGGATATGTTTATTTTTGAACCATTCCATTGTAGATTTTGCTTTATGTTTTGGAAAAAAGTCTTGTTGGAAGAAAAATCTCCGTCCCAGTCTCAGGTCTTTTGCAGACTCCATCAGGTTTTCTTCCAGAATGGTCCTGTATTTGGCTCCATCCATCTTCCCATCAATTTTAACCATCTTCCCTGTCCCTGCTGAAGAAAAGCAGGCCCAAATCATGATGCTGCTACCACCATGTTTGACAGTGGGGATGGTGTGGTCAGGGTGATGAGCTGTGTTGCTTTTACGCCAAACATAACGTTTTGCATTGTTGCCAAAAAGTTCAATTTTGGTTTCATCTGACCAGAGCACCTTCTTCCACATGTTTGGTGTGTCTCCCAGGTGGCTTGTGGCAAACTTTAAACAACACCTTTTATGGATATCTTTAAGAAATGGCTTTCTTCTTGCCACTCTTCCATAAAGGCCAGATTTGTGCAATATACGACTGATTGTTGTCCTATGGACAGAGTCTCCCACCTCAGCTGTAGATCTCTGCAGTTCATCCAGAGTGATCATGGGCCTCTTGGCTGCATCTCTGATCAGTCTTCTCCTTGTATGAGCTGAAAGTTTAGAGGGACGGCCAGGTCTTGGTAGATTTGCAGTGGTCTGATACTCCTTCCATTTCAATATTATCGCTTGCACAGTGCTCCTTGGGATGTTTAAAGCTTGGGAAATCTTTTTGTATCCAAATCCGGCTTTAAACTTCTTCACAACAGTATCTCGGACCTGCCTGATGTGTTCCTTGTTCTTCATGACCATACTAAATAATGACAAAACAAAGAGCGTGACAAAAGGTTATCAAAACTGGTTGACTAGTGCGTTGGGGACAGAAAATAAAAGGAGCAGATTTCTGGGCATGGTAGAATAGATTCAGGGCATAATGTACAGACAGGTATGGTGGGGTGCAGGTACAGTGGAGTTAAACCCAGGCATTTTGTGAAGATAGAGATTGCATCTCTGGACGTATTAGATATGCTGGGTGAGGACACCACATGTGTGGGAGGTGGGACAAAGGAGGTATCTGAGGCATGTTGAGTGGGACTAGGGGCTCCGCAGTAAACTAAAAAACATGATAACTATCCTAAACAACAATATACAAGGCATATTGACATTTGAGAGAGACATAAAGTGAGGCATAAAGCAATCACAGGTGTTGATTGGGAGAGCTAGCTAAGACAACAACGGGTAAGACAACAGCAGCTAATCAGCTAAGACAACAACAACAGGTAAAATGGTGATGAATGGGCAGAGAGGGTCAGTTAACTACACACAGGGCCTGAGATCGAACGATAAACACAAAATAGAGTACCGTGATTAATGAACACTTCAGCAGGCATCAGCTATGTAGCCAAGTGATCATGGGGTCCAGTGAACAGCAATAGATGAAACAGGGAAGCAGGGTAGTCTTTACTACTTAGCAAGCGGGATACACAGCGTTTAAAGTTAGTGGGGCTAGAGAAGCGCCTGCTCAGACGTCTGGCAAAGGCCGGTTGGGGGCACAGAAGATGGAGTTACGTCGGCAGACCAGTCGTGGTGGAATGTCGTGTCGACAAAAGGGTCCAGGCCAATTTAGTTTGGGAGATGCGCCTGGCTCACGGCTAACTAGTGCTAGCATCAGGACAGGGGAGTTAGCCACTATAGCCACTCGGTAGTAGCTAGCTAGCAGTGATGATCCAATGCAAAGGTCCAGAGCTTACGGCAAGGTTCTGGTGGAGTAGTGGAATTCCAGCCGTGTTGGGGAAGAGTCCGGGAGGCATCAGCTGTGTAGCCGAGTGATCACTCAGCGGGCCGGGAGGTGGGCTTGGCTCGGCTCATACCTAGCTTCATTGGCAACTAGATAGCTGTGATGATCAGGAGTCATGGTCGAGGGCTTACAGCAGGAATCCGGCATTGTAATGAAGAAAACAGTCCAATACTGGCAGGCTGGCAAGTGTTATCCAGGCTAGCCCTTACTGCTGCTCGATCATCCTATTTTTCTAACTTAATTGAGGAAAATAAGAACAATCCGAAATTCCTTTTTGATACTGTCGCAAAGCTAACTAAAAAGCAACATTCCCCAAGAGAGGATGGCTTTCACTTCAGCAGTGATAAATTCATGAACTTCTTTGAGGGAAAGATCATGATTATTAGAAAGCAAATTACGGACTCCTCTTTAAATCTGCGTATTCCTTCAAAGCTCAGTTGTCCTGAGTCTGCACAACTCTGCCAGGACCTAGGATCAAGAGAGACGCTCTAGTGTTTTAGTACTATATCTCTTGACACAATGATGAAAATAATCATGGCCTCTAAACCTTCAAGCTGCATACTGGACCCTATTCCAACTAAACTACTGAAAGAGCTGCTTCCTGTGCTTGGGCCTCCTATGTTGAACATAGTAAACGGCTCTCTATCCACCGGATGTGTACCAAACTCACTTAAAGTGGCAGTAATAAAGCCTCTCTTGAAAAAGCCAAACCTTGACCCAGAAAATATAAAAACCTATTGGCCTATATCGAATCTGCCATTCCTCTCAAAAAATTTTTGAAAAGGCTGTTGCGCAGCAACTCACTGCCTTCCTGAAGACAAACAATGTATACGAAATGCTTCAGTCTGGTTTTAGACCCCATCATAGCACTGAGACTGCACTTGTGAAGGTGGTAAATTACCTTTTTACTGGCATCAGACCGAGGCTCTTCATCTGTTCTTGTGCTCCTAGACCTTAGTGCTGCTTTTGATACCATCGATCACCACATTCTTTTGGAGAGATTGGAAACCCAAATTGGTCTACACGGACAAGTTCTGGCCTGGTTTAGATCTTATCTGTCGGAAAGATATCGGTTTGTCCTCTGACAAATCAACTGTAAATTTCGAGTGTTCTTCAAGGTTCCGTTTTAGGACCACTATTGTTTTCACTATATATTTTACCTCTTGGGGATGTCATTCGAAAACATAATATTAACTTTCACTGCTATGTGGATGACACACAGCTGTACATTTCAATGAAACATGGTGAAGCTCCCAAATTGCCCTCGCTAGAAGCATGTGTTTGACATAAGGAAATGGATGGCTGCAAACTTTCTACTTTTAAACTCGGACAAAACAGAGATGCTTGTTCTAGGTCCCAAGAAACAAAGAGATCTTCTGTTGAATCTGACAATTAATCTTAATGGTTGTACAGTCGTCTCTAATATAACTGTGAAGGACCTCGGCGTTACTCTGGACTCTGATCTCTCTTTTGAAGAACATTTCAAGGACAGCTTTTTTCCATCTACGTAACATTGCAAAAATCAGAAACTTTCTGTCCAAAAATTATGCTGAAAAATTTATCCATGCTTTTGTCACTTCTAGGTTAGACTACTGCAATGCTCTACTTTCCGGCTACCCGGATAAAGCACTAAATAAACTTCAGTTAGTGCTAAATACGGCTGCTAGAATCCTGACTAGAACCACATTTTATTTATCATATTACTCCAGTGCTAGCCTCCCTACACTGGCTTCCTGTCAAGGCACTGGCTGATTTCAAGTTTTTACTGCTAACCTACAAAGCATTACATGGGCTTGCTCCTACCTATCTCTCTGATTTGGTCCTGCCGTACATACCTACACGTATGCTACGGTCACAAGATGCAGGCCTCCTAATTGTCCCTAGAATTTCTAAGCAAACAGCTGGAGGCAGGGCTTTCTCCTATAGAGATCAATTTTCATGGAATGGTCTGCCTACCCATGTAAGAGACGCAAACTCGGTCTCAACCTTTAAGTCTTTACTAAAGACTCATCTCTTCAGTGGGTCATATGATTCAGTGTAGTCTGGCCCAGGAGTGGGAAGGTGAACGGAAAGGCTCTGGAGCAACGAACCGCCCTTGCTGTCTCTGCCTGGCCGGTTCCCCTCTTTCCACTGGGATTCTCTGCCTCTAACCCTATTACAGGGGCTGAGTCACTGGCTTACTAGGGCTCTTTCATACCGTCCCTAGGAGGGGTGCGTCACTTGAATGGGTTGAGTCACTGATGTGATCTTCCTGTCTGGGTTAGCGCCCCCCCTTGGGTTGTGCCGTGGCGGAGATCTTTGTGGGCTATACTTGGCCTTGTCCCAGGATGGTAAGTTGGTGGTTGAAGATATCCCTCTAGTGGTGTGGGGGCTGTGCTTTGGAAAAGTGGGTGGGGTTATATCCTTCCTGTTTGGCCCTGTCCTGGGGTGTCCTCGGATGGGGCCAAAGTGTCTCCTGACCCCTCCTGTCTCAGCCTCCAGTATTTATGCTGCAGTAGTTTATGTGTCGGGGGGCTAGGGTCAGTTTGTTATATCTGGAGTACTTCTCCTGTCCTATTCGGTGTCCTGTGTGAATTTAAGTGTGCTCTCTCTAATTCTCTCTTTCTTTCTTTCTCTCTCTCGGAGGACCTAAGCCCTAGGACCATGCCTCAGGACTACCTGACATGATGACTCCTTGCTGTCCCCCAGTCCACCTGGCCGTGCTGCTGCTCCAGTTTCAACTGTTCTGCCTTATTATTATTGGACCATGCTGGTCACTTATGAACATTTGAACATCTTGGCCATGTTCTGTTATAATCTCCACCGGGCACAGCTAGAAGAGGACTGGCCACCCCACATAGCCTGGTTCCTCTCTAGGTTTCTTCCTAGGTTTTGGCCTTTCTAGGGAGTTTTTCCTAGCCACCGTGCTTCTACACCTGCATTGCTTGCTGTTTGGGGTTTTAGGCTGGGTTTCTGTACAGCACTTTGAGATATCAGCTGATGTACGAAGGGCTATATAAATACATTTGATTTGATTTGTTAAAAGCGGCTGGAGTCTGTGCCGAAGGTAAAGGCCGCTAGCAGTCGCTGACTAAATAGCTGGATAGCTTCTGATGGAGATTCTGGCTAAAAGGTCTAAAAATAGCAGATCCATATCAAATTGGGTGAGGCAGGTTAACGGAAGGTAAAATAAATTGAAATATATACAAAAAAAGACGAACAATTGGTACCAATTAGTTGATATTAAGACTTACCTTATGCAGGTGCATAACGGGCTTTGCAGGTGTGGCTCCCTTCCGCACACTGAATAAATGTGATTAAACTGCTGAAAACCTTCCCACTTACTGGCCAACAGATTTTCTCAAGTATTTTTCATTCAATAGGGTTTTCAGTATATTTATCAAAAGCCATCCCTTTAAATATGGTGTACCTTTAATTAGAATTGTCTTGACATCTTTGAAAAGGGTGCATTCGAAAAGTATTCAGACCCCTTCCCTTTTTATACATTTTGTTACGTTACAGCCTTATGCTAAAATTGATTACATTTTTAGTTTTCCTCATCAATATACACACAATTTCCCCATAATGACAAAGAGAAAACTGGTTTTTAGACATTTATTGCAAATTTATTTTAAAAAAACAGACCCTTTTTTTACTTGAAATTGAGCTCAGGTGCAACCTCTTTCCGTTGATCATCCTTGAGATGTTTCTACAACTTGATTGGAGACCACCTTTTGGTCAATTCAAATGATTGGAAAGGCACACACCTGTCTCAAGTCCCACAATTGACAGTGCATGTCAGATCAAAATCCAAGCCATTCAGTAAAAGGCACATGACTGAAACTGTAACGGCGTTCTTCGTTTGTTGAAAGAGAGTCGGACCGAAATGCAGCGTGGTGGTTACTCATGTCTTTAATGAAGAAAAAACAGAACGATACATGAAATAACTAATAAATACAAAAACAACAAACGGAACGTGAAACCTAATACAGCCTATCTGGTGACACAACACAGAGACAGGAGCAATCACCCACGAAATACAAAGCGAAACTCAGGCTACCTAAATACGGTTCCCAATCAGAGACAACAAGAAACACCTGACTCTGATCGAGAACCGCCTCAGGCAGCCCAAACCTAACTAGACACACCCCTAATCATAGCAATCCCAATCCTATAAAACCCCAATGCGAAACACAACACGTAAACCCATGTCACACCCTGGCCTGACCAAAATATATAACGAAAACACAAAAACCTAAGACCAAGGCGTGACAGAAACAAGATTCTCTTGTCTGATGAAACCAAGATTGAACTCGTTGGCGCTGAATGCCAAGCGTTATGTCTGGAGGAAACTTGAAAAAAAAACTGTTTTTGCTTTGTCATTATGTGGTATAATATATGGATTGATGAGTGGGAAAAAAACGATTTAATCAATTTTAGAATAAGTCTGTAACGTAACAAAATGTGGACGAAGTCAAGTTGGTCTGAATACTTTCTGAATTCACTTTACTAGAATGTATATCGAGAGAATGGGTTCAGAATAGGGATCAATGAAAGAAAACCATCTACATACATGCATATTCATTTCCTTTTCAACACCAATTAGTAGATTAAAAAATACTCTGATTACAAAACTAACTAAAAGTAATATTAAAGATCAAAGATAATAGTTTCAGTATAGTTTTAATTGTTCAAATGTTTTTTTAATTTTTAATTTCAGTTTACCAAATCGTTTTTCAAATGTTTGTTTTTATTTTAGTTTCAAGTTTTTGTTTGCTAAAATAACCTTGGTGATGTGACCATGTAATTAATGTTCAGCTCGCACTGATGCAACAAATTAAAACATTTACCTGCACAGCCAATTCAAAAGGTCGCAATCAAAGTCATAAGTAGTTGCAGAGTGTATATGTTGGGATGATGTGCATTCAGATGTGCTTGAAGTTGTTTTCATTGATGAAATTAACACTGCATGGAGGAAAGCTGGAAATGATGAATATGCTAATTTTATTTATGGGAATAAATCATGGTTAACACTCTCATACCCACATGTAAACATACTACACTCTACTGATATGCTAATATTTAATTTGCATATATTCTGTCCATTCCCTTCTCCCATATCCCAATTTGTGCCACCCATGAGTCTTAAACCTACATGCCAAGTATATAGCAATATTGTGTTCTCTATAGCTTATACACCAAGAGCTCTGACCTGCATCACTGTGACCCTGTGAACCCTGGACCAGTCCACTGTTAACAGTCCACTGTTAAACCTCAAAGCCAATTGACATCTCTCAAATCTCTTCCACCCCTCACATTCTCTGCCTCATCCAGCTGAAATGGAAGGCACAAAGAGAGTACATAAGGTACAGCTCTGAGGAAACAAAAATAGAAGAACCAACAACAACCCCAAATAAGAACATTACTGGCTTTAGAAAAAGTAAACCACTGGGTAAGATTTTTATCAAGAACTAAACACAGATCCAAACCCCAAAACCTTCTGGCAAAAAGTTAACATGTTAAACGGCAACACATACCACTCAAAAGTAACAGTGCTGAAACACAATGGGAAGTGCATTTTATTCTCCAAGACAAGAAAGACAAACAAAACCGTTGACCTCACTCTCTATGGGCAGACACTTGAGACCACTCCCATAGCCAAGTTCCTGGTGTCACACAGAACTGGCAGGGCTGTTCTGGGGTGGAAGTTTGTCATCAGGTCAGTTTGTCATCTTTGAAACCGATGATTCAAGAGGAACGACAAAACCCTCCCAGAGTTTTATCACGCACCCCACTCTCTGTGCTTTAAAAATATTCATTTTTTTTCTGAGCATAACATTTTACGTGGCTTTAACAAGTTAACACATTATCACGTTATTGTGTTATTACCATGTCATAACCTTTCCCACTTTTAAATTGCTGCTTATACTCCGCTGGTATTTTTACCCACTTATAGAGGACCACAAAGGCTGCCAGATTCCCTGCATGCTAAAGAGCATGTTTCCATCCCTAATATTACGAACAATTATATAACGATATTAAACCTCTACCCCAACCCAAACCCTTACCGTTTACTGTTCCCTACCCTCCAAACCCTTAACCTAAACTGGGTTCGTATCCCCGACCCAACTCTTCTTTATTTTTTCTTACTTTTTTTCGTTAGGCTACATTTAATTATCCAATAAAGTTTGTTTTCACTGAAATCAAGTTGCAGAAGACAAAAGGAGAACTCCAACCCCCATCCCCCTTGTCCCTTGCCAAACCTCATTCTCGACAGGGCAGACACACTGTGAAGAGGGGTAGAAAATGTCAGGAAGCCCTGAGCTATCCCTGCAAGGCCCAAGTCCCTTTACTTACAAACTTACTTACCTACTTACTTACAGCTTATAGAAACGAGCAGAAGCTCTGAACTATCTGTTCAGACCCCAGTCATACTTACATGTTATGGATGATCTTCTGTTTTAGTATTTGTCCAGTAGGTTTCCCCAAGGAGAAAGCCCCCACTTGTATGTCAAAGATAATAAAACAAAAACACTGTAATGAACTAGAATACCCCCCAGTCACTCCCTGACGTACTAAACCATAGAGAAACAACGGCTCTCTATGGTCAGGGTGTAACAGAACCCAGCTGGGTTGGGCAGCGGCGCAGAGGAAGGCTCCGTCCTTGGAGCGGGACTGAATGCCATGCCTGGACTGGGAACCGGCGCAAAGGAGGGCTCCGGCCATGGAGCTGGACTGGACGCCGTGCCTGGACTGGGCACCGGCGCAGAGGAAGGCTCCCGCCATAAAGCGGGACTGGACGCTGTGCCTGGACTGGCCACCGGCACAGAGAAAGGCTCCTGCCCTGGAGCTGGACTGGACGCCATACCTGGACGCTTCGGACCGTCGCTGGAGATTCCGGACCGTCTACCGTCGCTGAAGGTTCCGGACCGTCGATCGTCGTTGGAGGTTCCGGACCGTGGACCGTCGCTGGAGGTTCCGGACCGTCTACCGTCGCTGGAGGTTCCGGACCGTCTACCGTCGCTGGAGGTTCCGGACCGTCAATCGTCGCTGGAGGTTCCGGACCGTGGACCGTCGCTGGAGGTTCCGGACCGTGGACCGTCGCTGGAGGTTCCGGACCGTGGACCGTCGCTGGAGGTTCCGGACCGTGGACCGTCGCTGGAGGTTCCGGACCGTGGACCGTCGCTGGAGGTTCCGGACCGTGGACCGTCGCTGGAGGTTCCGGACCGTGGACCGTCGCTGGAGGTTCCGGACCGTGGACCGTCGCTGGAGGTTCCGGACCGTGGACCGTCGCTGGAGGTTCCGGACCGTGGACCGTCGCTGGAGGTTCCGGACCGTGGACCGTCGCTGGAGGTTCCGGACCGTGGACCGTCGCTGGAGGTTCCGGACCGTGGACCGTCGCTGGAGGTTCCGGACCGTGGACCGTCGCTGGAGGTTCCGGACCGTGGACCGTCGCTGGAGGTTCCGGACCGTGGACCGTCGCTGGAGGTTCCGGACCGTGGACCGTCGCTGGAGGTTCCGGACCGTGGACCGTCGCTGGAGGTTCCGAACCGTGGACCGTCGCCGGAAGCTCTGGACTGTGGATCGTCGCCGGAAGCTCTGGACTGTGAATATGCACTGGAGGCCTAGTGCGTGGAGCCGGCACAGGTGGCACCGTACTGGTGACACGCACTTCAAGGCGAGTGCGTGGAACTGGCACAGGACGTACCGGACTGGGGAGGCACACAGGAGGCCTGGTGCATGGAGCCGGCACAGGTGGCACCGGACTGGTGACACGCACTTCAGGGCGGGTGCGAGGAGCTGGCACAGGACGTACCGGACTGTGGAGGCGTACTGGAGACCTGGTGCATATAGCCAGCATCAATTGTACCGGTTCGATGACACACTTCACACTGCAAATGCAAGGAGCTGGCACAGGATGTCCTGGGCTGTGAAGGCACACTGGAGTCCTGGTGCGTATAGCCGGCATCAATTGTACCGGAACGATGACACACTTCTCACAGTGAGTGCGAGGAGCTGGCACAGGACATACTGGGCTGTGGAGGCGCACTGGAGACCTGGTTCGTAGAGCTGGCACAGGACATACTGGGCTGTGGAGACGTACTGGAGACCTGGTGTGTGGAGCCGGCACAGATTGTACCAGACTGATAGCACGCTCCTCAGGATGAGTACGGAGAGCTGACTCAGGTGGCATTAAACTGATAACACGCTCCTTAGGGCAAATGTTGTGCATTCTCCACCAACTCAACAACTCTCTCCATTCTCTCTCCTCCAATATCTCCGTTGGTGGAATATTCTGTCACGTACCTGTGGAGAGACGGACTAAGGCGCAGTGGATGTTGAGTTCCACATCATTTATTAGTAAAGTAAAACTTAGCTATATCAATAAACGTGACTACGTGGTGCACATGCACAAAACACAAAATAACATCCGACAAACACAGGTGGGAAAAATGCTACCTAAATATGATCCCCAATTGGGAATCATACAAATCACCAACATAGAAATAATAAACTAGAATACCCCCCAGTCACGCCCTGACCTACTACAACATAAGGAAACAAAGGCTCTCTATGGTCAGGGCGTGACAGTAGTAAATACTACAGTAATGTCCAGAAAAAAACTACAGTAAATTCTTCAAAAACACTACAGTAAATGAAACAGTATACTACAGTAATGCTTGCAAAAACACGACAGTAAATACTACAGTAAATACTACTGTATACTACAGTACAACATACTTCCTTCTATTTTGCTTTGTCATGATTGTGACAGAGGTACTTTTCTAGAAGAAAATCTGGAAATGTTAAAGTTCTTTGACAATTTCTTCAACATTCTTGGTCACATTTTGTAATATTGACAATCGTTCACTTCTTTAGTCACTGACAGACGTGAGCAGGGGACATTGTTGACCCACCACCTGGATTCGGTCCTATGTAGCAACATTTTAAATGGTGTATTTTTTTTATATTGGATAAAAGTAGAAACTCAGAGCTATAAATTGTATATCATACAATGCAGTTGAGGAACAATGGGTTATTAATTCTGCTTCGAACATTGATAAACTTGTAACCCCACTTCTGATAAAATGGTCCTTGAAAGTTTTGGTACACCTACTGGAGAGCTCTTTGTCTACACCCATTCAGCATCGTTCACACCCTCTTAAGCCTTAGCCCCACCCATCTCTTGGAGGATTCACATATGAGGCCATGTGCTAAACAGAGTGAGTAAGGTAGTGTAGTAAACAACCAAAGCTTTTAAGACTAAAAATGGTGAAAGTAGTAGCCTACAATAAGGAAAACCTCCAGGTAAAAACACACTTTAGCTAGTCCTTGGCCTATATCCTATGTCATGTTGTTCTGCAGACTATCATCTCTGGTAAACACACACTATATCAAATAAAATCGAAGGTGTAAACGGTACAGTGAAATGGTTCCTTGCATAAAAGAAAGTGTCCAGATAAAAATATTTTACAAATATTTTATAATTATTAGATGATGCTTACCCAGACTCACTTGTCTAAATTGAAGGGTCATGTGAAAGAAATGCTATAACGACCCCCCAGCCACATCTAGCTAAGTGGATAGGTCACAATTGTCTAGACATGTACAGATGTTCATGAAATACAATAGATGGCCATAATCACCCCAAGACACACCTGTCTAACTTGATGGCTCATGTAATCACCTGGCAAAGTGGAGTATTTTGTTTAGATATGTAGCTAGCTAGCTAAACAATAAACTGGCATAATTCTAACTCATGCTACTACCGATACAAACTCATAGATGTAGTATGAATCTGCAGGTAGTTAAAGTTAACCAACTAGGTGCAATGTTAGCTAGCTAACTAACATTAGGCTATAACTAGCAATTCAAATGGATTTCTGATACGAATAATGTAACTACACAGATCATACATGTAACATTAGCTAGCGAGACAAAGCTAACGTTCGCTAGCTAGCGAACAGTATGCTTTAACTTGCAATGAAAACGATTCTGACAAAATTAGAAAAGTACAATATAAAATAATGGAAATAGACTTTTACCCGTATACATGGATGAAAGCTGCATGGCAGGAAGGAACCATTTAACTCGGTTTTGTTTGTAGCTACATCTTGTATGGCCAGCATTGTGTCAAGTTACTCTGGTTCACTCTGACCGTGGCATGTGCAGAAAGTAGCCCATCAACTTGTTTTCAACTGATCTTTGTCGATAGCGCCTGCTAATTTCAGGGCATCAATGTTGTTGATAAAAGGAGCAAAAATTTTGTAGTTCTCGATGGCTGACATATCTTTCAAAACAGTTGGATTATCAACACATACTGAGCAGCTTACATTATAGACAGAAGCATGCTACAGACCAATCCAAACTCATCTCCCACCATGTCCAGCCTATCCATTCTTTCAGCCTATCATGGCTAGGGGGAAGGTTCCTGGCTTATCCCATGACTAAACCAACAAGGCTCATAATTTAACAATTTTATTAATATTTACAGATGGCATGAAAGTTTGTATGTTCCAGAAGGTATTTCTGCCCAAAAACACATTTTGATTAAAAACAACTAAAATCCTTTTTTTTATGTCTCTCCTGTGGAAGTAGTGATGTGCGACATATTGCCTAGCTTCCTGAAACGAGTCACATTTTCCTACCAGTTCCTGGTTCTTGATCAGTCTGTCTTTTTAATAATATTCTTCTACGCAGACGGACATTCATATCATCAGAGCCGTGACCCACACCAGCAGCGCTAGGTCTGAGAAGATCTTAATTGGCTTCTGAGATTCACATCCAATTTTGACTGAGAAGAGAGCGGAGGGTTCAAATACAATGATTTACAAAGATTTTCCACTTGCTGAAGTGTTTCTTTTGACAGTGCTCAAAATGCTGCGCTCCCTAAATATTATCTGAATATTTATAGGTCTTTATACTGTTAGAGCTTTGAATTAAATTAAATACAAGAATGTAATATTATCTGTCACTTTATCTGTACCCAGAGGGATGTGGAAAGTGGGGTAAGTCAGTGTTTAAATATGTACGTTACTGTAAAAGATTGTCATGTATGTGTCTCTGTGGACAGGGAAACAGTCAACATGTCACTGTTACTCAGTTTCCACTCTTTTCTTTCTCTAGTAGGGTAGGATACCAGCACTCACTCACTCTCAGGTCAGGTTCACAGTGTGCTTGTTTATCTACGGGTGGGTAGCTGTGTCATAACGTCCTGTCGTATTTAATTAAGGTCAGTCTAGGGAAGGTGAGCTGGAAAATGTTCCCGAAGCTGGAGGCGTGCCATGTCAAACTCATATCAGAGTGTCCAACTCTCCCTAGCAGGAGAAAGGGCAGCTCGTGGGCGATGCCTGTCTATTCCCTCATAATCAGTTTTCAATGACTGCTTAGTAGGGAATAAGGGCAGCTGCCACTCTCTGAACTCCATAGGATTGACACCAAGGACTGTGGTTATCTCCCGCTATAGAGCCACAATGGATTCCAGGAGAGCTCTTTACAGTTCCACTTCACAGTTCCATCATTAGAGGAAAGGGAAATAGTAATATCATACATCAGAATCCGGTGATTGCCATGTGATTACCACATCCATAGAGTCTACACTGAGTGCACCTTCCTAATAAAACACCTTCCTAAAATTGATTTGCAACCCCGTTTGCCCTCAGAACAGCCTCAGTTATGTCAAGTTGGCTGTATATCCTTTGGTTGGTGGACCATTCTTGATACACACGGTGCCTCGACTAACCGGTGCCCCCGCACATTGTGTCTGTACTGGGGCAAAAAAGTATTTAGTCAGCCACCAATTGTGCAAGTTCTCCCACTTAAAAAGATGAGAGGCCTGTAATTTTGACAGACAAAATGAGGGAAAAAAATCCTGAAAATCACATTGTAGGATTTTTAATGAATTTATTTGCAAATTATGGTGGAAAATAAGTATTTGGTCACCTACAAACAAGAAAGATTTCTGACTCTCACAGACCTGTAACTTCTTCTTTAAGAGGCTCCTCTGTCCTCCACTCGTTACCTGTATTAATGGCACCTGTTTGAACTTGTTATCAGTATAAAAGACACCTGTCCACAACCTCAAACAGTCACACTCCAAATCCACTATGGCCAAGACCAAAGAGCTGTCAAAGGACACCAGAAACAAAATTGTAGACCTGCCACCAGGCTGGGAAGACTGAATCTGCAATAGGTAAGCAGCTTGGTTTGAAGAAATCAACTGTGGGAGCAATTATTAGGAAATGGAAGACATAAAAGACCACTGATAATCTCCCTCGATCTGGGGCTCCACGCAAGATCTCACCCCGTGGGGTCTAAATGATCACAAAAAATCCCAGAACCACACGGAGGGACCTAGTGAATGACCTGTAGAGAGCTGGTACCAAAGTAACAAAGCCTACCATCAGTAACATACTACGCCACCAGGGACTCAAATCCTGCAGTGCCAGACGTGTCCCCCTTCTTAAGCCAGTACATGCCCAGGCCCGTCTGAAGTTTGCTAGAGAGCATTTGGATGATCCAGAAGAAGATTGGGAGAATGTCATATGGTCAGATGAAACCAAAATATAACATTTTGGTAAAAACTCAACTCGTCATGTTTGGAGGACGAAGAATGCTGAGTTGCATCCAAAGAACACCATACCTACTGTGAAATATGGGGGTGGAAACATCATGCTTTGGGGCTGTTTTTCTGCAAAGGGACCAGAACGACTGATTGTGAGATTTTGAGTAAACACCTCCTTCCATCAGCAAGGGCATTGAAGATGAAACGTGGCTGGGTCTTTCAGCATGACAATGATCCCAAACACACTGCAAGGGCAATGAAGGAGTGGCTTCGTAAGAAGCATTTCAAGGTCCTGGAGTGGCCTAGCCAGTCTCCAGATCTCAACCCCATAGAAAATCTTTGGAGGGAGTTGAAAGTCCGTGTTGCCCAGCAACAGCCCCAAAACATCACTGCTCTAGAGGAGATCTGCATGGAGGAATGGGCCAAAATACCAGCAACAGTGTGTGAAAACCTTGTGAAGACTTACAGAAAACGTTTGACCTCTGTCATTGCCAACAAAGGGTATATAACAAAGTATTGAGATAATCTTTTGTTATTGACCAAATACTTATTTTCCACCTTAATTTGCAAATAAATTCACTAAAAATCCTACATTGTGATTTTCTGGAGAGAAAAAAATTATAATTCTGTCTGTCATAGTTCAAGTGTACCTATGATGAAAATTACAGGCCTCTCTCATATTTTTAAGTGGGAGAACTTGCACAATTGGTGGCTGACTAAATACTTTTCTGCCCCACTGTATATAGCCTCGCTACTGTTGTTTTATTGTTGCTCTTACATTTTTTATTTTTACTATTTATATATTTTACATCAGTAAATTTTTGTAAATATTTTAACATTTTTTTTTTCATAACTGCATTGTTGGTTCAGGGCTTGTAAGTAAGCATTTCACTTAATACTTGTTGTATTTGGCGCATGTCACAAATAAAATTAGATTTTGATTTAATTTGAAACTGTTGAACGTGATAAACCCAGCAGCGTTGCAGTTCTGGGCACATTCAAACCGTTGTGCATGGCACCTACTACCATACCTCGCTCAAAGGTTCTTAAATATTTTGTGTTGCCCAGTCACCCTTTGAATGGCACACATACACAATCCATGTCTTACTTGCCTCAAAGGTTTAAAATCTCCTTCATCTACACTGATTGAAGTGGATTTAACAGTTGACATCTTTTGTACACTCAGTGTATACTAAAACTATGGTAATCACACGGAAGCTAGATAGAAAGTTGGTTTATCTTACATTTCCTCAATACTGTGCTTTCGCGTAAACCTGAACATGACATAAATCAACAGTTAGTATCCATTTATACATTTTTACAAAGCAACAGATTTACACCTTCAATGATTTCTCCCTTGATTTCAAAACAAGGCACAGTCATCTACAGCAGTCTCCATTCTATGTAATATAGTAATACATATCTCCCTGGGGTTTTTCTGTAGTGTCCCAAGGCGAAGGCAATCAACTCCTCACTGTGCAACGAGAGAACTGATTGACAGCCTGGAAGTATAATAATCAACGGTTGTCAGCTTCACCAGCAGATCTAGAGGAGATGGAAGGGAAGACAAGGGAGCCAGAACAACTGAAGAGGATTAGAAGGGAGACAATTCATTCTCCGATCTTTAATAGTGGTGTGTAACAGTGTGTGAAGTAGCTTTGGAGAGCCTCTCCCTTCAGTTCCTCCCTGGGAATCCATTTTGGCTCTATAGCGGGAGATAACCACTGACCACAGTGTCAATTCCAATGGAAAAATAGTCAGAGATGGGCAGCTGCCTTCATTCCGCACTAAGCAGTTGCTGAGAAACTGATTATGAGGGATTTTTTTTTAACCTTTATTTAACTAGGCAAGTCAGTTAAGAACAAATTCTTATTTTCAATGACGGCCTAGGAACAGTGGGTTAAACTGCCTGTTCAGGGGCAGAATGACAGATTTGTACCTTGTCAGCTCGGGGGTTTGAACTTGCCACCTTCCGGTTACTGGTCCAACGCTATAACCACTAGGCTACCCTAGGTTACTGTCGACCATCAGCTGCCCTTTATCCTGCCAGGGAGAGTCGGACACGCTGAGATGAGTTTGACGTGGCACGCCTCCAATTCTGGAGAGTTTTTCAGCTCGCCTTCCCCCCGACCCACCGTAATTAAATAAAACAGGACGTTATGATGCAGCTACAAGCCATCCACCCCCAGGTATGTCATTGTTATGCATACCAGACAGACCTGAGGGAAGTGGAGAGGAAATGTGACAGCTGAAGGACTACTAAGTCAGCGAAATGATGAATTCTGAAGAAAGATTACACAGACTTGCCAAATATTGAAGCGCTTCTGAATCACAAAGTATGTTATGATATGAAAATGTCTTGTTCTTCCAGAATCGTTGTAATTCTTTGATGTGATTTGAAAATGGTTTTATGAAAAAGCCTCAATTCATTCCTGATCTGTGTTCACGAATGCTGATAGCATCACTGCGTTACACTAACCTTCCTGACAATGAACCCACTCTGAATCGTAAAAGTATGTTATAATATGACAAAAGGCTTTACTCTTGTGTTTTTAATAAGGAGCCTTTACATAATCCTGATGTGTGTGGACACATGCAGAAGTTATACAGACTTGCCGGACATTGAACCCTTTCGGAATCAGGAAACGTTATAGTACCACAATGTGTTTCAGACCTGTATCTCCAGAATTGTGGACATGGTTTAATTAAGGAGCCTTGATGTATCCCTGATCTGTGCAGACTGCCACATACAGGGCCTTGTCACAAGTCACATATCAGCAGCCACGATTGGATATTAATCTCAGAAGCCAATTAACATCCTCTAAAACCCTATGCTGCTGGATGTGGGTCACGGCTCTGATATTAATAACCTACTACTGCAGAGAAGGATATTAAAGATGGACCGAACCAGGAAACCGTCTTCTTTTCGTGCGTCTGAAGAACTGAGAAATTGACATTATCACCCAGTGTGGCCAAGGACATGGCAGGGGATCTATTGTAGCACTTCAAGTCTCAAGATACCTACTTTGCTGAATGTCTAAGAAAAGTGACTTGAGAAAGACAGCAAAGGTGATACATTTTGGGAATTAAATAAAAGATTTTCCAACATTTAAAGGCCGTTAAGACAATATGCAATTTGAATATTATGACTGAACAACATGGATGTGCCGGATAACCAGTCAACCCAACAAACAATTTAAACCCAGTCACTTTATGTCCTGTGAAGCTACAGAAACAAGTATTTATCATTCATGTGTGGTTGAGAATGGCGAAGCATCTCCTGCCAGGGAGGAGAAACTAATAAAAACACCGCCATCACTCAATCCTCTCTAACTGTCCATCTCTTCTCTCGGAGGGGATTTTACCCTTGGAGTTGCCTTAAGGTTCATCAATACATTGTCTAAGAACTCCGGAGACTGCCTGAGGAACCTGCTTGATCCTAATTTCCCCTTTCTAGGATGTCCAGGAGAGTGAAACCTGATTGTTTGAATGGGGAGGACTAATTAGGTAGTTAACGAGGGTTAACTAATCCGTGAAGTTAAATTAAAATGAGAAGGGAGAGAGGTTCAAAGCAACTGGTCAGAAGCTTTTGGAATTTCTCAATAAATTCAATTAACACATTTTTTGGAGATTATGAGAACTAAGGGTTTGAGGGAAATGAAATGTAATACTAGTTCCACACTGTGGCTTAAATCTGGAGGCTAGATATGCTATTCCTCTTCCATTCTTTATCTTCACTTTGAATGTGTCTTTTCCATTACAGTGAGGTAGTGGGATCATCCAACCCCTGCCTGTCTGCTAACGCCTGAGTTTACTTGGCTGGGAAGATGAGTTTCCAGTGTTAATTCTCCTTTCATACCCTGCCAAGAAACAGAATAGACACGTTGTGCACCCGTTTGATGTAGAACCTGTTTGGACAGCCTATTATTATAATCGGGAATTCCTGCAAGGACAGTGGGTAGGTAGGGCTAGCGATTCATCCCTTCTCTGGATGCAACCTCAACTCTCTACAGCACCGGCAGAAGAGTTGAAAGAGGTGGTGAAGGCCAAAGGAGGAGAGAAGTCAGTGATGTTGGAGCAGGGAGGTTTAGCCTGATGATGTAACAGAGTGAACCCCGCCCACTCTCTCTGCATCTCCACACCTTTCTCCATTTCCTCTTTCGTCGTGCGTCACTCTTTGATCTGGTCAGACTAAATTAGAAGTTCTGCTTTTTCCACCAAAACGGTGCCACCCGCACTCCTGCCACAGTCATAATCTAACTCCACATCAGAGGGAGGGAGCTGGGCACAGACTGAGTTTTGTCAGAGGGTAGGCTGACACGTGCGTCAGTTTCTGAGAATCTGTGTTGTTTTGGTCCCTGTAGTTTTGGGGAAATTGCAGGATGACTAGGGCCACTTAGACTAATGTAAGAGGAGTTACAAGGGATGTAAACATGTGTAGCGGATTGTGAACCAGCTAGTTAGAACTAGTGTAGCATCATGCTGTCACGTCTGGAGCCGTGAGATAGCCTGATTTTCATGGGCCACTCGTATCGTCTGGGACACATGGTGCATTGTGGGTGCATAATCATGGAGGGGTCAGTATGGGGAAGGACACCCTCCAACACAAACAAAGCGCACACAAACAACTCCACCATTACCAGTTGGCAGTTGTTTCCTTAGCACTAGACATTGAAGGATGGCATCCCTTTTCATGATGTTATACCTCTCTCTCGGGAGTTTGATGTCCATACACCCTGTATACTATTAGCTCCGTTTACTTTGCACTGAGGGGAACTTTTATCTACACCAGCACAACCCCCCCCTCCCCCTTACAAGGAGTCAAGGTTGTTCTGCTTTAGTAGTGCGATAATGCAGATGGACCATGAAATGTGACATCCTCATAATGTTGGAGCTTTAAAAGACCTTAGCATCCCCGAGGGGGTTGACATTATCGTTTTCCATTTGCATATCTCCAAGAAAAAGCGGGGGGGAAATACATATATCTGTCTCTGAGTTCATGGTCCATGCCTTATTCAGCCAAGGAAGAAAAGAGAGATGTCCCTGAACTATATAATCATCTTAGCACACCTCTTCATCTAGAGACGCTCCACCTTGAGCATTCTCTTTGAATATCAATGTCATTCAAAGCCACGTATTTTCTGTACAGCTAATTGAAACACTCTATTCACCGTGACCAGGAAGTGTGAACTACGGAGAGCCGTGAGGGCCATAATAAATGAAGACCTCTGAAACCTGACAAGTTATTGACATATCAAGGTCAGCTACTGTACCGCTTCGCAAACCTGAAACTCCAATGTTGTGTCCTGAATGGCACCCTATTCCCTATACAGTGCATTACTGTTGAACAGAGTCCTATGGGCCCTGGACTAAAGTAGTGCAATATATATTGGGAATAGGGTGCCATTTAGTATGCATCTCCAGACTACAGATAAAGCTTGGCGGAAAGGAAGGATTCCCACGTCAAAAAAGAAAAGTCACCATTTTCTCCGTTTCTCTCAATTTTCACATCTGGTCGTGGGCAGACCTGAGGGCCTGACTTTATTGTTGCTTATTGTGCTGATGTCACTGTAGTTGTGCTGAAGTTTCCTAGATGCGGTCACTGTTACATGTCACGGCCCCCTTCTCAATTCTCATGACAAACGCACTAGGGGAGAAGAGTCATAAGGGACGTGGGTGAAAGTGTAATGACAGACGGTCCCAGTTGGACTAAGAAATATGGAGGTTCAATATGACATAATGGCCCATAGTTCTGCAAGAGTGCCTCAATTATGTTAATCTTTGGGGAATTTGTTTTTTATCCATCTACACAATCCACCCATCAACATCAACATGGAGGATGAGACATATTAAGGGTGAGACTCAGGTAATAAGTGCCTGTCTGATTGTGTTAAAGTGGTCTTTTATTTCATTCAGTTGGTGCCACTGCCTAAGGTGTGTGTGAGCCAACCAAGCCAAATCCTCAAAGAATCTGCTGAGTTTGCTATTCCCCAAAAGGATCTTTTGTTTGGTTGGGGCCTTTGGCTTGCTCTATCCTGCCATGAATGCTTCTGGGTTTGTGGTGAAGATGGTTGAAATTGTTATCACTGCAAATTCCACATCCAGTCCCATATATATACACACACACACACACACACACACACACACACACACACACACACACACACACGCACACACACAACGACTCAAGACAGACACACATACAGTACATACACACAGACACTTTTACACTCATCATTGCTGCTGCTACTCTGTTCTTAATTTGACTCAAATGATTATCTATCCTGATGTCTAGTCACTTTACCCTGCCTTCATTTACATATCTACCTCAAATACCTCATACCTCTGCACATTGATCTGGTACTGGTAATACCTGTATATAGATGCACATTGATCTGGTACTGGTAATACCTGTATATAGCTGCACATTGATCTGATACTGGTAATGCCTGTATATAGCTGCACATTGATCTGGTACTGGTAATACCTGTATATAGCTGCACATTGATCTGGTACTGGTAATACCTGTATATAGCTGCACATTGATCTGGTACTGGTAATACCTGTATATAGCTGCACATTTATCTGGTACTGGTAATACCTGTATATAGCTGCACATCGATCTGGTACTGGTAATACCTGTATATAGCTGCACATCGATCTGGTACTGGTAATACCTGTATATAGCTGCACATCGATCTGGTACTGGTAATACCTGTATATAGCTGCACATTGTACTGGTAATACCTGTATATAGCTGCACATCGATCTGGTACTGGTAATACCTGTATATAGCTGCACATCGATCTGGTACTGGTAATACCTGTATTATAGCTGCACATTGTACTGGTAATACCTGTATATAGCTGCACATTGTACTGGTAATACCTGTATATAGCTGCACATTGATCCAGTCTTGTGTATTTTCTTTGTGTTGCTATTTTCTTTTTAAACTGCATTGTAGGGAAGGGCTCGTGAGCAAGCATTTAATGGTAAAGTTTACACCAGTTCTATTCATGTGACAAAGAAATGTTTTTTGATTCAAATTGATATCTTCCCATTTTAGATTAATTTATGGGTAGACCTATATCTTTAGCGTAGTTAGTGTCAGTTCACTGTCAAATGCCAAGCCAAATTATTTGGAACGAATGACTATAAATTGCTGGATTGACCGCATTGAAATGAATTTGGCGGCAACCCTAACCTTTTCCTTCCACTCCTTGTCAATGGAACACTGTGGTGCTTAGTCCTTAACATGCTGACTGGACCGGGCACGCCCGTGCGTCCCCTTGCATGTTGATTTTGTCCATCCACACCAGACGTGATCAGGAGACATAGGTTGAAATATCAAAAATGAACTCTGAACCAACTGTATTCATTTAGGGACAGGTCAAACCATATGAAACATTCATTGACGTTTAGCTAGCTAGCATGCTGTTGCTAGCTAATTTATCCTGGGATGTAAACATTGGGTTGTTATTTTATCTGAAATGCAGAAGGTCCTTTGTAGAATTCTGACCCATTTTGAGTCACACAAAATTGTGTGTTCTCTACTCCGACAATTAATCCACATGACTAGTTTATAATAATCTCTCCTCCTTCAGTCTTCTTCTTCTTCTTCTTCTGTGGACTTTATATGGTTGGCAACCAAATTTAAGGTGCATTACCACCAACAACTGGACTGGAGTGTGGACCTCAGCTCATCTTTCATCACTCACGTGGGTATATACTCCTAAAGGAGTATTTCTGTCTGTAATAAAGGCCTTTTGTGGTGGGGGAAAAAATATTATTATTTGCTGGGCCTGGCTGCCAAGTGGGTGCTCCTATGCCCTCCCAAGCGCTCCCATGGCCCAGTCATGTGAAATCCATAGATTGTGGCCAAATTAATGTATTTCAATTGACTGATTGCCTTATATGAACTGTTAACTCGTTGAATGTGTTGCATGATGTGTTTATATTTGTGTTCAGTATAGTTTCACAGGAGGAGGCAAAACAATCTGCTGTGACTTAATTACAGTTAGATGAGGAGCTACAGTCCATATTTACCCACAGGCACAACCTCCATATGCACCAACAAATTAGTACAGGGAAGATAAATGTAGGTGCAACCAGACCGTATCTCATCTGTCATTTTAATGGTGGAGAAAAGTCTGAATATCTCTATGATCCATAGGCCTTATCTCTGGGTAACTAATGTAATAATCTGTGTAATTACTACATAATAAGCTAGTAAGCACATTAAGTATATTAAGCAGTACTTGACACAATATACTCGGTGTTTCTGTCAATACCAATGACCCATTAAAACCAGGCAATGTAGCGGTTCCAGGACGTGACAAGCCTATGTCTATCATTTTCTCGTAAAGGTAAAAACCAGTAGCACATACACGTGTAGCCTATCCCCTTCTTGGAAATCAGAAGTAGCAGTGGTAAGTAGTGTACAATTATCTTCACTTACACACCTAATACAATGCCATTACACATCATTCCCTTGTAGTTAGTGTTACTTTTGGCCGCACAAAGGCGATATCAAAGTAACACCAGTATGATGAAAGAGATGAACGAATACCAGAAAGAGCACAGGATAGGATCTTTTTGTTGGTGCCTCCTGGTAAAGAGCTCCGCAGAGGAGAGATAAAGGGAAAGAACAGATGCGACCTCGGGTAGGAAGTATGCAGGGGAGGAGGGCGGTGGTGGTGATAACACAGGGGCATCTTGGTCCTGCTCCAGGTCACTGCAGATGGGTGTGAGAATAAGAGATGATCCAGCACAACGAGGTGCCAATCAGAGCTGAGCAGACTGCGGGGTTCCAACCCACAGCAGGGTTGTTATCGTTGACGGACACTTCAACGTCAGGGGCTGGATTACAACCATACACATTGGGACACCGAGCCAGCAAAAGTGGGCCGATACTGTCTGACTGTTGGTTTATGGTATCGTGCAAAGGGGAAATTTGATCAGATGCTGTATCAGGAACCATTTCCTTTCGGGAACTGATTTCCATAAGCCATCTGTTTTATATAGACTACTTGGTCAACTGTTGGTGGAGAAATCTAATCACAATTAACTGCATAGGCCAACTGTCACTGAAATTAATGAGGATGGCACTGCGAGACACGCAAATGGAGAATGACCTCTGTGTGATGGCGGCGCAGCACTCGCGGAGACGGAACACACACACATCACATTCATCATGTGCGAGATTCATTTGCATATTTTTATTGCCTGTATTTGTCAAGCCGGTAGCATCCACAACTCCGATGTGACGCCGCATTCTTTAATAATGGTCTACATGGGGTTGCATATTTCACGAGCACAGACGTCTCCGAAGGCCTCCGAGGCAGAAGTGCCACAGTGAATCGTATTTCAGTTCCTTCGAATGAGAAACTCAACTGCTAATTTGCGTCTGTGGCCGACGGAGCTGCAGGTCTAGGGGTTCTCTGCAAAGAGTATTCCGACAATTTAAGTGGTAAACACCTGTAGCCATTCCTTAATAATAAACCGTCATAATTCCATCGTTGAGCTCATCTGACAGAGTAATTCCAACTTGAGAAATCATCTTTTAATTGCAGAACCATATTTCTATTGTTTTAGCCATGCTGGGTTTTCCACAGTAAACAGGGTTAGAATCAACAGATCTACCTCACAGGACCTTATGGGGCATTGAATGGAGACGTGAGAAAACCTTGTCTTTATCTGCTATCCCCGGATCCTTTGCCTGCAGGCTTTTTTTCTACCACCTTGGCTTCGGCCCACTCACTCCACAGCAGTCTATGAACCCTTTTCTACTTTCGCCTCCGTTGCAGTGCCACAGAACAAATAGGCAGCTTGACCAAACCAACAGCATTCGATGCAGCATGAAGGATTTTTTAGGAAGTGGCAATCAAGGGAAGGGAGGGAAACAGGAGTGCATTGGGAGAAGAAGATCCCTCCCAGGGTTGATGCCTGTGGAGACTGGTGGAGACTGACAAGCCATGGGGAGGAGGTGGAGGACGTTTGTCACAATTGATTAGCCTCAAACCAACTGTGTGAAAGACCACTTGTCTTCCAGCTAGGCAATTGTTGGTGCTGTGGTTTACATGGTGTTGCAGTAACACACAGAGACAGAATGGGAAAAGTTTGGTCTCTCATCTTGTCTTATCTCTCCGCATTGTCAGATGTTGTGGTCTCTGTTCAATAGTGTGCTGATTTCAAAATAACTGTGGATAATTTTTTACATTTCCTCAGGGAATTTTGACATTTTCCACAAATCCATTTGCAGTAGTTTTCAACAGTCCTCGTGATATTGACAATATGATGCAACCTGTAATCGTAAAGCCAACAAAGTGCAATCATACAGTCATATTCCAGCAAAATTCAATTCCACTTAATTCAATACAACTTTATTAATCCCCAAGACATCTACTAAAGCCCGTTAGCTGAGCCGCTCATGCATCTGCAATTATGAGGATCTTCCCAAATCACAGTGATGAATAGTAGTCTCCTCTCTGTTCATGCTGGAGGCCGCCACCACAGTGTGAATTAGTCATTAGTCCTGATGGATCCTGCTGCAGATCCCTGAGTTGACCTGAAGCTAATACGCCTCAAACACGTCTGCAGACTGCAGTGATTTCCAATCAACTCACAAAGGAGCCCAATGAGTCTCGACAGTAGGCCTTTTCAGAACTCTTGTGTGTACTAGTTTTTGCTGTCCTAATGAGTTTACAATGATCAATCAATTGGATCATTTTAGTACAAGTATTTTTGTCACGAGTAGCATTTCCTCCAGGCGAATCCAGCTGACACTTGAACCCAACATGTGTTGTACACTAGACTAATGAAATGAGAGAGTTAGCACTGTTGTTAGTCCCTGGGAATTGCGGCATCTGTCCTGTAAATCGTTTGAATAGGATCAAGAAGGTGATCCCTTCTCCTCTCATCTCTTTCATCGCTGAGTATGGTTACATGCACACAATAATGGGATTATTATGGATAGTCAGGTTAACAATAGTTATTATGATTAAAACGTTTAACTGCTTTGCAAGAGGAACAATTTCCCTAATTATCCTGTTTACATGGGCACATCTGAAATCGGCCGACCTGATGGCACTGAAAAAAGCAGATAATCGCCAATCAAAACAAACATTCTACCACAGCATCCACGTTATTTCTGGGAAGGATACAGTATTTGATTCTGAGTTTGGACATGTACAGTTGGTATGTTGAAAACGACTTCTAAGACACACGCTTTCAGTGGTCCCGAACTCAATTCACTCGCACTAGTTCTGGCAAATGCACAGATCAAATACACTGCTGGAATGCTGATTAAGGCATTGACATGTCCTAATAGCTCGATAGATTGCTCAGAAAACCAGGTGTTTTAATCTCTATATGCTTACCGACTTTGATCTTAAGCCAGTTAAGAATAAGGTGTTTACATGACTACTGCATGACCTGCCTACTGACATAATCAGGTGAATATCAAATTATTACTGTGCATGTAAACATACTCACTGAGTGTCTCAATGCAGTAGTTCAAAGTTCAGCTATATTTCTTAACAAGTCAGAAACCTGGCGGCCCAATCACACACACACACACCCACAATCCAAACTCTGTATCAAACCATCTATTGGTGTTTCAGCATCTCTGGGTTAGTGACCACCTGCCATATTGGCTGCCAAATAAATTTCTGCACAATACCATAACTGAATGTAAACTATGTTGTATAGGGATGACTCTATCTATCTCGTGTGTGTGTGTGTGTGTGTGTGTGTGTGTGTGTGTGTGTGTGTGTGTGTGTGTGTGTGTGTGTGTGTGTGTGTGTGTGTGTGTGTGTGTGTGTGTGTGTGTGTGTGTGTGTGTGTGTATATTTGTCTGTGCGTGTGTGTGTGCATTGGTTAGTACAGTAAAGGGTTCCATCCCAGACTTCTGCTCAGGAATGTCATTAATCACACTGTCTGGCCATGTAACATCCAGATCCAGTCTATTTCTCCACCACAAACACAATGACTGCTTTCTTCTAGCAGCAGCCCAGTCTGCCTTCACAGCAGGGTTTAACAATGCATTTTAAAACCTAGTTTCACATCAGACTGGGGTAAATAAAAACCAACCGATTTAATGCCAATGAGTTTGAGTCAGTGTGACGGAAATATTGGCCTCCATTCATCAAAGTGAAATCGTCCCCCATTAGTTAAGTGCCCGGTTCAATATCCTAATAGTCTCTTAATGTCAATTCATTTGTAGTAAACAAACTGCATCCCTTCAGCCGTCAGATTCATACCCTTAGATGCATCCAAGCTGTGATTGAACAAGATTGGAGGAAAAATCACGTTTGACCAATCCAATACAGCCACACTTTTTACAGAAAGAAACCATTATGATGCAGGGTTACATCAGATTCACAGCTGGAATAGACCATTGTGGAATGTGGAATACCAACCACTAGCCCTGCTGAAGGAAAGCATTTCCTCTCAATGGCGCAGTTAATCCAAACTACCAGGTCACGGTTCACCACACCCAAATCCATTTACCTTCAATGGAGAATGTTGAAGTTGCCATTAGACACTGACCTAAGGTCTGCTTTTCTTCCTTCTCCCTAATGGTTAAGTGTAGGATTTGGGGAGGGTAAACTGGTTCTATAGCTTAGCCTATGGGACACTATTATCTGGAATGTTTTCAATGCTGTCCTACTCCTGTGATTGAAGAATATAGAAGCTCTGGAGGGGGCAAAGATCTAAGGTCCGTTTTGCATTTCCCCGAAAGGTTTAAGGTCAGGATGAGCAAGCTGATCCTGTATCTGTGCCTAAGGCAACTTCGAACCGGAGGCTCTGAAGGGAGCTTAGTTTCCCTGAGCTGTTATTAAAGTGGTGCAGGTCTGTAATCAAGGCAGTTCATTCAGGCCCTACCGTTATCCCTGGATTGGGCTGTCCTGAAAAGTGAACCTACCATTATCCCTGGCTGAGGCAGTCCTGATAAGTGAATTTGTGCTTAGATGGCGAGAAATGAAAGATAACTTCACTGGAGTTCAATCGTAAAGGTCACTTCAGAAAATTGGGACTGAATTCTGCCTGTAGGTAGGTTTCCATCCAATTGGCGAAAGATTTTCATGCAAATATTCAAAAATCTGCATATGTGCATATACCCAAAAGTGTTTCTACTAAACAGACTTTTGCGGATAAAAATCAGTGCGTGGGATGCAATGTGCGACTGAGGTGTTTTCCGTTTGCTCCCGCAGTATACTTAAAGTTTGTGAATTTTGCAGCAAAACCGTATTTATTTTCAAATATTAGTTTCCATAAAACCCAAGACCACTTTGCATTTGAATGTCAGCATGTCGACGAAAATTAAGGCCAAAAACATGACTTTGAGAAAAACCCGGTCTACAAGAGCCACTCTTATCACCGCCCTCTCCTGAGTCTGAGGGCCCGGGGGTGCGGCTTGGCCTGGCGGCGCTGAAATTAATATTCTCGAGGCCATCAAACTACTACGCTCTGTCACGTATACTCCCTCTCCGGCCTCTAGGACATCTGGCTGCTTATTATCCTGCACACCTGTCACCATCGTCAAGCGCACCAGCGCCTCATGACACTCACCTGGACTCCATCACCTCCTTGATTATCTTCCCTATATCTGTCACTCCCCTTGGTTCTTTCCTCAGGTGTTATTGACTTTGTTTGATGTCGGTGCGTTGTTTATTTAGTAAAACACTGAGTGAGTTTAGAGGGATTCTCTCGCCGCAATAACCTGAGACTGGTTTCGGTCCTAGAGTCAGCGGAAATGCCTCGCGCCGCGGATTTCATTTCTGGGCTGCTGAAGGATGTTCTTGCCAATAATGAGAAGCCCCTGATTGATCGTGTCTACCGGTCGCTGCGCCCAACGCCCCGGGATGGTGAGAGGCCCCATGACATCATTCTTCGAGTGCACATTTTCCATGAGAAGATGGAGATTCTCCGACGAGCCCGAGATACCACTGTGAGCATTCAAGGATAGAGCCTCTCTATATACCAGGACTACTCCCCCACTGTTTCCAGGCAGCGTGCAGCTTTCGGGCAGGCCAAAGGACTACTATGGGACCATCCAGGTGTGAAATATGGACTGCGATTCCTAGCCCGTCTATACCATGTGAATGCCAAAGAATACTCCTTTGATTCTCCGGATGAGGCTATGGCTCATATTCAACGTCACATCAAGAAGTCTTGAACTTGCCCATAGATCAGCAACTGTTGCTTGCGAACTGATGGTATGAAGTAAGTAGCCCATCTGTGCTACGTACTATTTTTTTGTATAGTTGGGGAGTTGGCGAACCCACTCAGCCATATTTGATGTGATCCAAAGTTTTGATCATCTAGTGTGCTGGCCTTACAAGCATTCAGTCATTTTAATTGAATTGTATTAAGGGTTTACTTAACTCTTATGTTTCCAGGCTGTCTCATTCACCTATTCAGTTTCAGTGACTCAAAATATTTAGGTTATTTGTTTACTGCATCTGTTTGTACCGACCCAGTAAACAGTAAATGTTCCGAGGCAACACGTTTTTGAGGGTCTTCACTTACTGTTAAAGGTTTTGAATGTCATTTCTACCCAGCAAACTTTCAACATTTGCGCATAGTTTTTTGGTCTTGGCTGTAAGTTGTCTTATCATCCAACTAAACATTTATATATATATATATTTTGATCATCTTACTATAATGTGCTTACTTCAAATGAGATTTTTGGTTGAAAGCCTTGATACATTTTATTGGGTTGGTCAACTGTTCAACTCTAACTTTCATAGTAAATCAAGAGGTGCTTTGTAGCTTCTGAGGTTATTGCTGATTTTAAGGGACGACACGTCATAGTAACCGATAAACTGTTTTCTACCCCTCTTGTTTTGGCTAGTGTCTATGCTCCCAATTGGAATGACAAGTTTATTTTCTACCTTTTATCTGCTCGATTCCCATTTGTTTATTTTTAGTGGGGGGTATATTTCACACGCACAATGTCCCCAGTTCTTGACAAGTCCTCACGACGAACTACAGGCCCATCTAAATATGCCCTACTAATGAAATATTTTCTTCCCAAAATATGTTGTGTGAGGCCTGGTGTTTCCTACACCCTACAGATAGGCAGTATTCCTTTTTTTATTCTCATGTTCATCAAACATACTCCCGTATTGATTACTTTGGACAAAAAACTTCTGCCTAATCTTCAGAGGTGTAGTTATGAGATTATTGTTATTTCTGAAACATCACCATTAGTGCTTGCACTAGAGTTTCCCCAGCAACCTCCTATGTGTTATCAATGGCGTCTTAACCCCATTTTTATTCTCAGATAAGGAGTTTATTTCATTTCTTCTGAAATCACCTTATTCCTAGAAATTAATTCAATGCCAGGGATGTCCTGCTCTTGTCACATCTTTGTTTTGGTATGGTCAGGGCGTGAGTTGGGTGGGTTGTCTATGTTCCTTCTATGTTTTGGGATTTCTGTTTGGCCTGGTATGGTTCTCAATCAGAGGCAGCTTTGATTGTTTCCTGTTGTAAATGTTTGTTTCACATTTCAGGACTGTGTTCGTTTGTATCATTCACTTCGTTATTTTGTGTTCTGCAGTGTTCAGTTTAATAAACTAAATGGACACTTACCACGCTGCACATTGGTCCGATATCTCCTACTCCTCCTTAGAGGAGGAAGAAGAAACCCGTTACAGCTCTACCATTTGGGAGTCTCTCAAAGCATACCTACGTGGCCAAATTATTTCTTATACAGCCAGCAAAAACAAAGCTCTCTCTCAGCGGCTTCGAGACCTGCGAGAAGCCATAGCTAAATTGGATGAGAAGTATGCTACAGATCCTTCCTCTGATCTACATAGAGCGCCAACTACTCCAATCTAATTTAGATGAGCTTTCTACCAGGCAAGCTGAACAATTACTCTTGCGAGCTTGATAGTGTATGAATAAGGCGACAAGGCCAGTAAACTCCTTGCACATCAGATCCGTAAATCTGAGACCTCACGTTAAATCCCACAAATAAGGACCCTGTCTTGTGCTACCACAGTTATACATAAAGAGATGAATGATCAATTCAAACATTTTACTCTGCACTATACACACCTTTGACTCTCATCGAGCCTTTGCTGATAAGTGGTAAATCACCGGGTCCGGGTTTTCCAATTGAATTTTACAGGACGTTTTCCGGTCCGATTTGCCCATTCCTGTCTCGATTGTATGCAGGGTGCCTTAATACATCAAAGCTAACGCCTAGTCTTTATCAGAATTCAATTTCATTACTATTAAAGAAAAACAAAGACCCCCCCAGGGAATGTGGATCCTATTGCCTAATCTCGCTTTTAAACTGATTACAAAATCCTAGCCAAGCTCTTAGACATCCGTATGGAAGGCTCGCTACACCAAGTAATACACTCCGACCAGACTGGCTTTGTGAGAAAAAGGCATTCATTTTTCGATGCCTTATGAATATACTGTACTCCCCAGCATTGGGGGACCCGGAGGTGGTGGTCTCGCTCAATGCGGAAAAAGCTTTTGACAAACATTGAGTGGGACTATCTAACAGCTGCCCTTTATAGATTTGGCTTAGGCCCCAAATTCATTGCGTGTATACAGATGATTCATTTCTCTCCCATGGCTTCGGTAAGGACAGGGTTGTCCACTCTCCCCCTTGTTTGCTTTGGCACTCGAACACCTCCCCGTCGCATTGCGCTATAATGATGCCATTCAAGGTATAATCAGGACAGGCTTAGAGCAGAAAGTCTCGCTATATGCTGACAACCTACTTTTGTTTGTCTCCAACCCTGATACCTCATTGCCATGTATCTTATCTATTCTTAAAAAGTTTGGAACAATCTCAGGGTACAGGGTGAATCTAGGCAAGAATTAACGTTTTCCTATAAATAGGGCTGCTTTAAAGTGCTCTTTTGCAAGTTTTCAGTTTAGGATTGTCTGGGATCAACTCACCTACTTGGGAGTTAAAGTGATAAGGAAGTATTCAAATTTGTTTAAGGAAAACAACTAGCAGAAAGCTTGACACAATCTTACTTTTTGGGAGGATTAATGTCATGAAAATGAATGTGTTGCCCAAATGTTTATTTATTTCAATATTATTTTTTAATTCACTGGATCAAACATTCATGTATTTTATTTGGGATGGCAAGGTACCACAGATGGTACAAAACATTTGGGTGGTTTAGCTCTACCAAATTTTCAGACATGCTATTGGGTGGCAAATTTCAGAGCCCTTTTTTACTGGCTGCAGACTGATCCTACTGGCCTAAGACCACTCTGGGTCCAGATGTTGTCTAAATTGTGTAAACCTGTGCTTCTGTTTTGTACTCGTCTCTCCCAGTGTCCCTATGTAAAAGGTGTGTCAACCCAATTGTAAAGCAGTCTCTTAAAATTTGGAATCAATTCTGTTTAGCCTCCAAGGCTTTTCTCAATCAGGCCCAATCAATCGGAACATTTGATTTCCTCCGTCTTTAAATTATGGGGCTTTTGGCATCTGGCACTCACTAGGCCTCTCCTCACTAGCCCAATTATTCTTTGATACATTTGCCTCTTTTTCTCAGCTACAGGAAAAGTTCAACCTCCCCCAATCCCACTTCTTCCACTAGTTCCAGACTAGGAACTTTGTCAGAGCTAACACACCTGAATTTCCCCATAGGCCTGCAAATACAGCAATAGCGAGCATCGTTGCGCTAAACAAGCTTCCTAGGGGTGCAATTTCAGATGTATATGGAATCATTAATGACTTACAGAACCCTTTGTTGCCTTTAAAGAAGAATATTCTCTGATTTTGATCTTACCTGTGTCCGATGTAAAACGGAACCAGCCACACTGTATCATATGTTCTGGAAGATGGCTGTTCCCCCATCTTATAAATATTGGGTGGGAGATGTGTTGTGCTCTCTGAAATCAGAACTTAGGTAATTAAATAAACATGGGAACCCCAAACTGTTTTGAGGCTTGGGCTCCATTCCGGGCTTCCTTTCAACAGCCCATGATCTGATGGCATTCTTATTAAAACAAAAATACATCTATTTGACTCCCCTGTGACTGAAGGGTTGGATGAGCATTTCTTTGTCTTTTGGGGGGGGGTTAAGGTTGATGTGCCTATTGATTCTTATTGAATGTGACTTGCGGATGCCTTTTTCATGTGAGCTTGTTTTGCCCTGTTTTTTTTTTATTTACATATAAAATATTTTTTTAAAGCATTGTAAACTTTATTTTTGCTCCAATGGATGGTTGGTCTGTGGCCATGACTGTCTATGAGTGGTTTTATTTCTCCCTCCTATCCCTTGTCTGTTTACAGGAACAATGGTGTGGTGACCGCTCTGTCCCCGTACTACAGGTTGCCCTTTAACCTTTGTAGCCTGGTGTGTTTAACTTGTCTAAAGTACAGTATCTTTATAGCTCTTCTTAATTTTTTTTTCTAGTTGAGTATATTGTTTTGTTGTCTTGTGTGTAAAACTGAAAAGAGTTCTAAAAATAAATAAATCACTGCGTAATGACGTAGCGCAAGCAAAATGTACTTTTTTGCTTAGGTTGAGATGTACCAATGAATCTAAAGTTCATTGTTTCCATCGCATTTTCAACTCTGCCAACAGTTTATTCTGGTCTTAGAGCATTTATTAGTATTCTGTACGTAAAACCAAAAGGAGGGTGATTGGTCAGAGTGGATGGATGGGCATATAACGTGAATGTCTAGTAATCCAAATGTTGCGAGTTTGAATCTCAACTTTTGCATTTTTAGCTAAATAGGAACTTTAAAATGACTTGCTACTTTTTAGCTACTTTTTTAACTACTTAGCATGTTAGCTAATCCTTCCCTTTAACATAACTCCTAAACTTAACCCTAGCCTAGCTAACGTTAGCGGGAATTCGTAATATATCGACCGTTTTGCAAATTCTTAACATATTGTTCATATTGCATAATACAACTTGTAATTTCTAATATATCACAGGAAATAGGTGATGGACATCCACAAATTAATACATACCATACAAACGTTACATACTGTATCATACTAAATGGAGTGTCTTGAATTTACCTCCAGAATAATAGGAAATGCTCTGAGACCAGTTTGTTTTCACAAAAACTGTTGCAAATGTGCTACTCTGGTCTTAACACCTGTGCTCTAGCCAACAGCTCGCAGATACAGTTGAAGTCGGAAGTTTACATACACCTTAGCCAAATACATTTAAACTCAGGTTTGAACAATTCCTGACACAAAATTCCCTGTTTTAGGTCAGTTAGGATCACTTCATTTTAAGAATGTGAAATGTCAAAATAATAGTAGAGAATGATTTATTTCAATTAGTATTTGGTAGCATTGCCTTTACATTTTTTAACTTCAGTCAAACATTTTGGGTAGCCTCCCACCAGCTTCCCATGATAATTTGGGTGAATTTTGGCCCATTCCTCCTGACAGAGGTGTAACTGAGTCAGGTTTGTAGGCCTCTTGCTCACACACACTACTTCAGTTCTGCCCACAAAGTTTCTATTGGATTGAGGTCAGGGCTTTCTGATGGCCACTCCAATACCTTGACTTTGTTGTCCTTAAGCCATTTTGCCGCAACTTTTGAAGTATGCTTGGGGTCATTGTCCATTTGGAAGATGCATTTGCGACCAGGCTTTAACTTCCTGATTGATGTCTTGAAGTTGCTTCGGTATATCCACGTAATTGTCCTGCCTGATGGTGCCATATATTTTGAAGTGCACCAGTCCCTCCTGCAGCAAAGCACCCCAACAACGTGGTGCTGCTGCCCCCGTGCGTCACGGTTGGGATGGCGTTCTTCGGCTTGCAAGCCTCCCCCTTTTCCCTCCAAACATAACAATGGTCATTATGGCCAAACAGTTATGTTTGTGTTTCATCAGACCAGAGGACATTTCTCCAAAAAGTACAATCTTTGTCCCCATGTGCAGTTGCAAACTGTAGTCTGGCTTTTTTATGTCGGTTTTGGAGCAGTGGCTTCTTCCTTGCTAATCGGCCATTCAGGTTATGTCGGTATAGGACTCCTTTTACTTTGGATATAGATACTGTTTACCTGTTTCCTCCAGCATCTTCACTAGGTCCTTGCTGTGCTGGGATGCACTTTTCGCACCAAAGTTCGTTCATCTCTAGGAGACAGAACGTGTCTCCTCCTGAGCGTTATGACGGCAATCTGGTCCCGTGGTGTTTGTAAAGGTGAACATGGTACCTTCAGGCGTTTGGAAATTGCTCCCAAGGATGAACCAGACTTGTGGAGGTCTACAATTTGTTTTCTGGGGTATTGTCTGATTTCTTTAGATTGTTCCATGATGTCAAGCAAAGAGGCACTGATTTTTTAAGGTAGGCCGTCAAATACATCCACAGGTACACCTCCAAATGTCAATTGGCCTATCAGAAGCTTCTAAAGCCATGACATAATTTTCTGGAATTTTCCAAGCTGTTTAAAGGCACAGTCAGAGTGTATGTTAACTTCTGACCCACTGGAATTGTGATGCAGTGAAATCTGTCTGTAAACAAGTGTTGGAAAAATGACTTGTCATGCTACAAAGTAGATGTCCTAACCGACTTGCCAAAACTATAGTTTGTTAACAAGAATCAAATCAAATCAAATTTATTTATATAGCCCTTCGTACATCAGCTGATATCTCAAAGTGCTGTACAGAAACCCAGCCTAAAACCCCAAACAGCAAGCAATGCAGGTGTAGAAGCACGGTGGCTAGGAAAAACTCCCTAGAAAGGCCAATACCTAGGAAGAAACCTAGAGAGGAACCAGGCTATGTGGGGTGGCCAGTCCTCTTCTGGCTGTGCCGGGTGGAGATTATAACAGAACATGGCCAAGATGTTCAAATGTTCATAAATGACCAGCATGGTCGAATAATAATAAGGCAGAACAGTTGAAACTGGAGCAGCAGCATGGTCAGGTGGACTGGGGACAGCAAGGAGTCATCATGTCAGGTAGTCCTGGGGCATGGTCCTAGGGCTCAGGTCCTCCGAGAGAGAGAAAGAAAGAGAGAAGGAGAGAATTAGAGAACGCACACTTAGATTCACACAGGACACCGAATAGGACAGGAGAAGTACTCCAGATATAACAAACTGACCCCAGCCCCCCGACACATAAACTACTGCAGCATAAATACTGGAGGCTGAGACAGGAGGGGTCAGGAGACACTGTGGCCCCATCCGAGGACACCCCCGGACAGGGCCAAACAGGAAGGATATAACCCCACCCACTTTGCCAAAGCACAGCCCCCACACCACTAGAGGGATATCTTCAACCACCAACTTACCATCCTGAGACAAGGCTGAGTATAGCCCACAAAGATCTCCGCCACGGCACAACCCAAGGGGGGGGGCGCCAACCCAGACAGGATGACCACAACAGTGAATCAACCCACTCAGGTGACGCACCCCCTCCAGGGACGGCATGAGAGAGCCCCAGCAAGCCAGTGACTCAGCCCCTGTAATAGGGTTAGAGGCAGAGAATCCCAGTGGAAAGAGGGGAACAGGCCAGGCAGAGACAGCAAGGGCGGTTCGTTGCTCCAGAGCCTTTCCGTTCACCTTCCCACTCCTGGGCCGGACTACACTCAATCATATGACCCACTGAAGAGATGAGTCTTCAGTAAAGACTTAAAGGTTGAGACCGAGTTTGCGTCTCTGACATGGGTAGGCAGACCGTTCCATAAAAATGGAGCTCTATAGGAGAAAGCCCTGCCTCCAGCTGTTTGCTTAGAAATTCTAGGGACAATTAGGAGGCCTGCGTCTTGTGACCGTAGCGTACGTGTAGGTATGTACGGCAGGACCAAATCAGAGAGATAGGTAGGAGCAAGCCCATGTAATGCTTTGTAGGTTAGCAGTAAAACCTTGAAATCAGCCCTTGCTTTGACAGGAAGCCAGTGTAGAGAGGCTAGCACTGGAGTAATATGATCAAATTTTTTGGTTCTAGTCAGGATTCTAGCAGCCGTATTTAGCACTAACTGAAGTTTATTTAGTGCTTTATCCGGGTAGCCGGAAAATAGAGCATTGCAGTAGTCTGACCTAGAAGTGACAAAAGCATGGATTCATTTTTTGGCATCATTTTTGGACAGAAAGTTTCTGATTTTTGCAATGTTACGTAGATGGAAAAAAGCTGTCCTCGAAATGGTCTTGATATGTTCTTCAAAAGAGAGATCAGGGTCCAGAGTAACGCCGAGGTCCTTCACAGTTTTATTTGAGACGACTGTACAACCATTAAGATTAATTGTCAGATTCAACAGAAGATCTCTTTGTTTCTTGGGACCTAGAACAAGCATCTCTGTTTTGTCCGAGTTTAATAGTAGAAAGTTTGCAGCCATCCACTTCCTTATGTCTGAAACACATGCTTCTAGCGAGGGCAATTTTGGGGCTTCACCATGTTTCATTGAAATGTACAGCTGTGTGTCATCCGCATAGCAGTGAAAGTTTACATTATGTTTTCGAATAACATCCCCAAGAGGTAAAATATATAGTGAAAACAATAGTGGTCCTAAAACGGAACCTTGAGGAACACCGAAATTTACAGTTGATTTGTCAGAGGACAAACCATTCACAGAGACAAACTGATATCTTTCCGACAGATAATATCTAAACCAGGCCAGAACATGTTTGTGTAGACCAATTTGGGTTTCCAATCTCTCCAAAAGAATGTGGTGATCGATGGTATCAAAAGCAGCACTAAGGTCTAGGAGCACGAGGACAGATGCAGAGCCTCGGTCCGATGCCATTAAAATGTTATTTACCACCTTCACAAGTGCCGTCTCAGTGCTATGATGGGGTCTAAAACCAGACTGAAGCATTTCGTATACATTGTTTGTCTTCAGGAAGGCAGTGAGTTGCTGCGCAACAGCCTTCTCTAAAATTTTTGAGAGGAATGGAAGATTCGATATAGGCCGATAGTTTTTTATATTTGTGGAGTGGTTGAAAAAACAGTTTTCATGACTCCAACCTAAGTGCATTAAAGTTTCCGACCTCAACTGTACAGTGCAGGTAGGCTGTGTGAGTACTGGTTAGGCTATTTTACATGATGAGATTATTATGGATAAAAGTGGGAATATTGGCTTTTGTCAAAAGCCAATCAAGCATCGATCATCATGTAACCAGAATAAGACTCTTGAAATTTACTGAAAAGGGGCAGCAAGCCCATCAGCATGCATTTTCACCACCCTGTGAAATTCACAGCCATGTCATCGAGTGACTCTAAGTTTACTTTGATATGATGGTTATTATATAAATATTTCCACCTCCATTTCGCTCAATTAATTTTACAGTTGCAAACAAACAAATTCTGTCTGCATTTTATACATTTGTCGTGATTATTATTTGATTTTTTTTACACGTTATGGCAGTCTAGTCGCATAAAAACTGTGGATTGAAACTTGGTTAATTAAAGATAAACACTTGAACATGAGTTCATGTAAAATCCCCATTTTTGAAGGTCATACCAAGGATAATTTTGTTGTTTGATTTTGAATTGTATGAACCCCAAAATACATAACATTATTTGATGAAAATGTGTATTTGGCCTTACAGGTATTAGCCCAGACAAACGCATTGAATAACATTTTGCTTACATGGTACAACAGATAATCTATCCCCTAAAAATCTAAGGGAAGTTTGCTATGAAGTGTCTGCTAAATATCTCTAGTTAAAACTGACAGATTTCTATGGGGATTTTTGTATTGTGCTAATTAGATATCCGTTGGTTGCAGACATCGGCCATATGGGGTTAACCACCTAACTGAGGATCTAAACTTAACCTTCTGTAATACCCTTGTTGCAGTCACACAGCAAAAAAATAGATATCCCAAGCCCTGAAGCAAGCGTCCAGACAATTAGAACGGAAAAGTACTGCGACCACACTCGTGAAGGTGGTAAATTACCTTTTAATGGCGTCAGACCAAAGTTCTGCATTTATCATTGTTTGTCATTTGTGCCGCTTTTGACACCATTGATCACCACATTCTTTTGGAAAGATTGGAAACCGTAATTGGTCTACACGGACAAGTTATTCCCTGTTATAGATCCTATCTGTCGGAAAGATATCAGTTCGTCTCTGTGGATGGTTTGTCCTCTGACAAATCACCGGTACTCTTGGGTGTTCCTCAAGGTTCCATTCTAGTAGCACTATTGTTTTCACTAGATATGCTACCTTTTGGTGATTTCATTTGGAAACAAAATGTCAACTTTCGTTGTTTTGCAGATGACACACAGCTGTACATTTCAATAATACAAGGTGAACTCCAAAATTGCACACCCTGGAAGCCTGTGTTTCAGACATAAGGAAGTGGATGGCGGAATGTTTTCAAACTTTTAAACTCAGACCAAACAGATGCTAGTTCTAGGTCCCAAGAAACAAAGAGATCTGTTTTCAGATCTAAAAATGAATCTCAATGGTTGGTACAGTCGTCTCAAAACAGTGAGGGAGTTCTCAGCTTTACTCTTATTTTATAACTGTAATTGAACCTGTATTTTTTTTTTACTGAGTGGAAGCCTCTTCCACATGGGTTAGATATTTAAAAAAAAATGAAATATCGCAAATGACCAGTGTATGCTAATAGAAGCTTCAAAGCCAATAAAAATCATGAATTTCTGAACCTTCCATTATTGACCCTTTGTTGACCTCCTGCACTGGCAGCTTATCTTAATTTCCCAATTTACATTTTAATTTATATTACAATATGTTATTTATAATAATTAGTTTTATATTTCTCCATGTTCTTTAATGATAGCAGGGTGTTACCTGACTGTCAATGCTACTGGAAAACGTACTTAAAGGGTTGCCAGGGAAACAACATTTATAAAACAGTATTGACCAGCTTCAGACAACATTTTGACAGTTGGTCTGATTCCTGTGAAAAAGCATTGGGCTGAGGCAACTGAGGCAAGGCGTTTGTTTAGTGTGAAATTGAGTAAGAATTGGTGAATGGTTTAAAGTAAACTCCAAGGGTGCATCCCAAATGCCACCCTTTTTGTTTATTTGGTGCCATTTGGGACACATCCCAAGTCCTCCTCCAGAATAGCGCCATTAACTCTTGACCTGTTTGTACTCTGCTCACTTCTCCGTGTCGAGATGAGGTCATTGTCCAAGGTGACACGGCTGCTGGCTCAGGAGAACTAATCGAATCCTGTCAGACTGCAGCCTGCAGCTCACACATGCATGCACACTTATAGAGAGAGACACACAGAAACACTCCCTCTTTCATACACACACACACACACTACAGTCTAAAACATTTTCCTCCTCTCTCACTCTGCAGGTGAAGAGTGAAACTCCTTCAACACTAATCCAATGATATGGTGAAGTGGCACTCAAGAGTCAGAGATAATATCACAGCAATGCCACAAATGTTTCGGCTCAGTGGCATAACAATCGCTTCCACGTGAATGCTCTATCGCTCAGACTATAGGAAAGTCATTGATTGAGACGTCGATTCCTTATAGGAAACCGATGGAATTCACAGTATTCAACCATCCTTGTCTCTTATGGATATTAGCAGATAGCATGTTAATTCCATTGACACCCTCCACTGACATTACCATCATCATGACCATCATCAAAATGAATGCTGATGTATTCAGACTGGGCTATTTCCAAACTCTATCACTCACCCTTGGTGTTGGTACAGTTTAAGGGTCACACTGTGGCAGTCAATAGTAGCCTCTTCACTTTGTACGAATTTGAGAACTGGGCTCTGATGACTAAATGTAGCCCACATGCCTAGTGTAGATGCTGTCCCATGGACACTGTACATTACTCAATGTATCATGTACAGGCCATATGCACTCACAGTATATTCAAGCACTTTCCTGACTTTGTCCATTTGCACCTTACACTATCCTCGTGCTGTTGATTGATTGACATTGCTATACACTTATGAGTGTTGGGTTGTGCCGTGGCAGAGATCTTTGTGGGCTATACTCGGCCTTGTCTCAGGATGTTAAGTTGGTGGTTGAAGATATCCCTCTAGCGGTGTGGGGGCTGTGCTTTGGCAAAGTGGGTGGGGTTATATCCTTCCTATTTGGCCCTGTCCGGGGGTATCATCGGATGGGGCCGCAGTGTCTCCTGACCCCTCCTATCTCAGCCTCCAGTATTTATGCTGCAGTAGTTTGTGTCGGGGGGCTAGGGTCAGTCTGTTATATCTGGAGTACTTCTCCTGTCTTATCCGGTGTCCTGTGTGTATTTAAGTATGCTCTCTCTAATTTTCCCTTTCTCTCTTTCTTTCTCTCTCTCGGAGGACCTGAGCCCTAGGACCATGCCTCAGGACTACCTGGCATGATGACTTCTTGCTGTCCCCAGTCCACCTGGCCGTGCTGCTGCTCCAGTTTCAACTGTTCTGCCTGCGGATATGGAACCCTGACCTGTTCACCGGACGTGCTACCTGCCCCAGACCTGCTGTTTTCAACTCTCTAGAGACAGCATGAGCGGTAGAGATACTCTTAATGATTGGCTATGAAAAGCCAACTGACATTTACTCCTGAGGTGCTGACTTGCTGCACCTTCGACAACTACTGTGATTATTATTATTTGACAATGCTGGTCATTTATGAACATTTGAACATCTTGGCCATGTTCTGTTATAATCTCCAACCCGGCACAGCCAGAAGAGGACTGGCACCCCTCATAGCCTGGTTCCTCTCTAGATTTCTTCCTAGGTTTTGGCCTTTCTAGGGAGTTTTTCCTAGCCACCGTGCTGCTACACCTGCATTGCTTGCTGTTTGGGGTTTTAGGCTTAGTTTCTGTACAGCACTTTGAGATTTTAGCTGATGTAAGAAGGGCTATATGAATCCATTTAATTTGATTTGATGAGACATATGATTTTCCTCCTTTGCCACCAATCCTGAACCTCCCCAATAGCACGTTGCTAAAACCTGGCATTATGGCATTCTCTCTGGAACTCCAATAAATCACACTTAAGCCAGCAATCTCTCTAATAGTATTGCAATTAATTAGCTGGTCACTGTGGTTTTGTGCCAGGTCGTATTCGGATCAATCAACCGGCACCTCGGAATTCCTCCCCCGATTTAGCATTTGGATGAAACACCGTTTGCTATACCCCCTAAACGGTACAAAAGTCTTAAATACGTCTGAATCTATTTTGCATAATTGAAGCTCCTGAAAATATTTCATGGTTTGTTGCATCAAGCTCCCGGGGCTGGTATCAATTGAAATTAAACGTGAGCAAGGCAATTTATTAAACCTTTACAGAAAACCATTTTTAATAATTCCCCCTTAATGAACATTAAACAATGTACTTTTAAAAAGCTTTCTTTCAAGGCAGTTGAGAAGACAGGCTTGTGTTTTACCTCATTTTGATGATTGTCTCTATTATTAATGACCAGGCATTGGGAATGATTTACGGTTGATGTGAAGCACATGCCTTTATAATAATGTGGGTTAGAGATGTCCTCTTGACTGTTGTTGATCAACTGTAAGAGTTTGAGTTTGATTTTGGAGAATAAGCATATAGTTTGTCGCCGAAACCTATGATGTGTCTCCTTGTAAAATGTTACTCTTTCCTATCATGGATGTGATGATAAAACTTTACTTCTATAATGTGATCATGTTTAGAAATTGAAACATTAAGGTGAATCTTCAGAAATGTAAATGATTACCTTGCATTCCTCGTTTATTGAAGAGGGTTCTGTTCATTTCCTGTTCAGAGAATTGACTGGCAAATAGGGCCAAGGTTGAGCGCCTGTTTTTTCATTGATGGGTAATGCGGTAGTAGCTAATCCCGGAGGGACGTTATTGTTCAAGTCCCTAACTCTATTTATGCTAAGGCAATGTTAGAACCTTAATTGATATGTGTGCTTAAGGTTATTCATCTTTACCATCTGAGGATGTGTTGTCACGACTTCCGCTGAAGTCGGTACCCCTCCTTGTTCGGGCGGCGTTCGGCGGTCGACGTCAGCGGCCTTCTAGCCATCGCCGATCCACTTTTCATTTTCCATTTGTTTTGTCTTTGTCTTACACACCTGGTTTCAATTCCCCAATTACTTGTTCAGTATTTAAACCTCTGTTCCATCTTGTTTGTATGTAGTTCGGTCCGTTAATGTGGGCTCTCTTTTGGTATTGCATGTGTATATGTTGAGCAAAGTATGTTTATTTACTCATATCTGCTGTCCTGCACCTGCCTCCCCTACACCAGCTACATACAGACCACATTACAGAATTACTCACCAAGAATGGAGTCAGCAGGAGCAGACGCCCTCCCTGTGAACGTAGAGGAGCGCGTCCAGCAGCACGCGACCATTATGCAACGTCTGGGCACCGCCATGGATCGTGTGCTGCAAACGATGGATCGTTGGGAGAGAGGAGGAGGTCGTCCAGCGCCTCCACCAGCCACACTACAGCAGGCCCCACTGTCCACCCCTCCTTCACCCGGTCCTAGCGGGATTAGGCCCGCGCTCCTGAGGGAGTATGATGGGACGGCTGCCGGATGCCAGAGGATCCTACTCCAGCTGCAGCTCTACCTGGCGACCGTCCACCCGGTTCCTTCGGGACGGGAGAGCGTGTCCACCCTCATCTCCTGCCTCTTAGGCAAAGCTCTGGAGTGGGCCAATGGAGTGAAGGAGATGCGGCGTTGGATTACGCAGAGTTCACCCGCCGCTTTCGGGCAGTTTTCGACCACCCGCCTGAGGGTCGAGCGGTGGGTGAACGTCTGTTCCACTTGAGGAAGAGGAGAAGGAGCGCGCAGAATTTCGCTTTGGACTTCCGGGACCTGGCCGCCAAAGTGGGATGGAACGACAGGGCCCTGATCCTACCGGTGCACGACAGGGCCCTGATCCCTCCGTCGGGAGTTGGCCTTCAGGGACACCACCCTCACGTTGGACCAGCTGGTGGACCTGTCCATCCGGCTGGACAACCTGCTGACGTCCGTATCGGGGCCTGTCAGTTCCATTCCCCAGCACCTCCGCTCTGACGCCCATGGAGCTGGGAGGTGCTGTGCTTAGGGCGACCGGAGGAGGAAACAGTCCCTGCACCATCTGTGGCCGCAGAGGGCACACCACTTGTCAGTGCTGGGGAGGTTCCTCGGGGAGTCGAGGCAGCAGGCAGGGCACTGTCGTGTCACCCCAGGTGAGTCGGCACCAGGCTCACCCAGAGCCCCCTGTTGCCCACATGTATGTGTTTATCAAATTTTCGGGAATTTTCCCCGCATTCCCAACATAAGGCGCTCATAGATTCAGGCGCAGGTGGGAATTTTATTGACCGTTCATTTGCCCATAGTTTAGGGATTCCCCTTGTTCCTGTGGATATGTGCTTCCCTGTGCACGCCCTAGATAGTCGACCATTAGGGGAAGGGCTGATTAGGGAGGCCACCGCTCTATTAAGCATGGCTACGCAGGAGGGTCACACGGAGAGAATCAGTCTCTTCCTTATTGATTCTCCTGCGTTTCCTGTGGTGCCGGGCCTACTCTGGTTGGCCTGTCATGATCCCACTATTTCGTGGCAACGGAGGGCTCTCAAGGGGTGGTCACAAGAGTGCTCAGGGAGGTGTATAAGGGTTTCCATTGGTGCAACTACGGTGGAAAGTCCAGACCAGGTCTCCATGGTGCGTATCCCCTCAGAATATGCCGATTTGGCTCTCGCCTTCTGTATGAAGAAGGCGACTCAATTACCACCCCGTCGATGGGGGGATTGTGCGATAAATCTCCTGGAAGACTCAGCACTTCCCAGGAGTCACGTGTATCCTCTGTCACAGGAGGAGATGGCGGCTATGGAAACATATGTCTCCGAATCCCTGGGGCAGGGATTCATTCGCCCCTACACCTCACCTGCCTCCTTGAGTTTCTTTTTTGTGAAGAAGAAGGATGGAGGTGCGGCTACCCACTGCCTCTCATTGCCAGTGCGATCGAGTCAATGCACGGGCAAACTTCTTCACAAAATTGGATCTCAGGAGCGCTTACAACCTGTTGCGTATCCGGGAGGGGGATGAGTGGAAGACGGCATTTAGTACCACCTCAGGGCACTATCAGTACCTCGCCATGCCGTATGGGTTGATGAATGCTCCATCAATCTTCCAGGCCTTTGTTGAAGATTTTCTGGGACCTGCACGGGCAGGGTGTAGTGGTGTATATCGACGACATTCTGATATACTCTGCTACACGCGCCGAGCATGTGTCCCTGGTGCGCAGGGTGCTTGGTCTACTGTTGGAGCATGACCTGTGAGTCAAGGCTGAGAAATGACTGTTCTTCCAACAGTCCGTCTTCTTCCTAGGGTGCCGCATTTCCACGTCAGGGGTGGAGATAGAGAGTGATCGCATTTCAGCCCCGCGTAATTGTCCAACTCCCACCACGGTAAAGGAAGTGCAGTGGTTTCGAGGGTTTGCCAACTACTACCGGAGGTTTAGGTCAGGTGGCAACTCCCATTACCTCACTGCTGAAGAGGGGACCGGTGCGGCTGAAGTGGTCGACTGAGGCGGACAGGGCTTTTGGTCACCTGAAGGCTCTGTTTACCTCGGCTCCAGTGCTGGCTCATCTGGATCCCTCTTTGGCATTCATAGTGGAGGTGGACGCATCTGAGGCTGGGATAGGAGCCGTGCTCTCTCAGCGCTCGGGCACGCCACCAAACACCCTTTTCTCATCTGGACTGATCACCGCAATCTGGAGTATATCCGGGCGGCGATGCATGATGGGTAGAGTACTTAAACCAGGCTATTTCATTGTTTGGGGGAGGCAGGGAACCGGTCAGCATGCTGCCGCCAGTTTTACATGTATACTTGACACCCGTGGTTTTCTTTTGGGAGCTGTATTAGATTCAGTTCATGTTCCTTGCGTTATAATGTCCAGTATATTAATTTTGTATATATTGCTATATCTATGTAAGAGTGCTGTTCATTGACTACAGCTCAGTATTCAACACCAATAGTACCCTCCAAGCTCGTCACCAAGCTGGAGGCACTGGGTCTCAACCCCGCCCTGTGCAATTGGGTCCTGAACTTTCTGACGGGCCGCCCCCAGGTGGTGAAGATAGGAAACAACACCTCCACTTCGCTCACACTCAACACTGGGGTGCTACAAGGGTGCGTGCTCAGCCCCCTCAAGTACTCCCTGTTTATCCACGACTGCATGGCCATGCACGCCTCCAACTCAATCATCAAGTTTGCAGACCACACAACAGTAGTGGGCTTGATTACCAACAATGACAAGACAGCCTACAGGGAGTAGGTGAGGGCACTCAGTGTGGTGTCAGCAAAACAATCTCTCACTCAACATCAACAAAACAAAGGAGATGATCGTGAACTTCAGGAAACAGCAGAGGAAGCACTCCCCTATCCACACGAAGGGACAGTAGAGAAGAAGGTGGAAAGTTCCTTGGCATACACATCACAGACAAACTGGTCCACCCACACACACAGTGTGGTGAGGAAGGCGCAAAAGCACCTCTTCAACCTCAGGAGGCTGAAGAAATTTGGCCTGTCACCTAAAACCCTGACAAACCTTTACAGATGCACAATCGAGAGCATCCTGTCGGGCTGTATCACAGTCTGGTATGGCAAATGAACCGCCCTCAACCGCAAGGTTCCCAGAGGTTGGTGCGGTCTGCACAATGCAACACCGGGGGCAAACTACCAGCAATCACTAATTCAAAGAGGCTGCTGCCTACATTGAGACCCAATTACTGGCCACTTTAATAAATGGATCACTAGTCACTTCATACAATGCACTCTAAATAATGCCACTTTAATAATGCTTACATATCTTACATTCCTCACATCACATGTATATGCCGTATTTTATACCATCCATTGCAACTTGCCTATGCTGCTCAGCCATCACTCCTACATGTACATATTCTCCCCTTCAGATTTGTGTGTGTTGGGGATATTACTGCACTGTCAGAACTGGAAGCACAAGCATTTCACTACACTTGCATTAACATCTACTAACCATGTTTATGTGACAAATACAATTTGATTTATATCTATCTCCACTTGCAAAGTAAAAAGCCTCACTCTGGGCAAGAGAAATCGGTTCTGCATTGTTGCTTCCTCACTGTAAAATCCTACCGCTGGGTTCACACTCATAACTGTGTAAATGTGGAGGTGGCGTCTTGAAGACACCTACTAAAGTAGGTGTTAAAAGCATTGAGCCATGCGAGGTGCACTACATTCAAATGCTGTATCCTCAGAAGATCTGGCTTGCAATAATGCATAGAAATGCACAGATTCACTCCCAAAACGGTACATGTTTACTGACAAGACAACTTTTGCACTGGTCTGATCTGAGGATCTGAGGTTTCCTCAGGAAATATACATTTCTTTAATTTCCTATTATACATGCTAGAAATTAGCCAAAGCTACGGCTTTACCTTTAATACAAATACGAGTTGTGTAGCATTAGCATATCCAGAAGATGTATGAAAGGAAATGGGTTAACGCAGGAAACAAGTCATGCAGTGCCATTCTGATTCTCAAAATGTGTAATACTGTACATGTTGGCTGGCATTTAAAACACAATTTGACATACTGTAGCTTAAAATGGAATATGAGCAAGGAGATGTATGGCAGTGTATGAAGTACAGTTGTATTAAAATACATCTGATCTCCCACAATTTAGAGGTAATCAACCACACATGGAGAGTTTTAATTAGTTTCGCTCCATGCAGGTGGAACAGCTATGGAATTGTTCTGCCTGTTCCTGGAAGAACGCCACCTGTGAGGCAACACACTCAAAGAGAAAGATAAGTAAATCTGTTTTGCACCACTGGATAAGTGAGAGAAAGAGCTGAAACCTTGAGCACGGTACCTTTGTGCTTGTCTAACATCTTTGACAGAGGGTGAACCTTGTCTCAAAAATGAAAGTGCACGTGAACAAACGGCTGGTATGAGTTGGTATGAAAGGTTTGAGGGGTAGAAAGAACTTGGGGGGGAGACATAACAGAAAGTAAACTGGTGACGAAGTTTAATCTGAGAGAATTCTGGTTTGCTTCTGTATGTTTGATTGTTCCCTTAGTGGCATTGCTTCCTCTGCTTTAGAATCATTCGTGTAATATTTCACAAGACCGCTATCATCAGTAATTCTTCTGACAGCTAACAAACTGCCATATTATCTGTTGGCTGTGCTACACTTGGCATCTCTGCTTTTTGTTTAATCACTTCACTGCATGAGCACTTGTCAGGTAAAAAAAATGCATTTTGCATTGTCGACTGTGGCCAGGAGATCAAAGGGAACCATTTGAAGAGCATCCGAGAGCTTAGAGCACCATGTTTGATGGTCAAAGGACTAGACACCATGGCTTTGTTCCAATATCCACACTAGCATACCATTTTGTAGCAATGTATTTAGATAGCTGGTATGCTGGCACATTGGAATGTGGCCCATCTCTATATATCAGGAATTGGAGGAAATCTGTTTTAAAATAGCCGCCCACTTTTCTGGCCTTCTGACCTTTCCTATAGGCTACCGTCTCTATGCTGTTGTTTTATCGATCTTATTACATGCTATGTCCACCCACACTTTCTCTCGCTCTGTATGTTTAGGATGTTGGACTTTCCTGGTTGAACACTGATGTTGTGTTTTGCTATGGTCACTCCTTTGTTGATAATGACGGTGTGATTAACAGTGGAATTTAAACCATGTGTGCTCTGTGATTATAGGCCGTCGATGAATCATTCACTACAGTCCTACACCTCGCTCTCGTCCAATTAAATTATATTATTTTCTAATTAACTCTAGGGTTAATTGTTCTCAATGTCTTTGATGGCTACTACTGTGTGCTGCTATTTGAGTCATGTGACTCTGCCAGTACCTTCATTTAATACTTCCCACCAGGATATCTTTGGCTGTTCCGAATTGAAGCCCAGAAATATGTTACAAACGACTGCAATCCGATGATTGCAGAAGATGCTTTACATCCAAATTATTTTTTAATTGCGGTGTTTTCAATTAATTAATGTGTTTTTATTCTTTCTTCACAGCTGGAAGTTGTTCCCGCTGTGCCGATTACAATTTCTCCAAATGAAAACCATGGATAGATGGCAGTATTTGCGCAACACTGAAAGCGAGAACCATCACATACAACCACTGCAAGGTGACTGGGAACATGGACATGTAAAAACAGACCAGCTATGCTCTCCGTAAGTCGCGATTCAATGGTTCAAAGACGAGGCGTACGTGGCAGGGATTCCAGACAATAACGGATTACAAAGGGAAAGCCAGACACATCGCAGACACCAACAACTTGCTCCCGGACAAGCTAAACCCCTTCACCCTCACACAGTCCCGCCAATGAGGGTCACCACCGCTTACAAGAACTGTGAGCTCTCGTTCTTCGTGGCCGGCGTGAGTAAGATATTTTAAGTATGTTAACCCTCACAAGGCTGCCAGCCCAGATGGCACACCAAGCAGAGTCCTCAGAGCATGTGCAGACCAGCTGGCTGGTGTGTTTACAGACATATTCAATCTCTGCCTATCCCAGTCTGTTGTCCCCACTTGCTTCAAGATGTCCACCATTGTTCCTGTACCCAAGAAAGCAAAGGTAACTGAACTAAATGACTATTGCCCCGTAGCACTCACATTTGGGAACATGAAGTACTAGTTAAGGATCATATCACCTCCACCTTACCCAACACCCTAGACCCACTACAATTGGCATACCGCCCAACAGATCCATGGATGACGCAATTGCCATCGCACTGCACACTGCCCTATCCCATCTGGACAAGAGGAATATGTAAGAATGCTATTCACTGGATACAGCTCAGCCTTCAACACCATAGTGCCTTCCAAACTCATCACTAAGCTCGGGCCCTGGGTCTGAACCCCACCCTGTGCAACTGGGTCCAAGACTTCCTGACAGGTCAACCCGAGTTGGTGAAGGTAGTCATCTCCACTACGCTGATCCTCAACACAGGGGCCCGTCAAGGGTGCGTGCTCAGCCCCCTACTGTACTCCAGATTCACCCATGACTGTGTGGCTACGCACGTCTCTAACTCAATCATCAAGTTGCAGAAGACAACAGTGGAATGGCTAATTACCAACAACAATGAGATAGCCTACAGGAAGGAGGTGAGGGCCCTGGTGGATTGGTGCCAGCAAAATAACCTCTCACTCAGCATGAACAAAACAAAGGAGCGGGGGATCACGTGACCCTTGGACGAGATGGCCGCATGAACTAAGAGCTCCGCACAAGTAGTTTCCAATTCCTAATCTTACCTCCACTCCAAGTTCAAACTCATTTAGCTTTAGTAAGAAAAAGTCATGGCGGCTACAAAAGGCGACACTACAGGTGACATTTTTACCCGGACTCGAGTATTAGCGACGGAAAAAGCCTCCAAGAAGAAGCTAGCTTCAGAAAAAACTAGCGTCATTAGCCAGGAGCAAGAGAACCCGCTCCCCCATGAGGCACAACGAATGCCAACCTCGCACTCTGTCGAAGACATCCTTTCTGAGTTGAGATCCCAACGTACAGAACTAAACACTAAATTAGATGCCATTAACTCTCAGCTCAGTGCGATAGGGGGCAAGGTGACAATCCTGGAAAACGCTTTGCCTGACATCAACAACAAGAACCATAAACGCGGGGCGCCTGGACGAGGCAGAGGGGCGAATCCTATCCATGGAAAACTTATTGACAGATGCCCTGGAAACAATAGCATATGCTTAAAAGAATATCGAGCATCTGGAAGAGAAAACAGAGGACCTGGAAAACAGGGGGCGAAGGAATAATTGTGTTCTATTCAATCTGGGCGAAAAAGAAGAGGGAAACATGCCACTGATCCGCTACCTGCAAGACAAACTTCCCGAGTGGCTCCACATATCCACCGACAGGCCCATAGAACTCGAGAGAGCTCACCGAGCACTGAGGCCCCCACCAGCAGCCAGACAACCACCGCGCCCAATCACCATACGTTTCCTGAGATTCACCGACAAGGAACGAGTTCTACAGGCGGCGAAAAACAACACCATCACAGTGGGAAGCGCCAAACTCGCTTTACACCAGGACCTGTCAGCTGGAATACGCCGAAAGCGCCGTGAATTTGACGAAGTGAAGAAATACTCCACTGACCGAGGCATCTTCAGGGGATTCAAATACCCAAACGAGCTCAGGATTCTTCACCAAGGAGCCTTGCGACACTTCAAACTCCCGAAGAGGCAAAACGTTTTTTGAAAGACAATCCTGGCCAATGAGAAACAGACCAATGACTAAATGTGATTAATGCCATTACTAAAGGAGGTAAGACGACATATAGCCGATATCCAGAGACCCACCCCCTAAATGTCATTGTAGCCGTCCAATTTATATTTATTTTCCTTTAACTGAGAGGGATGGGCTGTATAGCCTAACCTAGGCCTACTAATGTTTCAGCCTACTTTTATTTCCCTGTTTTTTTTTTGCTATTATTACTTGGGGTTCCCTATGTCCCTTGGGGGAGGTATATGTAGGCTGGGCTATTGATTTTATTTTTCTCCCCTCTTTTACTGTGGTCTGGACGAGGGCAACTGTGTTATTTACTCAATGCGGGGTGGAGAGGATGAGGCATTTCTTTGGTGGGGAGAGGGAGACGTTGTGCGTTGCTAACTGTTCCCGGTTTTTGTTTTATTCGGAACACAGAATTGAGACTGAGCGGGGGGGTAATAGATCCAACGGGATGTGTCGAGTTGTTTGGGAACTTGGCTGGGGTGTTCAGAGATTATTATTTTATGTACACCATTTATTTTCCTTTTATGTGAACGCAGCTGTAATTACTATCCACTTTTACCCAGCGATGACTTGCACTAAAGTTCGATTACTGCTCGATGACGATGACTAGTATCTTAAATCTATTGACATGGAACTACCATGGTCTAGGGCATGCAATAAAACGAAAAAAGATACTATGTGCTCTAAAAAAGGAAAAAGCAGACATTGCGCTATTACAAGAGACACACCTCTGTGATGCTGAACATGCCAAACTCCGCAGAGCTTGGGTGGGACAGGTGTATTTCTCATCTTTCAAATCAAACAGTAGAGGCACAGCCATACATATCCATAAAAACGTTCCATTCATAATTGACAAAAACATATCTGATCCGGAGGGATAGATTTATTTTGATAACTGGGTCACTATATGGTCAACCAATTACTATATTAAACATATACGCCCCTAACACAGATACTCCTGCCTTCATGTCAAAAATTATAACCCTGTTCAATGAGCATTGTGTCTCCTTTGGCGTGGTGGCCGGAGATTTTAATTGTACCCTTAACCCAACTCTAGACAAATCATCTCAAGTCCCCACCACAAATCCCAGATCTGCAAAGATGTTGAACTCTCTTACTAAAGAGATGGGACTGATAGATATCTGGAGAGAGACTAATAGCTCATCTATGGACTATACATACTACCCTAATGTCCATAACACCTACTCCCGTATAGATTACATTTTTATCCCAAAGAGTTTCATAAATTCAGCCACTTGTACAATCGGACCCATAGCACTTTCAGATCACGCCTTTGTCCACCTCCGCTTTGACCACTGCAAAAACATCCCGAGGTCAAAGAGCTGGAAATTCAACACCTCCATGCTATCAAACGAAGCGTTCCATACATTGGTAACTACATGGATAGACAACTACACACAAGAGAATAAAGATTCTCCTGTTTCTCCGGCCACAATGTGGGACGCTGCTAAAGCCACACTAAGAGGTCATCTAATTGCATATGCTTCCTCTAAGAAAAAAGCAATGGAAGCACACAGGTTAGATCTTGAGAGGGAGCTGGAATGCTGTGAAAAAATACATAAACATTCCCTAGACAGCACCTCCTGGAGTCAACTTAAAGCAGCCAAAGCCAAACTGAATTTGGACTACACTCGGGAGATAAAAAAAAAAGTTTTCTTTACTAAACAGAAATACCATGAGTATAGCAATAGGCCCAGTAGATTGCTTGCTTACCAATTAAAAAAGGAGCAGTCAGAGCGTACAATCATGGCTATCCGAACAGCAGAGGACGAGGTCACATATGACCCAAAAAAGATCAATTTTTACTGCAAACTATATACCTCTGAGAGAAAACACACGGAGGCAGAACTCCACTCTTTCCTATAGGGAATCTCTCTACCTAAACTATCAGAGACCGACCAAGAAGATCTCAACTCCCCCTTCACTCCTGAGGAGATCCTGGAGGCAATTACCTCCATGCCACCTAATAAGTCCCCAGGCCCAGATGGATTCCCCAGAGAGTTCTACAAAGCTTTTTGGCCCCAGCTCAGCCCTATCTTCATGCCAATGCTGGAGGATTTTTGCAAAAACTGAGTTCTCCCAGACTCAATGCACACAGCTCGCATTACAGTGTTGCTAAAAAAGGACAAGGACCCCCTATCCTGCTCGTACTTCTGGCCCATAAGCTTGTTGGATTTCGACTATAAAATAATTACCAAATTGCTCGCCAAAAGACTAAACACTCTTCTTCCCAAAATAATAAAAGCGGACCAAACTGGATTTATTAGAGACAGATACTCTTCTGATAACATTCGCCGTCTTTTTGATATTATTGATCAAGTAAACGCACAGAAGACCCCTGTCCTGCTGGCTTCACTGGATGCTGAGAAGGCGTTTGACAGGATGGAGTGGAGCTTTCTGTTTTCAGTCTTAGAAAAGTTCAATATGGGCCCAAATTTTATTAAATGGATCAAATCACTATACTCTCATCCAAATGCCATGGTGACTACTAATGGACTGAACTCTGACAGATTCCCTCTGGAACGGGGCACAAGACAAGGGTGCTCGCTGTCCCCGCTGCTCTACTTGTTGGGGGCGGAGCCTCTGGTAGAGCTGATAAGGAGCAATTCAAGTATTATGGGTGTTTCTGCAGGCGGCCTGCAGCACAAGATTTCACTTTACGCGGATGATGTCTTACTCTACATATCCAACCCTCAGAAATCCCTCCCTCTCATTTTAGACACAATTGCTCAGTATGGCAAGTTTTCAGGTTATAAGATCAATTTTAACAAATCCACTGTCTGCCCTCTCAATATTACACTCACCAGCTCTATGAAGACACTTTGTCCTTTCCAATGGAAAACACAGGGGTTTCAATACCTCGGGATCTTCATAACACCAGATCTGAATATCCTTTTTAAGGAAAATTATCTTCCACTCCTGGATCGAATCAAGAACGATCTTCAAACCTGGATCTCCCTCCCAATTAGCTTAGTAGGAAGAATTAATGTAATCCATATGAACGTCCTCCCTAGACTGAACTACTTATTTCAGATGCTCCCATGCTATCTCCCAGTTCCCTTCTTCAAAACAACTAACCAAAGCATCACCAAATTTATATGGGGCAATAAAAAACCTAGGATCAAGTTTTCCACTCTATCGAAACCTGAATCTAAGGGTGGTCTTGCCCTTCCCTCCCTTCAATTGTACTACTGGTCTGCCCAAATCCGCAACATGCTAACATGGATCACAAACAGACAAGAGTCAACGTGGATTCAGATAGAAGCCCAATCCTGTGGTTCATTGACCTTAAGCTCAATTATATTCATTAATAACTTTAGTGAAGTGGGCAACATAGCCAAAACCTTTGTGATTTATAGCACCCTACTAGCGTGGAGGGACTGTAAGAAATACCTGGGCATTTCCTCCCAAATATGTTCTCACTCGCCTATAGTAGGCAACCCAGACTTGCCAAAAGCCCTGAGGGATGCCAACTTTAATCTTTGGCATACTCTAGGAATCAGGACCTTTTCAGACCTATTTCATCAGAAAACCACTACACTGAAATCCTTTCAAGAGCTCTGCAGTGAATTCGATGTACCAAGACCCCATTTTTTTTTTATATCTTCAAATTAGACATGTAATTTCCTCATTTACCTCCAAGAGGAGGTTTAGAACTCAGTTGAATGAAGTTGAAACCCTTCTTGTCACAGCACAATCCATTAAAGGCAAAATATCTTACATCTATAGACTCCTTTCTGAGAAAGGAAGCTCCTCCTTTACTCCTTTGAAAATAATCTGGGAAAAGGACCTTGGTCTGACTATCAGTGATGAGTTATGGGCGGAGGTTTGCGACAGGGTATACTGCTCCTCTACCAGTGTAAAAATTAAAGAATCTAATTACATATTTTTGTACAAATTTTATTATACTCCTTTGAGACTCCATAGAATGAAAACAGATATGTCTCCTAACTGTAAAAGATGTACAGTGCCTTGCGAAAGTATTCGGCCCCCTTGAACTTTGCGACCTTTTGCCACATTTCAGGCTTCAAACATAAAGATATAAAACTGTATTTTTTGTGAAGAATCAACAACAAGTGGGACACAATCATGAAGTGGAACGACATTTATTGGATATTTCAAACTTTTTTAACAAATCAAAAACTGAAAAATGGGGCGTGCAAAATTATTCAGCCCCCTTAAGTTAATACTTTGTAGCGCCACCTTTTGCTGCGATTACAGCTGTAAGTCGCTTGGGGTATGTCTCTATCAGTTTTGCACATCGAGAGACTGAAATTTTTTCCCATTCCTCCTTGCTAAACAGCTCGAGCTCAGTGAGGTTGGATGGAGAGCATTTGTGAACAGCAGTTTTCAGTTCTTTCCACAGATTCTCGATTGGATTCAGGTTTGGACTTTGACTTGGCCATTCTAACACCTGGATATGTTTATTTTTGAACCATTCCATTGTAGATTTTGCTTTATGTTTTGGATCATTGTCTTGTTGGAAGACAAATCTCCGTCCCAGTCTCAGGTCTTTTGCAGACTCCATCAGGTTTTCTTCCAGAATGGTCCTGTATTTGGCTCCATCCATCTTCCCATCAATTTTAACCATTTTCCTTGTCCCTGCTGAAGAAAAGCAGGCCCAAACCATGATGCTGCCACCACCATGTTTGACAGTGGGGATGGTGTGGTCAGGGTGATGAGCTGTGTTGCTTTTACGCCAAACATAACGTTTTGCATTGTTGCCAAAAAGTTCAATTTTGGTTTCATCTGACCAGAGCACCTTCTTCCACATGTTTGGTGTGTCTCCCAGGTGGCTTGTGGCAAACTTTAAACAACACTTTTTATGGATATCTTTAAGAAATGGCTTTCTTCTTGCCACTCTTCCATAAAGGCCAGATTTGTGCAATATACGACTGATTGTTGTCCTATGGACAGAGTCTCCCACCTCAGCTGTAGATCTCTGCAGTTCATCCAGAGTGATCATGGGCCTCTTGGCTGCATCTCTGATCAGTCTTCTCCTTGTATGAGGTGAAAGTTTAGAGGGACGGCCAGGTCTTGGTAGATTTGCAGTGGTCTGATACTCCTTCCATTTCAATATTATCGCTTGCACAGTGCTCCTTGGGATGTTTAAAGCTTGTTAAATCTTTTTGTATCCAAATCCGGCTTTAAACTTCTTCACAACAGTATCTCGGACCTGCCTGGTGTGTTCCTTGTTCTTCATGATGCTCTCTGCGCTTTTAACGGACCTCTGAGACTATCACAGTGCAGGTGCATTTATACGGAGACTTGATTACACACAGGTGGATTGTATTTATCATCATTAGTCATTTAGGTCAACATTGGATCATTCAGAGATCCTCACTGAACTTCTGGAGAGAGTTTGCTGCACTGAAAGTAAAGGGGCTGAATAATTTTGCACGCCCAATTTTTCAGTTTTTGATTTGTTAAAAAAGTTTGAAATATCCAATAAATGTCGTTCCACTTCATGATTGTGTCCCACTTGTTGTTGATTCTTCACAAAAAAATACAGTTTTATATCTTTATGTTTGAAGCCTGAAATGTGGCAAAAGGTCGCAAAGTTCAAGGGGGCCGAATACTTTCGCAAGACACTGTACTTCTGAAAGTGGAACCTATATGCATGTATTTTGGAGCTGTAGAGAGATTGCACAGAAAATACTAGAGGTACAGTTAGATACACGGGGTCATATCAATCTTCTTAATGCCCAGCAGGACTTTGTTCTTGATCCTGACAGAGAAAATTTGCTTATGACTATTACATACTTTGCTAAGAAATGTATTCTTCTATTGTGGGCCTCTAATACCCCTCCTACATTTAAAATGTGGATTGACCAGATTGTTGACTTTCTTCCTCTTGAAAAGCTCACTTATGACCTCCACAAGAGACAGCCCAAGTTTGATAGACTCTGGTCTCCACTATTCAACTATATTTCAAACTGGACAGAGTGAACGGGGTGACTAGGGAAATGCGCAGATACATGTTGTGTAAGGTACTGTAAAACCTAAAAACGAATTATTGGCCCGTCGTCTCAGCGAATGCTTGAAATAGCTAATAAGAACCTTGATAGTGCTGCTGCAAGTGTTATGTTTTTTTGTGTGTTTTTATTTTAATTTAGTTTTTGAGTACGTGTCCGTATATATATATATATGCACCAAGGAAAATAAATAGATTAAGAAAAGTAAATGCTTTTTGACTTTATCATTCATTTTAATTGTATTTGTATTTTTTCAAATGTATTATTATTTTTTGACTTGTTCTTTTTTTAAAGCCTGTCACATCTGTGAATGTGGAATGTGTTTTTAAAGCCTGTCACATCTGTGAATGTGTTTTTAAAGCCTGTCACATCTGTGAATGTGGAATGTGTTTTTAAAGCCTGTCACATCTGTGAATGTGGAATGTGTTTTTAAAGCCTGTCACATCTGTGAATGTGGAATGTGTTTTTAAAGCCTGTCACATCTGTGAATGTGGAATGTGTTTTTAAAGCCTGTCACATCTGTGAATGTGGAATGTGTTTTTAAAGCCTGTCACATCTGTGAATGTGGAATGTGTTTTTAAAGCCTGTCACATCTGTGAATGTGGAATGTGTTTTTAAAGCCTGTCACATCTGTGAATGTGGAATGTGTTTTGTTGGTTGATTGAAAAACAAGAAAACGTAATAAAACTTTAAATTGAAAAAAAACAAAGGAGCGGATTGTGGATTTCATGAGACAGCGGAGAGAGCACGCCCCCATCCACATCGATGGGACGGCAGAGGGTGAAAAGCTTCAAGTTCGTTGGCATGCACATCACTGACAACCTGAAATGGTCCATCCATTGTGATGAAGAAAGTGCAACAGTGCCACTTCAACCTCATGAGGCTGAACACATTTCTGCCTCACAAACTTCTACAGATGCACGATTAAGAGCATCCTATCGGGCTGTATCAGCGCCTGGTATGGCAATTGCATCGTCCACAATCACAGGGCTCTCCAGAGGGTGGTACGGTCAGCAATACATATCACTGGGGGCACACTACCTGCCCTCCAGGACATGAGACTATTAAATAGTCACCATTTGCCGGCCTCCGGCCAGTACCCTGTGTCACGTCTACTCCCGCTCCTCCTCTCTGGCGATCGTTGTCGCCAGTTGTTTAATCATTACGCAATGACGCGTATCATGACACTCACCTAGACTCCATCACTTTCTTGATTACCTGCCCTATATCTGTCACTCCACTTGGTTCTTTCCTCATGTGTTTGTGTTCCATGTCTGTACGCTACCCGTGTTTCTTGTTTTGGTCTATATTCATTTATTTATTAAATACACTACCTGTACTTGCTTCCCGTCTCCTAGCGTACACGTTACAGAATAACACCTCTTCTAAGGGGAGCGTCAGGGACCGTGTATTTGTTTCTGGTGACTTCAGGTCCAAATGCCGCAGCCGAAGCAACCGGGGATGCCTCAGCTGGCTCGTCAGGCTCCCATGCCCAGGCCGGCTCTACAGGTTCCCGTGCCTCTTCCAAAGCAACCGGGATGCCTCAGCTGGCTTGTCAGGCTTCCATGCCTCAGCTGGCTTGTCAGGCTTCCATGCCATCAGCTGGCTTGTCAGGCTTCCATGCCTCAGCCGGCTCGTCCGGCACCCGCACGTCAGCAGAGGAGACCGTCCCTCTGGTTGGCGTCCAGCGGCTAGAGCCGCGTGTCAGGGAAGGGGTGCTGTCACGTCTACTCCCGCTCCTCCTCTCTGGCGCTCGTTATCGACCAGTTGACGAATCATAACGCACACCTGCCACCATCGTTACACGAACCTGCGCCTCATGACACTCACCTGGAATCCATCACTTTCTTGAATACCTCCCCTATATATATATATATCTCAGATGCTATTGACTCTGTGTTCCATGTCTGTACTCTACTCGTGTTTCTTGTTTTGGTCTATGTTAATTAATTTATTAAATACACTCCCTCTACTTGCTTCCTGACTCCCCAGTGTACACGTTACACCCTGCCCTGAACTTTTGTCACTGTTACTAGCAGTCTTCCACCTGGTACTCTACCCTGCGCCTTAGAGGATGGTGCCCTATGTACATAGTCATTGAACACTGGTCACTATAACAATGTTTACATTCTGTAGTATCCATTTCATATGTACTGTATATACTGTATTCTAGTCAAGGCTCATCTTATGTATTCTAACTACTGCTGTACACACCTTTTACTATTCATATACTTTCCATACTGTCTATACACACCATCATATACATTTATATTCTAGACTCTCACGTTGCTGGTTCTGATATTTTCTTTAAATTTGGGGGGGATTTGTGTGTTTTGTATTTTTAGGTATTACTGCACTGTTGGATCTAGAAACATAAGCATTTCACTGCACCCATCACGGGTTCGGCAAAATATGTGTACGCAATCAATAACATTTATTTGGTAAAATATGATGCTGCCATAGGCTTTTAGGAAGTCAGTGTCTACCGTAATGCAGTATGGTATATTTCCTAGTAATGATCAATGTAGTTTGAATAAAATAAAATCCAATGCATACTGCATTTCAATGATGTATAAACTGGCTTTGAAATATTGAGTGCACAGCATTCAAATGGCATTTTCCAATCCAGAAAAAAAACAGCACTCCATATTTTTTTAAATGTTGTACTTGACATTTTAACTATCAACATAGTAATTCAATTATTATAGTGGTCAAACAGAATGGCTTCTCTTATGATTCCTCTCTCGTCATGTCAACTTAATGTGCACTAGAAAAATTTACATTGAGGGTTAAAGGTATATTGAGCAAGATGACATCATCACACAAGCGGGTCACTTCCTGCCGAACAACAATGTAATTCAGCTCTGCCAACACAGCAGGGTCACAATTTGGGAAGAACCAAGTTGCCCTGTTGTGTATGATGTTGTCATATTACTCAGTTTACCTTTAAACCTCAATGTAATTCTCTTCCCTGTAATTTAATTAGATTGAGACCCCCTGAAGAATCCCTACCTCTCTCCCCATCACTCCTCTTCATCCCTCCCTCCCTCGCCCGTCACAACTCCAACTCAAAGGGAAGGGATAATGGAGACAGAATTACAAGGCATGGCCATGTCATTAAAATACCATGTAATGAATTGGGAATTTGAATGGAAATGTTTACTTTTGGGATGCTGTCGACTACATCTTTTACTCTTGGAAGTGAATAGTATTACTATTTCTTTAATGGCAATGATATTTCATGTTCACATTTCTGATTAAATCACATGTAATCTGGCCCACAAGTCCATTCAATGCGGCCCCCACCACCCATTGAAATGACTAAAACCACATCGAAACTGTATATAAATGACGTTGGACCTACATTTATACAGTCTCTTCACTCTTTCCAGGGCTGCTGAGAATCACCGAAACGAAAGCTGGATGTTCAGGGAGCATCGAAAATTCAAAAAATGGTTGACAGAGGCAAATTTTGACAGCGTGGAAATATAAGAAAAAAAATGTGTGCAGCCCTCCGGACCTCGGTGAAGACCAAATAAGGCCTGAGGACAAAATTTGTTTGACACCCCTGGATTAAATAGCCTCTTTTAAAACGGTATACTATCTGGTTTGATGACATGGGAGCACAAGGTCATTTTTGGGTAATGACAATTGATTGAGGAGTCTGCCAGAAATGTAAAACCTAACTGGAGAAATTCTTATTTATTAACACAAAGACATCTATTGATGAGGAGAACTGAACTGTTAAAGGATGTGTGACTGAATGGATTGGTATCTGCCAGACAAATGATTTGCTGGACATGTTGAGCCTGACTTCCTGTAAACTACATATCAACTGGGCATTCTTTGAAGAACTCTCCCGCAAGTGTGTGTGTGTGTGTGTGTGTGTGTGTGTGTGTGTGTGTGTGTATACATGTAACAAGCAATCCCTACAATGGTGTAACTAAGTGGACCTGGTAAAACTTGCATTCACAACAACTATGAAGCACTGCCAATACCAATTTATGTATACAAGGCTACAGTCATTTAGGCCGTGAGCCTTTTTCCGATCAAAATTACTGTGCAACTTAGCCATTTTGCTACACGTGCAGGCATGTGTCCTGCTGATAGGGAATGTTGGATTACACTGTTGTTTTTTATGGTTCTTAGTAGCCTAGTATGTTTAGCCTTAGGCCTGTTTATATTGGTTTCTGGGCACATTCACAAAATCTCCCACGCAATGGGGCTTAAAGCCAGACTTCAGGGGCTAAAAAAACGGACTGGTCCAACTTTAGCTTGAAATCATTTCCTGTATTTCACAGTGCCATATTTGGACTGGGCTAATGGAAAACCAATTTGTCACATTCCTCCACTGGATTGGGCTCGCTCTCTGGAAAATGTGTTGTTGAGGTTTTACTAAATCAAACCTTTTCTCAATGCTTTGTGTTTCATCTACAACAGGTGCCTCAGCAGTAAACAATATGGTCAGGATTCGGGTACCACTGGAAAAATGGGAGCATTGCCAGGAAAATAGATAAATGAGGATGAATTAAAAGAAGCCAGAAAATATTTAAATTGAAGTTTTGAGTCCCATTTGGATAACTACAGCTGCTGGATCTTAATTTGATACATTTTTTGTAAGGGAAATTTCTGAAAATTACAAACTTCAAAAGTATTTTTAAACCTCAACTACACTACAAGTTTTAAGAAGAAAGTTATCCTGCAACAGGGTGATCAAATTAAGAGCCTACATCTGTAAGAATAGAGTGACTGGTTTAGTGAAGTGTAATGATTGTCGCAAAAAATAACCCTTTTAAATACCCATTTAATGATGTGTTGTCAGGCTGTCAACTCACCCAACAGCTGGTAAAAATAAAAAAAATATTGGGGCTTTAACTCTTTCAGTTTAATAAGCAATGGAAATATGGAAAGCCACTGGTCTCACTTAGAAAATAAAACTGTTTTTCCCCAAAAAGAATTCACTTCACTGGTGTCAATAATGGATGTCCTTGTTTGTATCTTCTTTGGGATGGCATCTAATGTAAGTTGTCCACACCACTAAATATGGAAGAAGTGGTAACAGTGAAACCTGCAGATGAAAAAGAAGCGAGAACGGTTGAAGATGAGACTACAGCGGTTCCTCTCTCTCTCTCTCTCTCAACCCCATATTCCTCTTTTTCTCTCTCCCTCTTTATTTCGATCTTTTTTTTCTCCCTCTCTCTCCCTTCATCTCTCTTTGGGCTGGCAGTCTGTTCTTGAGGCTGAGTGAGGCAATAAATCATTCAGTCCAGTAGATCCGTCTGGGAGCATTGGTCACATGCTCGCTGTGACCCAGAAACACCAGAAATCCCTGGCTTTCTCTTCAACTGGCCATTTGATGGAGTGCATAGAGAGCACCCTTGCCCAGTGTCTTGCCCTGGCCTTGGCAAAGAAAGAAAAGAAGACTCCTGCTATCTCATGCTGCACAGTGCTTGAGCAGCGCGATCCATAAAAGATGATTGTCTTTCAGCTTGCGTTGCAATCTGTTGTTTCGAGCTCATTCATCAATGCCACAGACATAGAGGGGAATTCAGATGATGCGTGGCATTAACCGTACACTCACTGAGCAAACCCTAGTCATTGGCACACAGCGAAGCGAAATCTTCGCAGGTGTTTCTGCTCTTTGTAGATGGGGCAGAGGAGTGGGCCTGGAGAACGAGCAGTTAAAAGGTGGACTATGGGGGATGGGTTTGAGTTACTTCTTGTTGCCACATGTAGTCTTATAAACGTGTTTTGTTTGTGCCAACTACATTGTTATTTAAGTTGACATTCTTGTTGAATGACATTGAGATCTTGCAGTTTGATTCGAATAGTATGGTCTACGGCTAGGCAACTGCAAGCCTGTGACACCTCAGTGTCATGCCATCGCAAAGGAGTTAGGAATCATTCATCTACAAGACAGAAGATAATACACTGCTAAGCATCTCTCCAGCTTAAGACTCCTCGCTAATTGCACTTTGATTATCCTCCATGGTAAACATGATTGCAGGAGATAAGAAGCTCTTTTCCTGAGAGGATGAAATGGAGTATTTGAAAGAGGTGAGTCTGTTACTGTAGCACTGATATAATGGAAGTGGACTTGTTATGTCCTGTTCCTATACATGGCAGCAGGGCCGGTCCTTGCTATTCTGCCAACAAGTTCAAGTTTGGTTCAATTTCGGTTCTGAATGAAAGGTGAAAAGGTATTTTCTGTGAGTTTAAAATACGTATTTTCCGAATGTTGAAATCAGGTTAATTTTTGGTTCTGAATGAAAGTTGAAAATACTTATTTTTACAGACGTTGAAAATATGTATTTTACGGATGTTGATATCAGGCTCATTTTTGGTTCGGAATGAAAGTTGAAAAGAAGCAATTTATAGCAATGTATTTATACATCTATGTTTGGACCAAATCAAGGCTGGTCCAGACCGGACAAATCTGAACATAGAAAAACATAGACGTCCTATGATTTGGTCCAGGCTGGAACAAAAACAATGTCTGTGGATTTGGAAATCAAGGCCGTCCGGAACTGCACCAAAAAAAAGATGTCCAAAAGACTGTTCATGCTTAATGAGGTGTAGCCTACAGTGTTGCCTGAAATGGAATTTTATGAATACCCATGTGGTAAGCCTACCATTTTGTAAAACGACGTTCGGACAGGCCCTAAAACGATGTTCGGACAGGCCCAAAAACGATGTTCGGACAGGCCCAAAAACGACATTCGGACAGGCCCAAAATGACGTTCGGACGGGCCCAAAAACGATGTTCGGACTGGCCCAAAAAAAGATGTCCAAAAGACGTTGGCTCGAGCTTACTGTGGGGTAGCCTATCATATCGGATTGGACAAGCAAAATAGTTTGCGCTCCTGCCTTTGACTTTAATAAGCAGTGGGCACTGCTTATTAAAGGGTGGCATCAGCGCTCACCTAAAAAGCCCATATGCCACTGGTTGAGAGAAATTGTCATTGTTTTTGGCCAGAATTCTGTGAGGTTTTATGTGTTGTTGTTGGAGGTGCGTCTTGGTCAGTTTAAAATGAAATGCCACCCTCATCAATCTGCCACCATAGGCGGTCGTCTAATTCTGCCTAATGAGTTGGGCATAGCAGAGTATAATTTGACAGCCACCTAAAACCTCGCCCTCATCAGGACTCTAGACAGGATGTCTGTTTTTTTTTATATATAGGACTCCAACGAGTGGTTCCGGAACTGAATCCTCGCAAACTGTGATGATATTACAGTTTTTCCCAATTGTTTACACAGTAAAATTGGATGTTGAAACGCAATCACAGAAACCTGAAACTCATGTACCAAATCCCTAAACCAAGTCTGCAAAATTGCAAGCACAATTCCTGCTTTACACTCAGTTTTCAATTCTATATCACCGTTTTTGCAAAACACTACACACAATTCTCTACATTAGGCACAACATTCAAAGTTAAATATCTTTAGTCCCTTTGGAAAGCTACGTCAATCACAATGCCAAGCTCTATACACCAATTGGCAACACTCCCTCCTCACAGGTGTAAACACTAGTTGCTGAATTGTTCACTTAGAAATCAGAGCTTTAGCACTATAAAAGGCCACAGATGAGCTCTCCTGTTTTGAAGGAAAATTGAAGTCAATGGTGAAGAAAGAGCTAGAGGTGAAGGAGTGAGAGTAAGAAGAGGAGGACGAGGAAGGACAGTTGTCTCAGATGAGATCAGGGCCACATTGGTTAACTATGTGCTCAACCATGGATTGTGTATGAGGGAGGCTGGGCAGAGTTCAACCCAACCTGAGCCGCTACACAGTTGTAAGTTACCTACCATCTACACTGTGCTCTTTATGTATGTATACTGCAGTCCGACATATCAGTAGGCCTATGTTACTCAGTGATTTTTGGCCAATGTTACAGTAATGTCACTTCATATTGAAAGAAAATAGATTATTTTAGCTTACTGTAACCAATCATATCATATTTGCGGATCTTCTGCAGAGCTGAGAGATGGCCAGGCTGTGGTGGAAGACACCGGCTGTTCACACCAGAACAGGAGGCCGCTATTGTGCACATGGTGGTGGCAAACAATACCATTAGCCTACGAGAAATCCAGAACCTCATAATTGCAGACAACACAATATTCAATAACAATCACCAGGTGGGCTTGTCTACATTGGACCGTGTATTACAGCGCACCTGAAGCCAAATGAAACAGGTGTACAGGGCGCCATTTGAGCGAAACTCAGAGAGGGTTAAATAACAGCGCAATGAATATGTGCAAGTAAGGAATATACTGTGAATTTACTATCATATCAGCACCGTATAGGCACATTACAGTACCGTGCCGGTCAATGTCACATATTGTCTTGTCTGAGACAATGTCTTGTCAGAGAGTCTAGGAGCTGGATGCCGCTGCAATTCAGCACGTTTATATTGACATTGATGAGGCTGGCTTCAACCTAGCCAAAAGAAGGGGACGGGGACAAAACATTATTGGTCACCGTGCCATTGTGAATGTCCCTGGACAGCGTGGAGGGAATATCACCATGTGCGCAGCCATTAGCCAGCAAGGCGTCCTTCATCACCATGCTAACCTTGGTCCCTAGAAAAACACTGCCCTTCTCATCACATGCCTGGACTCACTACATAGCATTCTCATTCCAGCCGAGCAGAGGGCTAGACCAGAGCAGCCCAGGTAGATGTTGCCATCTGGGACAACGTCAGTTTCCACCGGGGAGCTCTGGTCCGTAACTGGTTAACCGACCACCCACAAATTATTGTTCTATACCTCCCACCATATTCCCCGTTCCTAAACCCAATTGAATAGTGTTTTCCGGGAATGGCGATGGAAGGTGTATGACCGCCATCCCCTCGCATGCATGCCTCTTCTCCGGGCAATGGAGGATGCATGTGGTGAAGTTGATGTGGGGGCTTTCGGCGACTGGATTCGTCACTCCAGAAGATTCTTTCCCCGCTGTTTAGCCAGGGAGAACATTGCTTGTGATGTAGATGAGGTGCTGTGGCCAGATCGAAATAGGAGGCAGGATGCAGCCTAATGTATTTTTTCTTACATTTTGCAGGTGGGTTTGCCTTTTTGTGTTTAGAGTTTTGAAAGAATTAGCCACGTTCATTTTTGTACAGAAAACCCTTTATCTTACTGCATGTTTTTCCTGGTTTTCTCCTGTTGGGTATGGAAAGTGTTACATGCAAAACACAAGTGTTCAAAAATACTGCATTTTGGAAATAAATGACAATGCTTTTTTTACTGTATTACATTTGTGTGTGTTTATTTATATATATTTGAGTAGGTATATATTACTGTAACGACCTTTTAAAACCGGCTACAGTGTAACACTGAAAATGCAAAAGGCATAAACCTACTGATGGGATATTCATAGTTGTGTTTTGTGTTGAGCACATCAGGGTGTTGTTGGTTGGCAGACAGATGTATTCATATGACGTGTGTGTCATTTTGATGCAAAAAAAAAAGATTTTGGGAAGAGAAAACAGTTTTGAACACAGTGTTTGCTTTTGCTAGAGATTTGTAGAGTTTTTGCATTTTGTGGTTTTGTGTTTAGAGTTTTGGGAAAATGGGCCAAAGATTCAGCAAACGTGTGTAAAATATTGTGAAAACTGTAAATATTAGCGATAGCTAGAACATTCATTGGCTATGAATGTTTCAACCTCTGTGTTGAGAAGTCGTGTTTTTACCATCAATTCCAAGTTTCAAAGAGCACCAAAAACTACCCTAACCATGAGCCTTAGCATTTCTGCCGCCACAGAAACAGACCCTGGGTCAGTTCTAATGCCACCAACAAATTACCAAGGAACTAAACTCAAGAACTCGAAGTGATGTTTCGAAGCCAGAGGAGTCGAAGTCATATTTCACAGTTAATTTTACACAAATAATTGTAAATGTTCAGTTACATAATTGTTTATTTTTGATGAAAAATACTGATAATGTTAAGTGTACTGTTGCTTGAATGCATTGTTTGTGTTTTTACTGTGACTGTCACCCTGATATTGGCTACACTAGATGTGGGATAACGGTCAAATGTAGTGCAGTCACGATGTCTGGGGTGATGGTCACAGCCTGGGACAAAACACTGGGCCATGGCTGTGTATGGTAACTTATCTAGCTAACAGATATTGGAAACGTAACCAACAAACGCCATGTTTGTCAATGATTCCAAAGTTTACTCCATTGGTCATGTGACAATGTATCTACTCTGTGATTGGATGATCGAATCCACAATGCTGTATGTGATGAGTAGTTTGTTTTTCCCCTAACTCTGGTATTTACACAGTATTTACCACCTCAGCCATTGTAAGTCCATGATTGACAACATGGTCTACAATAGTGGCCCCTATGTCCTCTTCTGCCTCTTCCTCTGTTTTGCCTTCCACCACGCATCCTTGCTCCTCTTCTTCCTCCTCTTGGCTGTTGACCCTGTTCGTTTCCTGGTCCATCCATTATTGGAAAATTGCAACTCTGTGTTGTGGTCTGTCTATATATGCTTGCCAATTGTTTCTTCATGAGATGCACCTTTGAGCAATTTAGACAACTGGTTGATTGTTGGTTGAACTAACACTTTACATTCCTTCATGAGTGAGGGTCAATTTCACCTGCACGATTCATCAATTCACGTTTTTGTACAAAAGGTCTAATAGAAATGTGTAAAACTATGCTTGACAGTTTATGACAAATAGTTCAACAATTTTGCATGTAATGGCTTATGCAAGGAACTAATGCCTAGATGTTTTGAGGGGTAAGACTATTCAACAGAGAACCATCTACTATATTTTGATCAACATGACATGAGCAATTGATAATGTGGAAAAACGCTGACACTTGTACATTATCAATTGCAATTTGTTCAAAGGAATAAGAAATTGCTTTAATGATGTGCACAAGTGACTAGATGATTTGGAATTTGTACAAGTAGTATCAAGAATTGCACTTTTGATCAAAGAAATGCACCAAAGAGACTGAGAAAAACTGTAAGACACTTTGATGTAATTGTGAAATGTTGTGACTTGATGAGATTATTGTTGAGATAGACTACAAAGAGAACGTGGAATGCTGTGTGTGAAGTCGAAAACAACAGCCAAGTCCAGAAACAATTCTACAGCATTTCGCCAACCTGTGAAAGGTAAAAACAAAGGAAGGGATACATCCTTTCAAACAGGATTTTAGTTCATGTTGTTCTAACACATTTTCTACTAAAGCCTCTGCCCGAACGTCGCAACTTTAGGATGCTGGTTTGGGATTTGTACACACACACTGGCACACTCTGCTGCTCATTAAGAATTCAGAATTGTAGATCCTATGGTCTCCAGAGAAAGAGAGAGCACAGTATAAATCTCTTTGTGACTCACAAAAGCATGCGGCTGGTGGACTTTTATTACAGGATTTCAACCTGTGTGTGAGTGTGTGGTGTGTGTGTGTGCACTCACTCCTTTGTCATGTGTCCCTGTGGCTGTGACATAAAATGCACACACACACACAAAGCACTTTAAAAAAAACACACGCCGCATGTCCATTGAATCCTGTGAGGATGGATTGTAAAACATGTCAACTTCACCTGTCTGTTCCCCAGCTCCATTCCCTGCTTCTGCATTTATTGTTAGGCTCCCATGCCGCAGCCGGCTCACCAGGATCCCACGTCTCTGCCGGTTCGTGTGGATTTTACGCCCAGTCGGCTTGTCCAGCACCTGTGCCTTGTCAAGCTCGCCCAGGTGGGACGCCGGGTGGCGCCCCTAGAGGTGGGGGAACTGTCACGCCTGCTCCCGCTCTTCTCCCCTGGCGCTTGAGGGTGCCAGGCTGCCCTGCATTACACACTCTTGCCACCATCATTACGCACACCTGCCTTCCCTCGTCATGCGCATCAGCGATTCATTGGACTCACCTGGACTCAATCATTTGTTTTATGACCTACTCTATATCTGTATGTATGCCAGCTACGTTCCCCACTTCTGAATTGATTGTCATCTGTCTTTTCTTACCCAGTTCTGACGCTGTTCCTGTCCTGTTGCATGTCCGTTCCAAATTAAATGTCAACTTCCCGTACCTGCTTCTCTTTTCCAGTGTAGTTGTAACGGCCGTCGTCGGTGGAAGAAGATGAGGACCACGGTGCAGCGTGGTAAGTGTTCATGATTTTTAATATAATCAAAACTGAGCACAAAACAAAACAACAACTAGGAAGAACGAACAAACGAAACAGTCCTGTCTAGTGATGAAACACAAAACACAAAATAAACACCCACGAAACACAGGTGGAAAAAGGCTACCTAAGTATGATTCTCAATCAGAGACAACTAACGACACCTGCCTCTGATTGAGAACCATACCAGGCCAAACTCAAAAACCAACATAGAAACACAAACACCCCAACTCACGTCCTGACCATACTAAAACAAAGACAAAACAAAGGAACTAAGGTCAGAACGTGACAGTACCGTCCCCCAAAGGTGCGGACTCTGGCCGCAAAACCTGAACCTATAGAGGAGGATCTGGGTGCGCCGTCGTGACTGGCGGCTCTGGAAGCTCCTGGCTGACCGGCGGGTCTGGCGGGTGACACTGGCAGCTCAGGACAGACGGGCGATTCTGGCAGCTCATGACAGACGGGCGACTCTGGCAGCCGCGCCGGGCTATGCACACGCACCGGGGACACCGTGCGCCTCACAGCATAACACAGTGCCTGCCCAGTGCCTGCACGGTAAGCACGGGGAGTTGGCTCAGGTTTCCTACTTGACTTAGCCACACTCCCGTGTGCTCCCCCCCAATAAATTATTGGGGCTGCCTCTCGGGCTTCCAACTGCGCCGCCGTGCTGCCTCCTCATACCACCGCCTCTCGGCTTTCGCTGCCTCCAGCTCAGCCTTGGGGCGGCGATATTCTCCAGCCTGTGCCCAGGGTCCCTTGCCATCCAGAATCTCCTCCCATGTCCAGGAGTCCTGCGATCGATGCTGCTGCTGCTGCTGCCCGTTACCACGCTGCTTGGTTGTGTAGGCTGACTGTTATATGGGCCAATGGAAAAAGTGGAAAGCCATTTTCTCAAAAAAAAATTCTCTAAATAATTCATTTGGATTCTCTGGAAGAATCAAGTAATGGGGAGACTGAAATAAATGGCATCATCATCTGTCTTTATCCTCATCTTATTGGAGATATGTAATGAGGATGGGTGTGTGTGTACTGTATGTGTATATGTACGTGTGTGTATTTGTGTCTGTTTGTGTGTACAGTATACACTGAGTGTAAAAAACATTAAGAACACCTGCTCTTTCCATGACATAGACTGACCAGGTGACTCCAGGTGAAAGCCATGATCCCTTGTTGATGTCACCTGTTAAATCCACTTCAATCAGTGTAGATGAAGGGGAGGAGACAGGTTAACCCATAAGAGTCGAAGCACTGTCTGAGCTGGGGGAGGGGTTCTATTAAGCTACATGGAATGGTTTTAAGAAGGTCATACCAAGGATAATTTTGCTATTTGATTTTGTATAAAAAAAGTAAAGCAAAACAATTGATGAAACTGATATTTAGCCCATGAAAACACATTGAATAACAGATTCACTGCATGGAACAACAGATAGTCCCCCCAAAGAATTCAGAAGGAAGTTTGGTGTGAAGTGTCTACAATGTAGAAAACAGTTAACATGAAGAAAAACCCTGGAATGAGTAGGTGTGTCCAAACTTTTGGCTGGAACTCTATATTGTACTTTCATTCATTTTTTTCAACTGGTGCCAGGAGACTTTCAGATGGGTCTTATGTGACCGAAAGCAAAACAACCGACATGTACACGACCGGTCAAAAATAATGCGGTTGAGAGAAGGCCAAGAGTATAATATCAAATATAAATATCAAATATATTTTGATTTGTTTAACACTTATTTGGTTACTACATGATTCCATATGTGTTATTTCATAGTTTTGATATCTTCACTATTATTCTACAATGTAGAATATTGTTAAAAAATAAAGAAAAACCCTTGAATGTGTAGGTGTTCTAAAACTTTTGACTGGTAGTGTACAAGGTCTTGAGAGTCTCATCTTTCCACAGAGGGGTCATATTAGTGTGTAGCCCAAACTGCTTCAGACAGACGTTTCCAAGACGCTTTTGGGGGTCGTAGAGAATAACGGAGAACACCATCGTGCTCGTGAGTTTCATCTTTCCATAGTGGGGTCATAATAGTTTGTAGCGTTCGGACGCTACAGACGATTTTGTTAGAAGACTGATTTTCAGGGTGTCTCATTGTCTGACAAACACTGCTCAGGTGGGAGTGGCTGAGGGTTGGGATTAAAAAGCTTATGTTTGGTAAAATATGATTGTTTTGTGACTGCTTTATGTAAAATGTATGTATATTTAGCAGAAAAGCTGTAAAGAACTACATATATTTGTCCGCCGAGTGGTTCAAAAAAACAAAAAATATAAGTAAAAAAAAACTAAATATTTACAGTGGCAAGAAAAAGGTTGTGAACCCTTTGGAATTATCTGGATTTCTGCATAAATGTGTCCTAATATTTCATCTGAACTTCATCTAAGTCACAACAACAGGCAAACACAGTCTGCTTGTCTATATTGAATGCATCATTGAAACATTCACAGTGTAGGATGGAAACCTAGGCTAATGACTTGTCCAAAAGCTAATTGGAGTTAGGAGTCAGCTAACCTGGAGTAAAATCATTGAGACGAGATTGGAGTGTTTACAATAAATAATGGATAATATTTAAACCGGACGGTAGCCTTTTCAATAGGAGAGAGAGAGGAAAGGTCTCGCTCCAGGCGCTCGCGCATGCACAAATCTGGGGACACCTAGCTATCCACTGACGCGAAGTGATCATTCTTGCTAATTTTTTCAGAATAAAAGCGTACAACTATGTCTAAAGACTGTTCACACCCTGTGGAAGCCATAGGGAAAGGAATCTGGTTGATATCCCTTTAAATGGAGGATGGGCTTGCAATGGAACAGAGTAGTTTCAGAAAAACAGCACTTCCTGGTTGGATTTTCCTCAGGTTTTCGCCTGCAATATCAGTTGTGTCACACTCACAGACAATATTTTGACAGTTTTGGAAACATTAGTGTTTTCCATCATAATCTGACAATTATATGCACATTCTAGCTTCTGGGCCTGAGAAATAGGCAGTTTACTTTGGGAACGTTTTTTATCCAAACATCAAAATACTGCCCCCTTGCTTCAAGAGGTTTTAAGCAGACTGTGTTTGTCTATTGTTGTGACTTAGATGAAGATCAGATCAAATTGCATGACCAATTTATGCAGAAGTCCAGGTAATTCCAAAGAGTTCACATACTTTTTCTTACTACTGTAAGTGCCTTTGAACTGGGTATGGTTGTAGGTGCCAGGCTCACCGTATTGTGTCAAGAACCTCAACACTGCTAGGTTTTTCATGCTCAACAGTTTCCCGTGTGTATCAAGAATGGTCCACCACCCAAAGACATCCAGCCAACTTGACACAACTGTGGGAAGCATTGGAGTCCAGCATCTCTGTGGAACGCTTCCGACACCTTATAGAGTCCATGCCCCAACATATTGAGGCTGTTCTGGGGGTGCAAACTCAATATTCTTCATTAATGTTTGGTATACTCAGTGTATATGCATGCATTCATCTTAGTATCAAAGCCCCGGGAAATGAAGAGAAACCACAAAGAATAAAGTACAACGCTAATATACTCTAGTCTATAGAAAACCTCTGTGATTTCCGACATTAAAGGACCTGATCACCCACTGCTCCATTGGAGCCAGGCTGTCTCTAATCACTCTGGGGTAATTGGAATTTTCTGAGGTTGGTCGTGCTGCTTGGATAAACCTGTATTATTCCAAGAGGCGTTCAAGTCGAAAATAGTCTGTTCTCCCTTTGCACCCTGAGAGAATGAAATGCCTTGCTTTAAACTCCTTATTCTAAAAACTAATTTGAAAATGACAACATGAACAAAAATATGATCTCTATGGTCTGAAGCAGGTCTAAAACTGAGAACTCTGATTCTCTTTTTCAATTGAATTTTGGGGATATAAAAGGTATACAGTGACCATAAGGGGCAAAGTATATTTGGGGACTACAATAGAAGCAGTCAGGGGATGAAAAGGAATGTGTGTGAGAGAGACATACAAGAGAGAAAGAACGAGGTGAGAGAGTGAATCACCTTAGTCTAGTGAGGTGCAGCTGGAGATGAAAATGTGAGGTGGACAGAGACAGGCTGTGAGCATAAAGTATACGTGAGCGATGACTGGAGATTGCCGATGTGACTGAAGGCGAGAGAAATGTCTTGATCATCACATCAAAATCCCCGGGCTCCACCGAGATCCCTCTATCTTCTCTTCTCGCTTTGGTCAATGGTTTGATCGAACATATTAAACCATACATTTCCCTAGCTGATTTTTACTGTTTAAAAATCTACTGTTCTGAAACATACACTGAAGTCATATGGTCTCATCTTTGCTCGTTTTTAACGTATATTGCTGCATTAATGATGTGGCTAAATGTACAGTGTGTAACGATGTGCGCTGAGAGTCAGGAAGCAAGTTCAGGGAGTGAGTGTTTTAATAAATAAACAACAACAAACACAAGCAACGCACAGACATGACACTGGAACAGAAACATTGATGCCTGGGGAAGGAACCAAAGGGAGTGACATATATAGGGAAGGCAATCAAGGAGGTGATGGAGTCCAGGTAAGTGTCATAATACGCATAATGATGGTGACAGGTGTGCACCACAACGAGCAGCCTGGTGACCTAGAGGCCGGAGAGGGAGCACACGTGACACAGTGTCCATATTAGGACATCTGAGATTGAAGCAAGAGTCCTGCTGAGACTAAGGCTGTAATAATATGGACACCGTATGTATGCGTTTTTAATTAGCTTATAAATGATATAAATCAGGAAGGGGCTTGGCGATGTTTGCTACAATATATATATAGAGTATATTTTTTCACTACATTTTTAGCTCTAAATTTTTGTCCCAATTTCGTTGGTAACCAATTATTAGTAGTTACTATCTTGTCTCATCGCTACAACTCTCGTACTGGCTCGGGAGAGACGAAGGTTGAAAGTCATACGTCCTCCGATACACAACCCAACCAAGCCACACTGCTTCTTAACACAGCGCGCATCCAGCCCATAAGCCAGCCGCACCAATGTGTCGGAGGAAACATTGTGCACCTGGCGACCTGGTCAGGGTGCACTGCGCCCGGCCAGCCACAGGATGTTTTCTACAATTTGAACACAGGCCTTAACCGTGGTATACTGGCCATTTATACAACGGGTGGAACTAATCCTGATTGCTGATTGGGTGAGAGAGTGAACGTTAGCAGTGGTATATTGGCCATTTATACATCATCCTGAATGCTGATTGGTTAATAGCTAATTTCAGCTGTTGTATATTCCACAAGTTACCACCGGCTAAATCTATGACGTTTAAATGCCTATTTACTCTGTTCTATCTGACTGCACAATCCACTGTCTCATCAGCCCTGGCAGGGAAGTTATAAACTTTATCTCCACTACGAAAAGCATCTAGACATTATCTCACAATACTTTAAGACTAACATTTAGTTTTCAACAAACCTTACTGTCTATTTCTCCAATGTTTGCAACATTGTTTCAATATTCTAATTCGATCTCCAACTGTCCCATAGTAATGTAATGAACGTGTAGGGGTCGGGAGTCGGGACAAGAAAAAGGCAGGCAGCGTTTTTCAGCCAGTCGAAATCATGAATCAACTGGCATCATTTTTATGGGATATATACAAAGAAATGTCAATTGAAAAAAGGTAAAACAAAACGAAGTGCAGCTAGTTTGCAGTCTTTCCAGTTTCAGTTTGAAGTGATTGTGTTAGCTGTATTGTTGGCTAGCTCCTCTGAACAACAGTGTCCCAACGAGAGAGCACATTTTCTATGCCAGGCGAAATCGAGCCTCATTAGCTCATTGTAATGGATATATCCAAATAAATGTCACAAGAAAACAGCTTAAATAAATGCAGCTACTGTTGTTATTCTGTCTGCACTGTTTGACGTGACTGTAAGTTAGCAGTAGTTGGCTAGCTAGCAAGCAAGGGATAAGAATGTTGCCAGCCAGTAAGGAAATGGAGTATTTAGACTGAACGACTGAGTCGTGTCCATAGATACAGAACAAAAAGATTGACGACTGGGTCTTGCAACCCTAGATTTGTGTTGGGACTAAATGATTTTAATGAAAATATGTCGATCATTATTTGAATATGTTGGTAACCCGTTGTATAAAAGTGATAATGCCCTCGAAGCCGGTGTTTGTTGGATATATTGGCATGGTTTGCCAGTTCGCCGACTTGGTCTTGGGCCTAACAACACCCGTGCCAATATATCCAACAAACACTGGCTTCTCTGAGGAGCCTTATTGCTATTATAAACTGGTTACCAACGTAATTAGAGCCGTAAAACTAAGTGTTTTGTCATACCCGTGGTATACGGTATGATATAGCATGGCTTTCAGCCAATCAGCATTCAGGGCCTGACCCACCCAATTTATACTTTAGAATAACTTTATCTAAAACGAAGTACTATATAATAAGGTAGCAGGTACAGTGGGGCAAAAAAAGTATTTAGTCAACCACCAATTGGGCAAGTTCTCCCACTTAAAAAGATGAGAGGCCTGTAATTTTCGTCATGGGTACACTTCAACTATAACAGACAAAATGAGAAAAGAAAATCCAGAAAATCACATTGTAGGATTTTTAATGAATTTATTTGCAAATTATGGTGGAAAATAAGTATTTGGTCAATAACAAAAGTTTCTCAATACTTTGTTATATACCCTTTGTTGGCAATGACAGAGGTCAAACGTTTTCTGTAAGTCTTCACAAGGTTTTCACACACTGTTGCTGGTATTTTGGCCCATTCCTCCATGCAGATCTCCTCTAGAACAGTGATGTTTTGGGGCTGTTGCTGGGCAACACGGACTTTCAACTCCCTCCAAAGATTTTCTATGGGGTTGAGATCTGGAGACTGGCTAGGCCACTCCAGGACCTTGAAATGATTCTTACGAAGCCACTCCTTCGTTGCCCGGGCGGTGTGTTTGGGATCATTGTCATGCTGAAAGACCCAGCCACATTTAATCTTCAATGCCCTTGCTGATGGAAGGTTTTCACTCAAAATCTCACGATACATGGCCCCATTCATTCTTTCCTTTACACGGATCAGTCGTCCTGGTCCCTTTGCAGAAAAACAGCCCCAAAGCATGATGTTTACACCCCCATGCTTCACAGTAGGTATGGTGTTCTTTGGATGCAACTCAGCATTCTTTGTCCTCCAAACACGACGAGTTAAGTTTTTACCAAAAAGTTATATTTTGGTTTCATCTGACCATATGACATTCTCCCAATCTTCTTCTGGATCATCCAAATGCTCTCTAGCAAACTTCAGACGGGCCTGGACATGTACGGGCTTAAGCAGGGGGACACGTCTGGCACTGCAGGATTTGAGTCCCTGGCGGCGTAGTGTGTTACTGATGGTAGGCTTTGTTACTTTGGTCCCAGCTCTCTGCAGGTCATTCACAAAATGCTCACCGTTGTTGTGAACATTTTGACCCCACGGGGTGAGATCTTGCGTGGAGCCCTAGATCGAGGGAGATTATCAGTGGTCTTGTATGTCTTCCATTTCCTAATAATTGCTCCCACAGTTGATTTCTTCAAACCAAGCTGCTTACCTATTGCAGATTCAGTCTTCCCAGCCTGGTGCAGGTCTACAATTTTGTTTCTGGTGTCCTTTGACAGCTCTTTGGTCTTGGCCATAGTGGAGTTTGGAGTGTGAGGTTGTGGACAGGTGTCTTTTCTACTGATAACAAGTTCAAACAGGTGCCATTAATACAGGTAACGAGTGGAGGACAGAGAAGCCTCTTAAAGAAGAAGTTACAGGTCTGTGAGAGCCAGAAATCTTGCTTGTTTGTAGGTGACCAAATACTTATTTTCCACCATAATTTGCAAATAAAATCATAAAAAAATCCTACAATGTGATTTTCTGGAATTTCTTTTCTAATTTTGTCTGTATTAGTTGAAGTGTACCTATGATGAAAATTACAGGCCTCATCGTTTTTAGTGGGAGAACATGAACAATTAGTGGCTGACTAAATACTTTTTTGCCCCACTGTATATGCAGTTATGACATACTTGCCTTTTTCAATGTCAAGTGCACATTAAAAAAACTTGTTTTAAATTATTTTTGCCCCAGTGCTAAGTACAACATAGTAGCCTGTAATTACTGTACAAAATTATAGTGCCACTATAATTTAAAGAGTTGCTAAAAAATACACTTCTTACCAAACATGAGATAGTTACATCATCTGGGTGATGTATGTACGTAGGGGGCTATTTTGCTTCCGTGCTTGGTTGGAACTGCAAACTGTGAAATTATTTTTGTCCATTTTCATTAGTGTTCGTATTGTTTAAATAGATTTGAACAGGCACAGTGATGGTCCTACTGGGCCTAACAAGGTGTGGATGGCACTGACACAACGAATGCCTCCCAAATGGCACCCTATGCCCTATAAAATATGGGCAAGCTATGGGCCCTGATCAAAAGTAGCACGCTATAAAAGGAACGGGGTGCCATTTGGGAAGCGCTGACACACGGTCTTGTTCCAAGCTGTCTGTGCCACATGGTTTCTGTGATTTAGCTGTTTCCTTATCCCAGAAGCATCTGCCAAAGCATGCTCAATGTCACACTTCACCTGACCTGAGCTCTACACGCACACTCGCAGGAATGCGCGCATGCACATGCAAGCGCACACAAGGGTGCCCGCAAAGACTTACAATGTGACACTGTGTTCGTAATTATGCGTCTGCTGGCATGAGATCTACTTTAGGCCTACCGTTAAGACAAGGCAACTTTTGAATATTATTATATGACTGACACAACGGATTACCACTGAACACAGTCACTTGGTGCCAATATTGTTCCTCCCACGCCACATTCAACATCCCACGTTGGAACGGGCAGAGTCAATATCGCTCCCCTTTGTTACGGATAATCGGATAAGCACGATATGCATAATTTGCTGGACTGGATTATCAATGTGTAACATTGCAATGCAGCTAAACCAACTGTGTTGCGAAGCTTGACGCATACCAGGACTTTGACATTTTTTCTCTATCCCAGGACTTCAGGAGGACTTGTGTGTCGCCCTGTTCTAACATCCCCATCTTCTCATCGTCCTACTCTCCTTTTCTCAACCGCTCTCTTCTCCTTTCCATCCCCATCCCCCTTTCCCCCCCCCCCTCTCCACTTCTCAGCTCCTCTTACAGTATGTTTTTCCCTCCTCTCCTCTCCTCTTCCATTCCATTCCCCTCTTCCCCCCCCCATCTCCTCTCACTTCCCCCTCCCCTATCTTCTGTCATTCTCCCCTCACACCTGCTCCCCACTCCTCCAGACCCAGTCTTTCACACTGGGGCAAGCACCATTCATTTCACAAACGTGCTCACTGCTTCGGGGGAACCTGAGCAATGGTAGAGACATTGTGGGTCAACGATGCTTGAGCCTCGCAGGTATCAACCTTGGTCTCGATTATATCTAACCTCTGTGTACCCTTAAACCTCTGAGTTTTCATAAGTTCAAAGCTTGTCAAGGAGGAGTGACTCATCTGCCCCCTAGTTCTGTTTCGAAATTATCTTTGGTCTCTACTCTCATATAGGCATCAATATTTAGTTTTGCCTCTAAGCTTTTGTTCATAAAGACAAGAGCAGCAGTCACGACTCCTTTCAACTGCAGATGTACTTATTTCCTCAGTCATCCTCCCTCCACCACAGGCAGGGTTTGCATCTACTGTATATACAGATCTGGAATCATTTTATCCCAGCCAAATCTAAACCGCAACCACTGGGGAGCTAAAGCACCAACCTGATCTCAGATCAGCTCCTGAAGGATAGAAACCTGAACCTGCATTTACCACAATTTTTCTTTTTTTTCTCCCGGCTCGTCCTGTTTAGTTAACCTTTTACCATCGCGATGCACTAAGTGATGCAGCTAATGTGGATGTAGCTGTAGGCTGTTTGAAATAAACATGTGCAACTGCTATATCTGTCTTGTGTTGTTCAAGTGAGAGCGAGAGAGGCAGCCAGAGGAAGAGGAAGTGATGGAAGGTAATTCCAGAGAGAGGGGTCAAAGAAAAAAAGAACGACACGTGTTTTAAGTGTGTACTATGGTGCCTTCAGAAAGTACTCACACCCTTTTGACTTTTTCCTACATATTGTTTTGTTAATTGAAGCCTGCATTTAAAAGGTATTAAATAGAGATTTTGTGTCACTAGCCTACACACAATACCCCACAATGTCACAGTGGAATTGTGCTTCTGGAAACTTTTACAAGTGAATTAAAAAAGAAAAGCCGAAAAGTCTTGAGTCAATAAGTATTCGGCCCTTTTGTTATAGCAAGCATAAATCAATTCAGGAATAGAACTGTGCTTTAACAAGTCACATAATGCATTTCATGGAGTCAGGATTTTTGAATGACTTACCTTATCTCTGTACCCCACACATACCTTATCTCTGTACCCCACACATACAATTATCTGTAAGGTCCCTCCTCAGTCGAGCAGTGAATTTCAAACATAGATTAAACCGCAAAGACCAGGGAGGTTTTCCAACACCTCACAAAGAAGGGCACCTATTAGTAGATGGCAATACATACATGTATTTTTTTTTCTTACCTGGCTCAGTCTGCTTTCCACCAGACACTGGGAGACAAATTCATCTTTCGGCAGGAAAATAGCCTAAAACACTTGGTCAAATACACACTGAAGTTGCTTAAGACTTGAAAATGGTTTTCTAGCAATGATCAACAATTTGCCCGTGTGGAACAATTCCTCAACCCACAAAGGCATTGGATGACAGAAAAGCACAGAAATGGGTCTGGAGATGACTACATAAATCCAATACATGATGATGATGATAATGATGATGATGATTTAGCAAATGCTCTCATCCACTGTGACTTACAAAATACAGTGCATTCAACTAAGGTAAATTAGAACATCCACATCACAGTCATTATAGGTAAAAACCTTCCAAACAGATAATGATAATGACAATTGCTTGTCACTGTTGGTTTTGTATCTTATTATCAAAAACGAGGGAATTCATTCAAAAGACAAACATTCTCGCAAAATGGAAATTAACCTCGAAGATGCTTCGTTAGGCCCAGCAACCTCATTACCATCACTGTTTATAGTCCGGATATGACTCAGCATAATACAATACATATTAAAAAAGTCACCTCTAGAGTTATTACATAATTACCAACCACTGTTTCTCCACTATTGGAGTAGTATTCGTGTGCGCAGATTCATTTCAGAAGCCTTCGTGAATTATTCAGACGAAATCACTCTGCGAAGTCAATGGTGATTTAACACGGATGTACAGCATTAGTTATTACTCTCGCTGTAGATGGACCCCCATTAGTTCCAGTTCCCCATCAAAGGATATTAAATGCTCTTACATTGCTTTACATCATCAGCAGGCCATGGCTGACGAGGGCCTCGGTGGACCAACAGCGTCACTGCACGGGAAACACCAAGCCGTGACGCGGCCAAACGAGAACTAAGGAACTACTTTGATCGGAACTACTTTTGACAGTAAAGCTTCTCTCGTCTGGTGTCGCCCCCTTTTGACGTGTGACACTGATGAGAACTGACAATGATGGACTGATCCAGCCTGGTTTGTGTTTTTCTTTTTTAGACGCTTGTGGAGTACGATGAAAAGGCGAAGGGATTTTCAAACAGGTCCTATCAAAGGGCCTCATCAACAGATGGGGACAAGTATCACAGAAGATTTCAGTAACAAATGCACTTCAAAAAGACCCTTTTTTTCATATTGTCATGTTAAAAAAAATGGTTTCATCCTGTTGATACGTGTTGCGTGCTCAAACGTTGTCTGTGATGTCTTCAGTACTATCTACAGCTTTCAGCTTCCCTTGTATTTCTCACAATAGTCACATCTCCCATATCATTTCTTTCAATGATACTAAGCAACACCGTATTAGAAGATAAACTCCTTCCAGTAGAGCAGTAGCTGCTCATTGTAATCTGCGCATGAAATTTTCAAGAAGCGCGTCAATTCATTTTCATGAATTATTGAGAACTTGTGGGAAATATTGCCAAAATGCGTAGCCATGCAAATGAGAAGATAATGGCTTTTATGAGCCCCCGCTAAAAGTAGATGATGATGTTCAGTGAGAAATAGACAAAAAGAAAGAGGGTGTGTTGGGGGGGGGAAAAGATGTGGGGAATGCTGGGGGGAGGCACAGAAAGAGAGTGGGGTGGGGGAGAAGAAAAGATGTGGGGAATGCTGGGGGGAGGCACAGAAAGAGAGTGGGGTGGGGGAGAAGAAAAGATGTGGGGAATGCTGGGGGGGAGGCACAGAAAGAGAGTGGGGTGGGGGAGAAGAGGAGGGGGAGTGATGTTGGGGAAACGGGAGAGCATGAGGGAAGGAAGTTGGAGGGATAAACTGAGATAAAGTACATATAGGGAGGTAGAAAACAAAATGGTGGTGGTAGAAGAGGAGGGGGGGGTGACAATGGTGGGAAATGTACACACCGAAAACAGGGGAGGGAGGGAAATACATTAGGAGGGACATAGAATGGAAAATACAGAAAGGCAGGAAGAAAATGGATTTTAAAATTTTTTTAGCTTTGAAATGAGATGGAGGAAGCGCTCGAGAGGAAAGTACAGAGAGGGTGGGAGGAAACGATAGAGGGGAAGATGAAAAAGTGAAGAGAGAAGCTCCACGGGTGAGATCATACGAGACATTCTTGAATGTTTTTGTAAGCCGCTTTGTCAAAAGCGGTGGTTTTAAAGGATGACTGTGATGGGAAAAAGGTAGAGAGGTGGAAACATTCTTATCTCTGCTCTGAGAAATCCAACTCATCTTTCGCCCAAGGATTAGTTTCGATATAGGCTTTGGGTAAATAACGTTGGCCCACATCTTGGACAGTTGAATAGATTGATGATGATACCATATGTCCTTTTTCACTTCGTAGAAAGAGACAGATTGTCAACCTATGGGATCTGGTTAATCATGGTAAAAAAAATGATGTTGATGCTTCTATGCAGTGTGTTGCGCTAAATATGCTCAGAGAAAAGTAAGGTTTGGCAAATGAATCCTGATTTTTGCAGGTTCAATACATTAAGCCTACAAGATATGACATTATTTCATCCTACAATACACACACATCCCATGAGTATGACCCAGAATGTATGAAATGTAAATACATTAATAAGCATCATTTATGTTGTCATGAGTCAAGACATGCCTTAAAACCACGGTCGATATACCATCAGGAACCGCCTTCAAGATACGTGAAGGGAATTGGTATTTTCTCATTTATCTTTTATACATTTATTTGCTCATTTATTTGGACTGGTCAGACCTGATCTAAAGATCCTTCACTTTCTTCAAAGAGCTTCTCAAAAGGTGCGCTGTGTAACGATCCGGGTGTCGTGGGTGTGGAGTCAGACGCAGGAAACAGAGTGCGATGCTGTGCTCTTTAGTGCACAAAACGCAACACAGGGTGCTCACAACCAAAATGCACGACCAGGAACAAACACGTTCCTCTACTACAAAACAGAAGGTCACAATAATTAATCCCGCACAAAGAACCAGGCGGACCGGCTGACTAATAAAGCCTCACAAATTATACCCAACTCAAAACAGGTGTACTCAATAAACACATAAGGAGGGGGAGGAAAGAATCAGTGGCAGCTAGTAGGCCGGCGACGACGACCGCCGAGCGCCACCCGAACGGGAAGGGGAGCCACCTTCTGTCGGAGTCATGACACGCTGTGTCGCTCGGAATAACCATTTTGTCTGTTAATCTTGACAGCTAGCCGCCAAGCAGTCGAAAGAGAACCTGATCAGAAATCTAATTCCAGATGAACATCTACATCTCTCCACCGAGAGGTCTCAGCATCAACCTTCTAACAGAGTCGGGTTTAAAGAGGTAGACGAGGGTCGCAAATCTAAATGAGCATCGATTTCCATACCGAGGAACTCAACATGTGTTCTGCTCAAGCTAATTGCATTCCTCCTATCACATTTGAATGATTAAGAAATCACAGGTGTGCGTCAAATGTGTTACAGGCGGCCCTTTGATGTGGAAAATAGCATGATGGTAGGCCTATATGTTATATTAGATAAGGCTCTGGGGGGGGGGGGGGGGGTTCAGGGAATCCATGCTCTGCCTGCATGATTCTGGATTAGCGTGTTTGAAATGGACTGAGTGATAAATAGTAATTATAGTGCAGTCTACAGGTGGGAGTGCACTCCGTCACCTGTGTGCTAGTGCTTGTGTGTGTGCGCTTGGTTCACCTAAATCAAGTTAGACTGTTAGTGCCTCGAACAGCAAAGGTGTATGGAAGAAATGCATACAGGATTGATACTGTAACCTGGAGTGGTTTATCTTGCCTGAGTATAATGTGCATTGATAATGCCCAAGGCATCAGTGAATTTGTTTTTCCCTCATGCTTCTGGCATTTATCTATCGAGATGCCATCAGGTATGACCCAGAGATGAACAAAGATGAGATATATCTCTCAAGATTCCCTTGCCTGTCAGACCTCCTTCAAAATAAAACCCTGCGACGAAGCTGGCATATGCCTTAACGATGAAAAGAACTACTGAGACACAAAGAGTTATATAGTTGACTGTATGTGTTTTGGCTGGTGGCTAAAAAGATGGCTCTCTCAAACAGACAGGAACACACACATTTTCAAACTCACACAGGCCCTGATTCCAAAAGACAGGCGCCTGTGCCAATTAGCCACTCCCACCAATTAGCCACTCCCACCAATCAGCCACTCCCACCAAATAGCCACTCCCACCAATTAGCCACTCCCACCAATTAGCCACTCCCACCAATCAGCCACTATGATGAGCAATGCAATTAACTGGAACTGTTTGACACAGACAATGCCGGCTATGGATGAAATGAATGAGGAATTGAAGTATAAAGTAAACACATTGCTTTTACAATAATCAAACGTTTAACATGTCAATAAATGCTTTGAATAAATATGTTTCAAAATAGTAATTCATCTCGCGTTCACATGCTAGTCGAAACTAGGACACTCCGAAATTTCGGACTCGCTAACTGGTTGAATGCGGCACGTGTATAACTACAAGCAGTTAGCAAGTTGGACATTTCCGAGTTTCCTAGTTCTGACTAGCAAACACGACAATAGTCCACAGGGAAGGGCTTCCCTTCACAAACCCCTTCCTTCAAAAGGCAGACATCGCTTCAGAGCCTTAAAATGCTTGCCGCATAGAAATGGCAGTTTTATCCACATTTAGCGAACCTAAAATGTTGCTTTTGATACCAACAGCACCGAAAACATTCAGTCCAATGTGTTCAGATATTAATCATTCTCATTGTGCATTTGCAGATTTCGATTAGTTAAAACAGGCATTTATTATATCAGTTCAGCCTTTTTCACTTTTAATCTCGTTGGGCCACTACATTTAGAAGATTCCATCAGGATGGTGGAAAAAACAGGCACCTGGAAGTGAAGTCCCATTATAGTCCCCCCGAGCAGTTAACTACATTGGCAAAAAGTTCATTGCCACAGCGTTAATGGGCGTTTAAATGTCAAACACTTCTATGTAGCCTCCTTTACACCTTTTCTGTCTGTGTCTCAGAGCCAAAAAAATAGACTCATTGGCTTGGGTTGGCAGAGCCAAGAACAAATTGATTTATTTATTTAATTCCGCGGCCACTGGATATAACCAGTGAGCCTGCCAGAATTAATGAATCTCAAAATGCAATGAAATCATCATTCTTTCAGAACCATTTCCCCGCTGTTTCCTCTCGAGGTCTTGCAGTCGTCTCTGTGTGTCTCGCTGCCAACTTCCAGCACCAATCTGAGGCGCAATCCACGACAATCATAAATCATCTTTGAGCAAAGCCCTAGGAGCTAATGGAGAACAAGCATGGCACCATTTTCAATTCACTAGTAGCTGTCTGCAGGGCCTACGACATGTCATTGATATGGCACACTGATGGCAACATGCGCCCTTTCTATTCAAGAATTGCATTGTTTTGCACCTTTTCAAGCCAATACCCACTGCCGTAATTGATTGGTTGATTGATTTTTTTTATTGATTAATTGATGATATTGTGCCTTCACTCTCATACCTGTCTGGCAAATGCTGAATAAATCAATAATAAAATGAACAAGGAGGAAACTAAGTTGGGCCCAACAAATCATTTTAAAACACTCTTGAAGTTGAAGAGAAAAGAACATGTTTTGAACGTTGTTGAGAAAAAAAGTTGGATTAATTGAGAATTGGGAATATTTGATTGAAAACCAAATTTAGAAAAATAACAAAAGAAACGTGTGACTTTGATGTCAAACTGAATGGGAAAGATGAAACATTGCTCTTAATAGTGAAAGCATAATTAGGCTCGGGTTTCTTTCTCTTGTTGACTGAAGTATGTTGCTGGATGATTGACATCAGGCTCCACACTGTCTTTAATCCATCTGTTTTTGAGTTGAACGTACATTTTTGATCTCTCAAAGTCAACATTTTGACCAAGACTAAAAATAATATAAGGAACCATGGGGGAGCCTGAGAAGGAATGGTTTGTAGAATGAGTAATAACATAGAATACTGCCTCCTTTGATATCTATTTAGTCTTCCGTGACATGTGCACGGTGCCTTTAGATATGCCTGCTGACAAAGCTGCTGCTCTAAAGTATTTCATCTCAAATCAAACTTTATTTGCCACATGCGTCGAATACAACAAGTGTAGACCTCTCCGTGAAATGCTTACTTACAAGCCCTTAACCAACAGTGCAGTTCAAGAAGATTTAAGAAAATGTTTACCAAATAAACTAAAGTAAAAAATAATAAAAAGTAACACACTAAAATAACAATAACGAGGCTATATACGGGGGGTACCGGTACAGAGTCAGTGTGCGGGGGTACAGGTTCTTTGAGGTAATGTGTTCATGTAGGTAGGGGTGAAGTTCCTACGCATAGATAATAAACAGCGAGTAGCACCAGTGTACAAAACCCATTGGAGGGGGTCAATGTAAATAGTCCCGTGGCAATTTGATTAATTGTTCAACAGTCGTTTGTTTTGGGGGAAGAAGCTGTTAAGGAGCCTTTTGGTCCTAGAAATCCCCACCGCTCGTCTTAACAGATGCAGCTTCTTCTCTTTTCTGCCGGTGCATGGAACATCCCGCCAGATCTATATTATTTGTGTCGTAGTTCAGCCACTACTCGGTGAAACATAAGATATTACAGTATAAATGTCCCGTTGGTAGAAAAATCATAAACGTAGGACATCAGTTGTAATTTCCAATGATTGCACGTTAGCTAGTAGAACGGACGGCAGTGGGAGTTTACTCACCCATCTACAGATTCTCATAAGACAGCCCGACATGCACCCCCCTTTTCCTCATCTTTTCGTCAAGCAAGTGACGGGGATTTGGGCCTGTTCCTGGGAAAGCATTATATCCCTCTTGTCGGACTCGTTAAAGGAAAAAGCTTATTCCAGTTCGTGGTGACTAATCGCTGTTCTGATGTCTAGAAGTTATTTTCGAGCATAAGAGATGGTTGCAGCAATATTACGTACAAAATAAGTTACAAAAAAATAAAGAAATAGCACAGTTGATTAGGAGCATGTAAAACATCAGCCATCCTCTTCAGCGCCATCTGGGAAGGCAAATATGTGAATTTAATGACTGTGTCAAAAAGACTTCCTGATAGACCATATCATCGACACGTTACAATGTAACTTAACACATTTACAGAATGACACTCTTGTATATAGTGGGAACGCGTCTCTAATGATTTGTTGTGTAATTTACTCTTTCATAGGTGCATGCAGTGCTTGCTGAATAACAAGAGTAGGTGTCGTGTTGACATCGTCAAACGCTATCTCATTTGTCTGGGATCATCTGAGGCTCGTCAGGCATTCACTCCTCTGCATGGTGACAGTGTTGTGGAACATGAGAGATTGAGGGTGAGTCAATAATATAATAATATATTCTTTCTCCTGAAGTGTACACTTGTTCACTATACATCTCATAGCATTGGATTGTTGGAGGCATGGGCTAGATGGAGTTGCCATGTTTCTTATACCAGTCATTTCTTTTCAAATCAGTGAAGGGAAGTGAACCAGTTTGGGGAGAAAATAGGGACACATCCAGAGAGTGGGCTGAACCTTTTCTGATGTTTGCTCCTGTTCAGGGACTTTTAATGAGTCCCTACACATCTCTTTAGGGTCCTACTGACAGAGAAGCAACAGCAGACATACAGCTTTGTTAAAGCTCTCTGAAAAGCACTGAAGGCTCAACAGGATCTGGCGACAGATTAATTCACAGCCACACGATAACTCAGCAATGTTGCAACTGTGCTACCTAACACAGCCAATGTACATTGAGTGTACAAAACATTACAAACGCCTGCTCTTTCCATGACATAAACTGACCAGGTGAAAGCTATGATCCCTTATTGATGCCAGCTATTAAATCCACTTCAATCAGTGTAGATGAAGGGTGAGGAGACAGGTTAAAGAAGGATTTGTTAAGCCTTGAGGCAATTGAGACATATATTGTGTATGTGTGCAATTCAGAGGGTGAACGGGCAACACAATAAAGTGCCTTTGAACGGGTTAAAGGTATTAGGTGCCAGGCGCACCGGTTTGACTGTGTTAAGAATTGCAACACTGATGGGTTTTTGACGCTCAACAGTTTCCTGTGTGTATCCAGAATGGTCCACCAGCCGAAGGAAATCCAGCCGGCTTGACACAGCTCAATATTAGCAATGTTTTCTCCTCTGTTTTGCACATTTTTGTACTACAGGAAAGAAAGGAAACACCAACAAAAAGTGTCTTAGTAGGGCGTTGGGCCACCACGAGTCAGAACAGCTTCTATGAGCCTTGGCATAGATTCTACAACTGTCTGGAACTATAATTGAGGGATCTGACACCATTTTCTCACAAGAAATTCCATAATTTAGTATTTTGTTGAAGGTGGTAGAAAACGCTTTCTCAGGCGCCACTCCAGAATCTCCCGTAAATGTTCAATTGGGTTGAGATCTGGTGACTGAGGCACACACACACACACACACACACACACACGTCCTTTAAACCACCAATGCTCCTTTGAGAACCATCTTTCAAAGTCACTGAGATTTATTATTTTAGCCATGGTAACCAGAATAATGGGCAACTTGACATTTTTATGCATGGCTCTAAGCAAGAACCACACCTGTTTGGAAGCACCTGCATTCAATATACCTTGTATCTCTCATTTCCTAAGGTTCTCTCTCTCTCTCTCTCTCTCTCTCTCTCTCTCTCTCTCTCTCTCTGCCATACTTAATAATTATATGTCTCTCTAATTATCTGTCTCAATGGGCTGGAAGGAGCTTGGCCAACCTGACGGATGGAATGTGATGATACACTAGCAAGGCTGGTCTTTACCAAACATAAACAGACATACTGCATTGAAGGCTGGACAGTAGTTCCTTACTCTGGAACCTCAAGAAACTGGAGTGAGTCCAGTGGGACAGTCTCTGAGTCCATTAGACTGTGGAACGTGACTGTCACTTAAACTTACTATATTACAGTACTGCAAATGGATCTTCAGCTTACTTTGATCAAAGTTCCGTTTCTGTACAACATGTTTTGCTACTTTTAACCCTTTGACGCGTACAATCACATATTTGTGATCATTGTCGAGTGGCCCCTGCAGCGTAACATAGCAAATATGTCATTGAAAAAAAAATGCGTCTAAACAGCATTCTTGTCTGAAAAGCATCGAAACAATGTTTTGTACTGATGGAAAATAAAGGTTGACACAGCATTATTCCTCAATGTCACCTTTCATTGTAAAAGGTGAATGCAATGTTCATCCAAGCATCACGCGGAACACATCCACAGGTAAATTCATTCCATAAACCAGTCTACATAGCATGTGGAGCTGACAAACAAAACAGTGGTTAGCGACCTAACAGCTAGACTTGTTTACAATGTGCCACATCTACGGTGAGCACAAGGGATACATGTTTCGAAAAGAAATGCAATGTCAGCTAAGCTAAAAGCGGCAAAATTCTTTAGTATGGCAGCCATGTGACTTAACAGGTCATTTACAGATTTTGCTAATCACGAAGCGAATAAAATGTCATCACCTCACAGATTATCACCTCGAATACAATCCTGCTGCCTAGCTGTCGTGCGAAAGCTACACAGGGTTTCCAGATTTGAGTGAAACCAAAAATTCAAAATTCAAATTCTAGAACAGCAGCATAGAATTCTGGTACCGTGTGTCACACCCTGGCCTTAGTATTCTGTGTTTTCTTTATTATTTTGGTTAGGCCGGGGTCTGACATGGGTGATTATGTGTTTATCTTGTCTAGGGGTTTTGTAGATTGATGGGGTTGTGTTCAGTGTAGTATTCTAGGTAAGTCTATGGTTGCCTAGAGTGGTTCTCAATCAGAGGCAGGTGTTTATCGTTGTCTCTGATTGGGAACCATATTTAGGCAGCCATATTCTTTGGGTATTTCATGGGTGATTGTTCCTCTCTCTGTGTTTTGCACCAGTTAGGACTGTTGTCGGTTTTCACGTTACGTTTTTGTAAATTGTTCGTATTTTCATCTTTCATTAAAGATGTTTATGAATAACCATGCTGCATTTTGGTCCTCCTCTCTTTCACCAGAAGAAAACCGTAACACCGTGAGCAAAAATAGCTCACTTTGTAGGTGCCGTTATTAATATTTAGAATTTACATGTCAAAAGGGTTAAGGGGAAATATCCAGTAAATATGTACAGTATGAATTAAAGGGCAATTCCAACCAGATTTTCATTATATCCGGCACAATACCACAATACCAGTGTCTTACAAAATGTAGAAATGAAAGTGGAAATGGCACATTTCTACATGTTGTTGGGAGGGGAAAAAAACACAGATTTGGGGAACAAGAGAACACCCTACCTCTGGCTAAAAACCTGTTGCAGGTTTAGAAAATCACAGTTTTTCTTTATTTTAATCCTACCCTGTGATGTAATAAGAGAAGCATTTCTTAGGACCTTTCCTCTTATCTTTTCAACCAAAGATCCTAGAAGCGCGCCGTTTTCACACATTTAGACACTGATATGATGCTGGAGATAATGAACATGTGGTTGAAAAGTGGCGGAATTGCTCTTTGAACCCCTTCAATGGAGTGACCCTTTCCTTTCCACCAAAATGGACAGGGTGTCACGCCCTGGCCTTAGTATTTTGTGTTTTCTTTCTTTATTTGGTCAGGCCAGGGTGTGACATGGGTTTATTTTGTGGTTTGTTTGTGTATGGGGGTTTTTCGTAGGTTTTGGGATTGTTGCTTAGTGGGGTTTTCTAGCATAGTCTATGGTTGCCTGAGGCGGTTCTCAATCAGAGGCAGGTGATTATCGTTGTCTCTGATTGGGAACCATATTTAGGCAGCCATATTCTTTGAGTGTTTCATGGGTGATTGTTCCTGTCTCTGTGTTAGTCATCACCAGATAGGCTGTATAGGTTTTCACGGTCCGTTTGTTGTTTTGTATTGTTCGTGTTTTTTTTGTTTATTAAAGATGTATCGAATTAACCACGCTGCATTTTGGTCCGACTCTCCTTCGACGGAAGAAAACCGTAACACAGGGCTTGTTGATAGGCCCTCTCTCCACCTCCGTTCTGAAAGTGATGCATTATTATTAACCGCTACACTCTGCATCACTTTATTTCCAATTGTTCACTGTGAACAGGCAATGGCTAAGGACTGTCCAAACAATTAGTCATGTCTTTTTCTCCATGAATGAGACTTGTAGTGGAGCCACGACATGGTTGAATGAGGCGTCCTCCAAATGGACTAATTTTACACACAATAAACCTCTGTCAAAGGGCTGCAACTCAAGGTCCTGTGTGGTTCAGTTGGTACGGCATGGCACTTGCAATTTTACTTTGTTGAATTTGTATTATTATTATTAAATCATTGTTAGTATTATTAGACAGTAATTGCCATGTTATTCTTGTGTCTAAGTACTGTTTGTTTATTGTATTTCTTTTGGACTGCCTTGAAATTTCATCCTGCAAAATTTCAACTAAATTGATAAATGGCCTGCTACCAGTTCCTATAAAGTGGATACTGGATACTTGAGCATGCCAGTAGTTTATTGTTAGGCAGGTTTGTGTATGAAGGAGGGAGTAAGGGTGGGAATAAAGGGAGAGAATGTCTGTAGACACGCATCCTGGATGCACATGTGAATTTACACCTGTCTCTTTGTTTAGGCATGTGTTTAGTGTGTATGCGTCACAGGGGGCTGCTGAGAGGAGGACGGCTCATAACGGCCGGAACGGAGCGAATGGAATGTCACCAAACACAATGGAAACTACGTTGGATGTAGTTGACACCGTTCCATGAATTCTGCTCTAGCCATTACCACGAGTCCTTCCTCCACAATGAAGGTGCCACAAATCTCCCGTGGTATCCTCTGTGTGTGTGTGTGTGTGTGTGTGTGTGTGTGTGTGTGTGTGTGTGTGTGTGTGTGTGTGTGTGTGTGTGTGTGTGTGTGTGAGATGTGTTTCCTACTACTGCAGTCTTATTGGAGTCTGAGGAACCCCGAGGAGTGGATCTCCATGAGCACAAACTCAGTCTGCTTCCTCGCTCTCTCTCTCTCCCACTGCAGGAGGACAAGGGAAGAGTAATCGATCAGCAACCAGGCCCAGACCACAGTGTGAAACCCTGTCAATACAGGATGCTCAAACGAGACACAGAGACGAGACACAGCGAGCCGATCCCTATTTTACTGTCCAGCAGACGGATCAACCGACAACTTATATTGGATGACGCAGCAGTACTCGGAAATGTGAGGAGTCACAACAAAATCGAATCAAATCAAATTGTATTGATCACACACAACTATTTAGCAGATGTTATTGCGGGTGTAGCAAAATGCTTGTGTTCCTAGCTCCAACAGTGCAGTAATTCAAAGACTCAATCATCGACTCTCTTACTGACAGTTGTGAGATCTATGTTGTCTCTACCTTCTTGCCCTTTGTGCTGTTATCCGTGCCCAATCATGTTTGCACCATGTTTTGTGCCGCTATCATGTTGTGTTGCTACCATGTTGTTGTCATGTTGTGTTGCTACCATGCTGTGTTGTCATGTGTTGCTGCCTTGCATTGTTGTCTTAGGTCTGTCTTTATGTAATGTTGTGTTGTCTCTCTTGTCGTGATGTGTGTTTTGTCCTATATTTATATGTTATTAAAAAAAGATATACATTTTTTAAATATATTGTTTTATTTAATCGCAGCCCCCGTCCCCACAGCAGGTTTTTGGTCTTTGGTAGCCCGTCATTGTAAATAATCATTTGTTCTTAATTAACTGACTTGCTTAGTTAAATCAAGGTTAATTAAAAATAAAATAAAAATAAAAATACCTAACAATTCATAACAATACACATGAAAACTGTGGAAAATAAGGATTTAGAGGAAAAGAATGGAAAAATGTCATAAGAGATTAGGCTGCACATCTATTTTTACTCTGTGGGGATTTGTGACTGGGGAGATAATCTAATATAGGTCATTATTGTCAGTTGCCAGTTATGAGGATTCATGGAGATTTTTTTTCGCTGAGCTCTCGGCACAAAACTGCCCGTGAAAGCCTTCGCACTCTGTCAGATAAATCAAAGCTCTTCTGAAAGTAAGAGTAAGAGCTAGTAAGAGCTACAGTAAGAGCTACATTCAAACAAACGGGTAGTGCATGAGTTTTAGGCAGTGGCATGTAAATATGTTCCTGTACTTATATTGATGATGCTTCAACAGCATTGGGAGATGCAGAGGAAGGGAGGATGTGTGTACACATAAAGTGCACCGCTGTCAAAACTCATTCATTTACCAACGGTTGATCTATTTCCAATATGTTGTCTACTAAGTACTTTAGTAGAGTGCTGCTAGATTACTGGGTTTATTTGCAGTATTGACTGGTAAAACACCACTCTCATTTTGTGAGTGTGTCCTTTGCAAAGAAGAAGCTGTGAGAAATACTCAAATGGCAAGGTATGCAATTACACCAAACTGACACTTCCAGAGTACGTGGAAGGAGGGTGTGTGTGGGTGGGTGGGTGGCAGGTACCCTAGCAGTTAAGAGCAGGGGGCAAGTAACTGAGCCCTGAGCCCTGAGCCAACTAGGTTAAAAATCTGTTGATGTGCCCTTGAGCAAGGCACTTAACCCTAATTGCTCCTGTAAGTTGCTCTGGACAAGGAGTGCCCGCTAAATGATTCAAATGTAAATGTGTGTGTGTGTGTGTGTGTGTGTGTGTGTGTGTGTGTGTGTGTGTGTGTGTGTGTGTGTGTGTGTGTGTGTGTGTGTGTGTGTGTGTGTGTACCTGTAGTGTACATGCATCAATCTGTCGATCAATATGCATAACGAACTTACACGACTGCCTGGTGAACCTGTAGAAACACAACACGTCAAATAGTGCCTCTTGTCTCGACAATAGAAAACGAATGTGCTCATAGCCAGCCTTCGCCATGATGTCTGATGAATGGAACAATCATGCTGCTTTGTTCGCCTAACAGGTAGGAAGAGAACACACAACAAAACATCACGTTAGCAGCCCCTCAATTAGCATGCATTACTCAAGCCCATTAAGATTACTTGACTAATTAATTGTCTAATTGACCTATGCAAGCGAGCGCCGTGCGCCAAGTTAAAACACCTCATTAAAATCGGGGAGAGGAATTATTAAATGATTAAACGTGTGCCTTTTGGGAGTACAGTTTACGAAGAACCTCAGGACAGTGAATGGTGGGGTACAAAACACTCAGAAACATGAATTATAGAGTGGGAAAGTATATCAGTGGAGTTTAGCATTGTAATTGATGGCAGTGAAAACAAAAAGGGTCTTGGGTCTGGGTTGACAATCTCCTGTTCCGTTGAGGCAGGATTATAAACATGACAGTTTTTCTTCCTCATCCACTTTTCCGCGCTACTCCATTACATTAAATAAAAAAATGAACCGCTACTGATTTCATAATGATGGTTTTGTGGCCTGGAAAAACAACACATACACACACACACATGTACACACAAACTGAAGCGTTTTACACTCCGGCTTGAGTGATACACCATTCGTCTGCATGTTTATTCATTAGGCCGGACTTCTTCTGTAGCTGAATGCAGTCAGACACAGAGAGAGAGAGATACAGAGATACAGAGAGCCACATTATCTATTAGCACAAACACAGAAGAACAGAGGGGACCCGCATGTTAATATTTATTCAGCCATCAGATAAGACTCCCCAGCCCTTTGGAGTTAGTCACTTCTAGGCCACGGGAGGGATATGTATGTGCCTCTGATGTTCTTGAGCCTCCATGTAGGCTTCAGAGATCAGGAGTCAATGAGGAGCAGCAGTATATAGGGAGAGAGAGCATCATCTGAATTATTCATCTAGTCCTCTCTCTCTGTCTGTCACTCTCCGACAGCATTTGCAGAGACTTCCCAGTTCAAGCTCGCTCTCTCTCTGTGTCCATTCTGCTAATCAGATCACCCACTTTCATACGGCTCTTTCTTGAAATTAGCACTCATTCCTCCCTCTTTAGCATCTTCTACCTCTTCCTCCTCTTTACCCTCTGCATCCCTCTCCGCCTCTCTCTCTCTTTCTCTCTTCTTTTTCTGTCCCCTTCTACTGCTCCCATCTCTCTCTCTCTCTCTCTCTCTCTCTCTCTCTCTCTCTCTCTCTCTCTCTCTCTCTCTCTCTCTCTCTCTCTCTCTCTCTCTCTCTCTCTCTCTCTCTCTCTCTCTCTCTCTCTCTCTCTCTCTCTCTCTCTCTCTCTCTCTCTCTCTTTCTCTCTCTCTCTCTCCGTCTCTCTCTCTCTCTCTCTCTCTCTCTCTCGCTCTCGCTCTCTCTCTCTCCCCCCCCAATTACCCACCTATCTCTCTGTGATGTTCAAGGGAAAGTGACAGGCAGTCGTGGGATGAGAAGACAGGGTTTAAAATCTCAGCGTTCTGACTACCAGCCCCGTCTATTTCTCATTACCTGGGTGCCTCCGTTGCAGCCAACACATACAACACTGTGAGATTTTCTCAGAATGTCTTCCACTAAATCAGTGTTATAGATTTGCAGAGTTTATTATATATATGACTGTATAAGTGAGTTTGTGAGAAGTTATTCAGACTGATGGCAATATGGTGCAAGCATAAAGTATTGGTTAAACTTGACTTTACCGTGTACTTTTTATTTGTAGTTATTCTTGTATGCACAGTGACACAAGCATTGGAATGACATGCTGTTGCACTATAACACACATTTTTCCAAATGCGTATCTCAAAGCCAGAAGCACTGCTTGCTTTCCATTCTCACCTTCTACTTTCTAATCAGGAACTGATTCAGACTTAGGACACCATGTGAGAACTCTCTGGCCAATCAGTGACATTAATCAAGAAGACAGCAGCACCTCGAACCTCGAGGCTCGGATTTGAGTACCCCTGCACTAAACTAAACTTCCACTGCAAAATAAAGTGTTGCCAAAGGCTTTCTTTGGCCTTGTCACCAAGGAACTAGTCCAGTATACAGGAATAGGTCCCAAATATGTAAGGTGTACAGTATTATTAGGACAGCCTCAGTTCTGCTGAATTCTTGCTGAGACTGAGGGTGTCCTAATATGGGCATTGTGATGGCGTGTGTCTGTTTTTGGATGTACTGTACTATATTAGGGTTATAATAACATCACTGTTTAAAAAATCTACAAAATGCAAACTACAACCTTACCCGTCGAGGTTAATCTAACGTTTATGCAAGTACACTGTAAATTGCCATGTCAATCGCCCACACACAGTTCTTGACAACCACTCATCAGAGAAACCTAGTGAATATTATGCTGTAGTTCAGGGGCTTTATTGAAAATGGCATGAAGGAGCTCAACAGGCATACAAAGGATGAAAAGTATCACCGCATTGATTTCCCAACTCGGTTAACATGAACGTCTTCCTCTGTCAGCATGGAACGGTTGCTAATCAACAAACATCACACACTTAAGATATACAATTTTTAACAAAGCTGGGTGGACAATCTCATTATGTTTTGTCACCTTACTAGGAGCTGAGTAAAGAGAGAGAGAGAGAGAGACGGAGGGAGAGAGAGAGAAAACGATAGAGCAATGGGCTGATCTTTCTACCATACTAATTTCAGCTTTTCATCTACACTGAACAAAAATATAAATACAACATGTAAAGTGTTGGTATCATCTTTCATGAGCTGAAGGAACATATCCCAGACATTTTCCATATGCACAAATGAGCCTATTTCTCTGTTTACATCCCTGTTAATGAGCTTTTCTCCTTTGCCAAGATAATCCATCCACCTGACAGGTGTGGCATATCAAGAAGCCGATTAAACAGCATGATCATTACACAGGTGTACCATCCGCTGGGGACAAGAAAAAGGCCACTAAAATGTGCAGTTTTGTCACACGACACAATGCCACAGATGTTTCAAGTTTTGAGGGAGTGTGCAATTGGCCTGCTGACTGCAGGAATGTCCACCAGAGCTATTGCCAGAGAATTGAATGTTAATTTCTCTACCATAAGCCACCTCCAACATCGTTTTAAAGAATTTACCAGTACGTCCAATCGGCCTCACAACCACAGACCACGTGTAACCATGTCAGCCGTGGAACTCCACATCCAGCTTTTTCACCTGTGAGATTGTCTGAGACCAGCCACCTGGACAGCTGATGAAACACAAACGGTAACACAAACGGTCAGAAACCGTCTCAGGAAAGCCCATCTCCGTGCTCGTCGTCCTCACCAGGGTTTTGACCTGACTGCAGTTCGGTGTCGTAACCGACTTCAGTGGGCAAATGCTGACCTTCGATGGCCACTGGCACGCTGGAGAAGTGTACTTTTCATGGATGAATCCTGGTTTCAATTGTAACGGCTAGATGTCGTGTGGGCGAGCAGTTTGCTGATGTCAACGTTGTGAACAGAGTGTCCCAAGGTGAAGGTGGAGTTATGGTATGGGCAGACATAAGCTACAGACAACGAACACACTTGCATTTTATCGATGGCAATTTGGATGCACATTGATACCGTGATGAGATTCTGAGGCCCCTTGGCTTGGCATTCATCGACAGTCATCACCTCATGTTTCAGCATGATAATGCACAATCCCATGTCGCAAGGATCTGTACACAATTCATGGAAGCTGAAAATGTCCCAGTTCTTCCGTGGCCTGCATACTCACCATTGAGTATGTTTGGCATGCTCTGGATCGACGTGTACGAGACAGTGTTCCTGTTCCCGCCAATATCCAGCAACTTTGCACAGCCATTGAAGAGGAGTGGGACAACATTCCACAGGCCACAATCAACAGCCTGATCAACTCTATGCAAGGAGATGTGTCACGCTGCATGAGGCAAATGGTGGTCACACACCAGATACTGATGGGTTTTCTGATCCACAACCCTACCTTTTTTTAAGGTATCTGTGTCCAACAGATGCATATCTGTATTCCCAGTCATGTGAAATTCATAGATTTGGGCCTAATTTATTAATTTCAATTGACTGATTTCCTCATATGAACTGTACCGGTAACTCAGTAAAACCTTTGAAAATGTTGCGTGTTCTGTTTATATTTTTGTTCAGTGTAGCACAATTCGCTGCACACTATTGAGGAAGACGATCGTCTTTTAAGACCCCCTCAACAACCACATAAGGTAACGCGTTGTGCAAAGGAATGAATGGCTGCAATTACCTTAATTGTGCATTCGATAACGCATTGAGTACAGATGTTGATATTTGTTGCTTACTGCATTCTTCTTCTTTTTTTCTAAACATGTAGGAGAATTAATACACAGTAGTTTTAGTAAGTAGCAGGCAAGACAGATTTCAGACACGGCAAGAGAGTTCTGCTAGTCTGTATCCCCCTACAATCTGCAATCTGGAGCCAAGCCCAGACTCACATGTAGAGGAAAAAGATGATGATAGGCTGTCCAAATAGAAAACCTTTAATTTTAAAAACCACTTACCGAGAAAAGAGCAAGAGAGAGCGACAGAAAGAGAGAGGGGAAGAGGGAGAGAAATATAATGGAGAGAAAGTTGAGATAAAAAGAAAGAAAGATTGCCGAACCTATTTACGTAGATGTTACAGACTGTATATCGCTGCACCAAAACAGAACTAGGGAAAGGCATCATGACATATTGACCATATAGTGTAGTAGCCTCCCCACAATATTAATAATTCAGTGAGTTTGTCCTCTTGTTTACCAAACAGCCTCTGCAGCTGAGCTGAATCTCTGTATGCATCCCAAATGGCAACCTATTCCCTATATAGTACACTACCTCAGACCAATCATTAATCAATCATTACTAGTGCGGTACATTCTGGATTTTACACTATCCCTAGTTTTCTCTTGTCATCAAAAGTTATCTCACTGAATAAAAGTATTTAAATTAAGGTGTACAGAGTGTGTGACATATTGGTATTATTTTCTCAGAAAAGGTTATACTCCCCCCCCCCAAAAAAAAAAAAACTGATTGCAATGTAATCAAGATACTGTTTCTAAATCCTTATAACACATGTGTGGCTAATGTTATTGAGCTGCAATGCTTTAAGGCTGTTGGATCTAATAGTAGGCTACAGCTACGGTTGTTTTTCAAAGGAGATGTTCATCCAACTCAGTGACACCTGTGGATGCAGATTTCACTACCTATACAACAGCCCCTTCTGAATAGTCTAGGAATACACCAATATCATCTTCTCATGACCAAAATATATACAAACAAAATTGACTTGTATATATGAATGTCATTTCTCGAAAATGCATTTTCGTTTTGGATAATAAACTCTATTTCCGATTATATTCCTTTTTTGACCTTTGAGCAAAAGATGAAATGAGTCTGCGGCAATGATCTCGAAGAAGCAGGAAGACACACGAAGCAAGAAATTCAATTTATTTGTTTATGTTATTCAAAATGTCACCCCACGGTCCTTGTGTGTACTCACACTAGCATCAAAATAAAGAAGAACTGATACTGTAGCAATTTTCTCTCTTAAATTTCAATTCCCTTTCACTACCTACAAAAATATATATTTTTATGCAGGGAGAGCATTCACATGGACCACCATATGAAATATCAAACGCCACTGTATGTTAGGGATTTACTGTTGTTTAGGCCTATTCACTTACTTTCCCAAAGGGCTGGGTATATCAATGTCAAATGTTAATAGTTAGCATATACCTCCCAGGCATGTGAAATAAATTAAATAGCTATAATAATCAGGCAACACATAAACATTATTTGTTTCGTCACATTATATCAATACCCTACGGTGCTGGAAGAGACTGATAAATCGCCAAGTCGGTAATGTTTCCTGGCATGTGCAAAATTGGTGGGGAGATTAGCGTGCTTAGGGCAACAAGCACAACTGGTAATGATACAAATTAATTAGTTGAATGTAGCCTTGCGGAGGGAGAGTACACATAAACATTCAGAACATGCCAACTGAAGTTAATGCCAGAGCTCAGCTTGATTTACTCAATTTGCACTGACCCACGTCTCGCCTCGAATCTCCTCCCTCATTCTCACATTTGACTCAGTAATTCCACCAATCAAACGGAGCGGCTGACCTCTGACATCATGACTTACCAGCCTTAATCATAGGAAACGTTAAGCAATTCTCAGTCCATTCACTGGGCTAATGTTTCCATTAGTGAGCCATTACTCACCAGTGATACCCTGAGCTCTGCCACTCTAGCATGCATAGCTCCCATAGAATGGAACACAATTGGCTGATATTAATCACTGGGTGCAATGTACACAGAGACATAAGGTAACATGGGAACCATTAAACATGTCACTAAGTATTGACCCTGTGTGTGTGTGTGTGTGTGTGTGTGTGTGTGTGTGTGTGTGTGTGTGTGTGTGTGTGTGTGTGTGTGTGTGTGTGTGTGTGTGTGTGTGTGTGTGTGTGTGTGTGTGTGTGTGTGTGTGTGTGTGTGTGTGTGTGTGTGTCAAATAATTTATTACCCAATTGTCTCCAACCTTCCTTATAATGTCATATCATGAATTATATGCATTCATAAAGTAAACCCTTGCTGCGCTATTATTCATGTACTGTATTAGTCAACTGTGCCTGAAGCCGTCCTGTGAGTGATATCACTTCCAAAAGGCTGTGCAGCTCTGAATTTCCTGACTTCCTTCCTTGCCAGCAGGTGTTTCATAGCACCTCATAGAAATACCTTTAACCATATTTCACAGGAAATATCATAAAGCTGCCCCTCTGAGAGTGAGTTTGATGTGAGTGTGTTCTGGCAGGCTGGAAGATAAGATAGAAAATGTATATAGTGCCTGACAGGGTCTCCATCACAAAACCTGATCTGATATTATGAATTGAGTTCTTATCAGTGGTCAGTTTGGCAGTTTTTTAACCTAACGGTTAAGGTCAGGATTGGGAGTGTAAACTGATCCTAGATCTGTGCCAGGCTACTTCTAACCCAGAGTTTGCCTACAGAGGAGTCACTCTCAATATTGTAGCTTTGAAATGTATTCATGTTTGTTCATGAAACTTTTGTTTGTGAATTATGTTTGTTTGATAAATTTTTTGTTTGCTGATTTAAACAGAAGTGTACTGCATCACAGCATAGCTTTGAGCTGCCCTATCTGTTGGCAAGATAGCACTGACAGATAGGGAAGCTCTGGTTCTAGCTTATAAGCAACTTTGCAGTGTTTTGTTTTTGTGTGTGTTATTTCTTACATTAATCACACAGGAAATGTTTTGTGTTATTACATACAGCCGGAAAGAACTTCTGGATATCAGAGTGGCGGTAACTCACCAGCATTACGAACAGGAATACGACTTTTCCCGAATTGGATCCTTTGTTCTTACCTCCCAGAGCAATTGAACTGATTCCAGAGGCTGATCCAAAACACAGCCTGCGGAGAAGAGGTATGGACTTCTAGTCCGACTCAGGAGGTGCACAGAGCACCCACCGCTTCTGAGTATATTACTCACAAATGTTCAGTCTCTGGAAAATGAAGTAGATGAGCTCAAGGCGAGAATCTCCTTCCAGAGAGACATCAGGGATTGTAACATACTCTGTTTCACGGAAACATGGCTCTCTTGGGATATAATGTCTTTGTCCACGCAGCCAGCTGTGTTCTCAGTACATTGTGCAGACAGGAATAAAGACTCTCCGGGAAGAATAAAGGCGGGGGTGTATGTTTCATGATTCACTACTCATGGTGTGATTGTGATAACATACAGAAACTCAAGTCCTTTTGTTCACCCGACCTTGAATATCTCACAATCAAATGTCGACCGTATTACATCCCAAGTCACAGCCATGTATATTCCCCCCTCAAGCCAATACCGTGACGGTCCTCAAGGAAATTCACTGGACTTTATGCAAACTGGAAACCACATACAGTATCCTGAGGCTGCATTTATAGTAGCTGGGGATTTAAAAAAAGCATATTTGAGGAAAGCGTTATCGCTAATTTTACCAACACATTGACTGTAGCACTCGCTCTGAGAAACATTAGACCACTGCTACTCAGCTTTTCGAAATGCCTACAAGGTCCTCACCCGCCCTCCCTTTGTCAGATCTGATCAAGACTCCATTTTACTCCTCCCTTCCTATAGGTAGAAACTCCAACACGGAGTACCTGTGCTAAGGACTATTCAACGCTGGTCTGACCAATCAGAATACACAATTCAAGATTGTTTCAATCACCCAGATTGGGATATGTTCCAGGTAGCCTCTGAGAATAACATCAATGAATACGCGGAAAGAGTGACTGTGTTTATCAGGAAGTGTATAGGAGATGTTGTACCCACTGTGACTATTAAAACCTACCCTAACCAGAAACCGTCGATAGATGGCAGCATTCGTGCAAAACTGAAAGTGCGAACCACGGCATTTAACCATGGCAAGGTGACTGAGAATATGGCCGAATTCAAACAGTGTAGTTATTACCTCTGTAAGGTAATCAAACGTCAAACATGACTATAGAGACAAAGTAGAGTTGCAATATGAGTGGCAGTGTATACAGACAATGACGGACAACAAATGGAAAACCAGCAGACCAGCTGGCTGAAGTGTTTACAGACATATTCAATCTCTCCCTATCCCAGTCTGCTGTCCCCACATGCTTCAAGATGTCCACCATTGTTCCTGTACCCAAGAAAGCAAAGGTAACTGAACTAAATGACTACTGCCCCGTAGAACTCACTTCTGTCATCATGAAGTGCTTTGAGAGGCTAGTCAAGGATTGATACGCTGCCAATTTTGCAGGTTTTCCTACTTACAAAGCATGTAGAGGTCTGTCATTTTTATCATAGGTACACTTCAACTGTGAGAGACGGAATCTAAAACAAAAATCCAGAAAATCACATTGTATGATTTTTTATAAATTAATTAATTTGCATTTTATTGCAGGTAGAGATACTGGTGTGCAAAAGAGCAGAAAAGTAAATAAATAAAAACAGTATGGGGATGAGGTAGGTAAGTTGGGTGGGCTATTTACCGATGGACTATGTACTGTTCCAGCAATCGGTTAGCTGCTCAGATAGCAGATGTTTAAAGTTGGTGAGGGAGATAAAAGTCTCCAACTTCAACGATTTTTGCAATTCGTTCCAGTCACAGGCAGCAGAAAACTGGAAGGAAAGGCGGCCAAATGAGGTGTTGGCTTTAGGGATGATCAGTGAGATACACCTGCTGCAGCGCGTGCTACGGGTGGGTGTTGCCATCGTGACCAGTGAACTGAGATAAGGCGGAGCTTTACCTAGCATGGACTTGTAGATGACCTGGAGCCAGTGGGTCTGGCGACGAATATGTAGCGAGGGCCAGCCGATTAGAGCATACAGGTCGCAGTGGTGGGTGGTATAAGGTGATTTAGTAACAAAGCGGATGGCACTGTGATAAACTATATCCAGTTTGCTGAGTAGAGTATTGGAAGCCATTTTGTAAATGACATCGCCGAAGTCGAGGATCGGTAGGATAGTCAGTTTTACTAGGGTAAGTTTGGCGGCGTGAGTGAAGGAGGCTTTGTTACGAAATAGAAAGCCGATTCTAGATTTGATTTTGGATTTTAGATGTTTGATATGAGTCTGGAAGGAGAGTTTACAGTCTAGCCAGACACCTAGGTACTTATAGATGTCCACATATTCTAGGTCGGAACCATCCAGGGTGGTGATGCTAGTCGGGCGTGCAGGTAGCGAATGGTTGAAAAGCATGCATTTGGTTTTACTAGCATTTAAGAGCAGTTGGAGGCCACGGAAGGAGTGTTGTATGGCATTGAAGCTTGTTTGGAGGTTAGATACACAGTGTCCAAGGAGGGCCAGAAGTATACATAATGGTGTCATCGGCGTAGAGGTGGATCAGGGAATCGCCCGCAGCAAGAGCAACATCATTGATATATGCAGAGAAAAGAGTCGGCCCGAGAATTGAACCCTGTGGCACCCCATAGAGACTGCCAGAGGACCGGACAACATGCCCTCCGATTTGACACACTGAACTCTGTCTGCAAAGTAGTTGGAGAACCAGGCAAGGCAGTCGTCCGAAAAACCGAGGCTACTGAGTCTGCCGATAAGAATATGGTGATTGACAGAGTCGAAAGCCTTGGCAAGGTCGATGAAGACGGCTGCACAGTACTGTATTTTATCGATGGCGGTTATGATATCTTTTAGTACCTTTAGTGTGGCTGAGGTGCACCCTTGACCGGCTCGGAAACCAGATTGCACAGCGGAGAAGGTACGGTGGGATTCGAGATGGTCAGTGATCTGTTTGTTGACTTGGCTTTCGAAGACCTTAGATAGGCAGGGCAGGATGGATATAGGTCTGTAACAGTTTGGGCCCAGGGTGTCTCCCCCTTTGAAGAGGGGGATGACCGCGGCAGCTTTCCAGTCCTTGGGGATCTCAGACGATATGAAAGAGAGGTTGAACAGGCTGGTAATAGGGGTTGCGACAATGGCGGTGGAGAGTTTCAGAAATAGAGGGTCCAGATTGTCAAGCCCAGCTGATTTTTACGGGTCCAGGTTTTGCAGCTCTTTCAGAACATCTGCTATCTGGATTTGGGTAAAGGAGAAGCTGGGGAGGCTTGGGCGAGTATCTGCGGGGGGTGGAGCTGTTGGCTGAGGTTGGAGTAGCCAGGAGGAGGAAGGCATGGCCAGCCGTTGAGAAATGCTTGTTGAAGTTTTCGATTATCATGGATTTATCGGTAGTGACCGTGTTACCTAGCCTCAGTGCAGTGGGCAGCTGTGAGGAGGTGCTCTTGTTCTCCATGGACTTTACAGTGTCCCAGAATTTTGGCGGAGTTAGAGCTACAGGATGCAAATTTCTGCTTGAACAAGCTGGCCTTTGCTTTCCTGACTGACTGCGTGTATTGGTTCCTGACTTCCCTCAAAAGTTGCATATCACGGGGACTATTCGATGCTATTGCAGTCCGCCACAGAATGATTTTGTGCTGGTCGAGGGCAGTCAGGTCTGGAGTGAACCAGGGGCTATATATGTTCTTAGTTCTGCATTTTTTGAACGGAGCATGCTTATCTAAGATGGTGAGGAAGTTACTTTTAAAGAATGAGATAAAAAACACAGGCATTTAACTACACCCACAATAACATCTTCTAAACATGTGTATGTGACCAATAAAATTGGACATGGCAGTTGGAACCAATAATCTCACATTTGGACTCAGACCAAAGGATAGATTTCCACTGGGATAATGTCCATTTCTCGTGTTTCTTGGCCCAAGCAATTCTCTTATTATTATTGGTGTCCTGTAGTAGTGGTTTCTTTGCAGCAATTCAACCATGAAGGCTTGTTTCACGCAGTCTCCTCTGAACAGTTGATATTGAGATGTAAACTTCCAAACAGGAAGTGGAAATTCTGGGGCTAGTTGATTTTCAACTCATCGCCTATTCACATCCAAATAAGATATGCATCTGTTTGCACTTCCTATGCCTTCCACTAGATGTCAACAGTCAGTAGAACGTGGAATGAAGCCTCTAGTGTGATGTGGGACCGGATGGCAGCTATTTGAGTCACTGGTCTGGCAGAATGCCAGTTCCTGGTTACGCAGAGTAGTCTTTATATTGCCTGTAGATATTACTCTGTAGACAAAAGCGAATGCTCCGGTTGGAACGTTATTGGATATATATGATAATAACATCCTGAAGATTGATTCTCTACTTAGTTTGACCAGTTTATTCGAATTGGAATATAACTTTTTGAAGTTTTCATCCGAGTTTGCCTGGACCAGCGCCAGTGTTTGGACATGTGAACTAAACGTGCTAGCAAAAGTAGCTAATTGGACACTAGTAATGGACATTATGGAACAAAACAACGATTTATTGCGGAACTAGGATTCCTTGCACTGCATTCTGATGAAAGATCATCAAAGCTAAGGGAATATTTATGATGTAATTTCATATTTCTGTTGACTCCAACATGGCGGAGAAATATATTTACGTCTGAGCGCCGTCTCAGATTATTGCATGGTATGCTTTTTTCGTAACGTTTAAAAAAAATCTGCCACAGCGGTTGCATTAAGAACCAGTGTATCTTTAATTATATGTAAAACATGTATCTTTCGTCAAAGTTTATGATGGGTATTTCTGTTATCTGACATAGCTATCTGTAATTACTCCGGATATTTTGGAGGCATTTCTGAACATGGCGCCAATGTAAACCGAGATTTGTGGATATAAATATGCATATTATCGAACAAAACATAAATGTATTGTGTAACATGATGTCATATGAGTGTCATCTGATGAAGATTATCAAAGGTTAGTGATTAATTTTATCTCTAATTCTGCTTTTGTGACTCTATCTTTGGCTGGGAAAAACGGCTCTGTGTTTTGGGGGATTGGTGGTGATCTAACATAAATATATGTTGTGTTTTCGCTGTAAAACATTTTTAAAAACCGGACACGATGGGTAGATTAACAAGATGTGTATCCTTCATTTGCTGTATTGGACTTGTTAATGTCTGAAAGTTGAATATTTCTAAAATATATTTTTGAATTTCGCGCTGCCTTTTCAGCGGAATGTTGGGGGGGGGGTCCGTTAGCGGAACCTGTGTCCTAGACAGGTTTAACAAGGCACACCTGTTAATTGAAACACATTCCAGGTGACTACCTCATGAAGCTGGTTGAGAGAATGCCAAGAGTGTGTAAAGCTGTCATGAAGGCAAAGGGTGGCTACTTTGAAGAATCTCAAATATAAAATATATTTTATTTGTTTAATACTTTTTTGCTTACTAAACTCAGCAAATAAAGAAACGTCCCTTTTCTAGGACCCTGTCTTTAAAAATCCAAATAACTTCACAGATCTTCACTGTAAAGGGTTTAAACACTGTTTCCCATGCTTGTTCAGTGAACCATAAACAATTCATGAACATGCTTCAGTGGAATGGTCGTTATTAAGACACTAACAGCTTACAGTTATGAAAACTTAGGACACTAAAGAGGCCTATATACTGACTCTGAAAAACACCCAAAGAAAGTGTGAATGTTCCTTAGGCATGCTGCAAAGAGGACTTCAGATGTGACCAGGGCAATACATTGCAATGTCCGTACTGTCCGTACTAAGATCGCGCTACAGGGAGACAGGACAGACAGCTGATCGTCCTCGCAGTGGCAGACCACGTGTAACAACACCTGCACAGGATTGGTACATCTGAACATCACACCTGCGGGACAGGCACAGGATGGCAACAACAACTGACAGAGTTACACCAGGAACTCACAATCCCTCCATCAGTGCTCAGATTGTCCGCAATATGCTGAGAGAGGCTGGACTGGGGTCCTGACATGACCCTCCAGCATGACAATGCCACCACCATTCTGTGTTTGATTTCCTGCAAGACAGGAATGTCAGTGTACTGCCATGGCCAGTGAAGAGCCCAGGTCTCAATCCCATTGAGCACGTCTGGGACCTGTTGAATCGGAGGGTGAGAGCTAGGGCCATTCCCCCCAGAAATGTCTGGGAACTTGCAGGTGCCTTGGTTGAAGAGTGGGGTAACATCTCACAGTAAGAACTGGCAAATCTGTTGCAGTCCATGAGGAGGAGATGCACTGCAGTACTTAATGCAGCTGGTGGCCACACCAGATACTGACTGTTACTTTTGATTTTGACCCCTCCCCTTTGTTCAGGTACACATTATTCCATTTCTGTTAGTCACATGTCTGTGGAACTTGTTCAGTTTATGTCTCAGTTGTTGAATCCTGTTAAATTCATACAAATAGTTACACATGTTAAGTCTGCTGAAAATAAGTTGACAGTGAGGAGTTTACATGATTCCATATGTGTTATTTCATAGTTATTTCATGTCTTCACTATTATTCTACAATGTAGAAAGTAGTAAAAATAAATAAAAACCCTTGAATGAGTAGGTGTATCCAAACTTTTGACTGGTACTGTAGGCTATATAAAACTATAAGCTTAAGCATTATCCGTCTTTGTGCCTGTACACTGTTACAGGATGATGCAATGGCACAAAATTTAACTCGACAAACCAAATGAATACAAATGTACTTCTATTTCCAACATCCTCTCTGCATCAAAACATGCTTTCATCATAAATGGCACCCTAGTCTTTTGACCAGAGAACATAGTTCATGAGTACCATAGAGGTTACAGGAGCAGTGTTTCAACCTTCCCAGCTGTGCTGCACGGACAACTAGTGAACAAGTCCACTCAGTAATTCTTTGTTTTATTCCCAAGTAGATCAGTATATTGGACCATAACCTAAGTGGGTTGGAAAAGCAATGTACTCTAGGTATTGTGTAGGTTGTACTTCACGTATGAGTCACCACCTGCATTTGGTCTTATGTATCAAAATTAGATTATAATTTTTTTTGTTACATTGGATAAAAGTAGAGACACAGAGCTCCAAAATGGTATACCATACACTGCATTTTTGAGGAACATTGGGGAAGTAATTCTGCTTTGAAAGTTGATCAACTTGTAAACTCACTTTTGAGAAAATGGCCTTTGAACGTTTTGGTATCTAGTGAATAGCTCTTCTTTGTCTACATCCATTCAAAATCGTTCACACCCTCTTAAGCTTTAGCCCCACCCATCTCGTTTTGCTCTCAGAGAGTTCAGAGCGCACACTTGACGCTCTGGCTGAGGATTTGTTTACCTCTGGATAACATGAAAACAGCCTATCCTCTGCTGACAACAATTTCATTGCGCTTTTTTGCCGATGTTTACTGACACCGGCCATATTCAACGGGTGTTGTACACTTTAGCTTAAGACATGTATCTAGCTAGGTAAACAATGAACCTAGCTAGGTAAACAATGTTTAAGATCACACGTCACATAACGTTAGCTAACGAGCCAGCCAGCTAAACAACAATGAACATAGTGCCAAATCATGTCATTACTACCCTGCATGAATCTGCTGGAAGCTAACCAACCAGGTTCAATGTTAGCTAGCTGACATTAGGCTCTAACTAGCAAAGCAAACGGCTCTGGGATACGAAAAATAACATCATACATGTAACGTTAGCTAGGGAGCCAGCCAGCTAATGTTAGCTTGCTAGCCAGGTAAATGATGAACATAGCTAGGTAAACAATGTGTAAGATCACACACGTCACGTAATGTTAGCTAGGGAGCCAGCCAGCTAACGTTAGCTAGCTAACAGTACACTTTAGCTTGAAATGAAACCACTTTCTGTCAAAATTAGAAACGTGTAATATCTGAAAATGTAGAATGCTAGGCTATTTTACCCATATATATCATCATGCATGATGGACGTGTCTCCCTGTCACGGATGCCATGCCACGGTTGCCCTTAGTTTGAAGATGTAATTCGGAGACAGGTGTTTTCTCCTTCTCTTTAGCTATTAAACTCTAATTCCACTGATTTCAAAACTCGATCCTCCAGAAATTGGAGAGCAACACCTATGCAGCTCCACTACACAATTCATTTTTTGTTAAAGCAGCGTTCGACAGGATTACCAACACAGACTGACCAGCTCAAATAGAGAGAAGCCTTCTATATGGCAGACCAATCCAAACTCCTCTCTCGGCATGTCCAGCCCACTCATTATCTCAGGCAATTTTATAAAAAAAATATATATTTACCTTTATTTAACTAAGCAAGTCAGTTAATAACAAATTCTTATTTTCAATGACGGCCTAGGAACAGTGGGTTAACTGTCTTGTTCAGGGGCAGAACAACAGATTTTTACCTTGTCATCTCAGGGATTCAATCTTGCAACCCTTCGGTTACAAGGCCAACGCTCTAACCACTTGGCCACCTGCCACCCCATCATGGCTAGTGGGAAGGTTGCTGTATTTTTCTGTGGCTTAACCAACAAGGCTCGTAATTGAACCATTTTCATATTTACAGATGGCATACAAGTGTGTTATTAAGGCACATGAAAGTTCAAATGTTCCAGAAGGCATTTCTACCAACAACAAAAAACGAATTTAAAATATATATATATAAGTAAAAAATACATAAAATGACTCTCCTGTGAAGTCATGACTTGCGACATAAGCCTAGTTTCCTGAAACGGGTCACATATACTGTACTTGCAACTGGGGATCTATTGGAGCCTAGCATGTCATTGTAACTGAGGAAAGCTCTTGTTCTGCACAATAGCTAGTACTAACCCTTGTGTACTTGTCATTGAAGTGTAGTTGCTATTAAAGAGAAACATCACAGAAGCCTCACATCTGTGTGTTGATCAGAATCTAAAACGAAACCTTCTCCAAAATCAAACTCAGAGACCATTTTCGTTCAAATTTTCTTTTCAACCGAAGCTGGAAACTATTATTTTCATATCTGCCTGCATTTAATGATATGGAAATGTAGGTCACACGGACATGTCATATTTCATATTATATTTCATATTTCAGCTTTACACACCATTACTGCAACATATGTCAAGTTTTACTACCAGCACTTTCAACAGAACAGACCTCTGTTCTGATATGGTCTTACGTATGAAGCTAAAAATGTAATGAAGGCTCTTACGGAATGTGGGGATGGTGTTAGCTGCCCTTCGCTGCACCACAGAGTCGTTTCGAACACGCACACACACTCCTTGGGCCTGGGTGGCTGGCTTCGTTATCCTGGTTCCATTACCACCCTGGTGTCTCCATTCCCATCAGTCCCTACTCTACCTTCCTCTCTCACACAAACACACTGCTCCGACAGGCAGAATAAAAAGCTCCTGCACTCAGCCTGTGGCTCTGAGTGGGTCTGCTGGGGAGTGAGTGAAAGTCCTCAGCCCGAAGCGCTGTGGGGGAGATGGGCCTGGGAATAAGGGACACAGGGTTAGTTTGAGAGTCTGCACACCGTCCTGTGTGGGGGGGGGGATGATGGTGTGTGTGCGTGTGCGTGTGTGTGTGTGTGTGTGTGTGTACAAGTCCCCAAAAGAATAGTAAACAAACAAAAATTTGACCAACTGGGGACATTTTGTTGGTCCCCACAAGGTCAAATGCTATTTTTAGGGGAATTAGGGTTGAGGTTAGAATTAGGTTCAGGGTTAGTTTTAGGTTTAGGGTAAGAGTACCGGTTAAGGTTAGGTTTAGGGAAAATAGGATTTTGTATGGGACTGAATTGCGTGTCCCCACAAGTTTAGCTGTACAAGAGTGCGTGTGTGTGTGTTTCTGTATTCTCATCTTTCCACCAAACATCAATCTTGACCAGACTGGGAGAGGAGGCTGTTAATGCATTTTGCCCCTCCTCTGCTTGTGCACTCTAGCAGTCACAGTGGGGGAATAATATACAATTATATATGACATTTTGCAGATGCTTTTATCCGGAGCTTACAGTCATGCGTGCATACTTTTTCCATATGGGAGGTCCCAGGAATCAAACCCACTATCGTAGCGTTGCAAGCGCCTTGCTCTACCAACTGAGCTACTACAGAGGACCACAAGAGGGATTCAGGGGGAGGAGCCATTTCTCAAAAAGAGAGACACATTTTAAGGTGTCAGTGGGTTACTCTGTGCTACACAGAAGTTTTAATGTAAGAGAAGGCCATGAGATAGAAATATGGCAATGTTGGAAGGAGTTTTACATAATAGTGGTAGTAGTACTTAAAGGTTGGAACCGAAGAGGAGGGGTACTGTAATGGTAGTAAAAGTGTCAGTAATAGTTGAGGTCTACATAGGACACACTAAGAGTGGACACAGATATAGTTACCATGACCAACTGAGCCTTATATTCCTCACTCTTCTAAGTATGTGACTTAAATTAAGTCATGTGAGGTGTTCAATGTGAACATTTCTAACTTCCTGGACAATCATAAGTGACTGAGAAAAAGAGAGAAAAGCACCTTCACTAGCTTGAATATATATAATTTTTATCAATGAACTCTCAACCTCTTCTATTTACCATAGAACCATTGATGAAAGATAACATTATGGCCCTGAGAGAGTCTGAAAAAAAACAGGACCAGTAGAACCAGAAGAAAAATACAATTATTTTGATTTAAAATTATACAGCTATTTAAACGAGGCCACTTGTAGGCTCATTACACACCCGTTTGAGTTACTTCCCCTGAAAGTGAATTAATGGCGACTCTTTACCGCTGCTTCAGATTGCACAGTTATTGTGAAGTGAGCCTATTAATCAACATTATCCTTTCCAATAGGGGGTAAATGGCCTTTTTTCCCCACCAAGATAGCTAGCTGATTACATCCTTTGGTTCACCCTACACCTTCTCAAACACAAAGAGTGAGGTGTTCATCATGGGAAGCCCTAATATTTGTCATTGAATTTGTGGTAGCCATTATGAATAGGTAACAATAGTCCCAGCCTACTGTACAGTGCCTTGCCAAATTATTCATCCCTCTTGGCATTTTTGATCATTTAAATAGATTTTTATTTGGATTTCATGTAATGGACATACACAAAATAGTCCTAATTGGTGAAATGAAATGAAAAAAATGACTTGTTTCAAAAATGAAATAAAATTTTTTACGGAAAAGTGGTGCATGCATATGTATTCACCCCCTTTGCTATGAAGTCCCTAAATAAGATCTGGTTCAACCAATTTAACTAACATAATTAGTTAAATAAATTCCACCTGTGTGCAATCTAAGTGTCACATGTTCTGTCACATGATCTCAGTATATATATATATGAAATGAATATGGCACCACAGCAAACCTGCCAAGAGAGGGCCTCCCACCAAAACTCACGGAGCAGACAAGGAGGGCATTAATCAGAGAGGCAACAAAGAGACCAAAGATAATCCTGAAGGAGCTGCAAAGCTCCACAGAGGAGATTGGAGTATTTGTCCATAGGACCACTTTAAGCCGTACACTCCACAGAGCTGGGCTTTACGGAAGAGTGGCCAGAAAAAAAGCACTTGCTTAAAGAAACAAATTTGCAAACACGTTTTGTGTTTGCCAAAAGGCATGTGGGAGACTCCCCGAACATATGGAAGAAGGTACTCTGGTCAGATGAGACTAAAATGTAGCTTTTTGGCCATCAAGGAAAACGCTATGTCTGGAGCCAATCCAAATCCAACACCTCATCACCCCGAGAATACCATCCCCACAGTGAAGCATGGTGGTGACAGCATCATGCTGTGGGGATGTTTTTCCATCGGCAGGGACTGGGAAACTGGTCAGAATTGAAGGAATGATGGATGGCGCTAAATACAGGGAAATTCTTGAAGGAAACCTGTTTCAGTCTTCCAGAAATTTGAGACTGGCACGGAGGTTCACCTTCCAGCAGGACAATGATCCTAAGCATACTGCTAAAGCAGCACTCGAGTGGTTTAAAGGGAAACATTTAAATGTATTGGAATGGCCTAGCCAAAGCCCAGACCTCAATCCAATTGAGAATCTGTGGTATGACTTAAAGATTGCTCTATACCAACGGAACCCATCCAACTTCAAAGAGTTGGAGCAGTTTTGCCTTGAAGAATGGGCAAAAATCCCAGTGGCTAGATGTGCCAAGCTTACAGAGACATACCCCAAGAGACTTGCAGCTGTAATTGCTGCATAAGGTGGCTCTACAAAGTATTGACTTTGGGGGGTGAATAGTTATGCACGCTCAAGTTATCCGTTTATTTGTCTTATTTCTTGTCTGTTTCACAATAAAAAATATTTTCCATCTTGAAAGTGGTAAAAGTTGTTTAAATCAAATGATACAACCCCCCCCCCAAAAAATATATTTTAATTCCAGGTTGTAAGGCAACAAAATAGGGAAAATGCCAAAGGGGTGAACTGTATTAACAGATTTTTTTGTAGCAAGAGCCATGCTAATGCTAAGTGTAGTTAGCAACAGATAGTGGATGGAATATATTTGGGATGCTGGTAGCAGAGAAGTGTTGGAATTCACATAACATTTGTGGAATGCTAAGTGTAGTTAGCAGTACCTAGCTAAAGAAAGTGAATGGAATCTATTTGGGATGTTGCTATCAGAATTGTGGGTATGTGTACGTGGCTAGCCTCAACCTCATCTGTTAGTCAAAGGTTAGTGAAGAGTGAAGGACGAGGCTGTATGCGTGTGAGCCAATACGCAAGGGAGGTAGGAGAAAGACTCTACCGTGTGGTTCAGTCAACCTGTCTGCGACAACTGGATAATCAAGGGTGTCAGTGTCTTCTCCCCGTCTTCACCACCGTTATCTGGAGGGATTGTTTGTCGTCGCGGGCCACCCCGTCTCCCCTGACAACCATGTCATTTTTGACCCGGGTAAGAGGGGCCAGTGGCTGGTTGCTGGTGGTGACAACCTCGCCATCATTAGTCACCCACGGCAACAGCTTCAGCAACACAGCAAAGGCCATTGGTGTCATGTCTGTGTGACAATGTCTAGCCACTCATTCCTACAATATTAGAGGTCAATATCACACCCATAGGGCCAAATTGATCTAATGCTAAATCTTCTGGGTAATGGGGCTGGTGATCGGTGATCACTAAAATGTATGTTTAGAGGACCAACTTTTCCCCTCTAGTGTATGTAGCCACATGCAGGCTGGTTTTTGAACGTCTTAACTATATTGACAGCATTTTATTAATTGTGGTATTGTCAATATCCAGTAGGCAGTGCTTTGCAGATATTGATGTTGTCAGATTCTCAGGAGAATTCTCACTTAACATGAGTGTGAGTCAATGACACAAATTCCTCTTCTTTATGACATTTACTAAATAGAGACGTGGGTAGAACTTATTTAGTTACAGAATATTCATCAGGATCGTCCATATATCTTAGTAGTAGTGACAGATTGCTGGGTTCCCTGGCTAATATGCTAATGGTCATGTTAATGCAATCTGGAGCAAGAGGCTAGGTTAACTGGATACAACACCATGATCATTTCCAGGAAAAGCCAAATGCTAACGCTTTCCATGAGCACAGTTTCACCTGTCATCTGTCAACACATTAATACTCTTTTAAACAAGAAAACATTTCTGCCTGTGTGCACTGGAGGGAGAAAGAATGGACGGTTTATAGTTTGAATCAAATGTCATTTTAGGAGAACACCATATGGTCCTAGGAGGCATCCCAAATGGCACCCTATTCCCAATGGGGTTCTGGTTAAAAGTAGTGCACTATAAGGAATAGGGTGCTATTTGGGACGCATACCTGTTTTTTTATGTTGAGGTAGTTGATATGTCATTAAAGTGCGGTCTCACTGCATCTAAAAAACAAACAAAGTTCTAAAAATGTCTCTGTCAATCATTTGGTTAATATTAGGCCTTAGAGTACTGAGTCTGTCCTAATATGGACACTGTATAGAGAGCATTGGTTCCACACTTTGAAATATTGTCGTATAGAAAATGCATTAGGTTGTTATAACGATTACAGGTCTCTAGGTGTATTGAACTGGCAGACGCCTGGCTGTGTGGTGTTGTTGCTGCTACCGCCGACCGATTCCAGCCCCATTCCGCACAATGATTCATCCATCTTGCTGCTCCTCACGCCTGTACTGTATTCGATAAAGCTATAATTTCCCCTTAACAGAGTGGATATTACAGGGTATCCCAGCAACAGCCACCAGTTCAAATTGGACCAACTTAGAAAGGCTGCTCGTATTAGCACAGGGTGAATGGATTCTGTACACAAATAGAAGCTAGCAGCAGGCTTGAAATTGATGAATCAGGTTGACAAGAACGAATCAGGCCGGTGACCTTGGCGAGCAAAATCTAGAAATGATCTGGTATATTGATGTCTCAGGGGTGATATGTGTTTTTCTTCGCATGTGAAAATGTACCATATAAAAGGCATGGAACACATCTATCAAACATTCCACTTAAAGCTAGATATGTTGACTTTTGTTAATGGTCTTTATGGATATGGCTACCGTAAGCCTGTTTGATTTATGTATATTTTCATCAACATTCTTGCTGATTTGTTTTACACAAATAAGAACACACACAATATCAGTTTGATTTGTTTTGATGGAATATATTAAGGGGAGGACAGAGTGGAGAAATCATGTCAGACAACATAGTGTAGCATCTGGGCTCATGAATCACCCTGCAAGAGAAGTCTAATAAAATTAGATGCTTGATCCTATATCGTATTATTGGACACAGTAGAACTTTGGACACTGGTAATAACCAAAACAAATGTATAATCTGAGTCTCACAGACCTGCAGCATTGGTAACCTGGATTCACTGTCTATGTAAATGTCCCTTCTGGCTCTTGCAATTACCCTATTATTCTAAACATTGCTCATCTAACATGGTCTCGGATATAAGAAAATGCGGGCACTGCATTATAAGATCTGTGGAAGGAAAAGTACCACCAGCATCACATCAAATAGCCTTTGTGCCTACTGCCTTGACATCGCAAAGATGCTGCATTGGACTTAACATTCATAATGCACTTTAAAAAGTTGTTTTTGAAGGTCACTGGTGAAGGTCTGACCTTCTGACATTCTGTTGAAGGTCTCACCTTCCCCATATGGTCAGGGAACATTTAGAGAAAGTGAGTGTAAAATGTTGGGCATTTACACTACCGTTCAAAAAATTTGGGGTCACTTTAGAAATGTCCTTGTTTCTCGCATGGAATAGCCTTCATTTCTCAGAACGAGAATTGACTGACTGACGAGTTTCAGAAGAAAGTTATTTGTTTCCGGCCATTTTGAGCCTGTAATCGAAACCATAAATGCTGATGCTCCAGATACTCAACTAGTCTAAAAAAAGGCCAGTTGTATTGTTTCTTTAATCAGAACAACAGTTTTCAGCTGTGCAAACATAATTGCAAAAGGGTTTTCTAATGATCAATTAGCATTTTAAAATGATAAACTTGGATTAGCTAACACAACGTGCCAATGGAACACAAGAGTGATGGTTGCTGATAATGGGCCTCTGTACGCCTATGTAGATATTACATTAAAAAAATCAGCCGTTTCCAACTACAATAGTCATTTACAACATTAACAATGTCTACACAGTATTTCTGATCAATTTGATGTTATTTTAATGGACAAATAAATGTGATTTTCTTTCAAAACAAGGACATTTCTAAGTGACCCCAAACCTTTGAATGGTAGTGTATATTCATGATTCCGCACACTTCGTCGTCAAGAGCAGCTGTGACATCCCACCGCACTGTGATTTCATACTGATTGAATTAGCGGTCTACTGTCACGCCTTGGTCTTAGTGTTTTGTGTTTTCGTTATATATTTTGGTCAGGCCAGGGTGTGACATGGGTTTACGTGTTGTGTTTCGCATTGGGGTTTTATAGGATTGGGATTGCTATGATTAGGGGTGTGTCTAGTTAGGTTTGGGCTGCCTGAGGCGGTTCTCGATCAGAGTCAGGTGTTTCTTGTTGTCTCTGATGGGGAACCGTATTTAGGTAGCCTGAGTTTCGCTGGGTATTTCGTGGGTGATTGTTCCTGTCTCTGTGTAGTTTCACCAGATAGGCTGTATTTAGGTTTCACATTCCGTTTGTTGTTTTTCGTATTCATAAGTTATTTCATGTATCGTCACCTTTTTTCATTAAAATCATGAGTAACCACTACGCTGCATTTCGGTCCGACTCTCTTTCAACAAACGAAGAACGCCGTTACATCTACCTCCCAGTCATGTCTTCATGGTATCTAACCAGGACAAGCTGATGGCTGATGGGAAAGAAGGTCCTTGGTGAAACCGCTGAGCGCTCCGTCTAATGACACCTCTGTCATGCATGGCCATTTCTATACCATTTTCACACTACAGTGCCAAGCTGAGCTGTACTGGGCTGGCCTGGTAACGCATCCTGGAAAGGACAATGTGAAAAGAAAATATTTGAGCCAGCACAGTACGGTTTGGGTCGGCCATATAGTGTGAAACTGGCATGAGAAGATAAAACAATGCCATTCCTCTGACATAAACATATCAATGCGATAAGGCTAATTACCCACACTTAATTTAAGCTGAGGTAGGAAACACATGTATTCCATTGTTTGTGGTTGTTATTATACTTTTTTTTCCTACTTGTTTTGTTGATCACATTCCCAGAATTCAGAAGTGCCTTATGAGTATTATGGTTGAGCATAATTGGACAGCCCACTCAAGCTCTTGAACGCGATAGGTTGGTTCTCCAGCGCCACATTCTATCATAAACACACCACTCAGATGTGTCCATCATTAGAAGTTTAACCAGAGAGGAGTAAAGCCTACATATTTTCTCATGCATTTGGATCTTTTCCAATAGTCACAAAATGCAATTAAAACATCAAGTTGGACAGTAAACACAGTTTCTCAATGAAATAGTCTCTGAGTTGTAAAAGTCTCGGGGGTCTCTATTCCTGCTGTTGTATTTGTCACTAAAGAACAACCCATTTGTCTTTGAGTTTCTGCCTTGGATTTGGTTCCGCTTTGTATTCTCGTCACAACTGTGGAGATGAAGCTGTTACTGTGCTTCTCTATGTCTACATGTAAATATCCCCTCTCTTCTTATCAATATTTCTCATGATGCATGTTGAGAGAATTCAGAGATAAGCCTTTAATGAATATTTTCTCCTGGTCATTCATTAGACTTCAGGCAGCTCCTCTTCCCTTCTTTGATTCATACAGGAAGTGTTTAACCAGAGAGAATGGAGACAGAAAGCCACTGCAAATGCAGGATGCTTTATTACACTGTAATTAATTACCCAACCTGATGACTGTCATTAATCTGCTGTCATCTAGTTGATTTAGAGTAAGCGTGGACACATCTGTGGTAAGGCATCACTGTCTCCTTATTTTTGGAGGGAAAGTCACTTCCTATATAAAACAGGAAGTAGGAGAACTCCTCTGAGGAGAGAATCCAACACATCAGCAGATGTGAATGAACCAGCACACCAGGTCAGAAAGGGTATACAGAAATAGCTAACAAAAGCATTTTTTTAAAAACACATTTTGTCTTCCAATTAAAAAAATAAGGGACGTTGGGAGGTTGAAGATTCTGGCTTGGCAATGACCGTCTGGTAGCAGATGGTTCAGAAACAATTCCTGTCTGTTTGGTCTAGACCTCGTCAGCACTGATGGCTATTATGACTGTTGACTTGTAAGGTTCCTAAAATCACCCATAAAGTTTTAATTTCTCAGCAGCTGCTGTCTGCTCTGCAGAGGGAGAATTTGTCAAGGATGATTAGATCAGTGGCAGTATTAGCAGGCACTAGCATTAGCATTGCCCCCATCAAGACTGATCTATCCAAATATTTTCCACCCAGTGGATCTCTAGAATCTCTACACTTACGCATCTCTCTGTCAGCCTGAGCGATTTCCTCTTCCCTAGAGCGGCTCAATCCAGTTGAGAGAGGAGGATTTTATAAGTGAGTATAGCCACATGGAGACAGGGAGTGGGGCTTCTTCTCCCCAGCCCATGTCCATCGACATGGATCAAGGTCACAACGCTGGTTACTTCTACCTCAGATATTCAGGCTCCTTTTTCATTTTTCAGTTCAGAAAGTGGATTGAATTGAATTTAAGGACTGAAAATTGCCCATCAATTTTCTTTGCATTAACTCCCTGAATTGAAAACTGAATTGACCCCAACCCTGAACCTTATATACTAAACAGTAGAAAAATCGATACCCACAGTACCTTCTATTAATCTCTTCAAGGTACATTTTAATTGGGGACTGCCTAGCACAAGACATTGACCCTGCCTACCCAATGTGTCTCATGTCCTGAAAAAAAGTTTGCATAATCCAGCATTAACAGATAGTATCAGAATGTTTCCAGCCCTGGTATAATTAGTGACATGTGTTGAGCGGGGTATTAAAAGTTAATTGAGTTGATGTCTCTCTGTATGAAGAACTTTGAAGACTATTTTCGGCTGGCGTTAAGGCAGTGCTAGTGTCAAACACATATTACTTCGCAATTTTGTCATGTAAAAACTAGTGCCCTACATTATCAAGTCCTTACACCAAGTTTAACAATTTACCTGTTTTATATCAGCTAGCTTGTCCTCAGATGGACATTTCTGAAGTGTGCCTTAAAAAGATCATCCAAAGTGCTCATTTCAGGCAGCGCTGATAGGGATATTTAAGACCAACCAAAAGCTGGTTTTAGAGGTACCTCAGTTTGTTCTGGCAAGAATTTTGAAAGCGTAAAAGCAGCCTATCCAGCCATGATACCCACAGCCCATATGTGCATGGAACAAAAGTAGCCTAATGTGCTTTTGGTGCCTGTATACTTCATATTTGGAAATATAAAAAAAACTAATGTTTTTTCCCATTTCATTGTATTTTACTAAAAACAAAGCATAGACTCCCCTCCTCCTTGTTTTGATCTGCCCATGTAACGGCGTTCTTCGTTTGTTGAGAGAGGGTCGGACCGAAATGCAGCGTGGTGGTTACTCATGTTCTATAATGAAGAGAAAATGACGATACATGAAATAACTATAAATACGAAAACAACAAACGGAACGTGAAACCTAATACAGCCTATTTGGTGAACACTACACAAAGACAGGAACAATCACCCACGAAAGACAAAGCGAAACTCAAGCTACCTAAATACGGTTCCCAATCAGAGGCAACGAGAATCACCTGACAGCTGATTGAGAACCGCCTCAGGCAGCCAAGCCTATACAACACCCCTAATCAGCCGCGATCCCAAATACTACAAACCCCAATACGAAATACAACACGTAAACCCCTGTCACACCCTGGCCTGACCAAATATATAACGAAAACACAAAACACTAAGACCAAGGCGTGACAGCCCAATGCAATCGCGAAATAGTCAAGACTGTCGATAAAGGGTTTGGCTCCTGAGACCGCTTGGAAATAAATCTTAAATCACCTTTATTAAAATATCAAGTTTGAGAGGAGTAAAACAGTGAGCTGACAGTGCATTGCAAAAGTATTCATCCCCCTTGGCGTTTTTCTTATTTTGTTGCATTACAACCTGTAATTTAAATAGATTTTTATTTAGATTTCATGTAATGGACAATCACAAAATAGTCCAAATTGGTGAAGTAAAATGAAAAGAATTACTTGTTTCAAAAAAATGAACAACATTTTTTTACAGAAAAGTGGTGCGTGCAAATTTATTCACCCCCTTTGCTATGAAGCCCCTAAATAAGATCTGGTGCAACCAATTACCTTCAAAAGTCACATAATTAGTTAAATAAAGTCCACCTGTGTGCAATCTAAGTGTCACATGATCTGTCACATGATATCAGTATACCTGCTCTGAAAGGCCCCAGAGTCTGTAACACCACTTATCAAGGGACACCACCAAGCAAGCGGCACCATAAAGACCAAGGAGCTCTCCAAACAGGTCAGGGACAAAAATGTGAGTACAGATCACGGTTGGGTAAAACAAAAAATCTTAAACTTTGAACATCCCACAGAGCACCATTAAATCCATTATTAAAAAATGGAAAGAATATGGCACCACAACAAACCTGCCAAGTGAGGGTTGCCCGCCAAAACTCACGGACCAGGCAAGGAGGGCATTAACCTGTCAGGGACACAGGTTCAGCTAACGGAACTTCCCCCCCCAACATTCCGCGGGAAATTCCAAAATATATTTTTTAAATATTTAACTTTCACACATTAACAAGTCCAATACAGCAAATGAAAGATAAACATCTTGTTAATCTACCGATTGTGTCCGATTTTTAAAAGATGTTTTACAGTGAAAACACAACATATGTTATGTTAGATCACCACCAAATCCAAAAAAACACAAAGCCATTTTTCTCAGCCAAAGATAGTCACAAAAGCAGACTTAGAGATTAAATGAATCACTAACCTTTGATAATCTTCATTAGATGACACTCATATGAGTTTCGGACTTTCAGACTCTGTAAGAACACCTCTAAAGACAGAAAATAAGTTGTTTAATCTAAAATTCCATGAGCATTGCATTCCTCGAATGTACAAACTGGCCACAAAAAGTTAGGACTACTACAAGAAATGTCATATGACTCATATATCCTTACATTGCGAACAAAAACTGTGCAAGCACTCCAACAGATGCACTTGGTTAATGTGCCGTGAAACTGTAACTGGCTGAGCACAAGAAAGCAAACAAATATTATCATTGTTATTTCATGAAACCCGGCTGGAGCATCTCTATCTCTCCAGTGCAGTCGTAATGACACGCTTAGATGACAAGCGCTTTGTAGGCTTAGTTGGAGCCGCAGTGAAAACAAGACGTCATTAAACGGCATTAGAGCTGACTCATCTCTTCGGCGAGGCGGACATTTTAGAAAACAGGTTGTTAGGGAACACTCTGTGGAAGAGACAACAGCTTAATGGCAATCCAGGAGCATTTGTGTCGCACTGATACGGTGTGTTTGACATTTCAGTGGCGGTGATGCGCTTTTTTTGTTTGTCTTTGTCAAATTTGTATTCATTATTCGTCAAGGATAAGACTGGCGCTGTGAAAATGGAGCACTGTGTGTTGATGGTGGGGAAATACACCAAGACAATATAGCTGACACTGAAATGGGGGCTAAAAGCAGGCACCAATTTGACAGTGTTTCCCCTGCACTTTTTTTTCATCACAATATTCCACCTTTCAACATAACAACTCAGGTAAAAAGCATGTGCTGATCCCACACATTGCTCATGTGCCTTTTTCTCTTATGCAGAGACCCATTTGAATCTTGTCTTTAAATCATACCTCATCCTTAAATTTTCATAAATCAATAAAAGTTGCATAATATGTATTGTAATGCACTGGGCTTTGCAGAGACACCCCACTTTGTGTTTTCTGGGGCAGAAATGATCACGATGGTATAGCTGCAGCCTGGAGGAATGGCTAGATAAATGTTGTGGGTTTTTGGACCAAAGAACAATTTACTATTTTGGAGAGGGCCCTATTTTCTGTATTGTTGTCCCACAGGGTTGCGGAGTAATATGTTACTTTCTGTCTGTTACTTTACCAGCAAAAATATTGTAATCAGATACTTTTGAAAAACTAGATAATTACTTATAGGATTACTTTCCAATTCATGAAGGATGTTTGCGAAAAAATATGACACCTTTCTGTTTTCTCAATGACATTCAAATCAGTATTGAAAAAAGGCGCAAGTTGAATGTTTTGTGCAAGACTCAGTGCAAGCTACAGTTTTGCCTTCCAATGATGCAACTGCTGTCGTCATCAAAGATTATACGACCAACTTAAATAAACGCTTAGAGGTAAGGACGACAGCAAAGGTGTAGGCTACGGGAGATACGGATCTATATAGAAATTACGTGAATCACACTGCTGCTGCTCTCAATTATTTGTGCCTTCCGGATTGTGGTTGATATGGATGGCTGTTCACAAATGTATAGGCATATTTTACCCCATTAATGGTTGAATTGAAGTGGCCTATCAGCATTGTTTATGCGGCCCGTTGACAGCCAGTGAAGAATGGCAACAGCTGCATAGGGCAGATCCTAGCCTATGGCATAAAAGTTTAAGGGAGTTCCTCCCCTTGTAAACTCCTCCGTGGTATTGAGCTCCACACATACTGTAAAAAACTATTTTCATTTAAGAAGACCGCAAGTAAGGCTTTTAATCTAATTTGTGCTGATTCCCCCCAAAAAATGTCCAAAGGCCTAACGGCCATGTGCTTCAACTCTTACACTTTTGATAGACTTGGAGAGCTGCAAACTATTGAGATATCAAAGTGTCACCCATACAGATCCTATTAAATTAACTATTCTAATTCCTAATTCTGTGTCACCAACAAAAACTTAAGCAATAGGCCTTCAGCAAATACAGCATATGGCATTCATTGTTCATGTCATGCAAATAGTCCTTTTGGTAGTGCTCAGAGCACGCCATTCCATGCCAGCAGCATTTCAATTGAGTACAAGTTTAACTGAATGAACAATAGAGACCGAATGCAAAGTAGAATTTTTGGGCTATGGCCTCGTCTCTGAGGATGATGCTGATGACAGGTAGCCCTATGCTGGGCAGCTGGCATCGAAACCCCCCAAAAAATAATAACTTGGGAGAATGGATCTAAAGATTGAAAACGATGGTCATTAGATGTATGCAAAGAATAGAGTGCAATTATGATGCAATGGAAAGTATGAGATGGAATATGTTTTGATGCAAGGTGCGCTGAGCACAGGACTCAACATCATTTGATGTGTTTGGTTGGAATTTGATGTCTTCATGTGTCTACCCAACCGCGCATGCCATAATGCGATATGTACGATTAACATGAAATACTAACTGAACGTTGGCCCCACTAGTGCCTTCCAAAAGTGCCCTGCTGAGTTCCTCGCATTGTTACAATATGAGAAGGTGTAATAATGACCAAATGCCGGGTGTAACAATGAATGACCCCTGCCACTATGGCATGAGTCTAATTGGATACTCGCCAACTAGTCATCTATGCATAGTCCCTTTAATAACTCCACCTACATGTAAATAAACTCAGCAAAAAAAGAAACAGACCTTTTTTAGGACCCTGTCTTTCAAAGATAATTTGTAAAAATCCAAATAACTTCACAGATCTTCATTGTAGACTATCCCATGCTTGTTCAATGAACCATAAACAATTCATGAACATGCACCTGTGGAACGGTCGTTAAGACACTAACAGCTTACAGACGGTAGGCAATTAAGGTCACAGTTATGAAAACTTATGACACTAAAGAGGCCTTTCTACTGACTCTGAAAAACACCAAAAGAAAGATGCCCAAGTTCCCTGCTCATCTGCGTGAACGTGCCTTAGGCATGCTGCAAGCAAGCATGAGGACTGCAGATGTGGCCAGATAAATAAATTACTATGTTCGTACTGTGAGATGCCTAAGACAGCGCTACAGGGAGACAGGATGGACAGCTGATCGTCCTCGCAGTGGCAGACCACGTGTAACAACACCTGCACAGGATCGGTACATCCGAACATCACACCTGTGGGACAGGTACAGGATGGCAACAACAACTGCCAGAGTTACACCAGGAATTCACAATCCCTCCATCAGTGCTCAGACTGTCTGCTATAGGCTGAGAGAGGCTGGACTGAGGGCTTGTAGGCCTGTTGTAAGGCAGGTCCTCACCAGACATCACCGGCAACAACGTTGCCTATGGGCACAAACCCACCATCGCTGGACCAGACAGGACTGGCAAAAAGTGCTCTTCACTGACGAGTCACGGTTTTGTCTCACCAGGGGTGAAGGTCGGATTCACGTTTATCGTCAAAGAAATGAGCGTTACACCGAGGCCTGTACTCTGGAGCGGGATCGATTTGGAGGTGGAGGGCCCGTCATGGTCTGGGGCAGTGTCTCACAGCATCATCGGACTGAGATTTTTGTCATTGCAGGCAATCTCAACGCTGTGCGTTACAGGGAAGACATCCTCCTCCCTCATATGGTACCCTTCCTGCAGGCTCATCCTGACATGACCCTCCAGCATGACAATGCCATCAGCCATACTGCTCGTTCTGTGCGTGATTTCCTGCAAGACAGGAATGTCAGTGTTCTGCCACGGCCAGCGAAGAGCTTGGATGCCAATCCCACTGAGCATGTCTGGGACCTGTTGGATCAGAGGGTGAGAGCTAGGGCTATTCCTCCCAGAAACGTCCGGGAACTTGCAGATTCCTTGGTGGAAGAGTGGGGTAACATCTCACAGCAAGAACTGGTAAATCTGGTCCATGAGGAAGAGATGCACTGCAGTACTTAATGCAGCTGGTGGCCACACCAGATACTGACTATTACTTTTGATTTTGACCCCTCCCCTTTGTTCAGGGACACATTATTCCATTTCTGCTAGTCACATATTTGTGGAACTTGTTCAATTCATGTCTCAGTTGTTGAATCTTTACACATGTTAAGTTTGCTGAAAATAAACATAAATCTTTTTTTGCTGAGTTTATTACCAAAACTAACTCGTACCCTCACACATTGACTCTGTACCGGTACCCCCGTGTATATAGTCTAGCTATTGTTATTTTACTGCTGACATTAATTACTTGTTACTTTTATTTCTTATTCTTATCCTTATTTTTTAAAACTGCATTGTTGGTTAGGGGCGCGTAAGTAAGCATTTCACTGTAAGGTCTACACCTGTTGTATTCAGCGCATGTGACTAATACAACTTCATTTGATAATGTATCTTTTGATAGATATGGTGAAATGACGATTGCTGAAAGGATGGCGAATAGATTAGGCCTAACATAGATGTGTCGGCAGGAGGGTGGGATTAGACCTAGTGTGGCTGCGGTGGTGTGAAGATATAGCATATCAGCATAAAGCATAATAATGGACTGTATGTGCAAGATATTATTATAGTACCCCAGGAAAACAATTTAGAATGCTGAAGAGTGAGGATATAGTGACTAGGGTGAAAAGACCAGATCAGAAAAACCTAAAGAATAAAAGTGATAGATGGAGTGAACCATTAGAAAACCAGTAAGAAGTCAGCCAAGCAAAACATCAACGCGGAACGAGACTGCCTTATCTGAGAGCTGCGAGCATATGATGTAGAATAGGAAGTAGCAGGTAGCTTAGTAAGATTAAAACTGTTGTGTTGCGATGAAGAGTCGTGCTGGTTGAATATGACAAAAAAGGGTTAATAGGTACCTGAAATAATGTCATGATAAATCAAATAATGATTTGTCTAGTTTGCGACATACTGTCGCTAGGCCCACTATTGAGTTGCCAATTATCCGTAATGTAAGATCAATGAACTGCAGATTAGTGAGCCTGAAAATCCCACAAAGTACACATAGGGAAATAGTGCACATAGTAAAACCTGTCCTCAGAAGGCCAACTGTCTAACACATAATGCGATCTTGAGAACAGGCACTGTTACAATATTACCATAGAACTATAGGACCACCCATGAAAAGGCAAGTGTTATGAAAAATATAGTGCTAACCAAGGATGCACACCAGCAGTAAGGGAACCAACATGTTGAAACCCATTGATGAGTACCCTTAATTTGCAAACAGAAGGTGGTGACTGTGGGTCCAACTGTTGTTAGTTAGGTAGGATGTTTGAAGCTTGCATAGAGAAGCATTTCCACGAATCAGTTCAGGCAAGGTGTAATTTTATTAGTCAAATACACTTATTAGCAGATGTTATTACAGGTGTTGCGAAATGCTTGTGTTCTTAGCTCCAAAAGTGTAATAATATTTAACAAGACATACACATCTAAAAAGTAAAATAATGGAGTTAAGAAATACAAAAATATTAGGACGAGCAATGTCGGAGTCTGGAGAATAATATACACTACCATTCAAATGTTTGGGGTCATTAAGAAATGTTTTCGTTTTTGAAAGAAAAGCACTTTTTTTATCCATTAAAATAACATCAAATTGATCAGAAATACAGTGTAGATGTTGTTAATGTTATAAATTATTATTGTAGCTGGAACTGGCTGATTTTTAATGGCATATCTACATAGGCGTACAGAGGCCCATTATCAGCAACCATCACTCCTGTGTTCCAATGGCACATTGTGTTAGCTAATACAAGTTTACCATTTTAAAAGGCTAATTGATTATTAGAAAACCCTTTTGCAATTATGTTAACACAGCTGAAAACTGTTGTTCTGATTAAAGAAACAATACAACTGGCCTTCTTTAGACTAGTTGAGTATCTGGAGCATCAGCATTTGTTGGTTCGATTACAGGCTCAAAATGTCCAAAAACAAAGAACTTTCTTCTGAAACTCGTCAGTCTATTCTTGTTCTGAGAAATGAAGGCTATTCCATGCGAAAAATTGCCAAGAAAATGAAGATCTCGTAGAACGCTCTGTACTACTCCTTTCACAGAACAGCGCAAACTGGCTCTAACCCGAATAGAAAGAGGAGGGGAGGCCCCGGTGCACAACTGAGCAAGAGGACAAGTACATTAGAGTGTCTAGTTTGAGAAACGGACACCTCACAAGTCCTCAACTGGCAGCTTCATTAAATAGTACCCGCAAAACACCAGTCTCAGCGTCAACAATGAAGAGGCGACTCCGGGATGCTGGCCTGTTAGGCAGAGTTGCAAAGAAAAATCCATATCTCAGACTTGCCAATAAAAATAAAAGATTAAAATGGACAAAAGAACACAGACACTGGACAGAAGAACTCTGCCTAGAAGGCCAGCATCCCGGAGTTGCCTCTTCACTGAGACTGGGAAAAATTGGAGCTAGGAGAAATGCTGGTTGACATGGCAAAACAAGACTAACTGGCACAGAGAGACAGGAATAAATACACCGGGGACTAATGGGGAAAACAGGAGGGTATACAATGACATTCTAGAGGATTCTCTGCTTCCAACTTTGTGGCAAAAGTTTGGTGACGGCCCTTTCCGGTTTCAGCATGACAATGCCTCTGCACAAAGCGAGGTCCATACAGAAATGGCTTGTAGAGATCGGTGTGGAAGAAGACCCCAGACCCCTGACCTCAACCCCATCAAACACCTTTGGGATGAATGCAAGCCAGGCCTAATCGCCCAACATCAATGCCCGATCTCACTAATGCTCTTGTGGCTGAATGGAAGCAAGTCCCCGCAGCAACGTTCCAACATCTAGTGGAAAGCCTTCCCAGAAGAGTGGAGGCTGTTATAGCAGCAAAGGAGGGACCTACTCCATATTAATGCCCGTGATTTTGGAATGACACTTTCGATGAGCAGGTGTGTTATCATAATGGTCTCTGACTTATGGTCAGACTCGCTCAGGTGTAACAAATGTAAATTTTGCACCTTATTCCAATAATTATAATAATGGGATTAGGCTATATTTTTACGTTAAAAAGTCTGTCCGATTTCCAGTCATTCTAATTAATTGAATACCCCTTGATCTTCAAGAATAGGACTGATAAATATGGAAATATAGATTAGCCAAATTGTTTTACCTAAGTCTAACCCAATAAATAAGGATTTATAAGCCTACCCTGATGTTCAAGATTTTGTTGACCATGGAGGACTGATTGGGCTGATTCCTTTGAGTTGAAAATGAAATGCTGCCCTCGGAATGGCATACTTTGAGCACTACCGAAAAGTTCTATTTGCATGTGAAAAATGTATACCATATGCTGCCTTTACTATTAGCCTATTTTGTACATTTTTGTTGGTGACACCTTGATATCTCGATAATTTGCATCTGTTTAAGACTATCAAAACTGTGCAAGTTTGAGCATGTTTATGTTAGGCATATGGATTTTTTTTCGCAGAAAGGTGTCAAATATTTTTTGCGGAAACATCCTTTCTGCCTTTAAGAGTAATCATTTAGTTTTTCAAAAGTATCTGTAATCTGACTACAATATTTTTGCATGTAATGTAGGTGATTAACAGTTACAGTTCTTTTGTAATACGTTACTCCCCAACCCTGGCTATAAGGTAAATAGATTAATGAAATTATGCATGTGGCTAATAGGAAAGAAAAGAAGCAAGACGCTATGCTTATGATACGTTTGTATTCATTCCCACTATGCCCATAAAATATGAACAAAGTGAATGATGTTTGATGAAGTTAAACGAGAATTCAGGCCAGCCCTCCTTATTGAACTAGTAAACTACATTTATTTTTCAACCATGTTTTAAAGCAATGAGTCCAATCAGTCCTCCATGACAAAAACATAGTAGGCTAATAAGTCCTTTGTTTTGGGGTTATGTTTAGGTAAAACAATTAGACTGATCTGATATTTCCAAGACCTATTCGGCAGGGTAGCCTAGTGGTTAGAGCGTTGGACTAGTAACCGGAAGATTGCAAGTTCAAACCCCTGAGCACACAAAGTACATATCTGTCGTTCTGCCCCTGAACAGGCAGTTAACCCACTGTTCCTAGGCCGTCATTGAAAATAAGAAGTTGTTCTTAACTGACTTGCCTGGTTAAATAAAGGTAAAATAAAAATTCTTCAAGATCAAAGGGCATTTAATTAATTGGAATGACAACTAATCTGACAGACTTTGGTGTTTAATGTACATACAGTTGAAGTCGGAAGTTTACATACTCTTAGGTTGGAGTCATTAAAACTCTTTTTTTCAACCACTCCACAAATTTCTTGTTAACAAACTATAGTTTTGGTATTCCAGTGTATTCCAGTGGGTCAGAAGTTTCCATACAATAAGTTGACTGTGCCTTTAAACAGCTTGGAAAATTCCAGAAAATTATGTCATGGCTTTAGAAGTTTCTGATAGGCAGAGGTGTATCTGTGGATGTATTTCAACGCCTACCTTCAAACTCAGTGCCTCTTTGCTTGACATCATGGGAAAATCCAAAGATATAAGCCAAGACCTCAGAAAAAAATAGTAGACCACGAGTCTGGTTCATTCTGACCAGCTGTCATACCGCTCAGGAAGGAGACATGTTCTGTCTCATAAAGATTAACGTACTTTGGTGTGAAAATTGCAAATCAATCCCAGATTGCTCCAAAACTGCCATAAAAAAGCCAGACTACGGTTTCCAATTGCACATGGGGACAAAGATCGTACTTCTTGGAGAAATGTCCTCTGGTCTAAAGAAGCAAAAATATAACTGTTTGGCCATAATGACCATCGTTATGTTTGGAGGAGAAAGGGGGAGGCTTGCAAGCCGAAGAACACTATCCCAACCGTGAAGTGCGGGGGTGGCAGCATCATGTTGTGGGGGTGCTTTGCTGCAGGAGGGACTGGTGCACTTCACAAAATAGATGGCATCATGAGGATGGAAGATTATGTGGATATATTGAAGCAACATCTCAAGACATCAGTCAGGAAGTTAAAGCTTGGTCGCAAATGGGTCTTCCAAATGGACATTGACCCCAAGCATACTTCCACAGTTGTGGTAAAATGGCTTAAGGACAACAAAGTCAAGGTATTGGAGTGGCCATCACAAAGCCCTGACCCCAATCCTATAGAAGATTTGTGGGCAGAACTGAAAAAGCTTGTGTGAGCAAGGAGGCTGACAAATCTGACTCAGTTACACCAGCTCTGTCAGGAGGAATGGGCCAAAATTCACCAAACATATTGTGGGAAGCTTGTGCAAGGTTACCCAAAACGTTTGACCCAAGTTAAACAATTTAAAGGCAATGCTACCAGATACTAATTGAGTGTATGTAAACTTCTGACCCACTGGCAATGTGATGAAAGAAATAAAAGCTGAAATAAAGTGGTGATCCTAACTGAACTAAGACAGGGATATTTTAAGAGGATCAATTGTCAGGAATTGTGTAAAACTGAGTTTAAATGTATTTGGCTAAGGTGTATGTAAACTTCCGACTTCAACTGTATCTATTTTGAAGTAGAAAGCAATGAATTAGAAGCCTACATAACCCATTAAGTAAAATGCAGCATCCATTTATGGCCAGCAATGTAAATTCTAACATTGATTTATCTTGCAATGGATGTTGTTCAATTGGTAATGTTCATTGTTGTCTTCTTCTAATGCCTCTTAAGGGGAAAGTCAGGGTAAAAGTAACAGATTACTTTACTGAGTGTGGGTGATCAAAAACTTAAGTTATTAATTAGAACGTTGGACTGTTAACTAGTAACTGAAAGAGATAATATTTGGAAAGTACCCAACCCTGGTGTCCCTAAGTTCACTACCCTGGTGTTCCTGTTTCACCTGAAACAGTTGCTAAAGTATCATTAGAATTGCTTATACTGCTTATTCTTTGTTCCCCCCATTGACACTGAGTATCGATTTCCAGACCCAGGTGCCTGAAACACTTATGAACTATCTTGTGGTGTATCATTATTTCACCCACGTAGAAGTCAATAGTTGGTCGTTAAAAAACTGCATGAGGAGTTGTGTTATTAGATAGAGTTGGTAGAAAGGTCAGTACATTTATTCCGTACAGATTTCCTATTTTAAACAGTTTTTTTTACTCCCTTTCTTTTTGCCTCTCTCAGCTGGACTGCACCACACAAAATCACGTAAACACACACACTCTGACTCACACTCAGAGACTCCACTTCTGAGACGAGGTCCATATTTTTCAGCTTGAACTCTCTGTACCCTCTGTTTGACTCACTCTCTCTCTCTCTCTCTATCTCTCTCTATAGTTTGGTAGAACCTTCCTCTGTTTCCAGGGACTTTCTCACATGCATCGAAGGCAAACATCAAGAGGCTGAAAGTGATATGAACTTAATCTCTTATAGGGAAATTTCACTGCTAGACACCATTCTCCCTTGATTTTCGTGCTGGGAGAGTTCAACCATTGATGTCACATTTTGACTGAGCCTGCTGTCTGATCAAATATTAATGGAGTCATGTTTCTAAGCAATTATTGTGGCCTTTGTGTTTTGCCGATTGCATGATCACACTAGCAGTGAGTACATATATGGTTGCCCTTGTTCAATAGAGCCATAGGATTTGTCTCAACGATGTTCCTATCTGCCACTACATTGCAGGATATCTAGTTTGACAATTTTTCCTGGCTTTGTAAAGACTACAGCCTGACAGGAGCCCTACTTCCTTGGCCAAGTGTGCTAACACCCTCGAAGGTGAGCTTTTCAAAAGGGGCGTTACTAGTTTCTTCAGGTTCCTAATGGAAGCTATGTTACCGTGCAATGTCTATCCGAGATTGCTAAATAATTACAATAGCTGCATCTGATGATATATGGCTGCTTCTTTCCAATAGATATATTTTTTATGTTCTTTTACATAGGAAAACTCTGCAGAGGAGTTGAGAAAGAGAGAACAAGTATTGCGAGACCAACAAGCCGCCACCTTTGCTCCCGATCCTATGCGGGTACTGTCCAGGCATGCCAACAGAAGAAGAATGTCTGTGCTGCAACGAATTTGATTGCGGACAGATCTTACTGGAGAGGGCCAATGCAGACCCCATGGATCATGTGTGTGTGACAGACCATCAACATTTCATATGGATATAGGGGTGCTGGAGACATTCTCCAGAACCTCCCAGATCAACTGTGGGCAACAGCCTAGACCAGCTGGATCAGGAGGGCAAATGATAAACATAAGTTGTTTTGCTGTCGGTAACTAGCTAGCAATATAAGCTCGCTTTTTCCACAAGGCAGTGTTGTTCATTACAGTAGAATTTTGTGATCGATTTGCCCATAACCAGGCTTGCTAGTACTACAAGGCAAGCTAGCAAAGTTGAGCTAGTTAGTTTTGTTTGAAATAACGTTACATAAAAAGGTACTGTATTCTAACGTTATAGCTGGCTAACGTTAGCTAGCTAGCTAGCCTCAGTGTATCTCATTAGGCCCAAAACTGGAGAAACGTTTTGATGATGATGAGTAACTATATAGTCTTGGAGTGTTTATCTGGCTAGCTAGCTAACTTGTGTTTGGTTAAGCAAGCAGTGTGTCAAGAGCAGTGTGGCTTGGCAGGGTCGTGTTTTGGAGGACGCATGGCTCTCGACCTTCGCCTCTCCCGAGTCCGTGAGTCCGTAGGAGAGTTGCAGCGATGGGACAAGGCTGTAGCTACCAATTGGGGAGAAAAAGGGGTAAAAGTAAAAAATATATATATATTTTGTTTTAGCAGTAAGATTGTAGCTATTTACTTCCAAATACATTTAATGAATGAATGAATTGATCCAGAAGTCTAATGAAATCAAATTGTTTGGTCACATACACATGGTTAGCAGATGTTAATGTGAGTGTACAGTAGTTGTAACACCTATTTTGAGAAAATGGCCCTGGATTATTTTGGTGCACCTACTGGAGAGCTATACTTTGTCTACACCCATTCAGCATCATTTACACCCTCTTAAGCCTTAGCCCACCCATTTCTTTAAGGATTCACATGTGAGGCCATGTGCCAAACAGTGTACAATCAATATTTCAAGACTAAAGCCTGGTTTATACTACATCAGTTGCGGCAGTGACATCATTAACATTCTATTGTCGTCTGACATCAAACTTGTCATTGTCGTTATGGGAAAGTATAAACACAAAAATGACAGGCTGTATGACATCAGCAGCCTGGTGGTCCAAAATAGCATAACTGGTTTTATTTTAACGCCAATAAACCCTTCCGGTTTAAAATGAAATTGGTATATGTCAATCAAGCAAACCAGGCAACTAAAAACAACTTTTTAAACAAAATGTAGGTTAGTTTCAAGCTTTTTTTGCTAGCTAACGTTAAGTTAGCTGGCTAGCCAGTTCAAATAATGATGATATCGTATAGCTGACAACGTCTTAACTTTAGCTAATTTGTATTCATTATTACAGGGAAATAAATTCACAACAAGATCATTATTTACAAGTTAATAGTGAGCTAATTAAAAAATTGCTTATGGTTGTGAGTGTGACAAAATAAAAGCAGGGCATTCTACCAGAGAATTTTAGAACTTGGACACTGTCTCATATGCCTAACGTTATATCCTAATTTGACTTTGGTGCAGGTCATGTTGTTCTTCACAATACCATCTCTGGTAGACACACACTATATCAAATAAAATCTATGTTTATCTTTCAAATGCACAGGAATGGTTACTTGCACAGTAGTCTTTTGTTTAGACATGTAGCTAGCTTGCTAGCTAAACACTGAACCATAATCCCAACCCATAAAGTTACTACCCTTAGCTAAAGCTAACCAACTAGCTATATTGAATGTTAGCTAGCTAGCTACCATTAGGCTATAACTAGCAATGCAAATGTCTCTGAGAAACAAATATTATATTACACAGATCACACCCATAATATTAGCTAGCAAGCCAGTGAGCCAGACAGCTAACATTAGTGCACTTCAACTTGCAATAAAACTTTCTGATAAAATAAGCAACTCATAATATTTGAAAAAGTAGCTAATTAGACTCTCTCTGTCACGGATACCACGCTTGCCATTAGTTTGAAGATGTAATCCAAACACAGGCGTTTTATACAACAACCTTCTGTGTTCTCTTTTCTACTCCCTCTACATTTTCAATCAAACGCCTGAATTTTCTCCATCTCCTTAGCTATCATAATCTGCTTCCACTGGGCTCCAAATTCGGTAAACCAACAAGGCTTGTAATTTAACAATTGTATTTATATTTATAGATAGCATACAAGTGTGTTATTAAGGCACATGAAAGTTCATTTGTTCCAGAAGGAATTTCTGCCAAAATCAAATTTTGAGATTATAATATTTTTTGTTCAAATGCCTCTCCTGTGAATTAGTGACGTGCGACATACGCCTAGTTTCCTGAAATGAGTCACATATGGATGGTGTGTTGGTTGAATGTTCCAGGCAGGTTCCAGAATGTTCTTCAGCTGGTGAACCTCACCTTGTGTTGGGCAATGGCAGCTCGTTTATCAAGCTTTGGCGCTGTGGCGATGTTGGCAAGAATGTTCGCTTTAGGGAGTTGTGACTCTAGCTGCTTATGGACCATGATGTTGTCCTTTCTGCACTCCACAGCCAGGTGGACAAGCCTCTCCGTGAAGTGGTGGGTTCTGGGCGCGTACACTTTCTTCACCACCCACTGCTTTGACCTCTTGCAGATTTGTCTCCTGGAAAGACATGAAGTCATGTATGTAATAAGACTTAGTATTTCCTGTGGTAACAATGTAAGAAATAATACAGAAAAGAAATTGTGAAAAGTTTCCTAAGGAATCGAAGCAAGGCGACCATCTCTGTATTCCCAGAAGGCGACCCAAAACAACTGCGCCGCAGAAGGGGCAGACAAAACGGCAACCTGGTCAGGCTCCGTAGACGTGCACATCACCCAACACTCACGTGTATACTACTAATACCACCATGTCCAGTCTCTTGACAATAAGGTATACAAATTTCGAGCAAGGTTTGCCTTCCAGAGAGACATCAGAGATTGTAACATTCTATTTTTCATTGAAGCATGGCTATCTCGGGATATGAGGTCTGAATCGGTTCAGCCACCGGGCTTTTCCATGCATCGCACCGACAGAGATAAACACCTCTCTGGGAAGAGGAAGGGTGGGGGTGTATGCTTCATGATAAATGAGTCATGGTGTAATCATAACAACATACAGGAACTCAAGTCCTTCTGCTCTCCCAACCTAGAATTCCTTACAATCAAATGCCAGCCATATTACCTGCCAAGATAATTCTCGTCAGTTATTGTCACAGCTGTGTACATTCCCCCTCAAGCAGAGACCATGACGGCCCTCAAAGAACTTCACTGGACTCTATGTAAACTGGAAACCATATATTTATTGTACCTGGGGATTTTAATAAAGCAAATTTGAGAACAAGGCTAAATTCTATTAGCATATTGATTGCAGTACTCGCGGGGGTAATGCACTCCATCACTGCTACTCTAACTTCCACGATGCATACAAAGCCCTCCCCCGCCCTCCCTTCGGGAAATCCGACCACAACGCCATCTTCCTCCTACCAACTTTTAGGCAGAAAATCAAGCATGATGTACCAGTGACTAGAACCATTCAACGCTGGGCTGACCAATCGGAATCCATGCTTCAAGATTGTTTTGATCACACGGACTGGGATATGTTCCGGTCAGCCTCAGAGAATAACATCGATCTGTACGCTGACTCGGTGAGTGAGTTTATAAAGAAGTGCATTGCAGATGTTGTACCCACTGTGACTATTAAAACCTACCCTAACGAGAAACCGTAGATGGATGGCGGCATTCGCGCAAAACTGAAAGCGCGAACCATCGCATTTAACCATGGAAAGAGGTCTTGGAATGTGGCTGAATACTATCAGTGTAGATATTCCCGACGCAAGGCAATCAAACAAGCGAAATGCCGGTACAGGGACAAAGTGGAGTCGCAATTCAATGGCCCAGACACAAGACGTATGTGGCAGGGTCTACAGGGAATCACAGACTACAAAAAGAATACCAGTCACGTCACAGACACAGACATTACGCTTCCTGACAAACGAAACACCTTATTTGCCATGTCGCGGCCCACTAAAAAGGACTGCGCACCCCCCTCCTCTGTGGCCGACGTGAGTAAAACATTTTAAACGCTTTAACCGTCGAAAGGCTGCCGGCCCAGACGGCATCCCTAGCCAATTCCTCAGAGCATGCACAGACCAGCTGGCTGGAGTGTTTACGGACATATTCAATCTCTCCCTATCCCAGTCTGTTGTCCCCAAATGCTTCAAGATGTCCACCATTGTTCCTGTACCCAAGATAGCAAAGTTTACTGAAAGAAATGACTGCCCCGTAGCACTCACTTCTGTCATCATGAAGTGCTTTGAGAGACTAGTCAAGGCTCATATCACCTCTACCTTACCCTTGACCCACTTCAATTTGCTTACCGCCCCAACAGATCCACAGACGATGCAATCGCCATCGCACTGCACTGTTAGAATACTGTTCTTTGAATATAGCTCAGCATTCAACACCATAGTACCTTCCATGCTTATCATTAATCTCGAGGCCCTGGGTCTGAACTCGCCCTGTTTAACTGGGTCCTGGACATTCTAACAAGCCGCCACCAGGTGGAGAAGGTAGAAAACAACACCTCCACTTCGCTGATCCTCAACACTGGGGCCCCACAAGGTTGTGTGCTCAGCCCCCTCCTGTACTCCCTGTTCACCCATGACTGCGTGGCCACGCACGCCTCCAACTCAATCATCAAGTCTGCAGACGACACAACAGTAGTAGGCCTGATTACCAACAATGACGAGACAGCCTACAGGGATGAGGTGAGGGCCCTGGGAGTGTGGTGCCAGGAAAATAATCTCTCACCCAACATCAACAAAACAAAGGAGCTGATCGTGGTCTTCAGGAAACAGCAGATGGAGCACCCACCTATCCACATAGATGGGAACGCAGTGGAGAAGGTGGAACGCTTCAAGTTCCTCGCCATACACATCACAGACAATCTGAAATGTTCCACCCACACAGACAGTGTGGTGAAGAAGGCACAACAGCGCCTTTTCAATCTCAGGAGGCTGAAGAAATTTGGCTTGGCACCTGAAACCTTCACACAACTTTTACAGATGCACAATTGAGAGCATCCTGTCGGGCTGTATCACAGCCTGGTATGGCAACTGCACCGCCTACAACCACAGGGCACTCCAGAGGGTGGTGTGGTCTGCCCAACTTTCCCTCAAGACACCTACAGCACCCGATGTCACAGAAAGGCCATAAAAGATCATCAAGGACAACAACCATCCGAGCCACTGCCTGTTCACTTCGCTATCATCCAGAAGGCGAGGTCAGTTGGAACGTCCTTCCATCTCATATTGCTCAAAAAAGCAGCAAACCTGGCTTTAAAAAATCTGATAAAGCAACACCTCACGGCACAACGCCTCTCCCCTATTTAACCTAGATAGTTTGTTGATATGTAGGCTACATGTGCCATTTTTTTATGTATGTAGTTCTGTCCTTGAGCTGTTCTTGTCTATTGATGTTCTGTATTATGTCATTCTGTATTATGTTTCATGTTTTGTTTGGACCCCTGGAAGAGTAGCTTCTGCAAAATACCAATTACCAAAAGCACATCAGACTGTTAAATAGCCATCAGTAGTACATTACAGGCTGCTGCCCTATACAGACTTGAAATCACTGGTCACTTTAATAACTGTAACACTAGTCACTTTAATAATGTTCACATATTTTGCATTACTCATCTCATATGTATATACTGTATTCTGTCCTATTCTACTGTATCTTAGTCTATGCCGCTCTGACACTGCTCGTCCAAATATATATATATATTTCCTTAATTCCATTACTTTACTTTAGATTGTGTGTGTTGTTAGATATTACACGTTAGATATTACTGCACTGTTGGAGCAAGAAACACAAGCATTTCGCTACACCTGCAATAACATCTGCTAAACGTGTGTGTGTGTGTGTGTGTGTGTGTGTGTGTGTGTGTGTGTGTGTGTGTGTATGAAAAATAGACATTTGATTTGATCTGTATGAGCACCTACAGCTTGTTGTGTATTGAGTAGACAAGCACTGCCAACAATAGAGTGAACAGGATAGAAGAGTATACTTGATAACCCCTCTCCCTCATGCCAAAGAACTGTCTGCAAGGGTGTGAAATGTTTGAGGAGCACTCGGCTTGTGTATTGGTGATTTCGTTTCCTCAAGAGGTGATAGTGATTCACATACACCTTTGGCTGCCCTGGCTTGTTTGCGTCCCACATTCTCATTATGCTCCAGGATAGAAAGATGCTCCTTCATGCCCAGGGGCCCCACATGCGTCCGCTTTGGGGTGTACTTCGGGAGAGCACTGTGGAATGCCTCCAGATGGCCTGTGTGTTTATTAAGACCAAACAGAGTAGACAGTCTTTTGGCGTTTCTGATTGAAAATATAACATCATTGTGCTGTTATTGATGCATGCTAGCCTGTATGTTTGAATATGGCCTTTGTGAGAGATCAGTGGTCAAACATTTGTCTAACACAATTGTCAAGAGGTCTTCAAACACAACTGGGTCCATGGCCAGCCACTTCTTCTTGCCACGGTCATCATCGAACAGGTCAGGGTGTTGACAGTAGGTATACACTGAGTGTACAATACATTAGGAATACTTTCCTAATATTGGTTTGGACCCCCTTTTGCCCCCAGGACAGCCTCAAATCATTGGTGCACGGTCTACAAGGTGTCGAAAGCGTCCCACAGGGATGCTGCCCATGTTGTCTCCAATGCTTTGTCCGGCTGTGTGTGAAAAACCCAGCAGCGTTGCAGTTCTTGACACACCCACACTGGTGCATCTGAGACCTACTTCCGTCCCCCTGTTAAAAGACACTTAAATATTTTGTCTTGTCCTTTTACCCTCTGAATTGCACACATTCACAATCCATGTCTCAATTGTCTCAAGGCATGCAAATCCTTCTTAAACCTATCTCCTCACCTACACTGATTGAAGTGGTTTTAACAGGTGAAATCAGTAAGGGATCATAGCTTTCCCCAGGATTCACCTGGTCAGTTTAAGTCATGGAAAGAGCAGGTGTTCCTAATGTTTTATGCACTCAGTGTATTGCCCCCAACGCAGTGAACGACAAACCTCCAATCTCTACTATTTCTCATGACTGTGCAGGAATGTGTGTGTGTGTACCTCTAGGTGCTGCAGCATACAGTATTATGGCAAACTCCCATTTAAAGAAGAGAAGAGGAATATTCCCTCTACTGAATCTGTTTGTTCTATCCTAACACTACCATTTGTATTGTTATTTGTGTGCTTTTGTCCCCATGGTGATCTCATGCATTATTGAAGTGTTCTCAGCATATGAAAGCTGGGTAATGAAGTGAATTTCTGGTTCATTGTGAATATCCCCAATGTCTCCCCAGCTTTACTGCATATGTGCTCACATGGCCTTTTTGTTCATCCTTGGATCTAATATGCAAAACCTATGGCAAGGTCCAACTTCAATTAAACTACCGGGCATGCAGGGAGGGGTGTGTGCTATATAAATAAGCAAGACACACACACACACACAAACACAGACATACTATAAACACGTACACATTTGTGTGTGTAAACTGAGCTCCTTCAGTTCCTCTGCAGAGTTAAAGACAGTAGCAGCCCCACCGTCTGAACTAAGGTCAGCTTTATTTAAGGAGCAGACAGCCAGACTCCAGGACCCAGAAGGCTGTGGGGATGATGGACTCAGAGAGAAGAGAAGAGAAGAGAAGAGAAGAGAAGAGGGGGAGGGGGAGGGAGAGGAGTTGAAATTTTAGCCTCTGTTGCCATGGAAGTCCTACTGAACCAGAATCCAGACACTAACAGAATATACCAATGAGAGAGAGAGAGAGAGACAAAATAGTGTACAGAAAGACTGAGAAAGTATCGACCTCATCTCGGGGTGTGGAGCCTCTGAGTGTGTGTTAGAGTGTTTATGTTTACATGTGTGTGGTGCAGACCAGCTGGGAGACAGAGATGATGGGGTCCCATTAGGTAATGATATGATATCGTCATGACAATAAGGAGTTTACTGCTGGGCGTCTGTGGTCTCCTCGAGGCAAACCCCGACCTCTGTCTACAGGGAACTGAATATCTCATAGTTGCAAGGATAAACCAAAAGACCATGTGAGTCCATTACGTTTGTACTGTAGTTTATTGTAGAGCATGGGGAGGCTTTTGGGATATTCACATTGAACCACAAATTGACTTCATTGCCCATATGCTGAGAAGACTTTTATGAGTTCATACAGCCAGGACGTTTTTTTATTTCCAAATGGTATGCTTCAGTGTAAATGTGCCAGTGTTGTGTGTCAATTCCATCTCAACTCACTCAAGTTAGGAGGGGAGTTGAAATGAATATAACTTGTTGAAAATTCATCATTGAAAATTCATCATTGAAAATAACGGCCACGTTTTGAATTAAATGAGTCAGTTTCCAATTCGTCCTCTGAATGAACTAAATAGAGTTGAATCCGGCCCCAGTCCATGACCGTAACTTCAGATGACTTTACACCGATAAAGTTTGCTCTGATTGTCATTCCAAAGAGGCCCGGACAGTAGGGAATCATGTGCAATATCAAACAAATCTATCTTTTGTGGGACTCAGTGAATCAATGCTCCTCTTCCTCTCCTCTGTTTCCTCTCCATTTTCTGATCTCCTCTCTCCACAAGAACTTTATGAAACCAGTCCAGAATCTCTACAGGAATCAATTTAATGAAGTCCAACAGAGGCACCATAGAGTAGAGACACTCAGGGACATTTTCACAGTCTAACACAGGGGTATCAAACATGTGGGACCGAGGGGGGGGGGAATGAACTCAATATACTTTAAAATCACAAAAAAAAACAATTTCAAGCTGTGTAGATATGATAATGGACCTATATTCATACAGTTTCTTGACTGTCCAGCTTGCTAATAATCACTAGAAACTCAGAGAGCATTGAAAATTCCAAGAATGACCATTGCAGCCCCCGGGGCAAAATGAGTTCAACACCCCTAGTCTAACAAAAAATAAAACATTTGTGAAACACTGGTGAAACACTGGTCTTTTTCTCTTGTGGTGAAGGAGAGTCGGACCAAAATGCGGCGTGTAGATTGCGATCCATGTTTAATCAACAAACGTAAAACACGAATCAATACAAAAACTACAACAAAAAAAACCAACAAAGGTGGAAACGTAACGAAAACTGAAAACAGCCCTATCTGGTGAAAACAGACAGGGACAATCACCCACAAACACACAGTGAAACCCAGGCTACCTAAATATGGTTCCCAATCAGAGACAATGACTAACACCTGCCTCTGATTGAGAACCATATCAGGCCAGACATAGAAATAGACAAACTAGACGTGAAACAGAATGCCCACTCAGATCACACCCTGACCAACCAAAACATAGAAATATACAAAGTAAACTATGGTCAGGGTGTGACACACCGCCGACACCCTCATACCACAGCAAAGGACCCAGGGTTAGAGCGTTGGGTCAGTAACCAAAAGGTTGCTGGATCGAATCCCAGAGCTGACAAGGTAAATCTCTGTCGTTCTGCCCCTGAGCAAGGCAGTTAACCCACTGAAGACGTGGAGGTTGATTATGTCAGCGCCCCGCACCTCTCTGATTCAGTGGGGTTGGATTAAATGTGGAAGACATGTTTCAGTTGAATGCATTCAGGTGTACAACTGACTAGATATCCCCCTTTCCCACTAGAGAAGAAACTCGTGGTGAGAGACTTCTGACATAATGAAACCTAACCAATCTAAGTAACATAATAATAGAATCCTCATCAAAATCTCTGTTTAAACTGGCGATATCTGTTTTTTTTGTATCCACCGCCTCCGCCTATGTCGCACTTCCACATCTGCGGTGAAAGGTGGCAGAGTTAGCGGTGTTTGTCAGACCATGAGACATCCCGAAAAACAATCTTCTCATGACTCATGTCTGAAAGTAACCGGTACAGGTAAAAAAATAATAATAATTAAAAAAATATATATATATACAATTGAAGTCGGAAGTTTACATACACTTAGGTTGGAGTCATTAAAACTTGTTTTTCAACCATTCCACAAATTTCTTGTTAACAAGTTTTTTCAAGTCGGTTAGGACATCTACTTTGTGCATGACAGAAGTAATTTTTCCAGCAATTGTTTTCAGACCGATTATTTCACTTATAATTCACTGTTTCAAAATTGCAGTGGGTCAGAAAATTACATACACTGAGTTCACTGCCTTTAAACAGCTTGGAAAATTCCAGAAAATGATCTAATCAAATTTTGTTTGTCACATACACATGGTTAGCAGATGTTAATGCGAGTGTAGCGAAATGCTTGTACTTCTAGTTCCGACAATGCAGTAATAACCAACGAGTAATCTAGCTAACAATTCCAAAACTACTGTCTTATACACAGTGTAAGGGGATAAAGAATATGTACATAAAGATATGAATGAGTGATGGTACAGAGCAGCATAGGCAAGATACAGTAGATGGTATCGAGTACAGTATATACATATGAGATGAGTATGTAAACCAAGTGGCATAGTTTAAAGTGGCTAGTGATACATGTATTACATAAAGATGCAGTAGATGATAGAGTACAGTATATACGTATACATATGAGATAAATAATGTAGGGTATGTAAACATTATATTAAGTAGCATTGTTTAAAGTGGCTAGTGATATATTTTACATCAATTCCCATCAATTCCCATTATTAAAGTGGCTGGAGTTGAATCAGTGTGTTGGCAGCAGCCACTCAATGTTAGTGGTGGCTGTTTAACAGTCTGATGGCCTTGAGATAGAAGCTGTTTTTAAGTCTCTCGGTCCCAGCTTTGACGCACGTGTACTGACCTCGCCTTCTGGATGATAGCGGGGTGAACAGGCAGTGGCTCGGGTGGTTGTTGTCCGTGATTATCTTTATGGCCTTCCTGTGACATCGGGTGGTGTAAGTGTCCTGGAGGGCAGGTAGTTTGCCCCCGGTGATGCGTTGTGCAGACCTCACTACCCTCTGGAGAGCCTTACGGTTGTGGGCGGAGCAGTTGCCGTACCAGGCGGTGATACAGCCCGACAGAATGCTCTCGATTGTGCATCTGTAGAAGTTTGTGAGTGCTTTTGGTGACAAGCCGAATTTCTTCAGCCTCCTGAGGTTGAAGAGGCGCTGCTGCACCTTCTTCACGATGCTGTCTGTGTGGGTGGACCAATTCAGTTTGTCTGGGATGTGTACGCCGAGGAACTTAAAACTTGCTACCCTCTCCACTACTGTTCCATTGATGTGGATAGGGGGGTGTTCCCTCTGCTGTTTCCTGAAGTCCACAATCATCTCCTTAGTTTTGTTGACGTTGAGTGTGAGGTTATTTTCCTGACACCACAGGTTGAGTTGGAGGTGTGCGTGGCCACGCAGTCGTGGGTGAACAGGGAGTACAGGAGAGGGCTCAGAACGCAACCTTGTGGGGCCCCAGTGTTGAGGATCAGCGGGGTGGAGATGTTGTTACCTACCCTCACCACCTGGGGGCGGCCCGTCAGGAAGTCCAGTACCTAGTTGCACAGGGCGGGGTCGAGCTTGATGACGAGTTTGGAGGGTACTATGGTGTTAAATGCTGAGCTGTAGTCGATGAACAGCATTCTAACATAGGTATTCCTCTTGTTCAGATGGGTTAGGGCAGTGTGCAGTGTGGTTGAGATTGAATCGTCTGTGGACCTATTTGGGCGGTAAGCAAATTGGAGTGGGTCTAGGGTGTCAGGTAGTGTGGAGGTGATATGGTCCTTGACTAGTCTCTCAAAGCACTTCATGATGACGGAAGTGAGTGCTACGGGGCGGTAGTCGTTTAGCTCAGTTACCTTAGCTTTCTTGGGAACAGGAACAATGGTGGCCGTCTTGAAGCATGTGGGAACAGCAGACTGGGATAGGGATCGATTGAATATGTCCGTAAACACACCAGCCAGCTGGTCTGCGCATGCTCTGAGGGCGCGGCTGGGGATGCCGTCTGGGCCTGCAGCCTTGCGAGGGTTAACATGTTTAAATGTTTTACTCACCTCGGCTGCAGTGAAGGAGAGTCTGCATGTTTTGGTTGCGGGCCGTGTCAGTGGCACTGTATTGCCCTCAAAGCGGGCAAAAAAGTTATTTAGTCTGCCTGGGAGCAAGACATCCTGGTCCGTGACTGGGCTGGTTTTCTTTTTGTAATCCGTGATTGACTGTAGACCCTACCACATACCTCTTGTGTCTGAGCCGTTGAATTGCGATTCTATTCTCTCTATACTGACGCTTAGCTTGTTTGATTGCCTTGCGGAGGGAATAGCTACACTGTTTGTATTCGGTCATGTTTCCGGTCACCTTGCCCTGATTAAAAGCAGTGGTTCGCGCTTTCAGTTTCACGCGAATGCTGCCATCAATCCACGGTTTCTGGTTTGGGAATGTTTTAATCGTTGCTATGGGAACGACATATTCAATGCACGTTCTAATGAACTCACTCACCGAATCAGCGTATTCGTCAATGTTGTTGTCTGACGCAATACGAAACATATCCCAGTCCACGTGATGGAAGCAGTCTTGGAGTGTGGAATCAGATTGGTCGGACCAGCGTTGAACAGACCTCAGCGTGGGAGCTTCTTGTTTTAGCTTCTGTAGGTAGGCAGGGAGCAACAAAATGGAGTCGTGGTCAGCTTTTCCGAAAGGAGGGAGAGGCAGGGCCTTATATGCATCACGGAAGTTAGAATAGCAATGATCCAAGGTTTTACCAGCCCTGGTTGCGCAATCGATATGCTGATACAATTTAGGGAGTCTTGTTTTCAGATTAGCCTTGTTAAAATCCCCAGCTGCAATGAATGCAGCCTCAGGATATATGGATTCCAGTTTGCAAAGAGTCAAATAAAGTTCGTTCAGAGCCATCGATGTGTCTGCTTGGGGGGGAATATATACGGCTGTGATTATAATCGAAGAGAATTCCCTTGGTAGATAATGCGGTCGACATTTGATTGTGAGGAATTCTAAATCAGGTGAACAGAAGGACTTGATGTATGTTGTTGTGACCATACCACGTCTCGTTAACCATAAAGCATACGCCTCTGCCCCTCTTCTTACCAGAAAGATGTTTGTTTCTGTCGGCGCGATGCGTGGAGAAACCAGCTGGCTGCACCGACTCCGATAGCGTCTCTCGAGTGAGCCATGTTTCCGTGAAGCAAAGAACGTTACAGTCCCTGATGTCCCTCTGGAATGCTACCCTTTCATCAACCTTCATCAACCTTTCATCAACCTTGTTGTCAAGAGACTGGACAATGGCGAGTAGTATGCTAGGGAGTGGCGCGCGATGTGCCCGTCTCCGGAGCCTGACCAGAAGACCGCTTCGTTTGCCTCTTTTACGGCATCGTTGTTTTGGGTCGCAGGCTGGGATCCATTCCGTTGTCCTGGGTGGAAGGCAGAACACAGGATCGCTCCGGGAAAGTCATATTCTTTGTTGTACTGATGGTGAGTTGACGCTGCTCTTATATTCAGTAGTTCTTCTCGACTGTATGTAATGAAACCTAAGATGACCTGGGGTACCAATGTAAGAAATAACACGTTAAAAAAAAACTGCATAGTTTCCTAGGAACGCGAAGCGAGGCGGCCATTTTCACTCCAGACGCTTTATCTAGACGTGGTTCGTCAGGACCTCCGACAGCCGAAGCTAAGTAGTAACATTAACATGATGCCTTCTAATTGCAGTCGCTGTATATGCAGGAAAAAGATCGCCTTATGGCGAGGATAGCTGTGCTACAAGCCCAGCTTCAGACGCAAGCGTTAGGCAATGGTAATTTCAGTGTAGGAAAGGATGAAACACCGTCTGAGCCACCAGTATGTACAGATAATAGTATAAATCCCCTCGCACAGTCCCAGCAGCCAGACAACTTTCTCATGGCTTCTGGAGGGAAATGCTGTAGGAATGCTCAACCTGTGTCGCTCATTCAGCTGACAGAAACTTTCAACCGGTTTTCCCCATTAAGCAGCGAGTCTGAGGCCTGAGGGTCTGAGATGCCGAAACTTCCCACCATTAGCTCTGACAAATTGAAAACCCTAGTCATTGGCGACTCCATTATATGCAGTATTAGACGTTAAAATAATCATCCAGCGATCATACACTGTTTACCAGCGGGCAGAGCTACCGACGATAAGGCTAATCTGAAGATGGTGCTGGCTAAAGCTAAAACTGGCGAGTGTAGAGAAATATTGTTATCCACGTCGGCACCAACGATGTTAGGATGAAACAGTCAGAGGTCACCAAGTGCGCTAACATAGCTTCAGCGTGTAAATCAGCTAGAAAGATGTGTCGGCATTGAGTAATTGTCTCTGCCCCCCTCCCAGTTAGGGGGAGTGATGAGCTCTACAGCAGAGTCTCACAACTCAATTGCTGGTTGAAAACTGTTTTCTGCCCTTCCCAAAAGATAGAATTTGTAGATAATTGGCCCTCTTTCTGGGACTCACCCACAAACAGGACCAAGCCTGGCCTGCTGAGGAGTGACGGACTCCATCCTAGCTGGAGGGGTGCTCTCATCTTATCTACCAACATAGACAGGGCTCTAACTCTTCTAGCTCCACAATGAAATAGGATGCCTTAGCAATCTCACTAGGATAAAGACCTCCTCCATTCCTGTCATTATTGAAAGAGATCGTGATACCTCACATCTCAAAATAGAGCTACTTAATGTTAGATCCCTCACTTCAAAGGCAGTTATAGTCAATGAACTAATCACTGATAATAATCTTGATGTGATTGGCCTGACTGAAGCCTGATGAATTTACTGTGTTAAATGAGGCCTCACCTCCTGGTTACACTAGTGACCATATCCCCCGTACATCCCGCAAAGTCAGAGGTGTTGCTAACATTTACGATAGACACATTTCAATTTACAAAACAAAAATGATTTTTCGTCTGTCGAGCTTCTAGTCATGAAATCTATGCAGCCTACTCAATCACTTTTCATAGCTACTGTTTTACAGGCCTCCTGGGCCATATATAGCGTTTTTCACAGAGTTCCCTGAATTCCTATCGGAACTTGTAGTCATAGCAGATAATATTCTAATTTTTGGTGATTTTAATATTCACATGGAAAAGTCCACAGACCCACTCCAAAAGGCTTTCGGAGCCATCATCGACTCAGTGGGTTTTGTCCAACATGTCTCTGGACCTACTCACTGTCACAGTCATACTCTGGACCTAGTTTTGTCCCATGGAATAAATGTTGTGGATCTTAATGTTTTTCCTCATAATCGGACCACCATTTTATTACGTTTGCAATAGCAACAAATAATCAGCTCAGACCCCAACCAAGGAGCATCAAAAGTCATGCTATAAATTCTCAGACAACACAAAGATTCCTTGATGCCCTTCCAGACTCCCTCTACCTACCCAAGGTCGTCAGAGGACAAAAATCAGTTAACCACCGAACTGAGGAAATCAACTTAACCTTGTGCAATACCCTAGATGCAGTTGCACCCCTAAAAACTAAAAACATTTATCATAAGAAACTATCCGAGCTCTGAAGCAAGCTTCCAAAAAATTGGAACAGAAATGCCACCACACCAAACTGGAAGTCTTCCGAATAGCTTGGAAAGACGGTACCGTGCAATATCGAAGAGCCCTCACTGCTGCTCGATCATCCTATTTTTCCAACTTAATTGAGGAAAATAAGAACAATCCGAAATGTATTTTTGATACTGTTGCAAAGCTAAATAAAAAGCAGCATTCCCCAAGTGAGGATGGCTTTCACTTCAGCAGTAATAAAAACATGAACTTCTTTGAGGAAAAGATCATGATCATTAGAAAGCAAATTACAGACTCCTCTTTAAATCTGCGTATTCCTCCAAAGCTCAGTTGTCCTGAGTCTGCACAACTCTGCCAGGACCTAGGATCAAGAGAGACACTCAAGTGTTTTAGTACTATACACAATCTCTTGGCACAATGATGAAAATAATCATGGTCTCTAAACCTTCAAGCTGCATACTGGACCTTATTCCAACTAAACTACTGAAAGAGCTGCTTCCTGTGCTTGGCCCTCCTAAGTTGAACATAATAAACGGCTCTCTATCCACCGGATGTGTACCAAACTCACTAAAAGTGGCAGTAATAAAGCCTCTCTTGAAAAAGCTGTTGCACAGCAACTCACTGCCTTCCTGAAGACAAACAATGTAGACAAACAATGTATATGAAATGGTTCAGTCTGGTTTTACACCCCATCATAGCACTGAGACTGCACTTGTGAAGGTGGTAAATGACCTTTTAATGGCGTCAGACCGAGGCTCTTGCTCCTTCCGATTTGGTCCTGCCGTACATACCTGCATGTACACTATGGTCACAAGATGCAGGCCTCATATTTGTCCCTAGAATTTCTAAGCAAACAGCTGGAGGCAGGGCTTGCTCCTATAGAGCTAAATTTTTATGGAATGGTCTGCCTACCCATGTGAGAGACGCAGACTTGGTCTCAACCTTTAAGTCTTTACTGAAGACTCATCTCTTCAGTGGGTCATATGATTCAGTGTAGTCTGGCCTAGGAGTGTGAAGGCGAAAGGAAAGGCTCTGGAGCAACGAACCGCCCTTGCTGTCTGCCTTGCCGGTTGCTCCCTCTCCACTGGGATTCTCTGCCTCTAACCCTATTACAGGGGCTGAGTCACTGGCTTACTGGTGCTCTTGCATGCCGTCCCTAGGAGGGGTGCGTCATTTGAGTGGGTTGAGTCACTGACGTGTTCTTTCTGTCTGGGTTGGCAACCCCCCCTTAGGTTGTGCCGTGGCGGAGATCTTTGTGGGCTATACTCAGCCATGTCTCAGGTTGGTAAGTTGGTGGTTGAAGATATCCCTCTAGTGGTGTGGGGGCTGTGCTTTGGCAAAGTGGGTGGGGTTATATCCTTCCTGTTTTGCCCTGTCCGGGGGTATCATCGGATGGGGCCACAGTGTCTCCTGGCCCCTCCTGTCTCTGCCTCCTGTCTCTGCCTCCAGTATTTATGCTGCAGTAGTTTATGTGTCGGGGGGCTAGGGTCAGTTTGGTATATCTGCAGTACTTCTCCTGTCTTATCCGGTGCCCTGTGTGAATGTAAGTATGATGTCTCTAATTCTCTCTTTCTTTCTCTGAGGACCTGAGCCCTAGGACCATGTCTCTGGACTACCTGGCATAATGACTCCCAGTCCACCTGGCCGTGCTGCTGCTCCAGTTTCAACTGTTCTGCCTGCGGATATGGAACCCTGACCTGTTCACTGGACATGCTACCTGTCCCAGACCTGCTGTTTTCAACTCTCTAGAGACAGCAGGAGAGGTAGAGATACTCTTAATGATTGGCTATGAAAAGCCAACTGACATTTACTCCTGATGTGCTGACTTGCTGCACCCTCGACAACTACTGTGATTATTATTATTTGACCATGCTGGTCATTTATGAACATTTGAACATCTTGGCCATGTTCTGTTATAATCTCCACCTGGCACAGACAGAAGAGGACTGGCCACGCCTCATAGCCTGGTTCCTCTCTAGGTTTCTTCCTAGGTTTTGGCCTTTCTAGGGAGTTTTTCCTTGCCACCGTGCTTCTACACCTGCATTGCTTACTGTTTGGGGTTTTAGGCTGGGTTTCTGTACAGCACTTTGAGATATCAGCTGATGTAGGAAGGGCTATATACATCGATTTGATTTGAAATATAATGAACACACAATATGTTTAGTGCGGGGAAGTGCTTAGTCGTGCTTCAACAGTGGAAAAGTCAGTCAGCTAGCAAGGCATTGTTGTCAGTGTTTTTAATGGGGGAAAATAAACAGATATTTAATTTCATTGTTATTTGTTTTTATCTATATTTAATTTGTTTTAGGCATAAGGTCAATGAAATGTACCGATATTTATGTTTAGTTGCATATTTTCCTAATCTTGGGTTTCAGGAAAACACAGAATTTCTCATTTGGGTCCCAGGCTGAAAAAGTTCAAGAACCCCTGATATAGGGTCCAAACTCATCAAAACCAGTAAAATGCACAGTCCAGTCACATGAAAGCCAGTACTATGCAGGATTCTAACCCACTGAAACTCTAGTACATGACCAACTGAGCCATCAGTACATAGGGTCCTAACCCACCAGTCTTATGTAAGGTCCTAACCCACTTCTCTCTGTGCTGAAATGGTTACGGCAGTGGTGATATTGCAGATATACTTAGATAACAGTCCCCAGAAAGCCCCCAGACAGTCACTTAGAGCCATCAGTGACCTGACAGTCTGGACAAGTACAGCTCCATTAATCTCTTCATTTCTTTTCTCCTCTCCAATCACAGTGTTTCCTCTTCCTCAATCCCCTCATTCATTACCTTTCTGTTGTTCTAAGACTTTGTCTGGGATCAATGTGCTATTTACTTCCTAATGAAAGGCTGCAGTGGCCCCAAATGAAGACTGAGAAGTACTGCATGAATTGAAACGCGTTCCTTTCATCTGTGTTATTCGGGAACATAACTGATATCTATCTGTCTAATTGTCTCACTGGCAATGCAAAGCGAACGTATCTTTTGGGCTGTTTCTTCGCCGTGGCATAATGTGCGGACAGACAGGCTATTAACAACACATAGAGAGTAAATACATCTGTTTGATGATCCATGTCCTTATTTCCATATAATAAGCTCCTCTCTGCACCTCACTGCCCCTAAATCCACGAATTAGAATGAGTAATGATGATTAGAGAAGAGAGATGGCATGCCTCGGCCTAATCAGACATCCTGAGGTCGTAGCATGTTGGCTGGTTGGCTAGAGTTCCACTCCCATTGTGATGAGTCGGATCTAGCAGATGGGTTCTTCTCCCCGTTGTGTCTCAGCCTTCCTCCACCTGGGTTCTGCCTGTGTTCCATGTGTTACTGTTGGAACTGGAACAACAAGCCCACAACACACACAGCCAGAACACACACTGCGGGAAACACACCCAGACACAAGCACACACACACTGTGTCATCATCAGGAATCACACACATTAATCAAACGTTAGAGCAACGCTACACTGCCTCACCAGAAGACACCAGCGCAGAGCTGTCTTTCAGGAGAGATGACGTCTCTTTTTCACTGTCTCTCCTCAAACACCAACATAAGAGAGCAGTGAGTTAATTAATTAATAGTTAGTGAATTAATAAAAGGCTCAAAGACATGTTATCCAGAGAGCTTATCTTCCCCTCTGGTTAATCTCTTTGTCTGTTAGCTTAAGCCTGTATTGGAGCTCCTGTGTCCACAATACCTGTTGTCCAGGAGAGACAGTGCGGTCTCTTTACGATGACACACGGCCTGGGAGGAGGAGTGATGTATGAGTCACTGTGGAGTCCCACTGCAGGTAGAACAGACCAGATGGCTGGATTAGAGCTGCTCCTTCTCTAATGTTTTAGAACTATCTGACCCCAAGTTATCTATAGTCTGCCTGCTTGCCTGTCTGCCATCCTACCTACCAGTCTGCCTGCCTCTTTCCCTGACTACTCGCCTGTCTGTCTCTCTGTCTGTCTCTGTCTTTCTCTCTGTCTGTCTCTCTTTCTGTCTGCCATCCTTCCTACCAGTCTGCCTGCCTCTTTCCCAGACTACTCACCTGTCTGTCTGGTCTGTCTGGTCTGTCTGTCTGTCTGTTTCTATTTGTCTACCCATCTAGCCGTCTGTCTGGGGAAGCTGTCTTGCAGCTTGGAGTCTAAGAACACCTCTAAAGCCAGAGGTCTCAGTCTTTGGACAGGAGATTAATTTAGTTTGGCCAGATTACAACACCTTAGAGCAGTGTTCTCCAAATGGCAGCCCAAGATTTCATTTGGCCCCCCAAGTTGTTTATTTTTATTGTTGGACATAAAAGGCTGTTAAAACTGTCTGTACCAAAGTATTCCCACGCATAATAGAGTGATATAGAGTATATGATCGCATACAAATGTAAACAAGGTTTGAAAGTACTATGTTTTAGTCAAATAATATATCTGTTTGGGCTTTTTTTTTGTCAATTTGTAGTCCTCTGACCATCCGCTTAAGAACAACATTGGCCTTAATTCTTGACGCACCCATCCCGTAAGCGGGATCATTTTCATCAACACCCGCTGAATTGCAGCGCACCAAATTCAAATTAAATTACTAAAAATATTTAATTTTCATGAAATCACAAGTGCAATATAGCAAAACACAGCTTAGCTTGTTGTTAATCCACCTTGCATGTCAGATTTCAATACAGCTTTTCGGCGAAAGCATAACACGCGTTTATGTAAGAACATCTCTCTCAGTAGACAAAATATTACAAACAGCTAGCAGCCATGTAGATTGGTCACGAAAGTCAGAAAAGCAATAAGTTAAATCGCTTACTTTTGATGCTCTTCGGATGTTTGCACTCTAAAGATTATTTTATATATTTTTATATCCAAAATACCTCCATTTGTTTGGCGCGTTATGTTCAGAAATCCGCAGGCTCGAGCGGTCACGATATCGCAGACGAAAATTTCAAATAGTATCCGTAATGTCCACAGAAACATGTCAAACGTTTATAATCAATCCTCAGGTTGTTTTTAAAATATATAATCAATAATATATCAACTGGGACTGTAGCTTTTTCAATAGGAGAGGGAGAGACAATGGCTGCCCCACTCTGTTGCGCAAGCAAAACTCTGCGAATACCCAGCTATCCACTGACGCGATGTGATCTTTCTTGCTCATTTTTCAAAATAAAAGCCTGAAACTATGTCTAAAAACTGTTGACACCTTGAGGAAGCCATAGGAAAAGTAATATGGTTGATATCCCTTTAAATGGAGGCAAGGCCTCCAATGGAACAGAGAGCTTTCAGGAGAAACAGCACTTCCTTGTTGGATTTTCCTCAGGTTTTTGCCTGCAATATCAGTTCTGTTATACTCACAGACAATATTTTGACAGTTTTGGAAACGTTAGAGTGTTTTCTATCCTAATCTGACAATTATATGCATATTCTAGTTTCTGGGCCTGAGAAATAGGCAGTTTCAAATGGGTAACCAAAACCAAAAATCCTGCCCCCTACACTCAAGAAGTTAAGAAAAACATTGGCCTTCAGTATCTACTGTAGCTGATGATTCCTGACCTAGAGAGTACATATCCAGCACTTTGTGACCAAAACAAAGGACACAGCAGATGTTTGTGTGTGTGTGTGTGTGTGTGTGTGTGTGTGTGTGTGTGTGTGTGTGTGTGTGTGTGTGTGTGTGTGGGCATGTGTATTGTGTGTATGTGCAAGGGTGTAGGGGTGAGACAAAGTTTTGTCTTCGCCCAACGTTTTTCATTAAGCTTTTCGCTTCGGACACTTTTATCTGCTCCACCACGCAGCTATCTGGTAAGGTTGACCGCCTCCTCTCCTACAGCCTCCTGACTAAAGCTTGAACCAAGCGGATGTGACACCTACTCCTGTTGCCTGCTTGCACTGCTACTTGGATCCCACCGGGAGATCTGCTCCTAGTCTGCTCTCGGCTATCTCCCCCTGTCAGGTACAGGTACCCCTGCCACACTCCCCCCTCTCTCCCAAGCTTTCACTCGCTTCCAGCATACACACACATACACAGACTTTGGACTGATCTGAATTTTATGTAGGCTAATTAACTTGTGAAGGTAATTATGTGAGCTTTACTCAGCAATGCTTTAATTAACTAGCATAGGCCTTCTGTTTATTCATCTCGGACTTTTATAGCCTACTGGACTCATACATAGCTACTCTCTCAATTTATTTAATTGGGGCGAGTGACTCTTTGAACTCTTTTCTTGTGCTATATGCTATTTGCTCTATGACTCCTGCATGCTTTGTTGACGATATTGTTGATGATATTGGTAATTTACCCGACCGTGGGACATACAATGTTTGTTCACTCTCACTCCCACTCTCGTGACTCTGCCTCTCTATTGGTTACACAGACTCTTGGTCTCCCATCCAATTCTAACCACCTCTCGCCGGCTTTATATTCATGCTACCTAATGAAATTGCTGTACAAGATAATCTTGTTGCCATCTGATGCAATTCAAATGTCATGAAAATCAACACTGTAGAGACCCTGTCCTCTGCAATGCCCTGATTGTATTACTACTGATGATATCTGGAAATGTGGATAGAGTGTTTTCTATCCAAATCCAAATCGGGGCGGCAGGGTAGCTTAGTGGTTAGAGCGTTGGACTAGTAACCGGAATGTTGCAAGTTCAAATCCCTGAGCTACCAAGGTACAAGTCTGTCGTTCTGCCCCTGAACAGGCAGTTAACCCACTGTTCCTAGGCTGTCATTGAAAATAAGCATTTGTTCTTAACTGACTTGCCTTGTTAAATAAAGGTAAAAAAATGTATTATAATAAATACTGGGACCAGTTTGCCCAGTAACAGGCAAACAGTTTACTTTGGGCACAGTTGTCATCCAGACTTCAAAATACTGCCCCCTAGCCCAAAAAATATAACTAGAATTGCTCTGAGATACGAATAATATTACTACACAGGTCATACACGTAACATTAGCTTGCGAGCCAGCCAGCTAATGATAGCTAGATAGCTACCACCATAGCTACCACCACACGCCGTAACTTGCAATGAAAATGACTTTGACAAAATTAGAAACGTATATCTGAAAATATAGCCAGCTAGACTCTCTTACCTGTATACATGGATGAATGCTTCTCCCTCTCTGACACAGATGCCATGGTTGCCCTTAGTTTGAAGATGTAATCCAGAGAGAGGTGTTTTATACAACAGCCTTCTTCTTTGTGTTCTTTTTTTTGACTCAATCCGCATTTTCTCCATCTTCTTAGCTATCATACTCTGCTTCCACCGGGCATTCCACTGAATGATCCACAAACTTGATCCTCCAGAAAGTGGAGAGCATTAGCAACACTTATGCAGTTCTGATATCTTTCAAAAAAGCTCAATTGGAAATGATTACCTAGCTACATATACTGAGCAGCTCCCACTACATGGCAGACCAATCTGAACTCTCGGCATGTCCAGCCCATCCATTATCTCAGCCAATCATGGCTAGCGGGAAGGCTCGCAATTTAATAATTGTATTCATATTTACAGATGGCACACATGTTTGTTATTAATGCAGATGACAGTTCGCATATCCAGAAGGCATTTCTTCCAAAAAGTGCATTTTGATTTTAAAAAGTTAGGTTTACTTTCAAATGCCTCTCCTGTGAAGTAGTGACATGCGACATACGCATAGTGTCCTGAAACTAGTCACATTTGTTGACATGCTGTCACCAGATAATGTCAATTCAGTTTCTTTCTCTACTTTAACCTCTTGCCCATTTCAAGTTTTGCAAACATAAATGCATCAATTTACAGGACTTAAACAAACAGGGTATTTTCTTCAGATCATTTCAGAGAAGAGGAAAGAAAGATGTCAACGTCTGTCTTCATCAAGCAGATAGCTCTGAATTTGGTAATGCTCTTGCAGAGACTTAGTTACGTGAACCTATAGCTATTATAATCCGCCTGGCCAGTCTGCAATGATCACGCCATGTCAAAACCATGTCCAACCCCTTGTACACTAATATTAATAGAATTACAACCTGTATCTGATTAGAATGATACGCTGGGCAACACCAGGGGCAAAATCCTAACGAATCACAACGGGAAGCAACAAGACGTCAATGCCAAACAGCAGTGAGACGTGTGATCTCTTGGAACATCCCGGGACTAAATCTGCCTCTGGTTATTTCTTTCAAAACATTTGCTGTAAAATTAGAAACTTTTGGAAGAATAAAAAAAATTAATATCAGTCCAACTACACTGGACCGGCGCTTAGATGGTGGTGTGAATTTTACAGTCCAAAGAGATTGGATGCCAATGATGCAGATTGCGACATTATTAGCCTGTGATTATGCTGCTAATCTTGGCTGGGCTGGACTGAGTAGTGCCTTATGGGTATCACTGGGTAAATTGTTTCCTCTTTCTTGTGTTCCAGTTCCACTGACAGAGGGTTGAAATAGACAGCCAATGGTTCAAGGGCCACCATCCCCAATACCATCACCATCATCATCATCCTCATCCTCATCATCCCCCATCCCCTTCATCATCATCATTACCATCATCACCATCATCATCATCATCATCATGCAGCAACAGCCTCCTATCCTCTAATCCCTTAACTCAATAGCCATGTTGTCCCAGTACCCTGGCTACCTGGCTGGCATACAGAGAGAGAGGGGACCAGGAGAGGTGAGGGCACAGGGCAGGGGTTTGACAGCCAAGGGACAGTCTTTGTCTTGTTCATTTGGTAATGCTGCTCAAGGTGGTTTGGTGACTTGTGTTAGCAACAAAAAAAAACAGGCTTTAGCTCAGCTGGCTAACACAAACTTGTGGAAATTTCAAACCCAACGGGTCACATTAGCACTACACAGCATGCCAAAGAGTGAGACCAAAGTCAGACCAAGCTCATCCAAACATGACCTTGCAGGGTTTCTTTACATTCTAGGGTTTTCATCAAATACACCTCTAGGAGATATTGCTTCTCATAGCGGAAGAGTTCAGAGCCTTGTACAGCCTGAGATAGGTTTCATCATTTTTCATCAGACCTGTTTTTCCTCAGGGTTATTTATTGGTTTCTTGGAAAGCTCTCATACAGTCCTTCATACCGTATTCCACCTGTTCCAGGAAGACCCAAACCACCACAGGTCCCTTGTACATCATTGTTAGGGGTGTATGGGCCTCAATTAACATTTTTTCTTTCTGAATGGTACAAAAGATCAATGGAATTTTGTAGTCATTAATAGTTATTTTTTTCTCAATGAAAAGGCAAAAAACTGATGGAGTGCTTTCACCAAGTCACAAAATTGCTTTGGCTAAGATTGATGTAGGTTGGTTGTGTGTGTGTGTGTGTGTGTGTGTGTGTGAGCAAGAGAGTAGCCTGGCCTCAGAGCCATATGAAACATACGTCATGTATTTCTGACACCTACTAATGATCTAGTTACTTTAGTCAGGGGATGATGGGTGGGTGTCCCCAGACCGTCCCTAGTTACTTTAGTCAGGGGATGATGGGTGGGTGTCCCGAGACCGTCCCTAGTTACTTTAGTCAGGGGATGATGGGTGGGTGTCCCGAGACCGTCCCTAGTTACTTTAGTCAGGGGATGATGGGTGGGTGTCCCGAGACCGTCCCTAGTTACTTTAGTCAGGGGATGATGGGTGGGTGTCCCGAGACCGTCCCTAGTTACTTTAGTCAGGGGATGATGGGTGGGTGTCCCGAGACCGTCCCTAGTTACTTTAGTCAGGGGATGATGGGTGGGTGTCCCGAGACCGTCCCTAGTTACTTTAGTCAGGGGATGATGGGTGGGTGTCCCGAGACCGTCCCTAGTTACTTTAGTCAGGGGATGATGGGTGGGTGTCCCGAGACCGTCCCTAGTTACTTTAGTCAGGGGATGATGGGTGGGTGTCCCGAGACCGTCCCTAGTTACTTTAGTCAGGGGATGATGGGTGGGTGTCCCGAGACCGTCCCTAGTTACTTTAGTCAGGGGATGATGGGTGGGTGTCCCGAGACCGTCCCTAGTTACTTTAGTCAGGGGATGATGGGTGGGTGTCCCGAGACCGTCCCTAGTTACTTTAGTCAGGGGATGATGGGTGGGTGTCCCGAGACCGTCCCTAGTTACTTTAGTCAGGGGATGATGGGTGGGTGTCCCGAGACCGTCCCTAGTTACTTTAGTCAGGGGATGATGGGTGGGTGTCCCGAGACCGTCCCTAGTTACTTTAGTCAGGGGATGATGGGTGGGTGTCCCGAGACCGTCCCTAGTTACTTTAGTCAGGGGATGATGGGTGGGTGTCCCGAGACCGTCCCTAGTTACTTTAGTCAGGGGATGATGGGTGGGTGTCCCGAGACCGTCCCTAGTTACTTTAGTCAGGGGATGATGGGTGGGTGTCCCGAGACCGTCCCTAGTTACTTTAGTCAGGGGATGATGGGTGGGTGTCCCGAGACCGTCCCTAGTTACTTTAGTCAGGGGATGATGGGTGGGTGTCCCGAGACCGTCCCTAGTTACTTTAGTCAGGGGATGATGGGTGGGTGTCCCGAGACCGTCCCTAGTTACTTTAGTCAGGGGATGATGGGTGGGTGTCCCGAGACCGTCCCTAGTTACTTTAGTCAGGGGATGATGGGTGGGTGTCCCGAGACCGTCCCTAGTTACTTTAGTCAGGGGATGATGGGTGGGTGTCCCGAGACCGTCCCTAGTTACTTTAGTCAGGGGATGATGGGTGGGTGTCCCGAGACCGTCCCTAGTTACTTTAGTCAGGGGATGATGGGTGGGTGTCCCGAGACCGTCCCTAGTTACTTTAGTCAGGGGATGATGGGTGGGTGTCCCGAGACCGTCCCTAGTTACTTTAGTCAGGGGATGATGGGTGGGTGTCCCGAGACCGTCCCTAGTTACTTTAGTCAGGGGATGATGGGTGGGTGTCCCGAGACCGTCCCTAGTTACTTTAGTCAGGGGATGATGGGTGGGTGTCCCGAGACCGTCCCTAGTTACTTTAGTCAGGGGATGATGGGTGGGTGTCCCGAGACCGTCTAGCAAGCCATAGGTTTCGTGTTTGTGTTGCATCGGGGACAACTGTAGCAGTTTCGCTAACCCTTCCCCTAACCCTTATTCTAAACTTAACCCAGTTATCCTAACCTTGGTCGTTAGTTCCCCTAACCGCCAACGTAAATTCTGCCCATAATTCTCCTTTGCTGTTAAGGTGCAACAAGCAACCTGGTCTCAGAGAAATACTGCATTGGACAGAGACCGAGACACAGAGACACAGAGAGAGAGAGAGACACAGAGAGAGAGACACAGAGAGAGAGAGACAGAGAAGTGTGGGTGGGCAATGAGTTCTTTAATTGGCAAACTTATTAAATCTAATACACTGTCTGGAGAAGTCCATCATCTAATTCCCTTGGACAACCCCAGCACTCACACTATGACAGAGACAAGTACTTACACATTTACCTGTGAGGCCACTTGCATTCTCAAATGCAATTACCAAAACTCCCCAACCCCCAATGCTGACCATATGTGGATTCATCCTTCATTATCATAATGCATCCCCCATTTACCTTTTCCCCTATACCTTTGTTATCAAGATTCATTTTTAACAGTTAAACTTAATTGCTTCACTGTAGCAGTCCTGTGAAACAGAAACGTCAATTTCAACACTGGTGGCATTTTAGAAACCACAGGCGTATTCTTACGAAAGTCCCCCTGTTTAGATTTAAAAGTCTTGACTCATAAAGAGCTGCAGTTCAGCATGGTTAAGCCTTCAAGGATTTTCCCTTGGAGTAGCGAAGTGTTCGTCTTTACAAGCAATTCAAACTGCGAGCAAAGCACTTCGATAACTTCAGTGGGGTGTGTTGTTCACTCTGCAAGTTGTAGTGCAGTTAGTAATTGGTGTAAAACCATTAGTGTTACTGCAGTAGCTTTATGAGGGACTCATGCATGTGGGTACACAGACCCACGTGCAACTGCGGGCCCTCATGATGAGTTCAGATTTTTTTGTGAACCCTACCCCCATCAAAGTTGCCCATCCCTACTCCAGACTCTAAAATTGCTGTTTAACCTTGTGTCCCAAATGAAACCCTATTCCCTATATAGAGCACTACTTTTGACTAGAGCCCTATGGGCCTTTGTCAAAAGTAGTGCACTATGTGGGGTACAGGCGCAGAAGGTGTAGAAGACCTCTAGCAGAGTGACCTCCAGGCAGAGTCACCTAGCTAGCTAACATAACCGGAACCGACGGGCTGTAGAACTACTCCATAAAACATGGCCACCATTTCAGCCTTTGATCTCAACTTGGAACAGATGAAACCCTGTCTCTGGATTATCCCTGAGAGTGGTGGGATTTGTTGTCGTTTCCGTCAAGCCTACCAGTTTGTCTCCCACAGTGCGCTAACAAGCCAGCTTAAATCCAAACAATTAACACAGCAACTTGTCCAGCCAACATTCTCACGCAATACAGATTACAATCAGCAATCTGATCCCTGGTGTGCTCCAGATGATGTGTGTGTGTGTGTGTGTGTGTGTGTGTGTGTGTGTGTGTGTGTGTGTGTGCGTTGTGGGATGTGGTTGATGATACCATCACATCACAGGGGTTAGACAAAGGATTAAGGTTGATGGCTTGGATGCGTTTCTGGAAAGAACAAAAGGAGGGATTTCCCTGCAATGTCATAAACAAAGCATCAATATCGCACACTAAAGACATTAATGCATACAAGTCTGTCTTCAGGTTAGATAGATAATGTTATTATGTTGGCATGGTCACATGCTTTGCATCTGATAGACCAGCGGTCACCAACTGGTCGATCTCCAAGGCATTCCTGATCGATCACCAAACATTTCTGTAAAACATCAACGATAAAGCCTTGTGGGTTTTTTTTTGCACTTGATTCAGCAGCCTTAGCGCCACGGGAAGGCAGTGTTCCCATTTTGAACCATTTCATGTGTCTGAAGGTAGAACTCCACCTACCTGGCAGGTCCAGAGAGCAAATCAAGTGCACCTATAGGCCTACCGCTGGCCAATCAGATAGCTCAGATCACCATGTCTGCAAGGTTTCCTTGAGCCATAGATTGTAAAAAGAAGCCTCGAAAGCACAGCAAAGTTGATACTGTCAGATTTCCAAACTTTTAAAACCATGACTAGAGAGAGACTCAACGAAATACAGCGAAGAGCTGCTGTTTTTAGGAGTAAGTTCGTGTTTAAGTTGTTATTCAGCACTATCAACACTTTGTTCAACACTTTTATAAGCCATAAAATGCTTCAACCAGTACTGCAGCTACAATGAATGAGTATAGCGAAGTGTTCCGACAAGCATGCGTTGTTGTTATTAGAGGCTTGTTTCTTTTTAAATATCAAGGAATATTTCACTCTCTCTGGTCATTGGAGTAACAACATGAATTGGTGCAGGAGGCAGAAATAATGCAGTGCGACTTAGGTTTCACCATCAGCTGGAAGACTGTGTCCCCTTTTCTCAGTGGGGGGAGGGAGAGAGGAGGGACGGGAGTGGGTGATCATAAGATCATCATAAGATCATCAGTCCAGTAAAAAAACTAAAAGCAAATGATTATGCTCGCTTAGCTGTGCCTCACAAGTAATACAACAAATTATCTATTACCAGTGTGATCATAGAGCTAAACATTTGAAATATTTCTAAATGGTCTGAGAAGAACAACATTGGCAGGGCAATTTAAGCATAGCCAACAAGCAGTGATAATGTATTGGGCCTACAGCCTCCTGCACAAGCCTCATTGCTACAGAATGTTTTTTAATTGGTTAATGTTGCATAGGCTTATGTTTTTTTAGTCAGGTTTAAAAACAAAAACCTGAACGGTAGATCTCAGCTTGCATTTAGACTCAGAAAGTGATCTTGACTCAGAAAAAGTTGGTGACCACTGTGATAGGCTCTTGCTGTTGCACATGTGTTTTCTTGTTAAAAAAAATGTAAAATGACAGAGATTAGAAAGGGTGATAAAAATAGTTTTGACTGTTTTGAAAGTCTATCAGTTCACTTACCATTTGTTTCTAATATAATGCTGGGAAATGTGTCCGATCCAAGTCAGTGGGTGCGTCACAAATGTCCCCCTATTCCCTATGGTGCACTACTTTTAACCAGAGCCCTAAGGGCCCTGGTCAAAAATAGTACACTATATAGGGAAAAGGGTGACATTTGGGACTGAGCCAGTGAATCACCACCTCTGATCTAAGTAGGTCTACTATGGAGTGCCACCTCCTACAGCACAGTATGCCTAGGGTTTTACCATGGTATATTTAGTTAGTGCTAACAGTGACCCCTACTGGACAAACACTACCACGTCATTACTTATAATTGAAAGAATACAAGTTTATTATACACAATGTTGAGCTAGCTTTATGAAGCCTTGTGAGAGACATCAACAAAGTCCTGTCAATGGCAATGAAATGAAACTTGTACATGAGAAAGCACGATAGGCATTACATCACCCAGACCAATCACTCATTTTATGTTTCTCTTTTTTCCCGAGAGAGGCAATTAGCAGCCAGGTAATGCCGTTCGTTTCATCCTGGGAGGACTATCTCGTTAATCTCCGTACTCCCCCCCCCCCCCCCCTCCTACAGAAGAATAGTTCACTCTCTTTACCGACACTTCATCCGGCTACATCCTTCATTTGCATTCTAAGCAGCGCAGAATCTTTTGCTGGCAGTTGTTAAAGACCTCAGTATAGATCTCTGGGCTTACGTCTGACTTTGTAGTCTTCACTGGCGGGGGGATTTCAGAAGGACACCGGCAGGTCAAGCCGAACCGTGTTTATTATGAAGGCGAGTCTGCGACTTGGTGTCATCAATCATTACAATTCATTTGACTCAAGAGGGAACATCAAATGGGACTCATAACACTCATACAGTCAGTTGAATGAAAATAGACAGAATGTTAGATTCTTAGGTCAATGAAAATAGACAGAATGTTAGATCCTTATGTCAATGTGTCTCGATTTCTAAATATGTATTGTGAGGCTTCTTTCCAAAAAGAGATCACAATTTAAAACCTTTTAAATATGATTTACATTGTGACAAAATCTATAAAAATGTCATAAAGGATTGGAAAAACAAGGCCAGTGTCACCGAGCTTTAATAGAGTGAAAACAAAGCTTGATGGAAATCCATCGGGACACTGCATCAAGAGATCACATAGGTCACGACCAGTCTGTTCGACACCACAAAACACCAGGTGCAATCCCTATTAAACAAGTGGATAGGGTAGTTCCATGCTGGGCTGAGCCCTGATTACCTCCCCTTAAGCCTTAGCATTGCACGTCTCAGCCGACAATGTCATGTGTACATGCACAGATTGGGTAACCCAAAGAGGATTCGTACTGATTATGGTTTACGCTTTGATTCAGGCTAATCGTTTCCACCAGAAGAGCAGACAAGTTCATTGAGCTAAATCTGTAAACTACAGGAACCGTGATGTGGTTTGGATTTTATGTATTAGGATCCCCATACACTTTTAGAAAAAAAGGGTCCCGAAAGGATCGGCCTGAACCTTCAACGTCATAAGAACCGTTTTTAGAAGAAAGGGCTCTTTGATGATTATTTGGAAGGGAAGAAGGATTCTTTAAAAGGCAAAAAAGGGTTCTACATAGAACCATATATAATATTTCCCAGCATGCTCTATTGCAGGGAGATTGTTTGTTGTACTGTAATATCTGTGTTTTTGCATGTACATTGATTGGTTGATACTTTTTATGCTACACAAAGATACTTAACATATCATTTTCTGAACTAATCCATTTATGTTAGTAATTGGATTTAATGAAACCCCATATGGTTCTACTTAGCACCTTTTTTCTAAGAGTGTATGGCTGCTGTTGGTACTGCTTGCTAACATAGCGGAGGACCGCGGATTATCCAAATAAACTGACCCAACTACTGTTGATGATATAGTCAAGCTGGGAATTGGGCAAAGCACTATTACCCAATTTAATTCTCTTGAGCTAAGGAGGAAATATACAGTGGCTTGTGAAAGTATTCACCCCCTTGGCATTTTCCTATTTTGTTGCCTTACAACCTGGAATTAAAATGGATTTTTTGGAGGGAGTTTGTATCATTTGATTTACACAACATGCCTACCACTTTGAAGATGCAAAATATTTTTTATCGTGAAACAAACCAGAAATAAGATTAACAAATCAGAACCCCCCCCCCTCCAAAGTCAATACTTTGTAGAGCCATCTTTTGCGACAATTACAGCTACAAGTCTCTAGAGGTATGTCTCTATAAGCTTGGCACATCTAGCCACTGCGATGTTTGCCCATTCTTCAAGGCAAATCTGCTCCAGCTCCTTCAAGTTGGATGGGTTCCGCTGGTGTACAGCAATCTTTAAGTCATACCACAGATTCTCAGTTGGATTGAGGTCTGGGCTTTGACTAGGCCATTCCAATATATTTAAATGTTTGCCTTTAAACCTTTAAACGTTTTGACTTCTCTCTCTCGTATCGCCCAGGTTCCAAGAATGTCAAACCCGATTCCCTTTCTCGCATTTTTGACCATTCCGAACGCCCATCCACTCCCGAGTGCATCCTACCCGGGACCCTAGTGGTCTCCACACTCACATGGGAGGTTGAATCGAGGGTCAAAACGGCCTTAGAAGGGGTAACGCCTCCGCCCGGTTGCCCGCCTAATCGGTTGTTTGTGCCGGAGGGGTGTCAGTCCGATGTTATTCGGTGGGGGAATTGCTCCAACGTAGCGTGTCATCCAGGAGTCAGCCGCACTAGCTTTTTGGTTAAGCAACGCTTTTGGTGGCCACTGATGGCTCGTGACATTCACAGTTTTGTCTTGGCTTGCTCGGTTTGTGCCACTGGGAAGACTTCTAATCGACCCCCAGATGGGTTACTCCAACCGCTGTCGGTCCCTTCGAGACCCTGGTCCCACATCGCGCTAGATTTTGTTACCGCCCTCCCGCCCTCCCAGGGCAAGACGGTTGTTTTGACCGTGGTGGACCGGTTCTTGAAGCTTTAGCAGTATGCTTAGGGTCATTGTCCTGCTGGAAAGTGAACCTCTGTCCCAGTCTCAAATCTCTGGATGACCGAGTAGAAAAATTCCAAGGGGGATGAATACTTTTGCAAGGCACTGTACTGTAGCCACTGAAAAAGGCTTTGTGTCAATCCCTTGAATCCATGACTGTACAGCACTTGTCAGAGCACTGGCTGTGTATCCCATACGTTAAAGAAGCTTATTGCTGAAGTTGCATCTCATCCCACAGCTGAGGAAGCAGTAAACCAGCAGCAAAGCACCTCTCTCTTTAAACTCTAATTCTATTTCTAAATGAACTTCCCTGACCTGTTTGTTTCTACCTGGCTTTCTGTTCTCTCTTCAGTTCTCTGTGACTTACTTCCTCGTACCATTTGGATCATGTGACTAGGTTACAGCTGACTGTTGTTTGTCATGTTCAATTGGAGTGGCATAAAAATGGTTGATACTGTACAGTAGATGTACTGTTCCCTGTCTTGATTCTGAAGGTGATATATTTTCTGCTGCGTTGTGGAGTTCAAATGCAAGTCAGGCCATGCAAACAACATAATTTGATAGTAATACACTTCTGTGTGAATGTACTGTAAATAGAAACAGAACTGTAGTTTATGATGGGGTACATTGATCTGTTTAGACCCATATTTATGTTTTAAAACCTAACATTAAACATTATGATACCAACTCTCTAAGCTGATAAAGTCAACTCAAATGTGAATAATCCCAGTTAAAAATGTCTAAATTCATTGGGTAAACTCAGCTTCAGCAGCCTTGAACATCAGATTGAAAATGGATTTCGAAAAGGATACAGTGAATTGGAAATAATGGGCAAAACAGAGACACTGGATCTGAAGATGGACGATAGCGCTAACATTCCCTTTCTGGGTTGGTTTCAGTTTGACTGAGCCTGGCGGTGCGTCCACTTTTGTTACTCACTCTTTGAGCTTCCAAGGTCAACTGAAATCTGAAAGGTACTGTTTTACTGACTTTGCGTTCATGTAATCCTGAGGTAACAGTTACATTTAACCGCTTACGCTAGTGATCATGTGGAAATGCCTACGTGTTCTTCACACTTAACCAAATTCAAATCTGACAAGTTATTCTATTGGCTCTGTCCAGTATGGACTTTCATCAAAGGAGAGTACTAATGGGGTAGACCCAACAGAGGCAGCCGTAGCAGATTTGAATTGTGCAGTAGTTTACGTCTTACTCCACTGTGTATGATGATGATGTATTCCTGAGACTACGCTGAATCTACCATTAAAATGAGTGGCAAGTAACAGCCAGATCACAGTCCAATTTTTAATTTTTAATTTTTTAGTGAACCTTTATTCAACGAGGCTTATTAATTATTTAATTGCACACCCAATGAGATGTATTTCCTTTGTCATCGACGGCTCATTCAGTAGCCTTCTAATAAGGAGTCAAACACTCTAAATTAGGGGAGATGAGACCAAACAAAAGGCAATAGGGAGAGCATCCTTCCCTCAGGAACATTCTTTAGAGCCTGATGTCACATTGTGTGCCACAGGTGTTCCTGAAACAAGGAACTGATCATTTTAACCCTTATTTTTACAAGATAAGTTGACTGAGAACACATTCTCATTCACAGCAACAGCCTGGGGAATAGTTAAAGGATAAATTAGCAAATTGGAAACTGGGGATGATTAGGTGGCCGTGATAACGTGAGGGCCAGATTGGGAATTTAGCCAGAACACCAGGGTTAACACCCTTACAATTACAATAAGTGCCATGGGATCTTTAGTGACCACAATCAGGACACCCGTTTAACAGCCCCCTACATAGAGGAATGTCCTCAATCACTGCAATTGGGACGAAGTTCCTCCTAATGGCCCTCAAACATTACTTCTAATAGGATATTGTCTCCCATCCAGGGACTAACCATGGCCATCCCTGCTTAACTTCAGAGGCAAGCCAGCAGTGGGATGCCTGGTGGTATACTGTTCATGAGAATTGATAATGAGTAGAACTGATAATGAGTTTCGGCCAACAAAACATTCCACCTCATGGAGATCCTGTGTCCCAAATGTCACCATATTCCCTATATAGTGCATTGCTTTTGACTAGAGCCCAATCGGCCATGGTGAAAAGTAATGACCTATATAGGGGATAGCGTTCCATTTGGAACACAAATAAAGAAATAGGCAGTGATTACCTCGCTGATATGACATATTCATGCAAATAATAAGAGCACAAACATTAGAATTCATAAGATGTCCAGCTCTCCACAAAGTAAATTATTGTTTGATTCATATCTCAATTCATTAATTTAAGATCAATTCTCAGGGAAGTATCTATTTCTCCCCTCTATGAATTTATGAATATATAATGAATAATAGACCAGAGATATGGGGGAACAAGTCAAGATTGCGCCGTCTGTGTTAAAGGATCTGTAATGGATCTGTCTACGTGTCTCTGTCAGTCAATGGACAATCCAACGTCTCTCTTATAAGCATTGCTTGCTTGTATTGAATAATTAATGCCTACTATCCAAATTAAAATATTGGACCACATCAAAGTGACAATATGGTGATTCTGGATGGCAGTTGTCATCTCACGTGGCCTTATCACAGCTATATAAATCAATTTATTCCAGATAAGATACATAAATCCAATGGAAATCAATTGGAATGTCCAAATATCAGTGACTTCAAGAGAAATGTCTCAACGATTACATCCTTGCTTCTTTTAATGTATTGCTTCATCTTTTATCTTCATCTTCAATGTGTCATCTTTGAAGTCTTTGGAGGATGAAAATAGGCAGGTTTGACAAGCAGGTTGGCATTTATTGGGATGACTCATGCAGTGCAGGCATCTCTGTGGGGTAGTCACTAGCTGGCTCAGCCACAAAGTCATAACATTTAAACCTAATCCTAACCTTAACCCTAACCTTAACCACACAGCTAACCTTATCCCTAACTCTAAGATTCCCCCCCCCCAAAAAAAAACAAATATTTCATGAATTCTTACTTTACAGATGGAACATCTAGCAGAAATCACTCCGCTCTGCCTCCATGACAAGATTAATCACAATACTAATAATAGATTTGTTTTATATAGCGCTTCTAATTACAAGTAAAATCTCAAATTAGCTTTAAATGTAAAAAAATATATATATAGAATCATTTAAATTGGGCACTTTGTCATCTTCGATGTTCACTGCTCCTCCTTCGTAGGTAGGCTGAATCATCACCTCTGCGTCCTCTCACACCACAGTCCACTTCCCTGTAGTAGTGGAGGGAAGTGGACTGCTAATGCTTAAAAGGATACCTCAGGATTTTGACAATCAAGCCCTTTATCTACTTCCCCAGAGTCAGATGACCCATAAACTTCCAGCCAATTGCACTAAAACTAGTTAACAGCTTTCTTCAAACTGTACATAGAGACATAAAAAATGGTATCTACGAGTTCATCTGACTCTGGGGAAGTAGAGAACAGGCCTCATTGAAGTATCACTTTAAGTCCTTTCTAAAATACAACAAACAATAGTTATCCATTCATATCATTAGTATTTTGAGGTATTTGGAAGACCTAGTCTTCAAAATCAAAGGGAATATTTAATTGTTTGACAGTTATTAAATCTTACAGACACTGACTTTAAACCACATTAGCACCTATCTTAAATACACAACAAGATATGTTATTTATCCATGCTGTTTTTCTTAGTAGTGATTGGTGCAGAAATCCCCAGTGTGTTAGGTGTGGCCCCTGATACTGGCCCCCTGTGGCTCCTCCTGACCCCTCTGTCTGTCAGACACCTCAACAGCTAACTGCTCTGCTCTGCTCACAACCCCACATTACTTACTTTGACCCCTCACTGGGCCTGGGAAGGCTTTAAGAGCTTGATGTATGGCTGTTCTAAGCAATCTAAGCAATATGTCCACCACTCAAAAAACAGACAAATACACATCTTGCACCGCAAAATCACACGCACACGCACGTGCACACACTAATGGGTCTTTAGCACAGGAGGCTGCTGAGGGGAGGATGGCACGTAATAATGTCCGAAACGGAGCAAATGGAAACCATGTGTTTGATTTGATTTGTTACCATTACAACCATTCCCCTCAAGTCATTAGAACGAGCCCATTCTCCAAAATGAAGGTAACACCAACCTCCTGTGGTCTGTAGGTTTCCGAGTACAAACACCCTGTCAATAGTGTTATTACACCCACAAGTGTACACTTTCACCTTGGCCTTGATTCTGGCAAGAAAGTGACTACACTGTATGCCTTATTCTGACCTTTAACTTAAAGGAAAACTCAACTCAAAAACTATCTTTTGGTATTTGTTTCATTAGTCCATTGTTGACATAGGCAAAACATTTTGGGACTAGGGGGATTTTGTATTATGCTAATTGGATTTCACACTATATAATAATTTGGGGGTGCTTATATTTTGCCTGTTACACACAAGTGTGTAATGGAAATGTATTTCTTGCATATCACAACTCTCCCTGAGACACCAACAGGGAGTGGGGTCACGGTCAGGTTCACCTTTGTAAAGAGCCCCTGAGGCAATTAGAGTTAACTGCCTTGCCCAAGGGCACATATGTTTAACCTTGTCAGCTCTGGTATTCAAACTAGTGACCTTTCAGTTACTGGCCCAACATTCTAACCTCAAGGCTAATTCCAAAAAATCATTGGACGCTGTAAGGTCCATGGAGAATAAGAGTACCTCACCAAAATCCAGACAGCTGATGTTCTGGAAGAGCTGCAAAATCTGGATCCCAACAAATCACTAGTCTGTTCAACCTTTCTTTGGTATCGTCTGAGATTCCTAAAGATTGGAAAGCGGCCGTGGTCATTCCCCGCGGCCGCGGAGACACTCTAGACCCAAACTGTTACAGACCTATATCCATCCTGCCCTGTCTTTCTAAAGTCTTTGAAAGCCAAATGAACAAACAGATCACTGACCATTTCGAATCCCACCGTACCACCGTATGTAATCTGGTTTCCGAGCTGGTCACAGGTGCACCTCAGCCACGCTCAAGGTCCTAAACGATATCATAACCGCCATCGATAAAAGACAGCACTGTGCAGCCGTCTTCATCGACCTGGCCAAGGCTTTTGACTCTGTCAATCACTGAATTCTTATCGGCGGACTCAACAGCCTTGATTTCTCTAATGACTGCCTCGCCTGGTTCACTAACTACTTAGAGTGCAGTGTGTCAAATCGGAGGGCCTGTTGTCCAGACCTCTGGCAGTCTATGGGGGTGCCATAGGGTTAAATTCTCGGGCCAACTCTTTTCTCTTTGTATTTCAATGATGTAGCTCTTGCTGCAGGAGATTCTTTGATCCACCTCTACGCAGACGACACCATTCTGTATACATCTGGCCCTTCTTTGGACACTGTGTTAATTAACAAACATCCAAACAAGCTTCAACGCCATACAACACTCCTTCTGTGGCCTCCAACTGATCTTAAATGCTAGTAAAATGAAATGCATGCTCTTCAACCGATCGCTGCCCGCACACCCCCCCCCCCCCTACCAGCATCACTACTCTGGACGGTTCTGACTTAGAATATGTGGACAACTGCAAATACCTAAGTGTCTGGCTAGACTAAACTCCCCTTCCAGACTCACATTAAGCATTTCCAATCCAGAGTTAAATCTTGAATTGGCTTCATATTTCACGACAAACCCTCCTTCACTCATGCTGCCAAACATACCCTTGTATAACTGACTATCCTACCAATCCTTGACTTAAGCGACGTCATTTACAAAATAGCCTCCAACACGCTATCACAGTGCCATCCATTTAGTCACCAAGGCCCCATATACTACCCACCACTGCGACCTGTATGCCCTCATTGGCTGGTCCTCGCTACATATTTGTTGCCAAACCCACTGTCTCCAGGTCATCTAATAAGTCTTTCCTAGGTGAAGCTCCACCTTATCTCAGCTCACTGGTCACCATTGCAACACCCACCAGTAGCACATGCTCCAGCAGGTATATTTCACTGGTCATCCCCAAAGCTAACAACTCCTTTGGCCGCCTTTCCTCCCAGTTCTCTGCTGCCAATGACTGGAACTAATTGCAAAAATCAAGTTGGACACGTGCAGTTGAAGTCAGAAGTCATTAAAACTTGTTTTTCAACCACTACACAAATTTCTTGTTAACAAACTATTGTTTTGGCAAGTCGGTTAGGACATAATTTAAGTAATTTTTCCAACAACTGTTTAAAAAATTAGACCTCCACAAGTCTGGTTCATTCTTGGAAGCAATTTCCAAATTCCTGAAGGTACCACTTTCAACTGTACAGACAATAGTACGCAAGTATGAACACCATGGGACCACGCAGCTGTCATTCCGCTCAGGAAGGAGACGCGTTCTGTCTCCAAGAGATGAACGTACTCTGGTGCGAAAAGTTAAAATCATTCCCAAAACAACAGCAAAGGACCTTGTGAAAATGCTGGAGGAAACAGGTACAAAAGTATCTATATCCACAGTTAAACAAGTCCTATATCGACATAACCTGAATTGCTAAATTGGAATTACTTCGCCACTATTGGCCTATTTATTTCCGTACCTCCCTACTGCATTTGCACACACTGTATACAGATTTTTATATTGTGTTATTGACTGTACGTGTGTAACTGTGTTTTTGTCACACTGCTTTGCTTTATCTTGGCCATGTCACAGTAGTAAATGAGAACTTGTCTCAACTGGCCTAACAGGTTAAATAAAGGTGAATTCAATTTTTTAAAATGAAATAAAGAGTCATATCATTTTCTATGCTTCTGTGTGTTGCTCATGTACCGTATGTGGTATGGAGGTCATACAGTAGATCTGTGGAATGAATATCTCTGTTCTTGAACTGTAGCTTAACCTGGTTCTATATAACATAGAAAGATTGTGGAAAGTACGCAAAATACAAACTGTGGGCTTTTATAAGGATCATATGAAAGCAAATTAACCTATTTAATCCTTTTGGCCACAATACAGTCATGGCCAAAAGTTTTGAGAATGACACTATACATTTTCACAAAGTCTGCTGCCTCAGTTTGTATGATGGCAATTTGCATATACTCCAGAATGTTATGAAGAGTGATCAAATTAATTGCAATTCATTGCAAAGTCCCTCTTTGCCATGCAAATGAACTGAATCCCCCAAAAACATTTCCACTGCATTTCAGCCCTGCCACAAAAGGACCAGCTGACATCATGTCAGTGATTCTCTCATTAACACAGTTGTGAGTGTTGGCGAGGACAAGGCAGGAGATTACTCTGTCATGCTGATTGAGTTCGAATAACAGACCGGAAGCTTCAAAAGGAGGGTGGTGCTTGGAATCATTGTTCTTCCTCTGTCAACCATGGTTACCTGCAAGGAAACACGTGCCGTCATCATTGCTTTGCACAAAAAGGGCTTCACAGGCAAGGATATTGCTGCCAGTAAGATTGCACCTAAATCAACCATTTTCGGATCATCAAGAACTTCAAGGAGAGCAGTTCAATTGTTGTGAAGAAGGTTTCAAGGTGCCCAAGAAAGTCCACAAAGCGCCAGGACCGTCTCCTAAAGTTGATTCAGCTGCGGGATCGGGGCACCACCAGTACAGAGCTTGCTCAGGAATGGCAGCAGGCAGGTGTGAGTGCATCTGCTCGCACAGTGAGGCGAAGACTTTTGGAGGATGGCCTGGTTTCAAGAAGGGCAGCAAAGAAGCCACTTCTCTCCAGGAAAAACATCAGGGACAGACTGATATTTTGCAGAAGGTACAGGGATTGGACCGCTGAGGTAAAGTCATTTTGGGTTAAAGTCATTTTCTCTGATGAATCCCCTTTCCGATTGTTTGGGGTATCTGGTAAAAAGCTTGTCTGGAGAAGACAAGGTGAGCGCGACCATCAGTCCTGTGTCATGCAAACAGTGAAGCATCCTGAGACCATTCATGTGTGGGGTTGCTTCTCAGCCAAGAGAGTGGGCTCACTCACAATTTTGCCCAAGAACACAGACACCGAGAGAAACTTTGGACCAATGCCTTTTCCAGCATGATGGAGCACCTTGCCGTAAGGCAAAGGTGATAACTAAGTGGCACGGGGAACAAAACATCAATATTTTGTGCCCATGGCCAGGAAACTCCCCAGACCTTAATCCCATTGAGAACTTGTGGTCAATCCTCAAGAGGCGGGTGGACAAGCGAAAACCCACAAATTCTGACAAACTCCAAGCATTGAGTATGCAAGAATGGGCTGCCATCAGTCAGGATGTGGCCCAGAAGTTAATTGACAGCATGCCAGGGCCTTGAGAGGTCTTGAAAAAGAAGGGTCAACATTGCAACTATTGACTCTTTGCATCAACTTCATGTAATTGTCAATAAAGGCCTTTGACACTTATGAAATGCTTGTAATTATACTTCAGTATTCCATAATAACATCTGACAAAATTATCTAAAGACACTGAAGCATCAAACTTTGTGGAAATTAATATTTGTGTCATTCTAAAAACTTGTTGCCACAACTGTAGTGACCGTAAAAAACGTTTTCAGTTATCAAAGCTCCCAAACAAAAGGTTAGTAAAGTATGTTAACATTAAGATAGGACAAAGATTTTTGATACAAATCATCATGAAGGTGTCTAGTATTGATATATGCCTTTGCAATTACTCAACTTTGTTCAGTGTCATCATAGAATGAGTAAACATGTTGACGGCAACAATATTGACCCGCAGGATAACACTGTGCATCTAGGTATACACATATTTATACACACAGTTCTTGTTCTACCTAACTTTATACTATGTTCTTTCTTTTTGTTTCACTTTGAGTCAAGTTCTGGATCATGTTGGATCTAGGTGACTGCTCAGACAAGGCGTGCAACATTGCAGTCATCCCTCAGAGATTGGGATAGAGATGGGTCAGATATGGACTATGAGGGGGAGACAGGCCATTTGCCAGCCAGGCTGTTGAATGTATATGCTGAACCTATGCAAACTGATCATGACAGGAACAATGTTAACATTGATGATGACCTACCCCTCACCACCCCTCACTCTCCTCCCTGAGACTGGGTTGGATCATGGACCCAGTGTCGTTCTTGGTGTTGCAGAGCAAGCTCAGGTGCCTCAAGGTTGTAAGCTCCGTCATGACAGCCACTTCGCTTGCACTCATCGATGAAATGACAAAAAGAGAATATGGGAATTCTGGAACGATGAGGCAAAATCGTCTGTTTGATGTCCCATTCAAGCCACAGAAAGACTTAATGAAGTTACCTGGGGAACCTCTGAGGTTCTGACCCAAGGAGACAAGTTACTGGTCCGTTAGAAAGACAATAACATTGTCACAGTGGCAACAAACATGGAGGAGAAAAACAGTGAGACCTCTGTCAAGAGATGAACAAGGAGCGATGTGCCTTTTGACAACCAAAATGCATCAACTGATAAAATGAGCACATTGGTGGTGTTGAACTTCACAACCTACAGGTTTCAAGGTTTCAAGATCTCCATCAGGTCTGGTGGCCCATCTTTGCATGGTCTCCCAACAGTGCACTCGTTAACAGCCATTTCTTATACAGAGATGTTATGGGAGGGACCATCAACCTGCTCCTCTTCTCATGGATAGTGGCGCACAGTCTTATGCAAAGGTTTGACACTAAACTACTGAGCCACGGAAGGAGATCTCTACTGGCTGCTACTGTTGAAGATCAGTCAAGATATGACAAAGCTTCTCACTGGCCAATCAACACGATGCACCGGTTCCATAGATGTCGTCATTGTGACAAACGCACTACCTATGCATGTGAGAAATGCAAAGCGCCACTGCACATTGATTTCTTCAAGATATACCGTGGACAGTAGAAAAGGAGATAAGAGCGAATGAAAAAGGGCTGAAAAAAGCCATTAAAAGAAACCGATAAAGGGTGCGGAGAAATAGTACAACGGACTCTGGGAAGAAAAGAAAAGTAGACGGAAAAAGGAAAAAGACTATCAAAATGACTGAAATGTTTCTGGAAAAGAGGATCAATTGATTCAAGACATACTGTATGACAGTATGTCTGACTGATCGTAGGACTGACTGTTCAAAATAGTGATGCACAAACTAATCGTGCACTTGGTTTTGAAGACGACCTCTATATGTATGTGTGTGTAATATATATATATATATATATATATATATATATATATATATATATATATATTTTATTTATTTTGTTCAGTGTAGGCCTCTACTTGAATGCATGTTTTACAGGCTACCTCTATCCTAAATTCACCTTTATGTACAATGTGAATGAATGACACGATTGCTATGCAGTTGTTAGTGTTGCACTAAAATGTCACAATGACAATGTTACAATGAATTTTGCACTAAAGTACAAGTTCATATGTTACAATAAAGTTACAATATTAATGTTTCAATACATGTTGCACTAAAGTAACAATGTTACAATATGTTGGTGTTTTTTTTGTCTTTGCTCTCAGTATTCATATCGGTGTTGTATAGGGTTTTTTGATATGTAAAATAGTCACACTAGAATGTGATGGGTCATTCTAGTGGCAATGCTGGGGACTGCCAGTGACAGTTTTAAATGTGTTACAGTTTTTCTCAATTGCTAAAACACCATTTCTGAAACCTTGTTCCATTTCCTGGAAACATTCAACACAAAACCTCATCTTCAAGCACTATTTACATAACCTCTGACTCCTCTTGCAAAATGAAACATTCGCCTCAAAACAGTTTCACCTGTGTTCAAAATCAGACACTGCTCTCAAATCATAAACAAAGTGATCAAAATGATATACACTCTCAAGCAGTCAGTAAACAATACACAGAAAAATAGAAAACACACTGTTAAAAACATACAATTCTCAGGGAGATGTACATTTTTAATCCCCAAAAATATTCATATTTTTCCGTCATTGTCTTTTGATGAACGAAAACATGTTCTATCATAGTAGCTCAAAATTGATCAGAAATTACTACTCTGCTTTGCTCTTTTCAAATTTTTTTTTTGTTATTCCTCCTCCTTGTACCCCTATTTTTTACAGTACTGTACCCGGCATCTCACAAACTTGTCCTTTGTCTCTGTGATACTGTAATTCTTGTTCTTTGTTGATATGAACCTGCAACCAGTCAAAATCTATTGAGCAGTCAGTACTGTTACAGTTTCTCAGTCACTTTGGTGCATTTCTTAGATCAAAAGTGCAATTCTTGATACTACTTGTACAAATTCCAAATCATCTAGTCACTTGTGCACATCATTAAAGCACTTTCTTATTCCTTTGAACAAATTGCAATTGATAATGTACAAGTGTCAGCTTTTTTCCACATTATCAATTGCTCATGTCATGTTGATCAAAATATAGTAGATGGTTCTCTGTTGAATAGTCTTACCCCTCAAAACATCTAGGCATTAGTTCCTTGCATAAGCCATTACATGCAAAATTGTTGAACTATTTGTCATAAACTGTCAAGCATAGTTTTACACATTTCGATTAGACCTTTTGTACAAAAATGTGAATTGATGAATCGTGCAGGTGAAATTGACCCTCACTCATTTTTATTTTTATTTTACCTTTATTTAACTAGGCAAGTCAGTTAAGAACAGATTCTTATTTTCAATGACGGCCTAGGAACAGTGGGTTAACTGCCTGTTCAGGGGCAGAACGACAGATTTGTACCTTGTCAGCTCGGGGATATGAACTTGCAACCTTTCGGTTACTAATCCAATGCTCTAACCACTAGGCTACCCTGCCGCCCCGGAATGTAAAGTGTTAGTTCAACCAACAATCAACCAGTTGTCTAAATTGCTCAAAGGTGCATCTCATGAAGAATCAATTGGCAAGCATATATAGACAGACAACAACACAGAGTTGCAATTTTCCAATAATGGATGGACCAGGAAACGAACAGGGTCAACAGCCAAGAGGAGGAGGAAGAAGAGGAGCAAGGATGCGTGGTGGAAGGCAAAACAGAGGAAGAGGGACAAGAGGACATAGGTGCATATCTGATGACATAAGAGCCACTATTGTAGACCATGTTGTCAATCATGGCCTTCCAATGGCTGAGGCGGGTCGAAGGGTGCAGCCGAATATTGGGAGATCAACCGTGTCCTCAATAGTTCAAACGTTTCGAAGAGAGAACAGGTATGTCCACCAATGTACAGTGCACTGTTACTGTATATAAGCAGTATACTGTATATTTCCTACAATGCTTCCTATTACAGTAGTCCACTTGTATTTCACAGCATACAGAAATACTCTATACAGATACATACTTCATCTTACATGCACCCACCTGTATGTTTTACAGTAAAATGTGTGTTCGCATAGTTTTTGTCTATGTGAAAGTGTGCAATGCATCACTGCATTTTTCCCCACATGTACCATTCCAAAGGAATGAGGACAGAGTTAAGGAGCTACGGTACCAGTATGTACAGGTAAAACATATATCTATGTAACTACTTTACAGCAACATTTTATAGTGATACATAGTACAGTAAGCATAAACTGCACACATTTCCATTGCTGTGGAAGGAACATGCAATATATGTACATTTTATGTCACTCTTCCTTACCAAAAATAATTCACCTGTGTGTTCTGGGATATAGAGTATAATGGAGTTGGAATTAAGTGAACCCTCTCACAACTTTGTATACGTGGATGAGGCTGGCTTCAACCTGACCAAATGCAGAAGGCGGGGTCAGAATATTATCGGTCACAGAGCTACTGTGGATTTGCCAGGCCAACGGGGAGGAAATATCCCCATGTGTGCTGCTATTTCAGAGCATGGTGTCCTAACCGATATCCCCCTTATAGGGCCATACAACACCCAGCATCTACTCTAGTTTTTAGAGACTCTCTACAGGTGTCACGACTCCGACCGAAGGACACTCCCCTTCCTGTTCGGGTGGCGGTCGTCGTCGCCGGCCTACTAGCTGCTACTGATTATTTCCTCCCCCTCCTTATGTGTTGATTGTGTGCACCTGTTTTGAGTTAGGTAGTAAGGCTTTATTAGTCAGCCGGCCCGCAGGGTTCCTTGTGCGTGATTAATTATTGTGATCGCCTTTTTGGTGTACTTGTGTGCACGTCTATGGGTTTTGTGTTTTCCCATTTTGTGGGTTTTCCCTGGACAGTTTAAGTCCCCCTGTTTGGGGCATTTGTTTGTTCAGTACGCCCTGTGTTTTTGTGAGGGTTGGCTTATGTTCAGCGTTTTCTCAGTGCATTAAAATAGCACTCCCCTGAACTCTCTGCTTCCTGCGCCTGACTCCTCAGCCACTACACTCAGACCGTTACAACAAGGCTCTCATCCCTGATGATGAGAGGGGTCTGTTTAGAGAGGATTTGCCAAAGTATGTGGTCATTTGTGATAATGTGAGTTTCCATCGATCAAACATCATAAGGCAATGGTTTGTGACCCACCCGAGGATGCTCATAGAATTCCTCCCACCTTATTCACCATTCCTTAACGCAATTGAGTAGTTATTTTCAGCATCGAGGTGGAAGGTGTACGATCGTCAGCCACACACACAGATGATGGATGACACACACAATGGATGCAGCATGTGAGGACATCACAGTAGACGCCTGCAGAGGATGGATAAGGCGTTCCAAAAGATTCTTTCCACGTTGCATTGGAAGGGAAAATATCCGGTGTGATGTGGATGAGAATATGTGGGCCGACAGACAGGAACGTCTGGATGCGTAGAGACAGCACAACAGTGCTACGGGCAAAGTTGTGCCTTAGGGGTGGTTTCCTGTGTTTCTTTCTAATTTAGTTTTTTTCTTTTGTGCCCCTTGGGTTGTCCAGTCTCTTTCAATCAATAACCCACATACAGTAATATGTAAATAGTACTGTTGAAATTGATATATGCCATATAAGTGCAGCCTTGTGCATTTTCAATACAGTAACTGTCATCCAAACTGTAGCCTAAGTTTACATCAGGTAATACTGTCAAAGTACACAGTTACATTGACAACATGCCTAAACATTTTGACGACCTTGTTTGTGAACAATGACTCAATGACTTATCATTCTGATGACACTGACATGATCATTGGCATGAATATTTACTTTTGAGAGATGTACTAAGGATTTTTAGTGACTGACTAGCTTTAGAAACATATCTATTATATATTGCAGTTTGTACAAATTGTTCTGAGAAATGCACTTATTATTTTGCACATGTTAGGGATGATGTGAAAAATGCACCAAAGCAACTGAGAAAAATGGAAAGCAATGTTCAGGGCCATACAATTTGTCCATTGTACAGTATACAGCCTACAATGCACTGTACTACAGTATCCATTCTCAGACTTTCTCCTTCCCACCTTCAACAACCTGTTTGCTCTCTGAACTGGCTTATATTGGTTGTGTCACATCATTTGAAACAGGTTAAATACATGTTGAGTGGTTGTGTTCAATCAATGACATGTGTTCTCTATTTGTATTTGATTGTTGCCACTTGTGTTTACCAGTATGGATGACATGTGCATTAGAGTGCACAATGTGTTTTGAGAATGTGTTTAGAGTTTTACTGAAAAGTCTAAGTGAGATCTGCAAATTGTGTTTTACCATGTGAAATGGTTTAAGGTATTGACAACAGACTGCATAATTAGTTAAATGAGTCCAGGCAACTGAGAACTTTGTTCAGCCAATGGGTTTTAGTGTTTTAGCAATTGAGAAAAACTGTAATAACTGGGCTAGGATATATAATACATTTCATGACTGCATAGGAGAAATATGTTAATTCAGTATACATCACAATTGTGACCAACCACAAAACACACTTTTCAGCATTCTTTTCATGAACATTTAAAAAAAAATGATGATTGATTATTTCAAAGACTTTCTAAATGACACAGGATTTTGATATTTTCATGTCTGGGAAAAATGTGGGTTAAGAAGGCATGCCACAATCAAGGCATAGCAGATAGCGAGCGCACATGCACACCCACAGGAAACATGTGACAATGTTTCTTCAGTGGAGCTGCCCATCTATCTCCAGATTCAACATCTGTCAATAAATGGTCAAATATTCCATACAGGGGAAAATGTGTTTGACTGCAGATGAAAAGACCAAACTGTGTGACAGTTCTAATCCAATTGTGCCGCTTATTATTTAATTGCTTCAGGACGACTGTAACATAAAAGAAATGGAAGAGATAAATGGGAGGAAAAAAATTGTTTTGTGTTTTTAGGAAAATTCAACTTGACATATCTTTGAGGGGAAAAAAACATGTGTCCCCATGCAGTTTTGGAATACATTATCATACTTTAACTTGCTCATGAGGGAGTCAGTTCGTAGTGCCAAATGTCTACGAAATTGATTAGGTGCATTCTGGGTAATATAAAATATGTTTTTGAAAGGAAATGATGAAGAGGTGAAGCCTTTGGTATTGTTAGTCCCTGGTTACACACGCATATGGGGCACACACACACACATACAGTCTCCATCAACAGTCCCTATATTTATTCAGATCCACCTAGCAAGTTTCAGCTAGGGCTTTTCTCTGACTGTTGGCCACATAGAGATATATAATATAATGTTGTATTGAACTCTGTGGTTGGTCATCTCGTATTCTTCTTCAGGCAGCTCCAGCCTCATGATAAACAGCAGCCTCCCCAAAGTGGGAATGTTCCCCATTCTAGTTAACCTCCAATCACATCTGGAGTGTGGAAAATCAGCCCAGCCAATCAGTGTTTGTCTATAGCTCCTGGCATCGTCCTTCCCTTGGGGGGGGGGGGGATGTGTGTGTGTGTCATTTTCCCAAACAACTACTGACAGCATCACCAGCTAGCTGAGGTTCAGGTCACCTGAACACTGAATACACAAAGCACATCCCCACTTCTATTGGTTAAGGGACTTCTGCCATGATGCACTGTGAATAAAGCTAAACTCGTTACATTTAAGGCACGCTGGCGCTTTCCAGCTGGTTTCCCTCCAGATAGAAGCTAGGAGTCACTAGAGATTAAAAACATATTGAGACCAACATGTAATTCGGTTTGCATGCAAAGCCACTATGCGTGGAAGTGATGGAGATACTGGATTGGCAATGCTTCTGTAATGGCATATGAACGTACAGGATGGTTTCCATCCATGGTTCTAGGAATAACTGCAGGGCAAAGACGCCATGTCTGTTATTCAGAAAGCTGTAACCATGTCCATTAAGGGGATCAGTCACTGGTTAGTTGTTTGGAAACCACCAAGCTTTAAATATAGGTCTGATGGTATGGACATGTCCCATTCCTTTTTACATGTAACCTGAGATAACTGTGCATTAAACAGCATAGCTCTCTCCCATTGATTTCTTGCCTTCCCCCTCTTCCTCTCTCACGTCAGGTACTGAGATGCTTCGGGCCAGATGTGTAACTGGTAAAGGCAGAAGAGGAGGAGGAAGAGGAGGGTCAGACAAGGTCAGTGTACCTGCAGTTGATGATTCTAATGCTTCTAAATGAGCTCTTTTATATCTGCTGTGGTGAACAATCCTCCATTTTAACACCTCAGTTAATTGCCATATCTTGACACCAGTACTGGTACCTGTTTGAATGGATTTTTGGTAAGGATCGTTTAGACTAAAGAAGCAATCAGAGTGGTGGTGGGCCTGGCTCAGTCTGATATATGTTAGAGTTAGGGGTGGGTTAGAGTCCCTCCAAAGGATCCATTCTAAGGACACCCTTGAGTTGCGACTCCCGGAAAAATAAGCTTCTGCTTTAAAAACAAGCAACAGCCAGTGATGAGAGAACATTGAGACAAAGATATGAAGAGAGGTGCGCTGACAGACATCAGATAGCACTCAATCAAATGAAGATGTGTTAGCGGTTAGCGCTGCGGCTAGCTTGCTAATTAAAGATATGAATGACAGCACTGCTACCGCCGAGGGCATGATAATTTGCCCATCAAGTCCAGTGAAAGGGTGATGCATCAATTATACTAATGGTCCACGGATGAATGCTGTTGGTCTATGGGTACATCCCAAATGGCACCCTATTCCCTATATCGTGTTCTTAGTCAAAAGTAGTGCACTATATAGGGAATACGATGCCTTTTGGGATGCAACCTATGAAAAGCAGACAACACATTTTGCGAGGGATCGAAAGTAAACTGTAGAGAAGGTAGTTGATGTTTATAATATGTTGTTGGCAGCATTACTTTGATGTACTTCTTTATAGATTATGTCAAGGCAGACACTCATTCTCTATTCTCACTTGTTGTATAATGTGTCGATTTTTTTATTTTACTAGGCAAGTCAGTGAAGAACAAATTCTTATTTTCAATGACGGCCTAGGAGCAGCTGCCTTGTTCAGGGGCAGAATGACAGATTTGTACCTTGTCAGCTCAGGGGTTTGAACTTGCAACCTTCTGGTTACTAGTCCAACACTCTAACCACTAGGCTACCCTGCCACTCTGATAAAGCTTACTTCTCCAAAGTTTACTCTTACCAATCAGAATACTGGAAGTAGCACCCCCCACCAGGTATAAAGGGCCTGAGTGTGGGCTGCTCTGATGGAAGCTCTCATTCAATGTTGGACCCAGAAAGAATGCACATGCCTATCTCCAGGTTCCTACCAATGTACTAGAGTTGCTTGTCAGTGAATTGATGTTGTGGACCAATATCCCGACATCAAGATTCTGAGACCCCCTTTATTTTGTAGCTGTAAACGCAGTCTTTTCTTTGCAGACGGACAGTTGAGAGAGAGAGAGAGAGAGAGAGAGAGAGAGAGAGAGAGAGAGAGAGAGAGAGAGAGAGAGAGAGAGAGAGAGAGAGAGAGAGAGAGAGAGAGAGAGAGAGAGAGAGAGAGAGAGAGAGAGAGAGAGAGAGAGAGAGAGAGAGAGAGAGAGAGAGAGAGAGAGAGAGAGAGAGAGAGAGAGAGAGAGAGAGAGAGAGAGAGAGAGAGAGAGAGAGAGAGAGAGAGAGAGAGAGAGAGAGAGAGAGAGAGAGAGAGAACTGCAGTCCTCCTTCCCTTCTGGGGAAATAGCAAGCGCCAGATGAAACCTGAGATTGAGGAGGAGGCAGCAACAGTCTCTCTCTCCATCGATAGATAGTTCAGCTTTAATCTGAGCTCTGCAGGTGTGCAGCAGACCGAGGGAGTGAGGCGTCGCACCACCATAAAGATTTACTTCCAGCAGTTGACTGTTATCAGACCAACAGTGAAGAACACACATCTCAGCTGAGATGAGTGTTTGAAAGGAGTCAACTATACCAATATCACCACTGGAGTTAGTCTCGATAAGGATCCTTTAGAATATTCTGCTTACATGTTCGGGACAGGCGCAAAGCTTTATCTGTGAAATTGATGGCACAAAAAAACATGTCAATGATTCCACATTCTCCTTATTTAGACTTTTTAACAACGAAATACCAATTCATCCCGTGATATAAAAATAACTTTACATTAAGTGGCCTGACAAACTAGCAACTGTGATGCCTGTTTGTACTTTTTGTAATTGCAGCACGACATGTACTAAATATATAAACTAAGTCAAATGTAAGCGTTATTGTGGTAGGCATTTGTTTTGGGATGAAGATGTCAGTTAATCTAAGCGTGATGTCAACAGATTCAATACAACATTAAGCAGCAGCCCTATGTTCTTCCAAACGCTACATGACCAAAAGTATGTGGACACCTGCTCGTTGAACATATACGATATATATATACTTTTGTATATATAGTGTTTCTTACCATGTAAACTAGATCGGTCTTCTTAGTTTTGGGAAGTCAACGTGTCTTTGAAGTGGTTTGCTCCTCTAACTGATCAACGGTGCTTTGAATCTCTGTGATTAAGGAGGATATCAGTGTTTTATCCTGAGTCACATATTTTAAATATATATATATTTTTTTTTTACCTTGATTTAACTAGGAAAGTCAGTTAAGAACAAATTCCACATGATGGCTAAGTCAGTGCTAACGCAAACCTGGTTAAGAAGATTAAGGCGCCGACACAGAGGGCAAAAATGGTTGCAATGACGCCATTCTGACATCTTGTATTTTTATCATATAGCACATATTTTTAATGACCGTCTTTATCTTGTGATCTCGCCACGTAACAACTGAAATAGGATGACTTTCCCAGACGTCATCATGGCAATTCGGTCTTCTGGGCAGCTATTTAAATGACATAGTTTTATGTAGAATTTGAACTTCTAGCTGATGTTAGACACTGTGGCAGTATTTTGGCACTAAAGAAGGGAGCTATTGTGTATTCCTAGGACCCGCTACATAATCTTTACCTCCCAACCTTTCAGATATTTTGTCCTTGAAATGGTGTCAGTCCCTTCTGTCAATGGACCTATGTCGCACCTGGTGAGTTATACCCCTATTGTAGCAGCATTTCATATTTTGCGAGATGAATGATCGCAACAATATATTCATCGACACTAAAGCCATCCGTCAGGGTAACACGGTGTGGGGGGAAATAGACCTACTTCACAGGCAGCCTGCTCACCTCCCACCAGCCCTCTGAGGAAAATAACACCCTGGCAACAAGACTCGTAACACGAAGTGTGCATCACTCCACAACCATAGTCAACGGGTAATGTCTTCATTCAATCACTTTGGATAGGCACCAAAGTCTACACGTTGAGGAAACCTTCACCTTTTTTCCTTCTCTGTGAAGGCACTTGTGTGAGATTGTGTTAAAATGGCTTTTCACCGACTATGAGAATGTATTGGGATATGAATTGCAAATGTTCTTACTAACTGAATTATTTAATAGTGCCTTTGAGGAGTGAATGCAATGGAACCAATGTAATAGTCACAAAAGTGCAAATCCTGTCCATCTGGTACTATAGTCAAGCTCAATCAAGCACTCAACAGTATATGAAGTATATGAAGAAAACAAATACTATTTAAACCCAGGTCTGACTAACAACAATAAACACCACCTCTGTTGTGCTTTACAGGATTCAAAAATACCTTCAATCTCTCTAAGATCATTAACATGAATACAGATACTTTCTCTTTGTCTGACTCGATTAGACGTGAAATGGGAGTTTTAAAATCCGCTCATTATACGTACTGTATTTACCCACGACCACTTATTTTAAAAACCCTTTCGTCCAACCAGCAATGCTAGTCTGGCTTCTCTCCTCCTCTGGCTAAGAGCACTCCACTCTGAAGACTAGATTCAGAAATGCCCTCTAGGCAATGAGGGATGTAGTGGGAAAAATATCACTAAAGACCTGTTGTCGTTCTAAACAGCGAAGGCCATATCTGTGGTGACTCATACAGTAAGTGGGTGGTGGTAGTGCCTGCCTATGTGTGCTCCTTAGATAAAAATAAAAAAAGCACTGTGTGTATAATTCAAGACAGTTTCTGTCCAGTGCTTTCCTAAATAGCAATATAAATACAGGAGACACTGGCATAGAGACAAATGGAAAGGTAGAAGGCAAAATGAGACATGCATTTTGATTCTTAACCTCTGCACTTTGTAGACTTTTCCTACAGTAAAATGACCAAATCGCCCTCTAGTGGCCTCAGGGGTGGAATGTTATTAATATTTCTCATAGTTTTGTAATTAATAGGCATTTTTTTTAACAGCAGAAAATCCCAAATCGTCTTAGGTCAGTTAGGATCACCACGATATTTTAAGAATGTGAAATGTCAGAATAATAGTAAAGATAATTATTTATTTCAGCTTTAATTTCATTCATCACATTCCCAGTGGGTCAGAAGTTTACACACTCAATTAGTATTTGGTAGCAATGCCTTTAAATTGTTTAACTTGGGTCAAATGTTTCAGGTAGCCTACCACAAGCTTCCCACAATAAATTGAGGGAATGTTGACCCATTCCTCCTGACAGAGCTGGTGTAATGGAGACAGGATTGTAGGTCTCCTTGCTCATACACGCTTTTTTCAGTTCTTCACACACATTTTAGATAGGATTGAGGTCAGGGCTTTGTGATGGCCACTCCAATACCTTGACTTTGTTGTCCTTAAGCCATTTTCCCAAAACTTTGGAAGTATCCTTGGGATCATTGTCCATTTGGAAGACCCATTTGTGACCAAGCATCAACTTCCTGACTGATGTCTTGAGCTGTTGCTTCAATATATCCACATAATTTTCCATCCTCATGATGCCATCTATTTTGTGTAGTGCTCCAGTCCCTCCTGCAGCAAAGCACCCCCACAACATGATGCTGCCACCCCAGTGCTTCACGGTTGGGATGGTGTTCTTCGGCTTGCAAGCCTCCCCCTTTTTCCTCAAAACATAACAATGGTCATTATGGCCAAAAAGTTCGATTTTTGGTTTCATCAGACCAGAGGACAGTTTTCCAAAAAGTACGATCTTTGTCTCCATGTGCAGTTGCAAACTGTAGTCTGGCTTTTTTATGGCAGTTTTGGAGCAGTGGCTTCTTCCTTGCTGAGCGGCCTTGCAGGTTATGTCGATATAGAACTCGTTTTACTGTGGATAAAGATACTTTTGTACCCATTTCCTCCAGCATCTTCACAAGGTCCTTTGCTGTTGTTCTGGGATTGATTTGCATATACTTAATTTTTTATTTTTTTTATTTATACTTGCGTGCTATTGCCAATCTGATTCCACGCTCCAAGACTGCTTCCATCACGTGGACTGGGATATGTTTCGTATTGCGTCAAACAACATCATTGACGAATACGCTGATTCGGTGAGCGAGTTCATTAGAACTTGCGTTGAAGATGTCGTTCCCATAGCAACGATTAAAACATTCCCAAACCAGAAACCGTGGATTGATGGCAGCATTCGCGTGAAACTGAAAGCGCGAACCACTGCTTTTAATCAGGGCAAGGTGACCGGAAACATTTTTTATTTATTTTATTTATTTCACCTTTATTTAACCAGGTAGGCTAGTTGAGAACAAGTTCTCATTTGCAACTGCGACCTGGCCAAGATAAAGCATAGCAGTGTGAGCATACAACAAAGAGTTACACATGGAGTAAACAATTAACAAGTCAATAACACAGTAGAAAACGAAGGGGGGGTCTATATACAATGTGTGCAAAAGGCATGAGGAGGTAGGCAAATAATTACAATTTTGCAGATTAACACTGGAGTGATAAAAGATCAGATGGTCATGTACAGGTAGAGATATTGGTGTGCAGAACGAGCAGAAAAGTAAATAAATAGAAACAGTACGGGGATGAGGTAGGTGAAAAGGGTGGACTATTTACCAATAGACTATGTACAGCTGCAGCGATCGGTTAGCTGCTCAGATAGCTGATGTTTGAAGTTGGTGAGGGAGATAAAAGTCTCCAACTTCAGCGATTTTTGCAATTCGTTCCAGTCACAGGCAGCAGAGTACTGGAACGAAAGGCGGCCAAATGAGGTGTTGGCTTTAGGGATGATCAGTGAGATACACCTGCTGGAGCGCGTGCTACGGATGGGTGTTGCCATCGTGACCAGTGAGCTGAGATAAGGCGGAGCTTTACCTAGCATAGACTTGTAGATGACCTGGAGCCAGTGGGTCTGGCGACGAATATGTAGCGAGGGCCAGCCGACTAGAGCATACAAGTCGCAGTGGTGGGTAGTATAAGGTGCTTTAGTGACAAAACGGATGGCACTGTGATAGACTGCATCCAGTTTGCTGAGTAGAGTGTTGGAAGCCATTTTGTAGATGACATCGCCGAAGTCGAGGATCGGTAGGATAGTCAGTTTTACTAGGGTAAGCTTGGCGGCTTGAGTGAAGGAGGCTTTGTTGCGGAATAGAAAGCCGACTCTTGATTTGATTTTCGATTGGAGATGTTTGATATGAGTCTGGAAGGAGAGTTTGCAGTCTAGCCAGACACCTAGGTACTTATAGACGTCCACATATTCTAGGTCGGAACCATCCAGGGTGGTGATGCTAGTCGGGCATGCAGGTGCAGGCAGCGACCGGTTGAAAAGCATGCATTTGGTCTTACTAGCGTTTAAGAGCAGTTGGAGGCCACGGAAGGAGTGTTGTATGGCATTGAAGCTTGTTTGGAGGTTAGATAGCACAGTGTCCAAAGACGGGCCGAAAGTATATAGAATGGTGTCGTCTGCGTAGAGGTGGATCAGGGAATCGCCCGCAGCAAGAGCAACATCATTGATATACACAGAGAAAAGAGTCGGCCCGAGAATTGAACCCTGTGGCACCCCCATAGAGACTGCCAGAGGACCGGACAGCATGCCCTCCGATTTGACACACTGAACTCTGTCTGCAAAGTAATTGGTGAACCAGGCAAGGCAGTCATCCGAAAAACCGAGGCTACTGAGTCTGCCGATAAGAATATGGTGATTGACAGAGTCGAAAGCCTTGGCGAGGTCGATGAAGACGGCTGCACAGTACTGTCTTTTATCGATGGCGGTTATGATGTCGTTTAGTACCTTGAGTGTGGCTGAGGTGCACCCATGACCGGCTCGGAAACCAGATTGCACAGCGGAGAAGGTACGGTGGGATTCGAGATGGTCAGTGACCTGTTTGTTGACTTGGCTTTCGAAGACCTTAGATAGGCAGGGCAGGATGGATATAGGTCTGTAACAGTTTGGGTCCAGGGTGTCTCCCCCTTTGAAGAGGGGGATGACTGCGGCAGCTTTCCAATCCTTGGGGATCTCAGACGAGATGAAAGAGAGGTTGAACAGCCTGGTAATAGGGGTTGCGACAATGGTGGCAGATAGTTTCAGAAATAGAGGGTCCAGATTGTCAAGCCCAGCTGATTTGTACGGGTCCAGGTTTTGCAGCTCTTTCAGAACATCTGCTATCTGGATTTGGGTAAAGGAGAACCTGGACAGGCTTGGGCGAGGAGCTGCGGGGGGGGCGGAGCTGTTGGCCGAGGTTGAAGTAGCCAGGCGGAAGGCATGGCCAGCCGTTGAGAAATGCTTATTGAAGTTTTCGATAATCATGGATTTATCAGTGGTGACCGTGTTACCTAGCCTCAGTGCAGTGGGCAGCTGGGAGGAGGTGCTCTTGTTCTCCATGGACTTCACAGTGTCCCAGAACTTTTTGGAGTTGGAGCTACAGGATGCAAACTTCTGCCTGAAGAAGCTGGCCTTAGCTTTCCTGACTGACTGCGTGTATTGGTTCCGGACTTCCCTGAACAGTTGCATATCACGGGGACTATTCGATGCTATTGCAGTCCGCCACAGGATGTTTTTGTGCTGGTCGAGGGCAGTCAGGTCTGGGGTGAACCAAGGGCTGTATCTGTTCTTAGTTCTGCATTTTTTGAACGGAGCATGCTTATCTAAAATGGTGAGGAAGTTACTTTTAAAGAATGACCAGGCATCCTCAACTGACGGGATGAGGTCAATGTCCTTCCAGGATACCCGGGCCAGGTCGATTAGAAAGGCCTGCTCACAGAAGTGTTTTAGGGAGCGCTTGACAGTGATGAGGGGTGGTCGTTTGACCGCGGCTCCGTAGCGGATACAGGCAATGAGGCAGTGATCGCTGAGATCCTGGTTGAAGACAGCGGAGGTGTATTTGGAGGGCCAGTTGGGTCAGGATGACGTCTATGAGGGTGCCCTTGTTTACAGAGTTAGGGTTGTACCTGGTGGGTTCCTTGATGATTTGTGTGAGATTGAGGGCATCTAGCTTAGATTGTAGGACTGGCGGGGTGTTAAGCATATCCCAGTTTAGGTCACCTAACAGAACAAACTCTGAAGCTAGATGGGGGGCGATCAATTCACAAATGGTGTCCAGGGCACAGCTGGGAGCTGAGGGGGGTCGGTAGCAGGCGGCAACCGTGAGAGACTTATTTCTGGAGAGAGTAATTTTCAAAATTAGTAGTTCGAACTGTTTGGGTATGGACCTGGAAAGTATGACATTACTTTGCAGGCCATCTCTGCAGTAAACTGCAACTCCTCCCCCTTTGGCAGTTCTATCTTGACGGAAGATGTTATAGTTGGGTATGGAAATCTCTGAATTTTTGGTGGCCTTCCTGAGCCAGGATTCAGACACAGCAAGGACATCAGGGTTAGCAGAGTGTGCTAAAGCAGTGAGTAAGACAAACTTAGGGAGGAGGCTTCTGATGTTGACATGCATGAAACCAAGGCTTTTTCGAACACAGAAGTCAACAAATGAGGGTGCCTGGGGACATGCAGGGCCTGGGTTTACCTCCACATCACCCGCGGAACAGAGAAGGAGTAGTATGAGGGTGCGGCTAAAGGCTATCAAAACTGGTCGCCTAGAGCGTTGGGGACAGAGAATAAGAGGAGCAGGTTTCTGGGCATGGTAGAATATATTCAGGGCATAATGCGCAGACAGGGGTATGGTGGGGTGCGGGTACAGCGGAGGTAAGCCCAGGCACTGGGTGATGATGAGAGAGGTTGTATCTCTGGACATGCTGGTAGTAATGGGTGAGGTCACCGCATGTGTGGGAGGTGGGACAAAGGAGTTATCAGGGGTATGAAGAGTGGAACTAGGGGCTCCATTGTGAACTAAAACAATGATAACTAACCTGAACAACAGTATACAAGGCATATTGACATTTGAGAGAGACATACAGCGAGGCATACAGTAATCACAGGTGTTGAATTGGGAAAGCTAGCTAAAACAGTAGGTGAGACAACAGCTAATCAGCTAGCACAACCACAGCAGGTAAAATGGCGTAGACTAGGCAACGGGGCCAACAGATAAAACAAACAAGCAGAATGGAGTACCGTGATTTATGGACAGTCCAGCGTGCATCAGCTATGTAGCCAAGAGATCAGTGTCCAGGGGGCAGCGGTGGATGGGGAAGGGAAGCTGGACTGGCGAGTGTTATCCAGGTTAAAAAAACGAACAATGACTAAATAGCTTGTAGCTAGTTAGCTGGTTAGCTTCTGGAGGTTCTTGAGTGTGTTCTAAAAATAAATAAAAAATAATAGCGATTCCGTATCACATTGGGTGAGGCAGGTTTCCGGAAGGTATAAACAAATTAAAAGTCAAAAGAGATAGAAAGTAAATATGGGTCCGGTGGGCGTTTGGGACGCGGCGATTCAGGCGGTTAGCAGGCCTGTGCTAACAAGCTAACAGTTTGTAGGCCCGGGCTAGACAAGGTAGCAGTTAGCGGACCGGAGCTGGACAAGCTAGCAGTTAGCAGGCCGAATTAGCAAGCAGGGAGATAGCGAGGGCTAGAGAGTTAGCCTTTGGGGGACGTCGCGATGGGGTGAGTCTGTTTATTCCTCTTCATGCGGTGACATCGATAGACCGGTCGTGGGCCCGGGTATTGTAGCTCAGGAGTATGCTACGGTGGTAGCGCAGGCCGGGCTAGCTTCAAGCTAAGTGGGTGGAAACGCTAGCCAGGGGTAATCGTCCAGGGTTGCGGTTTAGCTAGATAGCTAGTTGTGAAGATCCAGCGTATTTGGAAGCTTAGGTTTAGCAAAATGTTTTTAAAGGGATAGCTATGTAAAAAACGAAAAATATGTTAAAAAATAAACGAAAAATAAACAAAGTATAAACAAAATATACAGGGACACGACACGACAGGACGACTTACTGCTACGCCAACATGACCGAATACAAACAGTGTAGCTATTCCCTCCGCAAGGCAATCAAACAAGCTAAGCGTCAGTATAAAGACAAAGTAGAATCGCAATTCAACGGCTCAGACACAAGAGGTATGTGGCAGGATCTACAGTCAATCACGGATTACAAAATGAAAACCAGCCCAGTCACGGACCAGGATGTCTTGCTCCCAGGCAGACTAAATAACTTTTTTGCCCGCTTTGAGGACAATACAGTGCCACTGACACAGCCCGCAACCAAAACATGCGGACTCTCCTTCATTGCAGCCGAGGTGAGTAAAACATTTAAACGTGTTAACCCTCTCAAGGCTGCAGGCCCAGACGGCATCCCCAGCCGCGCCCTCAGAGCATGCGCAGACCAGCTGGCTGGTGTGTTTACGGACATATTCAATCAATCCTTATCCCAGTCTGCTGTTCCCACATTCTTCAAGAGGGCCACCATTGTTCCTGTTCCCAAGAAAGCTAAGGTAACTGAGCTAAACGACTACCGCCCCGTAGCACTCACTTCCGTCATCATGAAGTGCTTTGAGAGACTAGTTAAGGACCATATCACCTCCACCCTACCTGACACCCTAGACCCACTCTAATTTGCTTACCGCCCAAATAGGTCCACAGACGATGCAATCTCAACCACACTGCCCTAACCCATCGGGACAAGAGGAATACCTATGTGAGAATGCTGTTCATCGACTACAGCTCAGCATTTAACACCATAGTACCCTCCAAACTCGTCATCAAGCTCGAAACCCTGGGTCTCGTCCCCGCCCTGTGCAACTGGGTACTGGACTTCCTGACGGGCCGCCCCCAGGTGGTGAAGGTAGGTAACAACATCTCCACCCCGCTGATCCTCAACACTGGGGCCCCACAAGGGTGCGTTCTGAGCCCTCTTCTGTACTCCCTGTTCACCCACGACTGCGTGGCCACGCACGCCTCCAACTCAATCATCAAGTTTGCGGACGACACTACAGTGGTAGGCTTGATTATCAACAACGACGAGATGGCCTACAGGGAAGAGGTGAGGGTCCTCGGAGTGTGGTGTCAGGAGAATAACCTCACACTCAACGTCAACAAAACTAAGGAGATGATTGTGGACTTCAGGAAACAGCAGAGGGAGCACCCCCCTATCCACATCGATGGGACAGTAGTGGAGAGTGTAGTAAGTTTTAAGTTCCTCGGCATACACATCACAGACAAACTGAATTGGTCCACCCACACAGACAGCATCGTGAAGAAGTCGCAGCAGCGCCTCTTCAACCTCAGGAGGCTGAAGAAATTCGGCTGGTCTCCAAAAGCACTCACAAACTTCTCCAGATGCACAAGCGAGAGCATCCTGTCGGGCTGTATCACCGCCTGGTACGGCAACTGCTCCGCCCACAACCGTAAGGCTCTCCAGAGGGTAGTGAGGTCTGCACAACGCATCACCGGGGGCAAACTACCTGCCCTCCAGGACACCTACACCACCCGATGTCACAGGAAGGCCATAAAGATCATCAAGGACAACAACCACCTGAGCCACTGCCTGTTCACCCCGCTATCATCCAGAAGGCGAGGTCAGTACAGGTGCATCAAAGCTGGGACCGAGAGACTGAAAAACAGCTTCTATCTCAAGGCCATCAGACTGTTAAACAGCCACCACTAACATTGAGTGGCTGACGCCAACACACTGACTCAACTCCAGCCACTTTAATAATGGGAATTGATGTAAAATATATCACTAGCCACTTTAAACAATGCTACTTAATATAATGTTTACATACCCTACATTATTAATTTCATATGTATACGTATATACTGTACTCTATATCATCTACTGCATCTTTATGTAATACATGTATCACTAGCCACTTTAAACTATGCCACTTTGTTTACATACCCTACATTACTCATCTCATATGTATATACTGTACTCGATACCATCTACTGCATATTGCCTATCCCGCTCTGTACCATCACTCATTCATATATCTTTATGTACATATTATTTATCCCATTACACTTGTGTGTATAAGGTAGTAGTTTTGGAATTGTTAGTTAGATTACTTGTTGGTTATTACTGCATTGTCGGAACTAGAAGCACAAGCATTTCGCTACACTCACATTAACATCTGCTAACCATGTGTATGTGACAAATACATTTGATTTGATTTGTATAGATGAACGTGGTACCTTCAGGCGTTTGTGAATTGCTCCCAAGGATCAACCAGACTTTGGGAGGACTACAATTATTTCCTGAGGTTTTGGCTGATTTCTTTAGATTTTCCCATGATGTCAAGCAAAGAGGCACTGAGTTTGAAGGTAGGCCTTGAAGAACATCCAGAGGTACACCTCCAACTGACTCAAATGATGTCAATTAGCCTATCAGAAGCTTCTAAAGCCATGACATCATTTTCTGGAATTTTCCAAACTGTTTAAAGGCATAGTCAACTTAGTGCATGTAAACTTCTCACCCACTGGAATTGTGATAAAGTAAATTATCAGTGAAACAATGTCTGTAAACAATTGTTGGGAAAAAACATTTGCGTCATGCACAAAGTAGATGTCCTAGCCGACCTGCCAAAACTATAGTTTGTTAACAAGAAATTTGTGGAGTTAAGTGTATTAAGTCCAAGCTAAGTGTATGCAAACTTCCCTACTTCAACTGTACGTGCAACAGTTTTGTGAGCGCACTGTGTGTATTGTGTGTAGCCACACAGATGCATGGTAAAAACATTGTTCTCACCCCTTACATGGATGCTGGACTATTATGTTTGTCGTAATAGTGAACATTGTCCGAAGTATGCAATTCTTTTTTGATGTCTACGCATTTGGAAATTAATCTACAGACTATTGGCTGTTCTTTACCACTTTCATTGTATGTGAAACTACACTTTGTACATGTAGGGGTATTCCATATGCCCCCGGGGCAATTAAAGAAATGAATTACAGTACACTGGTCACATTTTGGTAACATTTTAATAAAATATAATACAATAGTTGAATTTCATAGCTCCCAAAATAAAGGATCAGTCCCACGTGCCTGCAATATTTTGTATTATTTATTCTATTATTTATTCCCCTGAATTCAGTCAATTATTAAGGATTTCGACAGTGAGAAGCAGTGGATTATCTCAAGTCAATTATAGCTCCTGAATAATTGAAGAGTGATGAAGGGTATTCAGATAGTATGCTGTGTCATGCGTCAGCAAAGCAAGACGAGAATATGCTTCTCGCTATTTGTAACAATTTATTTCTCCATTGCGATGCTTTGATGGTGAAATTGATCAAGCTCTTTATAGAAAAGAGATATCAGCAGTTTCCATATATATTTGTTCCTCTTTCCCAACAGATACCCCAACAAAAGGGTGATTACTGAGAGAAATTGAACAAACAACATTCTCCCTTGTAGAAAAACACAAAAACTGTTTTGTAATGTATTTCTTCTCCCTAGTTCCATTTTTCCATCATGTATCTCTCGCTATCCCCCTCTCCCTCCATCTGTAGGATGGATCTAAAAACAAGACTTCAGTTTGAACACTGACTTTAAAAAATATATATATATTGAACCTTTATTTAACCAGGTAGGCCAGTTGAGAACAAGTTCTCAATTACAACTGCGATCTGGCCAAGATAAAGCAAAGCAGTGCGACACATACAACAACACCGAGTTACACATGGAATAAACAAACGTACAGTCAATAACACAATAGAAAAGTCTATATACAGTGTGTGCAAATGAGGTAAGATTAGGGAGGTAAGGCAATATATAGGCCTTGGTGGCGAAGTAATTGCAATTTAGCAATTAACACTGGAGTGATAGATGTGCAGAAGATGAATGTGCAAGTAGAGATGCTGGGGCGCCAATTTTTTTTATAACAATATGGGGATGAGGTAGTTGGATGGGCTATTTACTGGTGGGCTATGTACAGGTGCAAAGATCTGTAATCTGCTCTGACAGCTGATGCTTAAAGTTAGTGAGGGAGATATGAGTCTCCAGTTTCAGTGTTTTTTTTTTCAATTCGTTCCAGTCATTGGCAGCAGAGAACTGAAAGGAAAGGCGGCCAAATTAGGAATTGACTTTGGGGGTGACCAGTGAAATATACCTGCTAGAGCGTGTGCTACGGGTGGGTGCTGCTATGGTGACCAGTGAGCTGACATAAGGCGGGGCTTTACCTAACAAAGACTGATCTGACCTCAAAGGTCAAAGTGTGTCTTCACCACATGGAATGGATCAAAAGAGAGCACTAAGTGACCCTCTCTCTCGTACACAGAGGAGAGTAGATAGGGTTACTGGTTGTCAAGGCATTTACAGGAAATGCTCAAAACCCTAGCACCCTGCTCATAGAGGAAGTGAATACTACCAGTTAGAGTTGGGGGCAATTTCATTTTAGTTAGAAATGTCAATTCAATTGGAGAATGTATTTTGAATAATATTAGAATGTCAACAATCTTCAAGCTATGGAATTGGAATTGAATTAGACTGTGTCGTGTCTTTACTATGATTAAATGAAGACTTTTAGTTTTTATCAAAGATTCTCTGTAATTAGTATTACGCGATCAAACTGATTAATCATGTAACTGTAATTTACTAAGAAGTCGGGGCACCAAGGAAAATATTCAGATTACAAAGTTATAATTTCCCAATATAACCTTTCAGATATTTTAATATCTGATCAATAGTCTTCTGATTAATTAATTATTTATTTTACCTCACGTTAGTCTCATTCCAAACGTCGTAAATTGTTGGTTATCTGCACAAACCCAGTCTTCACTATGAGTCATCCATACATCAATTGTCTTAAATCATTTATTTTTTACTAACTAAGTCATTCACAGAAATGAACACACAAAAACAGTAAATATGGTTACAAGAAATTATAGGGAAATGTGCCCTAGTGGGCTAAACCGGCATGGCGGCTTGTTAGACAAAGGGAAGTGGGGGTCGACTAAGAAGTCACTACAGAGTTAATAATTATAACAATTGAAATGCTAATCCTTTACACATGAACGCTCACTCATTCGGGAACAATTGCAATCAATATATATATATATATTTACGCTCAGTGTGTCGTCTTGATCGCTGTTGACAAGTTTGTTTCTTTTGTAGAATTGCCCGTCTCTCTCTCTGTGTCGTGGTTATAGTGGGTAGTTCAGAGTGACATTCATTCATGTTGTTGTAGAATGGATGTTTCGGCGGTTGTCGTTCTTCGCGTTCAATGATACCGAATTCCTAGCTGCAGACTAGTAATTAATATCAAAGACTTGTTCTTATTCTGTCGGTATCGATAGTCTAAGAGTTTAACCACGTGGTATGGTTAAAAGATTCAGCAATGGTCTGCAACCTTTGTCCTCTCGTGATTGAGCGAAACATGGTCTACTGAGAATTTCTCAAAGTTGGGTTTTATTCAGAATTGCAGAAAAGGGGCTGTCCCAGGATGCCTGACCCTAACTGGGCTCATGGGCTGTCCTCTGATTTAGTTAAACTCAAAAGGGAATTGGAGTTTCCTTCATTAAACAGTCCAAAATCACATTACGCAATTTTACAAACAGTATCATACTCACTCATTCATCTTATACAACAATTAGATGTAAACCTCATATCTGAGGCTATTATATAAACAGCGTTATGGTAATGTGGCCACACCGTCTCCCATGAGCTTCCCCAAGTTGTAACAAACGGACCAGTTCGTAGTTGGATTCTTCACCGATCTTTTATACCTTCTCTGGAACGTAAACGTTGTTCAGACCTCAAGTTCTGTGAGGTGGAAGAAATTCCTTTGTTCTCTATGAAACTTCAGTCTATCTCTATACTGTGTGGTCATGAGGAGATCCTCTCCTCAGGAATTTACGACCTCTCTCTGACCACAGCAGCCTAGTTGAAGGAAGCAAGGGGAGGCAGGGAGAGGGGGATGTGGCTTGCTGTACCCAAAGAGGGCAACGTCATGACAACTGTTTGGTTGAATTGGAATTGTAAAATATTTATATAACAGGAATTTAATTGGAATTAAATATCTGTACATTTCCCAGTTAATGGAATTAATTAACTTATTATAGAAAATGTACTGCAGGATTTGCTTAAAATAATTTAAACTTGTATTTATATATTTTCAGTATAGCTAGGCTACATGAACAGTGAAATGATCAGCCTGACAGACTGAGGGAATTGAATTCGAATTTGTGGAATTGTTGGGGATAATATTGAATTGGGAATTACATTTTTGGAATTCACCTAACATTGGAATTGAGACAATTCATTTAGTCTCTGAACTCAAAGACTGAGCTAGAATTTGCTGCCAGTAGCTCTGTTTCAATATCGACACGTCCAACATAGGCCAGAAGCCATTGGAAGTACCCCACAGCTGCCACCAGAGAGTGAGAACAGCTGAAGGGGGACTCGATCTTACAAGTGCTTTACCACCTGTACCACAAAATCCTGGGCCTTGCATAGTAGAACAGTCTAATGTACTCTTACATATACAACTTATTTGAAGCAATGCATTGGACTTACAGTGGTATGCTAATACAGGCATTGGAACTTAGCCATTGGTTAAGATGGACAGGATGTGGGATACAGCAGGAGGGAAGGGTCACAATGACCCTTTGTTACTCAAAAAGTCTCACTGACGCAGTAGCCCTTGGTAGATGGTAAACTTTTTTAAAAAGGCTGGAAGAAAGGCTTTACAAAAGTGGCCCAACTGAGAATCTGATTGACTAATGTGGTGGATTTCAGTGAGCGTTATGTGGGGAAACGCTTTAAAATCTCTAGAAGTGAGGAAACACAGGGTATTAGCCGAAAAACCTTCAAAAACCTATCGCAGCAAGCTGTAGAAGGACACTATCAGGAAAAAGCGCTCTCCATCCTGTTCAGTCATTTGGTTCTCAGCAAGCTTACTACAAAGTGACAAACTCGTATTGAGAGTCGGAACAGGGAGAGAAATTACGATTTTTATGTGATGGGGGGGGGGGGGAAGAGTCGTATTGGAATTTCAAAGTCCCGGAAAAGCGTGCAGCTCGCAGATAGCAGAAAGAATTCCTTTACTCAGAACAGTACATGCTCAGGGAGAGAGGATTTAGAACTGGTGGGTATAATCTATGGATTAATAAAGTGTTATCACATATATTTCCTCTTTTCCAGTTCTTTAATCCTTCGTCTCCTTTAAATCATACATGCACAAGCATATAGACAAACGCACACAGCGCACACAAGTCTCACACGTCTCACACACACAGCATGCACACAGTACTCATATCTCACAATATATGCGTACGTTCAGCGCAACACGTTGAGGTACTGTCAGTGCCAATTCCATAGGATAACTTTGCATGTCATTGAATTCAACAATAACACTCTAGAGATAAATCCATTGGTTTTCATCTGTGTACCAAGTCGGCAGCAGCAATCTATCAGTTGTGCCGATGTAAGAGCGAAATGATCTGAAATAGAAAATGGCAAAGTTAGAAAAAGAAGTGAATTGAAAATGTGTTAATTTACTTCTTCAGCAGGGGTGAAATGTAACCACAGGTTTAGCGCTGATTGAAGATTCAGGGTGTGACTTTCTATGATAATGGTGACTCGTATAATAAAAACATTTCACAACCAAGCTACTGACCACCTGTGAAGGCTGGCAGTCTGACACTAAAGTGAATGTGTTTGAGATACGTTAGAAATAAGTTGAAGCTATGTCTGGAATTTGGATGAGGGCTTGAGGCCCTTCACTTTCAGGGGTTTAGATGGAGAGCTACTTTGAGCAACAGTGACCTCACCCCTCATCCATGTTCTACAGGTCAACACACAGACCCTGCTAGTCCACGCTATGACTCACTTTACCTCTCCAGATCTGATGCTACTAATGTGCGCTGGTATGTGTCTCAGCGTCCTGCATTCCTGATGTGTGTGATATAAGAGGAATCCAATCTTCGGGCCACTCTTTTATTTTCCTTTTTTTCCAGGAAAATAAGTTAAACAATATGGCTGCCAATCTTGGAGACAGGAGAAACGATTCAGGGAGGTTTGTGAACTTGAGACCAGAAAGACCTCAACCCAGTTCTTATGTTTCAACACAAGTAAAGTATAGCATGGGTGAAAACAGATGAATTCATCATCATAAGTTTAGGTTCTCAAAATCATTTATTTGAGGATATTGATTTTCAGTGACGTACAAAGGTTCAGAGTTGATTAAAAAAATAAATCAAAGCTTAATAGTTTGGGATAGGGGGCAGCATTTTCACGTTTGGATGAAAAGCATGCCCAGACTAAACTGCCTGCTACCCAGTCCCAGCTGCTAATATATGCATATTATTAGTAGATTTGGATAGAAAACACTGAAGTTTCTAAAACTATTTGAATGATGTCTGTGAGTATAACAGAACTCATATGGCAGGGGAAAACCTGAGAAAAATCCAACCAGGAAGTGGGAAATCTGACGTTTGTAGTTTTTCAACACTTGGCCTATCGAAAGAGTCTATGGGGTCAAATTGCACTTCCTAAGGCTTCCACTAGATGTCAACATTCTTTAGAATCTTGTTTCAGGCTTCTACTGTGAAGGAGGGGGGAATGAGTCAGTGGTCTGGTAGAGTGCCATGAACTCGTGACGCGTGTTCAAGTGAGAGTTAGCTTGAGTTCCATTGCATTTCTGAAGACAAAGGAATTCTCCGGTTGGAACATTATTGACGATTTATGATAAAAACTTCCTAAAGATTGATTCTGTACAGCGTTTGACATGTTTCGACGGACTGTAACGGAAATGTTTGACTTTTCGTCTGCTCGTGCGTCTTGAATTTGGATTACTGGGCTGAACGCGTTAACAACCAGGAGGTATTTGGACATAAAGATTAACTTTATCGAACAAATCAAACATTTATTGTGGAACTGGGATTCCTGGGAGTGCATTCTGATGAAGATCATCAAAGGTAAGTGAATATTTATAATGCTATTTCTGACTTCTGTTGACTCCAACATGGCGGATATCTGTTTGGCTTGATTTGTTGTCTGAGCTCCATACTCAGATTATTGCATGGTTTGCTTTTTCCATTAAGTTTTTTTGAAATCTGACACAGCAGTTGCATTAAGGAGAAGTATATCTTTAATTCTGTGAATAACAGTTGTATCTTTTATCAATGTTTATTATGAGTATTTCTGTAAATTGATGTGGCTCTCTGCAAAATCACTGTATGTTTTGGAAGCAAAACATTACTGAACGTAATGCGCCAATGTAAACTGAGATTTTTGGATATGAATATGCATTTTATTGAACAAAACATACATGTATTGTGTAACATGATGTCCTATGAGTGTCATCTGATGAAAATCATCAAAGGTTAGTGATTAATTGTATCTATATTTCTGCTTTTTGTGACTCCTCTCTTTGGCTGGGAAAATGGCTGTGTGTGTTTTTGTGACTTGGCTCTGACCTAACATAATCATATGTTGTGCTTTCACTGTAAAGCCTATTTGAAATCGGACATGATGGGGAGAGTTTATCTTTCATTTGGTATATTGCACTTGTTAATGTATGAAAGTTACATATTTCAAAAAAATATTCTGCCTTTTCAGCGGAATGTTGTCGAGGGGTGCCGCTAGTGGAACCCCTAGCCGTAAGAAGATTTAAGAGCAAAGATTATAAAGCTGGGGTAAGATTGAACATAGTTTTTCTACACTTACAGTGGGGCAAAAAAGTATTTAGTCAGCCACCAATTGTGCAAGTTCTCCCACTTAAAAAGATGAGAGAGGCCTGTAATTTTCATCATAGGTACACTTCACCTATGACAGACAAAATGAGAAAAAAAATCCAGAAAATCACATTGTAGGATTTTTAATGAATTTATTTGCAAATTATGGTGGAAAATAAGTATTTGGTCAATAACAAAAGTTTATCTCAATACTTTGTTATATACCCTTTCTCGGCAATGACAGAGGTCAAACGTTTTCTGTAAGTCTTCACAAGGTTTACACACACTGTTGCTGGTATTTTGGCCCATTCCTCCATGCAGATCTCCTCTAGAGATCCAGTGATGTTTTGGGGCTGTTGCTGGGCAACACGGACTTTCAACTCCCTCCAAAGATTTTCTATGGGGTTGAGATCTGGAGACTGGCTAGGCCACTCCAGGACCTTGAAATGCTTCTTACGAAGCCACTCCTTCGTTGCCCGGGCGGTGTGTTTGGGATCATTGTCATGCTGAAAGACCCAACCACGTTTCATCTTCAATGCCCTTGCTGATGGAAGGAGGTTTTCACTCAAAATCTCACGATACATGGCCCCATTCATTCTTTCCTTTACACGGATCAGTCGTCATGGTCCCTTTTCAGAAAAACAGCCCCAAAGCATGATGTTTCCACCCCCATGCTTCACAGTAGGTATCGTGTTCTTTGGATGCAACTCAGCCTTCTTTGTCCTCCAAACACGACGAGTTGAGTTTTTACCAAAAAGTAATATTTTGGTTTCATCTGACCATATGACATTCTCCCAATCTTCTTCTGGATCATCCAAATGCTGCTTACCTATTGCAGATTCAGTCTTCCCAGCCTGGTGCAGGTCTACAATTTTGTTTCTGGTGTCCTTTGACAGCTCTTTGGTCTTGGCCATAGTGGATTTGGAGTGTGACAGTTTGAGGTTGTGGACAGGTGTCTTTTATACTGATAACGAGTGGAGGACAGAGGAGCCTCATAAAGAAGAAGTTACATGTCTGTGAGAGCCAGAAATCTTACTTGTTTGTAGGTGACCAAATACTTATTTTCCACCATAATTTGCAAATAAATTCATTAAAAATCCTACAATGTGATTTTCTAGATTTTTTTTCTCATTTTGTCTGTCATAGTTGAAGTGTACCTATGATGAAAATTACAGGCCTCTCTCATCTTTTTAAGTAGGAGAATTTGCACAATTGGTGGCTGACTAAATACTTTTTTGCCCCACTGTATGTTGGTGTTTAGGTTCATGTTTAGGTCAGTCTGATGTTTCAGATCGTTCTCTTGCGGCTTCCAGACACAGTTTCTGAACTCCAGGGTTAATAAGTCAAGGCTAAGAAACAAGAGTTTTACAAATCCTCCCTCAGAGGTTTGAAACTGATAAATACTGCATGGTTGGAAAAGTCTTCAGAGGTTTGGTAGGAAAGTCATGAACTGATAACATTGAGAGGCTCTGAACCGTTGCACTTCATTCAGAGGAAGGGGAAATGTCACTGGCCTCCAGCACACCATTCTACAGAGGAACCTGGTCTGTTTCAACATAACTCAAAATACTGAGCTATACAGTACAACCCCAGAGAGAGGGAGAAGGGCACAGTACACACTCCAAACACATATATTCGTATTAAATGTGTGAATTCCTTCATTACAATAGAGTCATGAACTCATGAGGCTATTTCAAACACATTACCAAAAGCCATTTTGACAATATTTGACCCAGCTACCGTGTCTGGCTGTCTGAGTCCGTCGTCACCTGACATTTGTGATATGTCAACCAAATGTCAAGCAAGGATCAGACAGTCAAGAACGCTGCAATCAGCCACCCTTCAAAAACCAGAGTGAATAGAAAACATCGCCAGCTTGGACCTTTGCTTTGGTCAGACCACCAAAACATCAAATCAGAACAACAAGGCCTGGTTTAATTTCATGCTACATTGTCAAAGGCCAAAATGATAAGATCTGCAAATACTCTGTGCAGGTGGCTTAGCAATCACAATACAACAATTTTAAAAGAATTCCATGATAACAATAGCACTGGCCATAGGATAAATCACAGGGGAATCAATGCTGTGTATTGAGTACTCGTTGTCTCTTTCAATTTATCCACAGGAATGACCTGAAGATTTCACTTGAAGCGTGGTAGCTAACTAATGTTTTATTCAAGACTAGAGCTATCTTCAAATGTTCAAATAGTCTCTTCCACCCACTTTCCCCCCCATGCTCAAGTAGTGCCCAAGTAGGAAAAGAGGATCAAACTAATAGCAGCGAGGGTAGTAAAACCATAATGAAATTCTTGGAATAGGCTCTTTTTTTTCAAAACAAACTCCCTGCATCCCAAACAGCACCCTATTCCTTTTAAAGTGCACTACTTTGTACCAGGGCACTATATAGGGAATAGGGTGCCATTTAGCACGCACACAGTTTTCAAACGTAATTGAAATTCTGGCCCCCACTTAATGTGGAATTATGACATGTTAAATGAAACTCCCTTAAGAACAGTAGTGTTTTCCCCCTAATGTTTCATTGCATGCTGTTTCTAGATCAAAATTAAATCCAATTAAGCTCTGTTTAAATACTTAAGTAATACTACTTGAATTTACAATTCTCCCAGGCCTGTTAATGATTGGTTGAAACAACATGTAAAAAAATGCTTTTATGGAGTATACACTATATGATTTGGCAGTAGGTTTCAAGGCCTGTTCAGGGAATTAGTTGATGTTTAAACATTCAAGAGTGATGAGTCATAACTGCTCACATGGAATATAAGTAATCTGTTCAGTTAATTTCTATTCCAGGATGGTTTAACAACTGACAAGCAATTTACTAATTTGTTCTGAGTAAATGATGAGTGAAATGGAACACAGATATGGGATTGCATATTTAAGCAAAAAGGCACGGGGGGGGATGTGGTATATGGCCAATATACCATGACTAAGGAATGTTCTTATGGCACGAGGCATCGTGGAGTGCCTGGACACAACCCTTAGCGGTGGTATATTGGCCATATACCACAAACCCCCGAGGTGCCTTATTGCTATTATAAACTGGTTACCAACGTAATTAGAGCAGTAAAAATAAATGTTTTGTCAGACCCGTGGCATACGGACTGATATACCACGGCTGTCAGCCAATCAGCATTCAGGGCTGAGACCACACAGTTTATAATTAAGTTTAGGCATACTTTGGAAAGGAATGACATAGGTATTTGGGTATAAGATATCTGAGAAGGATTCCTTCCGATAGGTGTATACTGTATGTTACCCATTCTATGAGCTTATAAGGTATACTAAGAGGGTAACAAATTTGGAGGCACCACTGGGATACTGCTGCGTTAATCCCGTTATGATTACATCCCAAATGGCACCCTATTCCCTATATAGAGCAATAATTTTGATTAGGGTCCATAGGGCTCTGGTCAAAAGTAGAGCACTGTGTAGGGTGCTATTTGGGACACAGTCGTAAACCTCCCCAGGAACTTACTCAGGGCACTGGGAACACGAGTAATTAATTTAAAACAAACTGCAAGACAATAGCCTCCATCCACCACTAGCTAAATCCTAAAGCTATGCCTCACCAAGGTACAGAATCATGTTGTACTCTTAAAATAAAAATGGGGTAGCGAGGTATAAATCAGGGATGCTATCTGTGCCCTTCTCTTTTTGACCTTGAAGTCTAGGAGCATCCTCTGTCTCAATGGCCCCCTCCCCAAAAAAAGGGCTCTCTCTGTCATCCCCTCCTCAGGTCTGGAAGCTTTATGGCGTCCATAATGGAGGCTGTTTTACCTCAGCGTAGCTGAAAGGTGGTGACATTATCAAAGCTTTATTTCCTATCAACCACAGCTATTTTCAGCCCTGTTCTCCTCTTCTCTTTAAAACACTGATAAGGACTCACGTGGTGAATGTCAAATGACTGCTCCCGGATGTACTTAGCACGGGAGGGCTTACAAATCAATAAATTCTAGATGCACAAAAGATTAACTCCTCTAAAAGGAGTCATATTGTCTTTCAGATTAAGGGCTGATCATCGTCCAAGAGAACATCAAGAGAGGCAGAGATAAAACGGGAACAATTTAAGTAGCAGTTCTCATAAACAAACTGCTTAATCTGTGTTTATTTCTCTGTCATTTTAGTCATTTAAAATTGTAAAAGCCTTCAGTATTTATGTGCTATCCTTTCTGTATGTTTCAGTTTCACATGAAATCAAGGTGGGACTGGATTCTACACTCAAGAGCCTTAGGTGTGCCCGGCCAAATTCAAATTTATGTAATTTACCGAAAGAGTACGTTCAGTCATGCAATTTTGCAAAATGGTCTACTTCCAGAGAAAATATGTCAAACCAGCGTGCCTTCTTATTACCCTTTTCTTCCTTTAGCTTGAAAACAATATGTCAGAGAGCAGTTTTGAGGCTCACCATGAAATTTCAAATGGCATCGGGCCTACCAAAATATCCAGAGGGGGAGTTTGCATGCACTGTCACTTGAATTACACTGAAAGGTACTTATACTCCGCAACATATGTGGGGTGAACTACCCCACCCTGGTCAACTATCTTGGCACGTTCCCACACAAGATACCAAAGATTAAATTTGTACCAGAACCTCTACTATGTAGTACCTGGCAAACACAGAGCTTCAGCCTAGTGTTAAAAATGGTCAAGCATCCAAAATATATCCCCAATGGTGCCAGGTGGGACTGTGGGGTATAGAGTGCAGAGTTATTTTTGGAGTAGGCCTACTTGAACTGATTCAGGTTGGCTGTAATGCACTTTTTAAATGAGTGCTCTCTACTTTGGAACTGATGGATGGATGGATGGATGGCAGGATGGGAGCCTGTGCCAAATGGACACAGTCTCCGGTGGTTCAGAGAAAAGCGTAATTGTTGTTTCATTCTAGCCTCCCACGTTGGTGGCTTCTGGGTCTGTTCCATGGCTGCTCTGCTGGGCTATTCAGCTCTCTGGCTTCCGAGGTCTGACACACACATCTTAGCAGAGACCTAGGCTCTGTCCCAAATGTCACCCTATTCCCTTTATAATGCACTACCTTTGACCAGAGCCCCATGGACCCTGGTCAAAAGCAGTGCACTATAAAGGGAGTAGGGGGCCATTTAGGACACAGGCCCAGAGGTGCTCCAAAATAGAGATTTCCTTTTGCTGCCTCTCAGGGGCCTGCTCTTGTTTAGAGTAATATTGGGGTTTACTTAGTCTGCTATGCTACCCTTTATGAAGTGTGACAATCTGAATTTGGTTACTTTCCAAGATGACACTTTTGACAACAGTATATCATCGTATCACTATGCATAATAGTTTATAATGGTGGCAGAACCATCTAGTGACTGCATTAATAACAGACACGTGTCTCAGTCTCTTTTCACCATTGTTATACCACCTCAGTCCACGGAAGAACAAATTTATATAGGCTGCCTTGTCTTCATAAAACCTTTTTGTATTTAGGGTTACAGAATTGACCAACATGTAAGGACAGTCCTCCAATGAGTATTCCACTACACAGATGTCTTTCACATGACAAACTAGCCCCTGTATGCAAATCCACAAATCTAGCTGCCAACATGAAGCCTTATAACTGTCAGAGTTATATATATATATGAGCAAATGAGAAAACAATCTCAGCAGATGAGGCTATCCTCTGATTAAAACATATGGGATTTAACACACAAACATACACACTCTCACACGCACACACACGCGCTTGCACATGATGGAGAACAACTCCCTGTTCACCCATGACTGCGTGGCCACGCACGTGTCCATCTCAAACATCAAGTTTGCTGACGACACAACTCAGCCTACAGGGAGGAGGGGAGGGCCCTGGCAGAGCGGTGCCAGGAAAATAAGATCTTCCTCAACGTCAACAAAACGAAAGAGCTGATCGAGGATTACAGAAGACGGTGGATAGGGTAAAAAGCTTCAAGTTCCTCGGCATACACATCACCGACGACCTGAAATACGCCTCGATCACACCGACAGCATCACTGTGTTTTGGTACACCAGAAGTACAGTACCAGTCAAATGTTTGGACACACCTACTCATTGAAGGGTTTTTCCTTTTACTAGTTTCTACATTGTAGATTAATAGTGAAGACATCAAAACTATGAAATTACACATATGGAATCATGTAGTACACAAAGAAGTGTTAAACAATCATTTTAGATTTTAGATTCTTCAAAGTAGCCACCCTTTGCCTTGATGACAGCTTTGCACACTCTTGGCATTCTCTCAACCAGCTTCATGAGGTAGTCATTCTGGAATGCATTTCAATTAACAGGTGTGCCTTGTTAAAAGATTATTTGTGGAATTTCCTTCCTTCTTAAAACGTTTGAGCCAATCAGCTGTGTTGTGAAAAGGTAGGAGTGGCATATAGAAGATAGCCCTATTTGGTAAAAGACCAAGTCTATATTATGGCAAGAACAGCTCAAATAAGCAAAGAGAAACAACAGTCCATCATTACTTTAAGACATGAAGGTCAGTCAATGTGGAAAATGTCAAGAACTTTTAAAGTTTCTTCAAGTGCAGATGCAAAAAACATCAAGCGATTTAATGGACCACCACAGGAAAGGAAAACCCAGAGGTACCTCTGCCGCAGAAGATAAGTTCAATAGAGTTACCAGCCTCAGAAATTGCAGCCCAAATAAATGCAGACACATCAACATCAACTGTTCAGAGGAGACTTCGTGAATCAGGCCTTCATGGTCGAATTACTGCAAAGAAACCACTACTAAAGGACACCAATAAGAAGAAGAATCATGAGCAATGGACATTAGACCAGTGGAAATCTGTCCTTTGAGTTCAAATTTTAGATTTTTGGTTCCACCCGCCGTGTCTCTGTGAGAACGGATGATCTCCGAATGTGTAGTCCCCACGTGAAGCATGGAAAAGGAGGTGTGATCATGTGGGGGACCATTTCTGGTAACACTGTCTGTGATTTATATAGGATTCAAGCCACACTTAACCAGCATGGCTACCACAGCATTCTGCAGCGGTATGCCATTCTATCTGGTTTGTTTTTCAACAGGATAATGACCCAATACACCTCCAGGCTGTGTCAGGGCTATATGACCAAGAAGGAGAGTGATGGTGTGCTGCATCAGACAACCTGGCCTTAACAGTCACCTGACCTCAACCCAAATGAGATGGTTTGGGATGAGTTGGACGGCAGAGTGAAGGAAAAGCAGCCATCAGGTGCTCAGCACTCCTTCAAGACGGTTGGAAAGGAATCCACGGTGAAGCTGGTTGAGAGAATGTCAACAGTGTACAAAGCTGTCATCAAGGCAAAGGGCGGCTACTTTGAAGTATCTAAATATTTTTATTTGTGGAACGTATGCATCAAGTTCTATGTGTAGACTTGACCGAAAGTAGCAAAATGTGAATGTTGAACTTTTGTTGCACACATATCCAGTCAAAAAATGTGTGATTACGTAATAAAAAAAGTTCAGACCTCAGAATGTCTTTAAATGTTTTATTCAATTATTTGCAGAGTAGCATAAATATTATTTATTCAATGACAGCTACACATTTATTGTGGCAATACAATTTCCCTCCAAAATACATAGTTGTTGAGGGAATTGCAATAATAAATAGTGAAGATAGTGGAGAGTAGGCTCTTTCAACAATGAGACCAATGTTTAGGAAGTTGGTCTTGATCGCGCTGTTGGACCTGGACCAGCCTCTCCGAAAGTGCAGGTCTGTGTGGGTCTAGGGATGGTTGAAGTCCCGAAAGCATGAGTGTTCCACCATCTCATTCAAGAGCTTCGACTGTTTGTAGAGGAATTCTGAGGCTTCCTTTGTCTGGACCGAAGCAAGTTCGATCCCCTGCTCCAGAATGGTTGGAGCCAAGATCGCCAGGATGGATACCAACTACTGGGAGTCCATCAGCCGAGTTGAACACCTGACAATTTGTCCCCAGTAAAATAAATTCAAGTGAATTTGTAAAGCCTTTCATGCTGTAATTGATTGATATTAGATATATTTTATGTTAAACCTAGCTAGCTAAAGGGCTCTCTAGTTAATAGTCCCTATGTGACATCAGATGTACTTTTACATAATGTTCATTAAGCCTATTACTATTCCCAAAGTTGGTTTAAAATCCTTTTTTAATGATTAAATATTACCAAATGAAAATACAGTTGAGGTGCCCTGATGAAGGTAGGCTAGTCTTCTTCAGGAACCCCTCGTTGTTCAAGACAGTTACTGTCATTCATTACATTCTTATTGGAATCATGTACACTCTTAGAAAAAAAAAGGTTCCGAAAGTGTCCTTCTGCTTTCTCCATAGGGTAACCCTTTTTGGTTCCAGGTAGAGCTCCTTTGGGTTCCATGTAGAACCCTTTGGGGAAAAGGTTCTACATGGAACCCAATAGGGTTCTACATGGAACCAAAAAAGTGTTACCCTATGGAGAAAGCAGAAGGACACTTTTAGGTTCTAGATAGCACCTTTTTCTAAGAGTGTAGAGTTGGACTGGGCTACAGTTTATTGGTACAGTCATGAACTGAATTGTACTGTTTCAAGGCATTGCTAATGATGGTTGATGAGTATTACAATACAATTAGTAAACAATGTTAGTAGATAGAATATGTGGGTGGAATTCAAGTAACACAAAATATTGATACTTATTTTAAATTGTATTTCAGATTCCTGCCAACAGGAATGGTCCACTGTGGCAGGCATTGGTCCCCTCTGTGGCGCAAGCCATATGGTAATGTTTGATTGGCGAATACATGTCTGACCCCAAGGAGGAAGAATGGAGGGCCTTCGGTGCTGAGTTCCTGGAGAGGTGGGTTTTCCCCAACTGTCTTGGCTCCATGCTAGGTAAAGCTCCGCCTTATCTCAGTTCACTGGTCACGATGGCATCACCCACCCGTAGCACGCGCTCCAGCAGGTGTATCTCACTGATCATCCCTAAAGCCAACACCTCATTTGGCCGCCTTTCGTTCCAGTTCTCTGCTGCCTGTGACTGGAACGAATTGCAAAAATCGCTGATGTTGGAGACTTTTATCTCTCTCACCAACTTCAAACATCTGCTATCTGAGCAGCTTACCTACCTCATCCCCATACTGTTTATATTTATTTACTTTTCTGCTTTTTTGCACACCAATATCTCTACCTGTACATGACCATCTGATCATTTATCACTCCAGTGTTAATCTGCAAAATTGTAATTATTCGCCTACCTCCTCATGCCTTCTGCACACAATGTATATAGACTATTTTTTTTCTACTGTGTTATTGACTTGTTAATTGTTTACTCCATGTGTAACTCTGTGTTGTCTGTTCACACTGCTATGCTTTATCTTGGCCAGGTCGCAGTTGCAAATGAGAACTTGTTCTCAACTAGCCTACCTGGTTAAATAAAGGTGAAATAAATAAAAAATTGATGGGAAACATGTACTTATCCAGGCTTCACCGTGCTCGGGTTCGCTGTTGTAGATGACAACTACGATTTCTGTGTCGTAGATGTTTGGTGGGACCCTCCAGGACTCTCCACCACCTACATCACTCCCTGGGGCTGAAGACCTGGGACCCGTTCCCCACGTCTTCGTCGGAGACGAGGCCTCCACTTTGAGGCCCAACCTCATGAGGCCCTACGCTGGACGCCAGCTGCCATTGCCAAGGCCTGTGAGGATCTCCAACACATGACTGTCCAGGGCAAGGTAAGTTGTTGAATGTGCGTTTGCGAATCTGGCAGCCTGGTGGAGGATCTATTGGAGAGTGTTGGGTCTCAGTCCCTCAAATGTCGATGCCTGTATTGCTGTAAAAACTAATTTCACTGATATGGGAATAGATTAGCTACGTAGGCCATAACTACATAGGCCTGAATTAAATACACTATTCATTTGCAATGGGGCTACGTTCAATAGGATATCTGACAGATAATATATGCATATGGAGTTATATTAAGTGACAGTTGGGAGTAAAGACCACACATTAACCCTTTCTCTCTCCCATCAACATCAGTATTAAACACACATGGCATGGTACATCAGGTGAGCAGGAGCTCTAATTAACTTTTTGGGGACTGGGGGGCAATATTGAGTAGCTTGGATAATAAGGTGCCCAGAGTAAACTGCCTGCTACTCAGGCCCAAAAGCTAGAATATGCATATAAATAGTAGATTTGGATAAAAAACACTCTGACATTTCTAAAATTGTTTGAATGATGTCTGTGAGTATAACAGAACTCATATGGCAGGCAAAAACCTGAGAATAAATCCAACCAGGAAGTGGGAAATCTGAGGTTTGTAGTTTTTCAAGTCATTGCCTATCAAATATACAGTGTCTATGGGGTCATATTGCACTTCCTTGGGGTTCCACTAGATGTCAACAGTCTTTAGAACTTTGTTTGAGGCTTCTACTGTGAAGAGAATGAGAGCTGTTTCAACCAGAGGTCTGACTGAAGGCCATGAGTTGATCACGAGTGCGCCCATGACAAAGACAAAGGAATTCTCCAGTTAGAACATTATTGAAGATTTATGATAAAAACATCCTAAAGATTGATTCTATCCATCGTTTGACATGTTTCTACAAACTGTAATATAACTTTTATGACGTTTCATCTGTACAAGTGATCGCGCATTATGCATTTGGATTATTGGGCTGAACGCGAGAACAAAGAGGTATTTGGACATAAATTATGGACTTTCTCGAACAAAACAAACATTTATTGTGGAACTGGGATTCCTGGGAGTGCATTCCGATCAAGATCATCAAAGGTAAGTGAATATTTATAACGCTATTTCTGACTTTTCTAACACCTCTCCTTCTTTGGAAAATGGCTGGATGTTTTTCTGTGACTAGCGCTGACCTAACATAATTGCAAGGTGTGCTTTTGCCGTAAAGCGTTTTTAAAAATCTGACACAGCGGTTGCATTAAGGAGAAGTTTATCTATTTTTCCATGCATAACACTTGTATCTTTTATCAATGTTTATTAAGAATATTTCTGTAATTTGATGTGGCTCTCTGCACTTTCACCGGATGTTTGTTTGAGACAATGCATTTCTGATCATAACACACCATTTTCAAATGAGGTTTTTGGACATAAAGATTAACTTTATCGAACAAAACACACATTTATTGTGCAACATTAAGTCCTGTGAGTGCCTTCTGATGAAGATCATCAAAGGTTAGTGATTAATTTAATCAATATTTCTGATTTCTGTGAGCACTCTCCTTGGCTGGAAAATAGCTGTATGGTTTTCTGTGACTAGGTGCTGACCTAACATAATTGTTTGGTGTGCTTTCGCCGTAAAGCCTATTTGAAATCGGACACTGTGGCTGTATTTACAAGAAGTTTATCTTTAAAAGGGTGTAAAATACTTGTATATTTGGGAATTTTAATTATGGGATTTCTATTGTTTTGAATTTGGCGCCATGCAATTTCACTGGCTGTTGGCGAGGTGGGACGCCACCGTCTCACATATCCCAGAGAGGTTTTATAGTAAGGTTGTACTACATATGACAACAATGGGAAAGGACAATCTAGGGTTCATACAAATAGTACAGTTTTCCACCATCTTCACTGGTCTGACAACAAAATGAAGATGGACAAAAAACTAATAAGGAAGAGTATGTGTTTTTACTTTCCTCTTGTCTTAGATCTGCAAGTTGTAGGGAGGAAATAAGGAGATAACGTTTAAATGAGATACTAATAACAAAAGAAACAACTGACTATTAAAACATTGGCTCAACTGCAGACAGATATAGAGACTACTCCTAAACCTGTAGTAGGGGGACTTCAGACATATCCATAAAGAGAGAGGGCAGGGCACTGGAGATCTGAGGTGCAGAGAGGAGTGGAGGAGAGGTGTGCATTTGTGTGTCTGAAAAAACTAAAATTGAATGTGTAGCAACAATACACGTAACTCAAAAGTCACCTTTAGTCTTGTAAACGAACAACAAGAACATCTGAATTCATCTGAGTTTCAATTCAGTACATTTTCATGTAATCTACAACTAATAATGAATGCTATCCTAAGTATTGAGCAACTATTTACTTTATGAATTTAATGCAGGGAAACTTAAATCAGTTTTAACTCATTTCTATCAACATGTTAAATGTGCAACCAGAGGGAAAATAACTCTGGACACCTATTCTCCACACACAGAGATGCATTCAAAGCTCTCTGTGGCAGGGCTTGCAAACGATTACAGACTACAAAGGGAAGCACAGCTGAGAGTGGCCCAGACAAGCTAAACTACTGCAATGCTTGCTTCGAGGCAAATAACCCTGAAACATGCATGAGAGCACCAGCTGTACCGGAAGATTGATTGATCACGCTCTCCGCAGCCGATGTGAGTCAGACCGTGAGACAGCTCAACATTCATAAGGCCGCAGGGCCAGACGGATTACCAGGACGTGTACTAAGAGCATGCGCTGACCAACTGGCAAGTGTCTTCACTGACATTTTAAACCTCTCCCTGTCTGAATCTGTAAAACCAACATGTTTTAACACATAATGCCTGTGCCCAAGAACCCTAACGTAACCTGCCTAAATGACTACCGACCCGTAGCACTCACGTCTGTAGCCATGAAATGCTTTGAAAGGCTGGTCATGGCTCATATCAACACCATCATCACAGAAACGCTAGACCCACTCTAATTTGCATACCGACCCAACAGATCCACAGATGATGCAATCTCTATTGCACTCCGCACTGCCCTTTCCCACCTGGACAGAAGGAACACTTATGTGAGAATGCTATTCATTGACTAGAGCTCAGTGTTCAACACCGTAGTGCCCTCAAAGCTCATCAATAAGCTAAGGACCCTGGGACTAAACACCTCCCTCTGCAACTGGATCCTGGACTTCCTGGGCCACTCCCAGGTGGTAAGGGTAGGTAACAACACAACCGCTACGCTGATCCTCAACACAGGGGCCTCTCGGGGGTGCCTGCTCAGCCCCCTCCTGTACTCCCTGTTCGTTCATGACTGCACGGCCAGGCACGACTCCAGCACCATCATTAAATTTGCCGATGACACAACAGTGGTAGGCCTGATCACCGACAATGATGAGAGCCTATAGTGAGGAGGTTAGAAACCTGGCTGTGTGGTGCCAGGATAACAACCTCTCCGTCAACGTGAACAAGATAAAGGAGATGATTGTAGACTACAGGAAGAGAGGACCGAGCATGCCCCCATTCTCATTGACAGGGCTACAGTGGAGCAGGTTGAGAGCTTCAAGTTCTTTGGTGTCCACATCACCAACAAACTAACATGGTGCAAGCACAACATGACAGTCTTGAAGCGGGCAAGACAAAACCTATTCCCCGTAAGAAGAATGAAAAGATTTGGCATGGGTCCTCAGATCCTCAAAAGGATAGAGAGCATCCTGACGGGTTGCATCACTACCTGGTATGGCAACTGCTCGGCTTCCGACCACAAGGCACTACCGAGTGTTGTGTGAACGGCCCAGTACATCACTGATGCCAAGCTTCCTGACATCCAGGACCTCTATACCAGGCGGTGTCAGAGGAAGGCCCTGAAAATTGTCAAAGACTCCAGCCACCCTAGTTGTAGACTGTTCTCTCTGCTACCACACGGCAAGCAGTACCGGAGTGCCAAGTCTAGGTCCAAGACGCTTCTAAACATCTTCTACCCCCAAACCATAAGACTCCTGGACATCTCATCAAAGGGCTACCCAAACTATTCATTTTGCCTCCCCCCTCTCCACAACACTGCCACTCTCTGATGTCATCTATGCATAGTCACTTTAATTAACTCTACCTACATGTACATACTACCTCAACTAACCGGTGCCCCTGCACATTGACTTTGTACCGGCACCCCCCTGTATATATTGTTATTTTATACTGCTCCTTGCTTGTTACTTTTATCTCTTATTCTTATCCATATTTTTTTAAACTGCACTATCGGTTAGTGGCTCGTAAGTAAGCATTTCACTGTAAGGTCTACTGTTGTATTCGGCGCATGTGACTAATAAAATTTGATTTGATTTGAATTCCATGAATTTTATATTAAGAAAGCCTACTAACAAGGACATAGTAAGCGGAATAAAGACAGTTGGAAAATCTCAATAGCATTTTCTTGATTCCTCGCTTCCTTTCTCTCTCCGGCTCAATACCCATTGGAGGAGAAGGTCAGAGTGAAGGACTTTCCCTCTCTCTGACCTCCTCCAATAGGCTTTGAGAAGGAGGTGAGGAGTAAAGGAAACACAGTTTACATTCTCCCATGGAGAAAGAAAGTAATACAGACAGTCAACCCACCCCCTCACCAGTCTGCCTGCCTTCTCATCTCTATCTGCCTCTGCTCTATCCCTATGATTATCCACCACCACTCATCTCAACGGCCTCCTCAGGCAGAGGGAGATAAAAGGGCGGGGCACTGGAAATGTGAGGTACCTCGAGGAGAAGAGCAGTGTGTCTGTGTGTGTCTCTGTCTCTGAAAAAAATGAAGAATGTGCAGCCATAACACAACTAAACAAATGGCCCCTGGATGTCACGGACCATTCCATTGAACAAAAGTTCACAGAAAAGTCCAACATCCTGGTTTTCAGGTGGTTTTATATGAAAGAAATCTATTCTTGTAAGAGACCAACAAGCACATCTGTGAATTATCCTTTGTATGAGTTTCAGTACAGTCAATTCAGAAATCTATGTAACACTAATAATAAATGCTGTTATAAGAATTGAGTAACAATTTACTTTATGATTTGACTGAATTTAAATGGAATTGACATGTGTGAAAGGAAAGGGAGGGAGGTCAAAACAACAACCAGACAACTTCTCTCCTCTTCCTGTCCTTCCTGTGAGCTGGTAGGCTAATTTGACTCCGGTAGGGAAGACAAAAACAACACATAAGTATTCAGACCCTTTACTCAGACTTTGTTGAAGCACCTTTTGGCAGCGATTACAGCCTCAAGTCATCTGGGGTATGATGCTACAAGCTTGGCACACCTGTATTTGGAGAGTTTTTCGCATTCCTCTTTGCAGATCCTCTCGAGCTCTGTCAGGTTGGATGGGGAGCGTCGCTGGGATGGTGACAGGTTTTCTCCAGACATGATGCTTGGTATTCAGTCCAAAGAGTTCAATCTTGATTTGACCAGAAAATCTTGTTTATCATTATCTGAGAGTCCTTTAGGTGCCTTTTGGCAAACTCCAAGCGGGCTGTCATGTGCCTTTTACTGAGGAGTGGATACCGTCTGGCCACTCTACCATAAAGGCCTGATTGGTGGAGTGCTGCAGAGATGGTTGTCCTTCTGGAAGGTTCTCCCATCTCCACAGAGCTTTGTCAGAATGACTATCGGGTTCTTGGTCACCTCCCTGACCAAGGCCCTTCTCCCCCGCTCAGTTTGGCCGGGTGGCCAGCTCTACGAAGAGTCTTGGTTGTTCTAAACTTCTTCCATTTAAGAATGATGGAGGCCACTGTGTTCTTGGAGACCATCAATGCTGTAGAAATATTTTGCTACCCTTCCCCAGATCTGTGCCTCAACACAATCCTGTCTCGGAGCTCTACGGACAATTCCTTTGACCTCGTGGCTTGGTTTTTGCTCTGACATGCACTGTCAACTGTGGGACCTTATATAGACAGGTGTGTGCCTTTCCAAATCATGTCCAATCAATTGAATTTAACACAGGTGAACTCCAATCAAGTTGTAGAAACATCTCAAGGATGATCAATGGAAACAGGATGCACCTGAGCTCAATTTAGATTTGCATAGCAAAGGGTCTGAATACATTTTTTGTATACATTTGCTTTAATATATAAACCTGTTTTTGCTTTGTCATTATGGGGTACTGTGTGTCGATTGATGAGGGAAAAAAAATATTAAAATTTAGAATAAGGCTGTAACATAACAAAATGTGGAAAAAGTCAAGGGGTCTGAATACTTTCCGAATGTGCTGTAAATCCTGCTTGTATAGTGTAGTTTGTTAAATATTGGAACAATATGGTGAAGTTGAGGATTCTTCCTGTGTACTCATGGAATTTGTATTTCAGATCAAAATATGAATATGACAGGCAAATATTTAGACAGCAAACTGTTGTTTCGGGGTATTTTCTAACCCAGAAACAACAGCTAGACATTTGCCTCATATTAATCTTGTGATCTGAAATACCATTTAGCCTACATGAATATACTGCAAAATTTACCCACTTTACTTCACTGTCGCAATACTTATGACGCTACCTGTGTTGTGGATAAAAAAAACGTACCAGTGAACTCGTGGTTGCACTTGTGGATGACGTAGTGGGTCTGGCTGTAAAATTGCCACTCGTTGCCCTAGTCACAATAAATGGATCCAGATAATAAATGATGTAAGCAGAAGTGCCAAGGCCGCTGGCCTGAAGCTGCTGACCCAGACCTCTTCTTCTTTTTCTCTGCCCTTATCTCTCTCTGTCACCTGTCCCTGAGTCCTCTCCACTTCCTGCTACAGTCTTCTTCTACATAGACATGAACATGACAAGCCAAACAATCACCTAACGTAACTATACTTATTACATAGCTAACACGGACATGTACACACAGACACACATAATTTATATTAGCATAATTTATATTACTTTCTTTCTCTCACTCTCTCACACACACACATACACACACACACACACACACACACATCCACACTTCATTGGCTAGGTCAGGAAGCTAGCTTGCTAGCTAGGTTAGCTAACTAGGTTAGCTTTTTTTGCTTTTATGTCCCTGTAGCTGTCCTCAATGGTTTTGAGGATACTGCGAAAATGAAAATGATTCTCTCCTCCATGTGTCCAACAACCACATGCGACCCTCTGCAACACATGTGTGTAGATGCCTGTGTTCAGCATAGTTGCATAGCTGTGCAAAATGTTAGTCAACATTGATACAATGACGCTGTCGGTGTGATCACGGTATTGCTGTGCATCTGCAGTCTAAGTCACCTTTAGGGTGGTTATTTTAATGTAATGTAATAAAAAAAATACACCCAGAGCCTAAAAAGTCTGAAAGTAGCATCGCTGTACACTACAGATAGCCCATTTTCACCTTCATTGGCAGTTTGCTTCCTTGTTTGTGCACAGTGCATGAAGACCGGGGTATTTGCAGTAATTTCTCTTGGCAGGTTTCCCACACTGACAGGTCTGCTGCGAGACTCTCCTGGGAATCTCATGAATATATTTAAGGCTATTAAACCAGTTTTAAAGATGCTGCTTTGCATGCATGCATTCTAATCATTACAATGTAAATTGGACCGGTGGGACTGTAAATAAGGAGTGAGTGAGAAAAATGTGGCGGACATTTTTCTTCTTCGGATACTCGTTGCTTCTGTACTAGACTGAATATGTGGTTCTTTAACAGACAGTACATGTTTTTTTGTTGAGGCATATGGAAAAGGGTTCTTCAAAACTGGATGCAGAAATGAGTTCAAACTTCATTAGAGGTTTAGATAAGAAACTCAAGGTGAGATTAAGGCTGTTACGGTGAACGTATTACCACCATGCTGGCAGTCACAAGTCATGACCGCAGTCAAATTCCACGTGACATTTTAGTACAGTAATTAGGCTTCTCAAACCTCTGATGCTGCTGATGGTCATTAGTAGCCTACCAAACTTCTAACTGCCTGTTACTCAGCACTCTGACATCACATCTAAAAATCTAAAATCAAATCAAACACTTAATGAGAGCCCATGAGCTCCTGTTGCTCAATATTTCTATAGGCAATGCAATTGTGTGAGAAACATGAGTTCTGATGTCCTCTATTAAAAAGAGGAGGTTCCAGCTTTATATAGGCTAGGCCTACTATATTTATTTCTCAACTTTCCTAATATTAAGCACATTGCTTCGATTTACAACAGGAAGAAAGCCTACCTGGCTGGCATGAAAATGAACCATGGGAAAAGCATATTCCATCTGCAATTGAAGTGCATAGATGACATGTATTTCTACCCCTGCCCCTGTTCTGAGACAGGTGCATGATAATGGTCCATTCTAAATCAAAACTAATTTCACACGAATTATTATATGTATTATAGTATATCTAAAGACAAGATTAGTGTGATGGGTGAAAATATTAGCCTGTCACTTGTTGAATCATACATTATCACTTGTCAATGACAAATTATCACTTGTGAATGATATATTATCACTTGTGAATGATATATTATCACTTGTGAATGATATATTATCACTTGTGAATGATATATTATCACTTGTGAATGATATATTATCACTTGTGAATGATATATTATCACTTGTGAATGATATATTATCACTTTTGAATGATATATTATCACTTGTGAATGATATATTATCACTTGTGAATTGTACATTATCACTTGTGAATGATTTATTATCACTTGTGAATGATCATGTTCACTTTTGAATGATGCATGATCAATTTTAAATGATGCATTATCACTTGTGGGTGATGCATTATCACTTTTGAATGATACATTATCACTTGTGAATTGTACATTATCACATATGAATGATATATTATAACGTGTGAATGATACATGTTCACTTTTGAATTATGCATTATCCATTTTGAATGATGCATTATCACTTGTGTGTGATACATTATCACTTTTGAATGATACATTATCACTCGTGCATGATACATGATCACTTGTGAATGATATATTATCACTTTGAATGATATAGTATCACTTTTGAATGATGCATTATCACTGGTGAATGATACATTATCACATTTGATGGTACATTATCACTTGTGAATGATATATTATCACTTGTGAATGGTGCCCAGCGTGTGTGCCGTAAGGCAAGATTCGCATGCTTTTTGGGGGGGACTTTTTCAAAACATAGTCCCACACCTCATGTTGCCTGGCCCGTAGGCCTACATTTTGATTTGGGTTGTATTAACTAAAGTGGCCAAATATAGCTTCTTAAAATTAAGCACATTAATCTGCTTTACAACCAGTGTAGAGCCTAACTGGCATAGATAGGAGGCAGGTGAGTTTAAACTTTGCGGAAGATAATTTCCCCCATAAAAATGCATGTTTATAATAAAGCATTGCAAAGCACCCCCACAACATGATGCTGCCACCCCCGTGCTTCACGGATGGGATGGTGTTCTTCGGCTTGCAAGCCTCCCCCTTTTTCCTCCAAACATAACGATGGTCATTACGGCCAAACAGTTCTATTTTTGTTTCTTCAGACCAGAGGACATTTCTCCAAAAAATGCAATCTTTGTCCCCATGTGCAGTTGCAAACCGTAGTCTGGCTTTTTTATGGCAGTTTTGGAGCAGTGGCTTCTTCCTTGCTGAGCGGCCTTTCAGGTTATGTCGATGTAGGACTCGTTTTACCATGGATATAGATATTTTTGTACCTGTTTCCTCCAGCATCTTCACAAGGTCATTTGCTGTTGTTCTGGGATTGATTTGCACTTTTCGCACCAAAGTACGTTCATCTCTAGGAGACAGAATGCGTATCCTTCCTGAGCGTTATGATGGCTGCGTGGTCCCATGGTGTTTATACTTGTGTACTATTGTTTGCACAGATGAATGTGGTACATTCAGGCATTTGAAAATTGCTCCCAAGGATGAACCAGACTTGTGGAGGTCTACAATTTTTTTATGAAGTCTTGGCTGATTTCTTTTGATTTTCCCAACACTGAATAGCCTCAGGTGCTCCAAAAGTCTGCATCAGTGGCTTGCTGGCTACAGTGTGTGTGGAAGCCTGGAGATGTTAAATGTGTTATGTTATTTAAAGGTCAATAACCGTGAGACCAGCAGTTATTTGCTTGCCAATCACCGGCTGACCAAATTTCATGACCGCCACATCCCTAGGTGAGATGACTTATTTAGCATTGACTGCTAACTCTACGGACTCCGTGTTTAGTGTAATTATACCACTCTGTTCAGTACCTCTGATTTATTGTTTTGCTAGATTAATTATTAATTCATTTGTAATTACTTACATATTTCTTCCAGTCTATATTTCAACATCCCATTATGGCAATGACAGCTACACCATCTTCAATATGAACGTGTCAGCACAAAACTCAAGCATTTCCACACTGAAACATGACCCAAGGATACAGCCTACCAGAGCAGATCAAACCCCTATTTCACTATGTTCATTAATCTGGGAACAACATGAAAATGTACAATCTGTACGAGAGCTGAAATGAGACACATCAGAGAAAGATGCCATTTCCCTCTGCAGTGATTCTGTGATTGGTGGGCTGTGAAGCAAGACCTTACTGGAGCTTTGTGACCCTAACAGTTCGCCTTGATAAACCATCTGGAGCTGCAGCGCTGCCCCATCCACAACTACACTCTGGGAAGGCAAGGAATCGAACCGTGAGCATGTCGCCTCACGTTGCCTTTCTGCAACTCCATCAATCACCAGTAAACAGAAACACATTTGCACATGAATCTACACCTTGGAAATCGAGTGTTTGTATCAGAAATTCATGTTTGTTTGTATGACTCAGGAGATGTCTGTTGGGCGCTGGTTTATTTACAACTTTGGAGCATGTTTGGTGAGAATTACCTTGTGGACACCTACTATTTATGATTCCCAGTGCAGCTAACTTTAATGTTATATTTTATTCTATCTTATAATTACCATTTAATACAGTTATAGGCCGATAACTCTCTGTGCTAATTTCCCTATCATTTACGGTGGATGTGATTTTGGTAGTGACGTAGCTCTCAGTCAGTTTGCACCTGAATTTACACCCTGGAAGTCTCGTGTGAACCGTACTGAGATGGCGTATGGGAAGACACATGTTGCGTTGTGTGACATGGGGTGTTTAGAAAAGGGTTCAGAATGCACAAGCGTCGTCTTGTTTTGCAGCTGTATAGTTTTATTGCAATCTTATCAGATGCGTTTTGATATCACTATTTAGAAAGCTTATAGGTCAATAACAAAGCCCTCTACTGGTAAGCATATGATACCTTGAATACTCTTGTTGATGGCTGTAACGATCTTCTTCTTCCTCTGACGAGGAGTATGAGAGATCGGACCAATGCGCAGTGTGGTAAGTGTCCATAATATATTTATTAAACTGAACACAGAATACAAAAGAACAAGATAAATACATTTAAAAACCAAAACAGTTCTGTATGGTCAACACAGACACAGAAAACAACAACCCACAACCCATAGTGGGAAAACAGGCTGCCTAAGTATGTTTCTCAATCAGAGATAACGACAGACAGCTGTCCCTGATTGAGAACCATACCCGGCCAAAAACAAAGAAATACAAAAACATAGAAAAAGGAACACAGAACGCCCACCCTAGTGTCACATTCTGACCATCGTACTTGTGTGTTTTCCTTGTTTTAGTGTTGGTCAGGATGTGAGCTGGGTGGGCATTCTATGTTGTGTGTCTGTGTCACGTTTCTTGTTTTGTAGATTGTTGTATTTTCATCTTTATTAAAGATGTACAAAACTAACCACGCTACATTTTGGTCCCCCTCTCTTTCACCAGAAGAAAACCGTTACACCTAGTCACACCCTGGCCTAACCAAAATAGAGAATAAAAAGCCTCTCTATGGCCAGGGCGTGACAATGGCCAACTCTTCAAAGAGACAATATCTTAGTCGATTTTCAGGTCCATATTATGTAATGACTTTTAATCTTTGCTTTGAAAAAAGAAACGTTGCACATATCACAATATAAATTCTGTCCCTTATTGACCCTACTCTCTCTAACATTGTCATTTTTAAAAGCAGAGGTCAGAGCAAACGGATGCGTTTTACCGACAGTCTTCATCAGCGTTCGGATCTTCTTAGGGCTGCAATCCCGTTAACGGGATCGATATGACAACAGCCAGTGAAAGTGCAGGGCGCCAAATTCAAAACAACAGAAATGTCATAATTAAAATTCCTTAAACATACATGTATCTTATACCGTTTTAAAGGTAATCTTGTTGTTAATCCCACCACAGTGTCCGATTTCAAATAGGATTACAGCGAAAGCACCACAAACGATTATGTTAGGTCACCACCAACTCACAGAAAAATTCAGCCATTTTTCCAGCCAAAGAGAGGAGTCACAAAAAGCACAAATAGAGATAAAATTAACCACTAACCTTTGATGATCTTCATCCGATGACGCTCATAGGACTTCATGTTACGCAATCCATGTATGTCTTGTTTGATAAATTTCATATTTATATTTAAAAAATCTCAGTATACATTGGCGCGTTACCTTCACTAGTTCCAAAAACATCCAGTGATATTGCAGAGATCCAAATCATTTTATAGAAATACTCCATTATAAATGTCGATAAATACAATTGTTAGACATGGAAATATAGATATACCTCTCCTTAATGCAACCGCTGTGTCAGATTTCAAAACAACTTTACGGAAAAAACAAACCATGCAATAATCTGAGAAGGCGCTCAGAAAATTAAAAAAATTATCCGCCATGTTGGAGTCAACAGAAATCAGAAATAACATTATAAATATTCCCTTACCTTTGATGATCTTCATCAGAATGCACTCCCAGGAATCCTAGTTCCACAATAAATGTTTGTTTTGTTCGATAATGTCCATTATTTATGTCCAAGTAGCTACTTTTGTTAGCGCGTTTAGTACACAAATCCAAATGCTCGTGCAGGTCCAGCCGAACGTCGGACGAAAACTTCAAAAAGTTATATTACAGGTCGAAGAAACTTGTCAAACTAAGTATAGAATCAATCTTTAGGATGTTGTTATCATAAATCTTCAATAAAGTTCCAACTGGAGAATTCCATTGTCTGTAGAAATACCATGGAAAGCAGGTCGCTATCATGTGAAATGCACGTGACCAGAACCTGGCTCTCTGCCAGACCACTGACTCAAAGAGCTCTCATCCGGCCCCACAATACAGTCGAAGCCCCATTCAAGTTTCTAAAGACGGGTGACATCTAGTGGAAGCCTTAGGAAGTGCAACATAACCAATATCCCACTGTGTATTCAAGTAGGGGCTGGGTTGAAAATCGACCAACCTCAGATTTCCCAGTTCCTGTTTGGATTTCTTCTCAAGTTTTTGACTACCATATGAGTTCTGTTATACTCACAGACATCATTCAAACAGTTTTAGAAACTTTAGAGTCGTTTCTATCCAATACTAATAATAATATGCATATATTAGCAACTGGGACTGAGGAACAGGCCGTTTACTCCGGTCACCTCTGGGCACCTTTCATCCAAGCTACTCAATACTGCCCCCGCAGCCATAAGAAGATAACAGAAGGCATTCACCAATATGTATAGACGACGTCACACTGTGGCACTGCTTCTTTCTTTAAAAAAAAATCAAAATCATTATTTACAGACATTTTCTACTGTTCTCCACTAGAAGAAAAAAAACAATGAATTGCAAATCTGTTGCTCACAGAAAGCATCCTAAACAGAAGTTCTTAATTAATGCCTCTCGGGCTCTCTGTTTGTAAGGCATGGATGTAATATGCCTCTCTTTGTAACAACAGTTGTTCCTCTATCACCTCCTCTCTCTGATGGCCGTAAAATTTCTAAGCCCTGGAATCTGTTGGCACACATCATGTCCCGCCGCATTAAAGCGTCTGGCTACAGGAGACTTCTCGTCACCATTTCTGATGTTGCTCTTGTGCTCTGTAATACAGACTTTAAATTCTCTCTTAGGCTTCCCAACATAATAATAGCCACATGGACACTTCAGTACATAGACCACACATTTTGTTTTACAAGATATTCTACCCCTGATATACATTTTCTTTCCCGTATGGAGGTGAAGAAAGAAATCTCCCTTAATTAATAATTGCATTACAGTTTACACAATTATGACATGGAAAATTGCCTGAGGGGAGGGTAGTTAGAAAACGCTAAGGGTGTACATATTCATCTGCTCTTACCATGCTGTCGCTAGGTTTCAAGCACGTTTAAAAACGAATTGAGGAATATTCTGAAAAGGCCGGCCCACAGGTTAATGGAAGATTTGACAGACTGATGAAATATGTGGACACAAATGCAGAATGTTGACTATTAGGAGGGAACTGACCTTTCCTCCGAGTCCTATTGTCTTAAGTGTCGAAGAGTTTGAACACACCGTGACCTGAACTCAAACAAACAGCAAGCAATCGTCATTCCTAATAGCGACCGGCAACACAGCTCAACACATTTTGAATTTGTAAAGCCTGTAAAAGTCTCTAAATATATACTGAAGTGTACTATCACATCTGGGGCCTACTTTGCATAACCAGGTAAACAGAATCCTTTAAAATGAAAGCCCTATGTACACTGACCCAGAATGTACTCCACTATATCCCTCTGAAGGGTTCTGTGGATCTCTACGACGATAGCAGTCGGCAGTGGCTGTGAGTCAGCCTAGTGAAGTGCAGTAGCAATGTCCCTAGCAGCTCTCCACTGGGTGAATATCCCTGTAACAAATGACCCTCTTGGGCATAAATCAGCAGGTCTCTACTCAGCCTTCCCCATAATCCACTCATCATAAAAGAGGAGAAAGTCTAGTAAGGAAAGAAAAAGTGAAAAGCCCTTGGCCCAAACACAGCTACTGTAATACGGTGTGAGAAAGCTGACAGTGAGACTTCAATAGGGTGATAAACAAGGAGCTCGATCAGGATAATCCATGATACCTTTGATGCCTTTTCACAGTGATTTAGATAATTGTTGAAAGAAAAGTGCAAGGTGCTTCTGTGACCTATTTCGGGTGTACCCGCTGAATTGTCACTTACATTTGGAGTTTGGTTTGAATATTGAAGAATTTACCGTTTAAAATTCACTCCTGACAACATTAGGCTATACTGTGTAAAACAGCCAATGACACCCAGACACTATTTATGAGTCACCTGTTTATATACTTAATAGATATTTAAACGTATACATTTCTTATGAGGATCAATGGGCTGTTTTATTACGCGTATTATCACTTGTGTGTGTAGTACTTTAGGAACGCAAGAATAGCTGTCGCCATTGGCGTCGGCTAACGGTGTACCTAATCAAATCAAATCAAAATTGTATAGCCTTTAGGCATTTTAAAAGCCCGCTTTTAGTTGTTTTTCAAAACACAGACCGTAGCGTTTAGCGTCATGATGTTTTATAAACAGGTGGCACTTTTCTTTTTTTTTCTTTTTTTTTACCAGAAACAGTAGTATGGTGACGAGAATGTTCTAAGTTTCCAGTTTGTGCCTTTTTCAATATTCATGCCAGCACTGACGTTTTTCGTACAAGTAGTCTAATTGGAATCCTTACTCTCGAATATCACAGTCAGAATTAACAGGATAGCACACTCGTGGAGGAGAAAGTCATCTGTCAACGTGCTAGCAGCCGTTGACCATAAATTAGGACCACTGGAGCACCGCTTCGGGGCTCCCAGCAATCAACAAGTCATTAATTGAACCTCATCCTTTTAATATTAAACAAAATGACCATGCCCTTTCCATGGCTCCATCTTTCAATTGCAAGAAATACTGCTGTGTGGGTCATTTTCCCCCTCTCTTTTCCGATCATTACTATTAATCTTACTGAGCGTGTATCTGGATTCGCTTTCACTGTATTTTGGTTCATTTGTCCTCATCTCATGGTTGAAATAGCCGTTGTCTAATGCCACTGTCATCTTAAGTCTAGACGTAGAGGCACCGTTGTTTTTTTTTTTTGTTGGCTTATGAGCTGAATAGGAAACAATGGAGACTCCATGTTATCTCGTTTAACGCTGTATAAATATTGACGCTGTAATACTCACTAATGGAAGTTAAACGGCTATAACTGAAACAAGTTATTTCTTTATCTGAATGGACTCCTCTACTAACGTGATTGCATTCACAGTGAACATCCCCTTTGGAGGAGATCATCAGTATGTCTCTACCTTGGCCACAGAACCTAGTTAGCCACATAAGAGTTCAAGTGTCTTACCCGGTTGGAGAAATGTCAGTGAACTTGACTAAAACCTCACCAAGTTGGGTCAAAACATTTCCATTTGATCAGTTGTCTCCAGGTTCATTAACACAGAGAGACGAAGCCATCGCTTTCCACAAAATGGCTGCTTGCCAAAAGTTTCCAGGTGACCCACGCTGACGATCAGCACAAACACATATTATAACTTTTTTTTAATCTTCATTTCATTGCCTTTCACAGCGTGCGCCCACGTGCAAAAAGCATTCAGTTTTGCCTCATCGCAAATAATGTCATTCGACCTCCATGTTTGTAATTCAAATGAGCTCCTCCATCTCCTGGGTGTCATTGACTATTCATAGATTTTGACAAAGGTGGATCGTTTTAGCTCGGAAACTTGGCTGCGTTGATAATTCCGCTTTGGTTTCAAATCAGGTATTATGTGGCAAAACAAAGCTTTCCATAACAAACCGATTGATTTCCTGCAAGAGGGAGTTTGGGCGTCGAAGTCCCAAAGTGTTCATCAGCTTGAATTAAATGAATTAGCCAACACGCTGAGCTTATCTGAGTTCAACCGACTGTTATCTGGATCCAAGGTCACATCCAGTGTTTGATCTGGCGCTGAGAACAAAAGGCCTTGTGGACCAACATGGCCTCTGCGACGTGGTCTCATTAGAATATGTTAAAATATTGATATATAACCATTGTAGCCACTTATGCTTACATATTAGTTGTATGCCACCTAGTGGTGTGTTGTTTAATGTCATGTTTTGAACAAATACAAATAGATCAATCCTACATGAATGTACCCCATGTGATGATCATTTTCCGCAACAGACACATGAGGATATTTCCACGATGGCAGCAGAGTGCATTCAATCTGTGGAAGGTGAAGCCCTCTACGATAGAGATAGAGAAGGCCAGAGTGACCATGGGAGGTTTGGCTGTACGAGGCAGGCAAACAGAGATGGAAAGAGGGCAATCCTATGTTTAAAATCCTATTGCTTCTGTGACAGCATTGAGGGCTATCGCCATTTCATTGCTAAAAACAGGTTCTTGTGACAAATGTGCTTCTATCGCCCAGTCATCTATCTCCAGGGGTGTCACCCCTGGAAACCCCTGGAAACTAACCAAGGGGCTAATAAGGTTGAACACCAATGGCTTGGGCATTTGTCAGTGTGATGTTTAATGTGTTTAAAGGAACTCATTGGGATGATTGATTTTGTATAGGATTTCTACTTTCTGTTCAGTGCCTACAGTTTCACAGATGGATTGGAATCCATTTCTAATTCAATGCAATCTCATACCTATTCAGAGGAAAACATTATTTAACGTGTGATTAAACTATTGAGATAAAAAAAAAATAATAATAATACTCCAATTGAACAAAAGCTTAAGATAGAAACAGAACATGTGTCTACTTCAATTCGTTTGGAAAGCCAGTATGAGGGTCAGCACTCAGGCTAAAATGGAGAGTGGCCAGTGCGTGGGAGAAATGTATCTCCACTTAATTTGTTTGTAGAGCACTGAGGAAGGTGTAAAACCCGAAAAGTATGCTACTTTTTCGGTTGAGCTCTTTTTAGCACTTTGCACTTATTCTTATTCATTCGAGCCTGGATGAAATTAAGAACATTTTTACATCTCGGCCTTCTTGTTTTTTTCCCCCATTTTTGTTTCAGATCGAAATCCCATTAAATTGTACTTCAATTAGTTGAAATTTAAGCCATTGTTAGTTAAAGTTGAAGTTCCTTATCTAAACTTGCCTCACTCAGAGAACATGGTTTGTTCAGCTTGCATCTAGTCCAAAACACTGACGGACAATATCGGTTTTAAAGTTTATACAAAACAGATGAGTAACTAAAATATATTGTGTTCTTTGTTGTACATCACCCACCTATTTCTCCACATTATCAGCATTAAATATTGGCTACATTTCTTGTGTTATATTCGCCTGCAATGAACAGAAAGTAGGCTTGGGATGTAAGGATAGGATAAGGACACAATATAAGAATTTTTACCTAAAATAGTTTCTTATTGGATTGTATAGCAATCGTATCCTAAACATTGGAGCAACTGTTTTGCTAGCTATTCTAAAAGTTCCTTTACAGGGAAGGGTTACGTGAATATTGTAGACAAAATACACTTAGTATGTAAGCTGGTTTGGCCAGAAATACCAACTTTAACTCATCAGAAATGCTCACGTTGATCGAATCGCAAAATATTAGCTAAGTACGTGCAGGCACAACAGGTTCAACTTTTACTATCCACTATACGCCTGTGGGCACAATTGAATATGTTAGCAAAAGGCTGAGTAACCATTTCATATGCAATATGTCATAGGAAGTATGTCATATGCATTATGTCAGAGGGAGTAGGGTATCCTAAAATGGACACCGTACAGGCGTTTAACTCTGCGCAACTGACCTTGCCGTTTTCCCGCACTGTCTGATTAAAAGTAGAATGGATTTATTGATCGCTGGTCCAGGTTAGGAGTGTACAGAAGTTATGATGGAAATGAAATGAAAATGTGCTAGTTCCAGCTTGTGGGTTGGATAACTGTGATGTTTATGATTAAACAACTTATAGTAATGACTATATCCCTTGGCAGATGCAGATTGAAATTCCCCTTTAAAGCTGGAGTTGCAGATTTGGGTTCCAGAGACACTGACTGTGTAGATCGATAATGACCCTAATATGGATCTGCTGATGGGGAGATGATGCCTCTGCGATGATTAAGGAGATATTCTCATTTCATTCCCATTTCATCAGCTCTGTAGGGGACTCTGGGTTCTAATGTGGGGCCTTATTGAGTGCTGATCTGAAGTCAGGGAATATACTGGAGAATCTGGTTTATAATGGGGCCAAGTTGAGTTCTGTCTGCTCTGAAGTCAGTTATTAAAGTGGAGACTAGTTTCTAATGTTGTGCCACGTTGAGTTCTGATCTGAATCAGGGAGTATAGTAGGTCAGTTGGTGCCAGGTGTGATGCTATGGTTGAGTTCTGTGTTTTGGAGGAAAATGTGACTGCCCTATACTGCTTGTATCGTTGATTAAGGCACACTATAGCAAAACATTAAAGCAAAACATTTTATTAAAAGCTGTGTTCTTATTCAAAGTTGAGGTAATACCTTCCCGTTTCACTCTGTTTCAAAACTCTATATCTCTACTGAACATGACCCCCAAATCAGCAGTGTTCCGATTGGTCATGTTGATTTTTAATATCAAAGTTGGAACCCTGTCAATAATTGTTTTGTTGAATATGAGCAAACTTACAAGCACTGTATGTCCACCACAATCCTGAATGCTAATTGTACTCTGTAAGTGGCACTCATTCAAATAAGAAATCACACTGATTTCTCAAACAGTACCTTGAGGAATTGGGATCAATAGGGACAGCTTGGTTTAAAGTAATATTCCGGCAATAAGGAATGAATCTCACATATGTTTCATTCTCTGTCAGGAATTGTCTATATCACATGTCTATATTCTGCATCTTAGAATTCAATCATTCATTACAGTTAGCTATTCTACTTTGACTGTAATCACACTATTATTTTGTCCTCTATATTTCCTACACTGAGTAACCTCTCTCAAATGGCACTAGTCCCTACTTTATATAGTGTACTACTTTTGACCTTGGTCCATTGGGCTCTGGTCAAAAGTAGTGCACTATATAGAGATGAGATACCAAAATTGGGACACACCACTAGACTTTGCTCTTCCTTGGAGGAGTAGCACCATATACAGTTGGGCAAAAAAGTATTTAGTCAGCCACCAATTGTGCAAGTTCTCCCACTTAAAAAGATGAGAGAAGCCTGTAATTTTCATCATAGGTACACTTCAACTATGACAGACAAAATGAGAGAAAAAAAATCCTGAAAATCACATTGTAGGATTTTTTATGCATTTATTTGCAAATTATGGTGGAAAAAAAGTTTTTGGTCAATAACAAAAGTTTATCTCAATACTTTGTTATATACCCTTTGTTGGCAATGACAGAGGTCAAATGTTTTCTGTAAGTCTTCACAAGGTTTTCACACACTGTTGCTGGTATTTTGGCCCATTCCTCCATGCAGATCTCCTCTAGAGCAGTGATGTTTTGGGGCTGTTGCTGGGCAACACGAACTTTCAACTCCCTCCAAAGATTTTCTATGGGGTTGAGATCTGGAGACTGGCTAGGCCACTCCAGGACCTTGAAATGCTTCTTACGAAGCCACTCCTTCATGCCCGGGCGGTGTGTTTGGGATCATTGTCATGCTGAAAGACCCAGCCACGTTTCATCTTCAATGCCCTTGCTGATGGAAGGAGGTTTTCACTCAAAATCTCACGATACATGGCCCCATTCATTCTTTCCTTTACATGGATCAGTCGTCCTGGTCCCTTTGCAGAAAAACTTCCCCAAAGCATGATGTTTCCACCCCCATGCTTCACAGTAGGTATGGTGTTCTTTGGATGCAACTCAGCATTCTTTGTCCTCCAAACACGACGAGTTGAGTTTTTACCAAAAAGTTATATTTTGGTTTCATCTGACCATATGACATTCTCCCAATCTTCTTCTGGATCATCCAAATGCTCTCTAGCAAACTTCAGACGGGCCTGGACATGTACTGGCTTAAGCAGGGGGACACGTCTGGCACTGCAGGATTTGAGTCCCTGGCAACGTAGTGTGTTACTGATGGTAGGCTTTGTTACTTTGGTCCCAGCTCTCTGCCGGTCATTCACTAGGTCCCCCCGTGTGGTTCTGGGATTTTTGCTCACTGTTCGTTCTTGTAATAATTTTGACCCCACGGGGTGAGATCTTGCGTGGAGCCCCAGATCGAGGGAGATTATCAGTGGTCTTGTATGTCTTCCATTTCCTAATAATTGCTCCCACAGTTGATTTCTTCAAACCAAGCTGCTTACCTATTGCAGATTCAGTCTTCCCAGCCTGGTGCAGGTCTACAATTTTGTTTCTGGTGTCCTTTGACAGCTCTTTGGTCTTGGCCATAGTGGAGTTTGGAGTGTGACTGTTTTTGAGGTTGTGGACAGGTGTCTTTTATACTGATAACAAGTTCAAACAGGTGCCATTAATACAAGTAACGAGTGGAGGACAGAGGAGCCTCTTAAAGAAGAAATTACATGTCTGTGAGAGCCAGAAATCTTGCTTGTTTGTAGGTGACCAAATACTTATTTTCCAATAAATTTGCAAAATAAATTCATAAAAAATCCTACAATGTGATTTTCAGGATTTATTTTCTCATTTTGTCTGTCATAGTTGAAGTGTACCTATGATGAAAATTACAGGCCTCTCTCATCTTTTTAAGTGGGAGAACTTGCACAATTGGTGGCTGACTAAATACTTTTTTGCCCCACTGTACTGCCAGCAAAAAGGCTCCAAAAGCCTGCAATTAAGCCAGAAGTAATAGCAATTTTCACCTGAGATTTTCACTTGTCCTCCTCATCATTCCCTGTGGAAAACCTTTTTTCTTGTAGTAAAAAGGTGTAATTGTACTCTTAATTCGGAACTGAGTGCCTCCATTCAAGGGGATCCAAGAATCAGTACTTGTTTCTATTGAGTGCTGTTTTATATTATAAATATTTCATATCCTCTGCCCCAGTAAGACACACACACCTCTCTTCTGGTGGTGATGATAGATCACATAACCGAAGTCTCTCCCCACCCCCTCATCCCCTGTATGCGCTCTACCACTGATTTCTGGCTCTTCCTCTTCCACATTTTTTCACACAGCCTGACGTGTGGCGGCTGGCTCGGGAGAAACACTTGGCCTCTGTGTTGGTGCCAGAGAATGTCTGGTTCTCGTGTTTTACCACATCACCCCATTAGGCAACTCAACAGGTCTGGCGCTCATGTTTAACCACATCACCCGTCATTCATTACCTATATGAGGGGAGAGGAGAGGGGTTCTTCAAGCAAACCCCATATACTCAGTCTGGCCCTCATAGGATCGTGAGAAGAGCTCACAGTAGACCTAGGATTCCATCTCGCTCGTTTAAAGACAGGAAGAGAGAGAAAGAGAGAAAGAGATACATTTACCCGCGCTGCCTGCCACCTGAGTCCCCACGGGTCCATTATGAGAGAGACAAATAAGAGTTGAAATGAGTGGTGTAGATAAACGGTGGAGAAGGGTCAAATGGTTCATCTTGATGTTGCTTGGATGTTGGAACAAAGGGGGAAACAGTCAAAGCCAATGTGTTGTAACACAGCTGATAATGCTGCCCTGTGATAGAAACATATGTACTGGTCCTCTAATCAGTGTACAAACCAAATGTGGCCTTGCACGAAACTGATCCATCAGTTGTGAAAAAGAGCTCCACCTTCTGGTGGTCTCCGAAAGAGGTGTCAGTTTACGTGTAAGAGGATGGAAATGGCCAGCAGAGAACACGGATGTTAGAATTCACACTTTATTACCACAGACCAAACAGACAGACAAGGCAAACAAGAAGGGGTAATGGTGAAAGTGATAGTGGTTGTCTTCAAGAGAAGACAAGACCATATATATTACACCTAATAGCAGTAGCAGTGCTATTCAATGACAATGTAATAACAGTGCTAGCTATTAGTGCCATGCTAACAATAGTGGTGCATGTGCATAAGCAGTAATAGGTAATGGCTATACCCTGTAGCAGGCTAAACATAGCTCTCAACAGCCAGATGGTAGGCTAAGTAGCAATGAACAATAGCACACTATGTACAGCAGAAGCTAGCAGAGCACACAATACAAACAGGGCCAGCGAGCAAATTAATGAGCTAGCATGCTAGGCGCTAAAATAACACACCGTACAGCAGTAAATGCAATGGCAGCCAGCGGTAGCACATGCACCTGTGTTAATTAGTACTGGGTAAGAACAGAAATGTGCACCCCAACGCTAGGATTAAGAAAGCCTGCTGTAAGAGAGAGAGAGAGAGAGAGAGAGAAAGAGAGAGAGAGAGAGAGAGAGAGAGAGTTCTGAATGATAGACAGCTGCTGAAGAATGGATGGAGCCAAATGACAACTGGACGAGTAGCACAGAGTGGACGAAGAGCAGGGGGATGATTGATTGACAGATGTCCCAGTTGGTGGCAGATGAGAGGTGGAGGCGGGCCCTAAGTTTGAATCAGTCATTACAGTTTTACCGTTTTATTTATAAGATGTGTCAGATATGAATGTGTGGAGTCGCTGTGCCAGAAAGAGTGGGCTGCTGTGGGAAGTTGAGAGCCACTAAAAATAGACAGGGACAAACAGCACTGGCAAACATATGCAATGTCAGAGATAACGCTTCTCACCACCGACAACACTTTTAAATCGTTTATTTCAAATATGTGTAATTATTTTTGCCTTTTATTTATTCAGGTGAATCGATTGAGATTAAAAATGTATTTTACAAGAGAGGCTTGTCTGTGTTTATATACAGTCCTCGATGGGAAAAGTATGACTGACAAATAGGCCTATGATTTCCCTGCAGGCCTAGTAAATTAACATGAAGAAATTCCAATATTTGAAAAATATTGACTTTGTGAGTAACAGCTTTGTCCTTTCCAAACAGGAGTAGCTGCTACTTATCAGATTTGAGAGAAGCCTCCACAGCGGTGCTAACAGCACTTTGTTTCCAGTAAAAAAAAGAACAAATGACGTTTAAAGGTGAGACTTGAGAGAAACCCATACCCTTCTCTCTCTTCCTACTCATCTCGCTCTTCCCCTTGCCTTGTGTTTACACTCTAACCTCATTATTACGCAACTCTGAGGCAGCAGAGGAACACGACACAAAATAAACACACACACACGCAGTGGCGGATTTAGGTTCAGGCGACATGGGCAGCCGCCCAGGGCGCCATCTTGCCGGGGGCGGCACGGGGCACCCGCACAAAACATTTTGGATTGGTGACATTTGTGCGATCGGTTTTCTATCGCTCGTTTGCACATCACGCCAATGAGATCATGTCACCGTGTGGGACTGTGGGTCAATTAACCTTGTCGGAGTGGGCGCCCTGATTCCAGTTTGTGAGCTAGGCAGGCTACTGCCGGGGAATGTCTCCCACTCAGAAGTACGAGATGTGGAGGTGGGTGTGGGTAAGTTGACCTCAGGTCTCCCCACTGGAAGCCTGAGGTAGGGGGAGCGGGGGAATCTATCAGATAGCGTACCTCTAACTTTATAGAGTACTAATACAATTAGTAAAATCAGTCACACTACGAAATGCTACCAAGTAAACCACAATTCATTCATAATACTGTGAATATATAGTTTCATAGACATATTGTTAAAAAAAATTCTGGTTTGTGTGAAATCGTTAAGAATAATATAAAACCAATCTGCACACCACCAAGGTGAATTGGTTTAGTCTTGACTCTTGGTTGACAGTGTTGGGGGATGGGTAATGTATTGATGCTCGACACTAATTTGTTTCTATTTATCTTTATCGTTTTTTTTGTTGATATTTATGAAACCTATTTTGTTTATATATTTTTTAGATTTATATAGTTTTAAATGTTATGATTATTTATTTGTGTTGTTCCAAGTGTCAGAATATAAATTACAGTTAGTGCAGAATGGTGCTTATTTGTTTGGTTGGTGGGGAGTGGGGGGGGGGGGGGGGGGGGTTGAAGGGGGATTCAGCCAGGGAGTCATACAAGCTAGAACCGCCACTGCGCACACACACACACACACACACACCCTGAAACACACACAAACACACTCCGACTCACACACCTCCCAGGAGATGGATAAGTGCTTATTGTTATGCACCAGAAAGAAATGACACACACACACACACTCAGGCCCTTTCTGACCGCTGAGGGGACCGACATACTAATTGCTTTACTAAACTGATTAGAGCCTGTTTGATCCAATTGTTGTGGCAGGTCGGTCAGCAAGACTGACTCTGTGAAATATACGGTTAATTTTGTACTGTAGGTGCACAGCGCAAATTCATTTAGCTCTTCTCCGCCCATTTACAGGCCACAGTAATCATCCTGATGATATCAGAAACCATTTAGAAATAGTTCAGTATTTGGTATTCATCACAGGTGTGTGCATTTCATGAAACAAGTCATTGTATTTTACAATTGCGTGACTGTCCTTGTGTATCATTGTTTTGTTACTAGTTATGTTTGGTGTTTATGTGGACTCCAGGAAGGACCCCTGCTGCTGCTTCTGCAGAAGCTAATGGGGATCCAAATAAACACAATGCACCAGCTGAAGGTTATGAGTGATGGTGCAAGTGAAAAAAATAGAGTTTATGTTCATTATGAAACCATTTGAGGAGGTGTCCTGTAGAGCAAAAGTCACATAAAATGCACACTTCAGATAGCTGTGTGTGTGTGTGTGTGTGTGTGTGTGTGTGTGTGTGTGTGTGTGTGTGTGTGTGTGTGTGTGTGTGTGTGTGTGTGTGTGTGTGTGTGTGTGTGTGTGTGTGTGTGTGTGTGTGTGTGTGTGTGTGTGTGTCAATTGTGTCCCCCCACAAGTTTAGTAAAACAAGACTGTGTGTGTTTCCCTCTTCCTAGCTTCTATGTCTGCCAATCTGTCCGTCCTGCCAGTTCCAGTGTTTTGCTGACAGGTCTTTGGCAATAGGAGGAACAGCAGTGCTGCTCTGGAAAGCTGCTCAGATGTTATTAGCTGTAAATATGTCTCCCTGGGCATAGAATCGCAAGGAAATAGATTATCCCCCTGATTCTGCAGACTGTGTTGTACAAATGGACACAGATCCGATAGCAATACATCTATATCTGAAGAGTGGAGTGGCAGATTCTATAGAAAAATATATACACAGTATATCTGGAGAAAGAAGTGACAGATTCTATAGAAATACATCTACACCTGGAGAGTGGAGAGAGACACAGATCCTACAGAAATATATCCATATCTTGAGAGCGGAGGGAGACATTCATTACAAGCCCAATTATTTCCAGCCAACATAGCAGTCTTCTCTGCAACCCCAGAGTGGGTGTTGCCTGTTTTGTACAGAGGAACCTACTAGTGAGTCTCCAGGTGTACAATTGGTTAGCTAGGCAGTTTGTTATGATTTTGCTGTTGTGTAAATGCTGTATCAGATTTCTTCTTGCCACAGTAGCTTTACACTGCAGCTAAGGTACGCTCATTACCAGTCATGATAATGAGAACGCCTTAGTCAAAATGATTTAGCTTCTCAGAGGTATTGTGAGCTCAGTTTGAGCATAAACACACTCACGTAAATAGCCAGTTGCCTCATTAGCTATACGATGACGCTGCAGTTATTTGCTTGATCACAAATACTTATAACACCTTCAAATGAGGGGACTAGATACATAAAGTGCTTTCATCTCTAAATGGTAAAACCGCTATGCATCAAAAAACCTTCAAATAAACACATTCTTTCTCAAATGCAAAATGCAGGAGAATAGAGCCAAATGTAAAATACCTAGGGTGATGACTGCATCTCTTCAACACATGATTGAATCCCCCAATGTATGCTACAATACTACACGACTGTAAATCCACAGCTGATATCTCCTCAGGTTCTGGTCCAATCTCCTTCTGCGACTTTCAGTAGGCGGTGCATGGGTAAAATAACCAGGGAAGCTAAGCCATAAATAAACAGCCATATTACCACCTATGTGCTGTGATAATTGTGTCGTTTGCTCTATAACCTGTTAGTTCATATGCCGTGACACCTTCGTATATAGGCCCGAGATAATGAGAAGACACCGTGACGGAATAAATTCAACCACACATTCGTTTCATTACAAAACCAGAGAGCAACATCTGTCCGGTGAAGTCCACAAAACATATTGTATGTAACTGTTTGAACGACAGCATGGTCATGCAAGGGAATGTTTCCGACATTTTCGTACTACTAAACAAGTATTGATTTCCAACCACGGAAATCAATAGTTGTTTGATTTTGATTTCCAACCAGGGTGTGACTCGGGTGGGATAATCTATGTTTTCTATTTCTTTGTTGTTTTTGCCTATTGTGGTTCCCAATCAGAGGCAGCTGTCTATCGTTGTCTCTGATTGGGGACCATATATAAGTTGTGATTTTCCATTTGGGTTTTGTGGGGAGTTATTTTCTGTTTAGCTGTTTTGTTGCCTGACAGAACTGTGCACTTTCATTTTTTCTACTTTGTTATTTTGTTGCGGTGTTCAGTTAATTAAATATCATGAGCGCCTACCATGCTGCACCTTCGTCCCCTTCTTCAACCCATGAGAGTCGTTACAATTCCAGAACCATTTTAACTTCAACATTTCAACATCGTATGCTTAGTCTAATAAGGCGACAACTAAAAGATAAAATGATTTAGTCCAATCAACGTAAGCTAAACATGATGTGGCTGTCAATGGTACTGATTGTGTGTGTGTGTGTGTGTGTGTGTGTGTGTGTGTGTGTGTGTGTATGTGTGTGTGTGTGTGTGTGTGTGTGTGTGTGTGTGTGTGTAAAAAGTAGAAAAAACATGTTGACTCACCCTACTTGTAGAGAAATGCCAATGCCATCCTCCTCTTTCATGTTGCCTAAACGGTCTATGACTCTGTCATACAGTACAAGCTTTACGTTTTTGTTGTCCTAGGCTACCTGGCTAAAATTCTTGCTTGCTAGCCTAACTTTCTTTCATGGGCAACATTGCGCCAGGCCAGCTAGTTAACATTAGCATACTACATCTAGCTACATGGACAACGACAACAATGAGATGCAACAATTCAAGTTTTTTTCTGTCAATGTCATTTGGCTTCTGATGTGATTGGTCTTCAGTAGAGGTCGACTTAATAGAGGTCGATTAAATAGTAGAGGTCGATTTAATTATTTATTTGTAATAACGACAATTACAACTACTGAATGAACACTTAACTTAATATAATACATCAATAAAATCAATTTATCCTCAAGTAAATAATGAAACATGTTCAATTTGGTTTAACTAATGCAAAAACAAAGTGTTGGAGAAGAAAGTAAAAGTGCAATATATTCCATGTAAAGTTTTTGCCATGTAAGAAAGCTAACGTTTCAGTTCCTTGCTCAAGAACATGAGAACATATGAAAGCTGGTGGTTCCTTTTAACATGAGCTTCAATATTCCCAGGTAAGAAGTTTTAGGTTGTAGTTATTATAGGAATTATAGGACTATTTCCCTCTATACCATTTGTATTTCATTAACCAACACTATTGGATGTTCTTATAGGCACTTTAGTATTGCCAGTGTAACAGTATAGGTTCCGTCCCTCTCCTCACTCCTCCCTGGGCTCGAACCAGTAACATAACGACAATTAGTGCACACTAACTTGCTAGCCATTTCACTTCGGTTACACGAGCTTCATCTTCGGGAGTTGATAGGCTTGAAGTCATAAACAGCGCAATGCTTGACGCACAACGAAGAGCTGCTGGCAAAACACACGAAAGTGCTGTTTGAATGAATGTTTACACGCCTGCTTCTGCCTACCACCGCTCAGTCAGATACTTAGATACTTGTATGCTTGTATGCTCAGTCAGATTATATGCAACGCAGGACACGCTAGATAATATCTAGTAATATCATCAACCATGTGTAGATAACTAGTGATTATGATTGATTGTTTTTTATAAGATAAGTTTAATGCTAGCTTTAATGCTAGCTAGCAACTTACCTTGGCTTACTGCATTCACCTAACAGGCAGTCTCCTTGTGGAGTGCAACGAGAGAGAGGCAGGTCGTTATTGCGTTGGACTAGTTAACTGTAAGGTTGCAAGATTGGATCCCCCGAGCTGACAAGGTGAAAATCTGTCGTTCTGCCCCTGAACAAGGCAGTTAACCCACTGTTCCTAGGCCGTCATTGAAAATAAGAAAGAATGTGTTCTTAACTGACTTGCCTAGTTATTATAAAGATTCAATAAAGGTGTAAAAAAAAGAAGGAAAAAAATGGCAAATCGGCGCACAAAAACACCGATTTCCGATTGTTATGAAACCTTGAAATCGGCCATACCGATTAATCGCTCGACCTCTAGTCTTAAGCCAAATCCCAAATGGCTTCACTTGACTTTTTTTTCTTTCACAGTTGAGCTCACTCAGTTTATCTCAATGCTGATTGGCTATTATTTTATTATTATTTTATCAAGGGAGGCCATATGCTAGCTGTCTTCCCTTGCATTCAGTGCTATAGGCGGCAATAATGTCATACTCATTTTGACCAGACAGCATCAGATAGGTACGCTACACATACTGAGACAAAGGGCCGCTGTTTCGTTTGCTCAGATGCTTTCTCCGGTGAAATACATTCAGCCTCTTGGTGAGATACATTCAGCATCTTGCAAATGAAGAAAATTTATGAAACACAAATTATTTATTTGGGGGAAGCCTGGCTTCCCTTGGTATCCATGAGTACACGCCACTGGCGTCTTTTCATTTGCAGCAGACAAACACCAACAGTCCAGAGATGATTTGACCCTGATGCTCCTGGGATATTTACAGCTCCTCCAGGAACGTTCCTCTTCTCTAATGCCAATGACACATCGCTAAACAAGTTCTGTCCTGGTCTTCCCTACAATCCAATATTATGTTACGTTATTGGCATTTTCTTCTGAAATATTGTTGTTGTTTGCCGCAGCCTGGGAGGGAGAAAACTAAGCGTTGTTTTGTTAAATTGACAGAAATACAAAGTGGCTTTCACAGCAGGGAGTTGACTGTCATAACACCTTGATGCTGGCAGCACAAGCACAGAGGTCACACACATGTAGTCACGCACAGACAAGTACCCCCACACACACACATTAGTACAGAGCATCACACACATGCACACACAGGCACACACACACACACATTAATACAGAGCCCCATACAGAGAAGTCAGCCCTGAAAGTGCAGCGTTATGAAGCGTTGCTACACAGAGACAAAACCCGGAGATCGTATTTACTCTCATGGGGTGAAGAGCTTGTTTAGTTCAGTGTGTTGTTGTCCTCTAATAGCCTTTACCTGAACACATGCAGTCCTGTGGGATAGTGTGTTTATTTATGAATACATTTGAGGCATGCTATGCCATGATTTGGGTTTTTTCTGTTCACATAGTTGAAATCATATTGGAGTGGTTATTTTATGGCAATGTGGGTGCCATCCATTGCTCCGTTCATATTTGGGAACCCATTGATGGAATCACGGCAAAGAAATCCCTCTTTTAAATTCAACCTGGTGTGCCATGGTGCATGGAAATTGTATGTTTTACTGTATGTTATGCTGATGATTGCATCCAAAACAATGGCTCATCGAGGGCTGTGAGATGCCGATCCGGCATGCTCCTGTTGAAAAGTGCCAGTTGCCAAAAAACCAGAGGGTGGATAGCACTTGTATCACGTTTTAGGGACAACCCAGATGTAGACGGTGTCGAAGTAACAAAAGTTTATCAATAGAACAGGGGGCAGGCAAAATGACAGATCAAGGGCAGGCAGAGGTCAGTAATCCAGATCCAAAAGGTACAGAACGGCAAGCAGTCTCAGGGTCAGGGCAGGCAAAGGTCAATTTTCCAGTGTGGTGGGACAAGGTACAGGACGGCAGGCAGGGTCAGGGTCAGGGTCAGGGTCAGGGCAGGCAGAATGGTCAAAACCAGGAAACCTAGAAAACAAAAGCAATAGAAAAGACAGGAGCAAGGGTAAAAACGCTGGTAGGCTTGACGAACAAAACAAACCAGTAACAGACAAACAGAGAACGCAATTATAAATACACAGGGGATAATGAGGGGGCGATAGGAGACACCTGGTGGGGGGTGGAGACAAGCACCAAGACAGGTGAAACAGATCAGGGTGTGACAGTCCCCCCCCCCCAGGGGCGCCACCTGGCATCCTACCTGGGTGCATACCTGGTCGACTGGGGTGCCGGTGGTAGAAATCAGTGATGAGGCCTGGGTCCAGGATGTCCCTAGCGGGGACCAAGCACCAGTCCTCCGGGCCATAACCCTTCCAGTCAACAAGGTACTGGAATCCCCTGCGCCGGGGTCAAACCTTCAGGAGATGCCTCACTGTGTACGCTGGTTGGCCATCGATGAGATGGGGGAGAGGGGTGTGAGACATGGAAATTGGAGACAAAGGGCTGAGAGACATGGGTTTGATTTTATACATGAAAAGTTGGATGTATACGGAGGATACGGGCAAAAGAAAACAAACAGCAGAGGGGCTAATGACCTTGGAGATGGGGAAAGGGCCGATAAACCGGGGGGAAAGTTTGCAGGACTCCACCCGGAGGGGCAGATCCCGGGTGGACAGCCATACCTTCTGCTTGAGATGATACCGGGGAGCTGGGGTCCGGTGGCGGTCCACTTGTCGCCGATATGTAGAGGTGGTCTTGAGAAGGGCCAACCGGGCTCTCTTCTAGGTACGACGACAGCGGCGGACAAACATCTGGGTCGGAGGTATGCCGAACTCTTCCTCTTGCTCAGAGAAGAGCGGGGGCTGACCAAGGAAGGGTGTTGCTGGCTCCAGTTGGTGGGGTTAGGGGAAATTAGGCAGCGAAGTGTCATTTCCAAGTCTTGGTTGGCTCGCTCCGACTGGCCATTGGACTGCGGGTGTTCACCCGGAGGACAGGCTGGCCGACGACCCAATGAGCGTGCAGAACGCGTTCTAGAACTGAGACAAGAACTGAGGACCCCGATCGGAGTCCATGGTTCCGGAAGACATGCTGCACCATGAGCTGGGCTGTCTCTTTGGGGTAGCTTGGGGAGAGGAATAAAGTGGGCAGCTTTGGAAAACCAGTCCACTACTGTCAGGATGGCGGTGTTGCCATCAGACGGGGGATACCAGTGACAAAATCCAGAGATATGTGAGATCAGGGACGATGAGGGACAGGCAGTAGTTAAAGAAGACCAGCCGAGCTTGCCAAGGAGTCTTGTTCTGTGCACAGACTGTGCAGGAAAGTCCGGGACCATGGTAGGCCACTAAAAGCGTTGTCGCACAAAGGCTTGGGTCCGATGGGAGCCCAAGTGGCAGGCAAGCCTGAGGGGGGGGCCCACTCCAGGAACGAGGAGCGGGCAGCGTCAGGCACAAACATCCAGTTATCTCGTCCCCCCTCCCGAGGTTTGGCTGGGAACGCTGCACGTTGGGAGAAGAAGGCGCAGGGATGTAACTTGAGATCCAGGGCACATGGCTGGGACAGGACAGCCCCCACTCCAACATCCGAAGCATCGGCATGTTCAACATGTCGCGGAGAACATCATTATATCCAGAGTCTGGAACACAGCTGGGGAGTTGGTAAGGCCAAATGGCATGACCAGATACTCGTAGTGACTGCTGGCCGTGTTGAAGGCAGTCTTCCACTAGTCCCCTTCCCGTAACCGCACCAGATGGTAGGCGTTCCGTAGGTCCAGCTTGGAGAACACGGTGGCCCCCTGGAGCGTCTCAAAAGCTGAGGAGATGAGTGGTAGCAGGTAGCGGTTCTTCACTGTGATGTCGTTGAGTCCCCGGTAGTCGATGCATGGGCTGGAGCCTGTTCTGCCACGCCCATTGTCTGAAGTCAGCGCTGCCCGCCCTGGGACATCTTCCCGTGGGCTCGGAAGTTGCCCCGGACCTCTCCGCTATTCCCGCAGAGAACCAGGACCTCCGGGAGGCGTTCAGTAAGGTCCGGGCCACTTTGTTTCTGCCGCACAGCTCTATGACACCACTCCGCCCCAGGGACGACTGTACTCTCTGTCTTGTACGAACACCAAGACTATGGAGACCTACATTGAGGACTCCCTATCTGAGAGTCCTCAACGTACACTACCGTTCAAAGTTTGGGGTCACTTTGTTTACCTTGTTTTTGAAAGAAAAGCACATTTTGTTTGTCCATTTAAATCACATCAAATTGATCATAAATACAGCGTAGACATCGTTAATGCTGTAAATTACTATTGTAGCTGGAAACAGCAGATTTTTGTATGGAATATCTACATAGGCGTACAGAGGCCCATTATCAGCAACCATCACAACTGTGTTCCAATGGCATGTTGTGTTAGCTAATCCAAGTTTGTCATTTTAAATGGCTAATTGATCATTAGAAAACCCTTTTATTAGCACAGCTGAAAACTGTTGTGCTGATTTAAGAAGCAATACAACTGGCCTTCTTTAGACTAGTTGAGTATCTGGAGCATCAGCATGTGTGTGTTCGATTACAGGCTCAAAATGTCCAGAAACAAATAACTTTCTTCTGAAACGTGTCAGTCTGTGCTTGTTCTGAGAAATGAAGGCTATTCCATGCGAGAAATTTCCAAGAACCTGATGATCTTGTACAACGCTGTGTACTACTCCCTTCACAGAACAGCGCAAACTCTAACCAGAATAGAAAGAGGAGTGGGAGGCCCCGGTGCAGAACTGAGCAAGAGGACAAGTACATTAGAGTGTCTAGCTTTAGAAACAGATGCCTCACATATCCTCAACTTGCAGCTTCATTAAATAGTAGCCGCAAAACACCAGTCTCAATGTCAACAGTGAAGATGCTGACCTTCTAGGGAGAGCTCCTCTGTCCAGTGTCTGTTGTTCTTTTGCTCATCTAGGCTAGGAGATTAAGGGTGTGGCCCGCTGCCCAGGGGGAATCCGTGGAATTGCTCCAGCAAAGTCTCGAACGCCTGGTCATGGAGTTCTGCCAGGGTATGGAGTCCCTCCATAAGACATTGCAGTAGCTTGTGTCGTCCAATGGTGGCTCCTTACAGGAGCACACTATGCAATAATGCAGCTATGTAACAAAAATCTAAAAATCAAAATCAAATTTTATTTGTCACATACACATGGTTAGCAGATGTTATTGCGAGTGTAGCGAAATGCTTGTGCTTCTAGTTCCGACAATGCAGTAATAACAAACAAGTAATCTAACTAACAATTCCAAAAAACTACTGTCTTATACACAGTGTAAGGGGATAAAGAATATGTACATAAGGATATATGAATGAGTGATGGTACAGAGCAGCATAGGCAAGATACAGTAGATGATATCGAGTACAGTATAACATATGAGATGAGTATGTAAACAAAGTGGCATAGTTAAGTGGCTAGTGATACATGTATTACATAAGGATGCAGTCGATGATATAGAATACAGTATATACTATACGTATGCATATGAGATGAATAATGTAGGGTAAGTAACATTATATAAGGTAGCATTGTTTAAAGTGGCTAGTGATATATTTACATAATTTCCCAGCAATTCCCATTATTAAAGTGGCTGGAGTTGAGTCAGTGTCATTGACAGTGTGTTGGCAGCAGCCACTCAATGTTAGTGGTGGCTGTTTAACAGTCTGATGGCCTTGAGATAGAAGCTGTTTTTCAGTCTCTCGGTCCCAGCTTTGATGCACCTGTACTGACCTCGCCTTCTGGATGACAGCGGGGTGAACAGGCAGTGGCTCGGGTGGTTGATGTCCTTGATGATCTTTATGGCCTTCCTGTAGCATCGGGTGGTGTAGGTGTCCTGGAGGGCAGGTAGTTTGCCCCCGGTGATGCGTTGTGCAGACCTCACTACCCTCTGGAGAGCCTTACGGTTGAGGGCGGTGCAGTTGCCATACCAGGCGGTGATACAGCCCACCAGGATGCTCTCGATTGTGCATCTGTAGAAGTTTGTGAGTGCTTTTGGGGACAAGCCGAATTTCTTCAGCCTCCTGAGGTTGAAGAGGCGCTGCTGCGCCTTCTTCACGATGCTGTCTGTGTGAGTGGACCAATTCAGTTTGTCTGTGATGTGTATGCCGAGGAACTTAAAACTTGCTATCCTCTCCACTACTGTTCCATCGATGTGGATAGGGGGGTGTTCCCTCTGCTGTTTCCTGAAGTCCACAATCATCTCCTTAGTTTTGTTGACGTTGAGTGTGAGGTTATTTTCCTGACACCACACTCCGAGGGCCCTCACCTCCTCCCTGTAGGCCGTCTCGACGTTGTTGGTAATCAAGCCTACCACTGTTGTGTCGTCCGCAAACTTGATGATTGAGTTGGAGGCGTGCGTGGCCACGCAGTCGTGGGTGAACAGGGAGTACAGGAGAGGGCTCAGAACGCACCCTTGTGGGGCCCCAGTGTTGAGGATCAGCGGGGAGGAGATGTTGTTGCCTACCCTCACCACCTGGGGGCGGCCCGTCAGGAAGTCCAGTACCCAGTTGCACAGGGCGGGGTCGAGACCACTCCCAGGAATCCCAGTTCCACAATAAATGTTTATTTTGTTCAATAAAGTCCATTTATGTCCAAATACCTCCTTTTTGTTCGCACGTTTAGTTCACAAATCCAAATTCATTAGGCGCAGGCACTTAGTGCAGATGAAAGTCAACAAGTTCCGTTACAGTTTGTAGAAACATGTCATCTTTAGGATGTTTTTAACATACATCTTCAATAATGTTTCAACCGGACAATTCCTTTGTCTTTAGAAATGCAATGGAACGCAGGTCGCACTCTCACGGCCACGCGGGTGACCAGCTCATGGGCTTCTGCCAGACACCTGATTGAAACATCTGTCATTCGCTCCCCCTTCTCAGTAGAAGCCTGAAACAAGGTTCTAAAGACTGTTGACATCTCGTGGAAGCCTTAGGAAGTGCAATCGGACCAAATTTACACTTTATCTTGGATAGACAAAGAGTTGAAAAACTACAAACCTCAGATTTCCCACATCCTGGTTGGATTTTTTTTTCTCAGGTTTTTACCTGCCATATGAGTCCATATGAGTTCTGGTATATGAGTTTTAGAAACTTCAGTTTTTCTATCCAAATCTACTAATAATATGCATATCTTAGCTTCTGGGCCTGAGTAGGAGGCAGTTTACTCTGGGCACCTTATTCATCCAAGCTACTCAATACTGCCCCCCAGCCATAAGAAGTTAAAGTAGGTTTTAAATCCTCACAAAGATCCTATTCAATTGGTTTTGGGAATCGATATCTGATGAGCCAATCTGTACTTTCTGCAAAAGAGTCTTTGCCTTTCTCTAAAAACGCCATTTCTGCGAAATGCAGCGTGTGCCGAATCTTCCAGCAGAGCAAGATCAGCCATCTCTCATTTGATTTCCTTTCTAATTTAACAAATTCCTGTACTGAGGTGGTCAAATTATACATAGCATAACTCCACAATGGATATACAATTAATTAATTAAATAAAACAATTGTTTATTTATTAATCTTACAATTTCACAAATGTTCAACATATATTTAACCTATTCTACACTTGACAAGCAGTTCCCTTATTTCACCACATGACATTGTGCGTACGCATGGTCATTGCTGTGTGTGAATTTATGCACACTCCCAAGCAAACATTCATATGGCTAAATCTCACACTTTGCGTGCAAATGATCCCAGGCATGGTTTATGCACAGATTTGTGCCTACACATGGTTGATAAATGAGGCCCCTTGGAATTTTGCAGCATGCTGAAACGAAACAAAGATTGCACAAAAACAAAACAAAATGGAAAAGATCAGTTGGTTGTATATCCAGCACAGCCCCCCGCGACACTACTCCGAGTTGAAGCTTTATCACATTTCCTCTCTCTCCATGCCTAGCTCTCATCCCCATCCTCACTCTGTGTCGTGCTCTCGCCTTGTTCTCTCTCACCTTCTCCACCCCCATCCCATCTCCCCCTCTCTCTCCATCCTCTCCTCCCTCCCTCTCCCCCGGGACATGTAAAGATTAATCTATCTCCCCCTGTGGCAGCTGAGGACCCAGCCATCCAGACAGCAGGCCAGATAAAGGACCAGTTAGAACTGCTCCACTCTGGGGAGACGAGAGCTGCCTCCCTGATACACAACAGAGTAAATACATATTAACAGTCTGAGCTGAGATTACAAGAGAGCACAGAGGAACGGAGATTCCGAACAGATTATTAGAAACCTCTGATTCAGATTTCAGATAGCTAAACATGTAAATGTGAAGGGGGACCAGCATATATTTTCTGAGACTACAGGACTAAGGAATAGTTATAGTAAAACATGGAGTTGTCTTATTCAATATGATGGAATGGCTACAATATAAAACACTTTACAGTAAAACAGTCAGATAACGGAGATAAAAAAACAAACACAAGGCAATAATATAAATTAATAAAATAACATAAAATAAAATGGTCTATTATAACAGTAAAATAATTGACTAGGTTATATTAGTACAGCTGGTTCCCAGTCATACACAGAGCTGTCATGTTTAAAGAGCCTAATCCTCAGCCTTCGTTCTCCTCATAGTTCAATGGCTGCCGCTCTTGCCACTTTCCCCACAGTGACTCGGCTGTGGTGTTTTGCACACAAACCCCTGAGAGGGCTGAACTGGGGGCAGTTTGCTTTCTGCCCCATTTGCTGATAAAGCTGTGTTTGGACTTGTCTCTATGAGGAGTGATACTACTGTAGGCAGGAATGATGACAAGGCGACTTGATTGTTGAAGGGTTGCAGGTTAAGGACCTGGGGCATGTTCATCAGGGCACTACGTAGCAAAAACATGTTTAAACATTTCTGAACTGAAAACAAAAGCAAGCTGCTCTTATTGGACAACTTCAGGTAGTACCTACCCGTTTCACTCTGTTTCCTTCCATTTCATACCTAATGAACATGACCCCGTTGCCTCACAGCACCAGGGCTGCTCAATAGAATAATAATTACTAGAACCAAAATTCTCATTCAATTCAATGTTCTGAGATGGGACTTTGCCTATTCTAGCGATTCATTGTTATGGCTTGCCCACCTCACTGTCTACCCATGTGTCTCAGCAACATAGGAGCAATGTCTCCTGACCTTTCTCACTGAGTGAGAGACAGACCATCATAAAGTAAACAGCAGTCTATTTCAACACCATGCCAAGTATTGCACCGATCCTCGCAGTCGGAGAAGGTCACAGACTTGACCTTTTAGGCCAGGAGTGGCCAACCCTTCTCCTGGAGAGCTACTAGATGGGCAGGCTTTTGATCCAGTCCTACAGTATCACATCTGATTCTACTGATTATCATCTCATAAGATGAGCTGAATCAGGTGTAATAGGAAGGGCTGGAGCAAAAGCCTGCACACCCACTCCTGGCCATACCGTACAACTGGCGACACAAGTCACCCAGTAGATCTCCAGGAAGAGGGTTGGACACCCCTGGTTCAAGACTCACTCACAAGACTTAAGTAAGCACATGAATGTGTTCAATAGTGTTTGAATAATTGTATGTGATTTTCATGTGATTGTATGATGATATGGTCTCTACCCTGTTTAGTGTTAGGAGCTGAGTAAAGCACGGGTTATTAACGCTAATGAGAGTCATTCTTAATGGCTACTGAATTGCAGATTCAGCAGCCATCATAACCTTTCCATGTGCTCTCACTTTTTTGCTGTCGTCTTCTCCCCCTCTCTTCGCGCTCTCTCTCTCTCATCCATGCTCTCTCTCTCTTTCTCTCCCACTCATTTCTCCTCCATTTTTCTTTCCATCTCTTTCCCCCCCATCTTCACTCACTCACTGCCTCTCTCTTTCCCTCTCTCTCTTCATCCACCCCTTCTCTGCACTCTCTCTCTCTCTCTCTCTCTATTTCCCTCTCTCTGAGGTCACAGCTGTCTTTCTGCCATTCTCCCCGCCACCATTAGCATCCTGAAAGGTTACAAACGCGAGAGACACAGGGGACGAAGGGAAAGACAGATTGTTGGAGGCAAAGTCGGGCAGGTGGAAATGACGGAGGGAGGGAAAAATGGCAGGTAGAAAGTGGACAGACATCTGTCGGCTTAATTGCCAATTAATTTGAAGATGTGAGCCAGTCAGTGTTTGTTGACTCTTGTGTTTGAGAGGTGGAAGCTTCAGGAGGCACACAACATCTGAGAAGGTTGTGGCAATCAAAAAATAAGGTAGCATACTCTCTGCGGATTAAAATTGCATGATGTTGGTGTCAAAAGTGTGTGTGTGTCACAGTGTGCGTGTCACTGTGTGCGTGTCACAATGTGTGTGTTTGCATGTGCGAGTGTCTGTATGGGTGTGTGTCTGCCCGTCCTCCTCTTCCCTCCAGTATGGTGTCTTCTCACTGAGCACAGACGTCAATTCAACATCTATTCCACGTCGGTTCAACGTCATTTCATTGAATTGACGTGGTAACAACGTTGATTCAACCATTTTGTGTGTCCAGTTGGTTGGGTCCCTGCGCCGTTCGTTTTTTTGATTTTGAGGTACCTTCCACTACTCAAGAGAGGGGCCTACACAGTGTAGAGAAGCATCACGTGTGATTGTGTGCAAACACCAGTCAGAGTGTTGGAATTAGCACCTCCCACCGGGTATGAAGGGCCTGAGTGCGGGCTGCTCTGATGGAAGCGCTCATTCAATGTTGGACCCAGCGAGAAGGCACTTGCCTAAGTTCCCACCAATAATGTGCTAGAGTTGCATGCAGTCAGTGAATGGATATTGTGGACTACAAGATCCTGACATAAACCGATATCATGGACAAATGTACCCACATCAGATCCTAACGTGAATAGACTACCACAGTATGAGTCATGATACCCGTAAAACGTAGCGGTCAAACAGGTAAATGTTTCCAATTGTTTTCCCACCATTCATTTTTCCCCCTAGGGGATTTTTTTAAAAACACTTCAAATAAGGGCTGTGTTTCGTGTAGGCGTACCCTGGCTTGATGTTTTGATAACTGTGTAAAATCTCTCTAGGACAAGCAATATATTCGGCTCTATTTACTCTCAGATTCAAAAATGATCTTTAGCATAAAAGTACACATTTTAAGTGTTTCTGAAAATCCCCTTTGGGAAAAATGGATTGGAACCATTTTCCTGTTTGACCGCTGGGTTTTATGGGTATTATGACACCTCCACTGTAGGGCTCTATTGTTATCATGGACAACGTCCTGACATCGAGATTCTGAGCTTGCACGAAAACAAAACTCCCCGCACAATTTAAACCCCCCTTTTACTCTGTAAGTCTCCCCACTTCCATATGAACCCATATCATAGGTTGAACATTATATCATATCATATAATAGATTTAACGTGAATCTTTAAGATATAACACACACTCAGGGGGATTCCATGCCTGCATCCCAAATGGCACCCTATTTCCTATAACATTTAAACATTTTAGTAATTTAGCAGACGCTCTTACCCAGAGCGACTCACAGGAGCAATTAGGGTTAAGTGCCTAGCGCAAGGGCACATCAACAGATTTTTCGCCTAGTCGGCTCGGGGATTCCAACCAGCAACCTTTCGGTGCACTATTTAGGGAATAGGGTACCATTTGGGACACAGCCCATAGGGCTCTGGTCAAAAGCAGTGCACTATGTCGGGAAAGGGGTGCGATTTGGGACGCAGCCTGTGGCTGCAGCATTTCCAGGTGCATTGACATGCACCCAGAGCGGAATCTGACAAACGTACTGAAACTGATTTGGGTAGCCTACATGTTCACGTATTGAAGCGTGCCAACATGTGCATGCTACTATGTATCCCCGTATTAACCTGATGACACTCTGCAAGTACCTGTCAATCCGCACTACACAGTTACTGACCACCAGAGATTCATTTCCCGGCAGCAGTGTATATTCCACATGATTCTAAGTATAGACAAATGGTGACAATCGACAACACCTGAAACGTTGTCGACATTGCTTCACGATAATAAAGTTAGACAAAGGAAGTTACTTGAGGTTCGATGAATACTTTAGTTGAACTTTATTTTTCCCGGGGGAACTACATTTGTGGTGTCAGATCTTGTCATTCATCCATTTTTAAGCTCCAGCAAATACATTTGCTGCATGACAGATTGTGTTAGAACAAGTAGAACAAGGCTAATTTGGTTAAGTTAAGTTTGCAACCGTAGAGGAAGTTCCATCAGAGCCTTAGGTAATCAGTCGAAAGTCTGTTCAGCAGCATGGAATATTTGACTGGAGTGGGGAAACTATTTCAGGATAATTTCAGAATATTTTGCCTTTTGTGCCTTGCAGTGTTGACCTCTCCTTGGCTTGCACACATTATTTTCTTTATTTTCTTCCGCAGGAGTGCTGTTACTGTGTGGTATGCTATCACAAATTAATTCCACCTCAGAATTCATTCAATACTTCAGAATTGCTGTTGCTTCAGAGAGGAAGACCATCTTCTACCAGTATGGTGTCCATAGTAGAACAGTCTCGGTCTCAGCAGTCAAAGCTGTCCTAATATGGACACCGTGGTGCCCAGAGGCTGAAGAGGACTCAGAAAAGTGGTTAACAGCCGGTAATTAAATATATAACTCATCCAACCTGTAGCCAATGTCCTGCTGTCACACGGGATGTTAATAAGAATTGTGCTCTTGCATCATAATTCTTCACGTTGGGCTTTGATTGGCTCCCTCTGGGTGTCCTCTGGGCGAGGTCTTGACCAACTGAGGCTCAGAACCTGACCGGAATACTTCGGTCAAATTCACTCGGGAGAAAACGCTCAGCACAACTTTCCTTAAAGGAAATCTGTCTTTTGGTATTTGTTTCATTCGTCCATTTTGATATAGTCCCAAAATGTTTTGCATGTCAGCAATCAATTAATTTTTTTATTTTTTTTACCTTTATTTAACCAGGCAAGTCAGTTAAGAACATATTCTTATTTTCAATGACAGCTTGGGAACAATGGGTTAACTGCCTGTTCAGGGGCAGAACGACAGATTTGTACCTTGTCAGCTCGGGGGTTTGAACTCGCAACCTTCCGGTTACTAGTCCAACGCTCTAACCACTAGGCTACGCTGCCACCCCGGCTGCATTTCTGTATTTTGAAAGTTATTTATCTTGAAAATTTCAAACATGCAAAACATTTTGGACCATATCAACAATGGACTAATGAAACAAATACCAAAAGACAGTATTTGGGTGGAATTTCCCTTTAAGGGACAACAGCGCTTGCCTTTTGACAGGAGTCGATAAGCTAATTCGTCACATCGGGATGTTGTTGTAGGCTCTTTTATGTGATGACATGGTTACCTTGTGAAAGTCAATGACAACGAAACACCGGAGAACTTAAGGCTTAAGCGGTCTCAGTTCAAACCTTTTATAATAATGACTGGAATAACGGTTTTGTCATGGCACAAATACAGTGTCTATATTATGACAGCCTTCTGCTGAGACTGTCCTTATATGGGCACCGTACATCCGATATTTTCTGACATGTCCCCAAAGTAGGATCTCCTTTAAACAAGAAGAATAGGTCATTATGTTTTTGTGTGTGAATGCATCTGCGTGTGTGTGCTTCTCAGCGTACTGTACTGCACTGTGTATCTCCACAGTGTGCTGGCTGCTGGCTGGGAGTGAGGCCCGTCATTGATGAATGCCACCGTCTCCATGCTCTTCCACTAATTTGTCTCTTTGTCCCCGGCTGTGATTTCCAGTGCTGGGTCATATGTGGGATTTTTTGCCTCCATAGCACGCAAATCAACAGGGCGGCAGGGTAGCCTAGTGGTTAGAGCGTTGGACTAGTAACTGAAAGGTTGCAAGTTCAAATCCCCGAGCTGACAAGGTACAAATCTGTCGTTCTGCCCCTGAACAGGCAGTTACCCCACTGTTCCTAGGCTGTCATTGAAAATAAGAATTTGTTCTTAACTGACTTGCCTAGTTAAATAAATAAAAATCCACTCCTTCTACTTGTTTGTGCTGAACAGCCTATAGTCCTGACAACTGCACCTGTCCTTCCAGGTGGAATGGATGAATAAACTTGATATAACATGAGTACACATTCTCAATATTATACAGGATCAATAGGGTTGCACTTTTTTTTCTTTTTTTTCATCTCGAACACACCTGGCTGAACAAAGGGGCTTGATGATGCATTGATTAGTTGAATCAGGTGATTAGTTGACTTGTTAAATCAAGTGTCTAAATCTTACTTTTGCCAAGTAACTCAACAAAAACAAATGATCTTTCACAATGACCTGTTAAGCTGTTGGTGGTGAGCTAGAACAAAACAGTGCATTGTTCGGTCTACAAAAGAGTTTGAGAAATACTGCCCAGGAGAACAGCTAACCCTTTGTATTGCCTAGAGGTGTGCTCCTTGTTAAGACTGGTTTACCGGGAGACGCTGAAGGCAATGTCATGTTGACCTGGGAGGATGTCCAAGGAAGTGACTCACACACCAGCAACTCAGCTAAAGGGATGGTCTGTGAGTTTTCAATGTTAGCTTAATTACTAACCCCCTGAACAACTATTAATTTTGTCCCATTCAGATATCCTAATATGGACACTGTACCCATTGAAACCAAATTTGGTTGAGTTCAATAGACACAGACGTGGATGTCATTGAGCCAATGTCAAATCAAATCCATTTGTGGTTGACTTGACTGTTCTTGATCTTTGGAATGGTCATGTATAGCTTATTCAAGTGCATGCAAAGATATAAGCCAACACAGCATGTCTTTCGGAAGACATTCTCCACCATTCAAAAGTTTGGGGTCACTTAGAAATGTCCTTGTTTTTGAAAGAAAAGCATGTTCTTTTTTTGTCCATTTAAATAACATTAAGTTGATCAGAAATACAATGTAGACATTGTTAATGTTGTAAATTACTAATGTAGTTGTAAATGGCAGATTTTTTATGGAATATCTACATAGGCGTACAGAGGCCCGTTATCATCAACCATCACTCCTGTGTTCCAATGGCACATTGTGTTAGCTAATACAAGTTACAAGTTACAAATTATCATTTTAAAAGGCTAATTGATCATTAGAAAACCCTTTTGCAATTATGTTAGCACAGTTGAAAACTGTTGTTCTAATTAAAGAAGCAATAAAACTGGCCTTCTTTAGACGAGTTGAGTATCTGGAGCATCAGCATTTGTGGGTTTGATTACAGGCTCAAAATGGCCAGAGACATAGCACTTTCTTCTGAAACTCGTCAGTCTATTCTTGTTCTGAGAAATGAAGGTTATTCCATGCGAGAAATTGCAAAGAAACTGAAGATCTCGTACAACACTGTGTACTACTCCCTTCACAGAACAGTGCAAACTGGTTCTAACCAGAATAGAAAGATGAGTGGGAGGCCCCGGTGCACAACTGAGCAAGAGGACAAGTCAATTAGAGTGTTTAGTTTGAGAAACAGACGCCTCACAAGTCCTCAGATGGCAGGGTCATTAAATAGTACCAGCAAAACACCAGTCTCAACGTCAACAGTGAAGAGTTGACTCCGGGATGCTGGCCTTATAAGCAGAGGTCCTCTGTCCAGTGTGTGTTATTTGGCTCATCTTCATCTTTTCTTTTTATTGGCCAGTCTGAGATATGGGTTTTCTTTGCAACTCTGCCTAGAAGGCCAGCATCCCGGAGTCAACTCTTCACTGTTGACGTTGAGACTGGTGTTTTGCAGGTACTATTTAATTAAGCTTAATGAAGCTATTTAAGACGCTTGGACCTTCTTTTTTTATATATTTTCAGTGATATTGTTAACAACCACACCCTCATAAAGAAAATGAGAATAAAAAACAGGTTCAGCCCCTGGTTCGACCATGATCTTGCGGAGTTACTTCACCTCAAGAATTGCATTTGGCGAAAGGCTCGGCACACGCAGGCTGACTGGCTCTTGTTCAGGCAAATGAGAAATAAGTGCACTCAGGCTAAATAAACCCTGCTCCTCACATCTTCCCATGTACCTCGAATCAAATCAAATCAAAGTTTATTTGTCATGTGCGCCGAATACAACAGGTGTCGACCTTACAGTGAAATGCTTACTTACAGGCTCTAACCAATAATGCAAAAAAGGTGTTAGGTGAACAATAGGTAAGTAAAGAAATAAAACAACAGCAAAAAGACAGGCTATATACAGCAGAGGCTTTAAAAGTAGCGAGGCCACATACAGTCACCGGTTAGTCAGGCTGATTGAGGTAGTATGTACATGTAGATATGGTTCAAGTGACTATGCATATACACTGCTCAAAAAAATAAAGGGAACACAAAAATAACACATCCTAGATCTGAATGAATGAAATATTCTTATTAAATACTTTTTTCTTTACATAGTTGAATGTGCTGACAACAAAATCACACAAAAATTATCAATGGAAATCAAATGCATCAACCCATGGAGGTCTGGATTTGGAGTCACACTCAAAATTAAAGTGGAAAACCACACTACAGGCTGATCCAACTTTGATGTAATGTCCTTAAAACAAGTCAAAATTAGGCTCAGTAGTATGTGTGGACTCCACGTGCCTGTATGACCTCCCTACAATGCCTGGGCATGCTCCTGATGAGGTGGCGGATGGTCTCCTGAGGGATCTCCTCCCAGACCTGGACTAAAGCATCCGCCAACTCCTGGACAGTCTGTGGTTGGTGGATGGAGCGAGACATGATGTCCCAGATGTGCTCAATTGGATTCAGGTCTGGGGAATGGGCGGGCCAGTCCATAGCATCAATGCCTTCCTCTTGCAGGAACTGCTGACACACTCCAGCCACATGAGGTCTAGCATTGTCTTGCATTAGGAGGAACCCAGGGCCAACCGCACCAGCATATGGTCTCACAAGGGGTCTGAGGATCTCATCTCGGTACCTAATGGCAGTCAGCACATGGAGGGCTGTGCGGCCCCCCAAAGAAATGCCACCCCACACCATGACTGACCCACCGCCAAACCGGTCATTCTGGAGGATGTTGCAGGCAGCAGAACGTTCTCCACGGCGTCTCCAGACTCTGTCACGTCTGTCACGTGCTCAGTGTGAACCTGCTTTCATCTGTGAAGAGCACAGAGCACCAGTGGCGAATTTGCCAATCTTGGTGTTCTCTGGCAAATGCCAAACGTCCTGCACGGTGTTGGGCTGTAAGCACAACACCCACCTGTGGACGTCGGGCCCTCATGGAGTCTGTTTCTGATCGTTTGAGCAGACACATGCACATTTCTGGCCTGCTGGAGGTCATTTTGCAGGGCTCTGGCAGTGCTCCTCCTTGCACAAAGGCGGAGGTAGCGGTCCTGCTGCTGGGTTGTTGCCCTCCTACGGCCTCCTCCTATGGCCTCCTCCACGTCTCCTGATGTACTGGCCTGTCTCCTGGTAGCGCTTCCATGCTCTGGACACTACGCTGACAGACACAGCAAACCTTCTTGCCACAGCTCGCATTGATGTGCCATCCTGGATGAGCTGCACTACCTGAGCCACTTGTGTGGGTTGTAGACTCCGTCTCACGCTACCACTAGAGTGAAAGCACCGCCAGCATTCAAAAGTGACCAAAACATCAGCAAGGAAGCATAGGAACTGAGAAGAGGTCTGTGGTCCCTACCTGCAGAACCACTCCTTTATTGGGTGTGTCTAGCTAATTGCCTATAATTTCCACCTGTTGTCTATTCCATTTGCACAACAGCATGTGACATGTATTGTCAATCAGTGTTGCTTCCTAAGTGGACAGTTTGACTTGGAGTTACATTGTGTTGTTTAAGTGTTCCCTTTATTTTTTTTGAGCAGTGTATGATGAACAGAGCAGTAGCGTAAAAGAGGGGTTGGCAGTTGGTGGGTGGCGGGTGGCGGGACACAATGCAGATTGCCCGGTTCGCCAATGTGCACTGGTTGGTCGGCCCAATTGAGGTAGTATGTACATGAATGTATAGTTAAAGTGACTATGCATATATGATAAAGAGAGTAGCAGCAGCGTATAAAGAGGGGTTGGGGGGCACACAATGCAAATAGTCCGGGTAGCCATTTGTTGACCTGTTCAGGAGTCTTATGGCTTGGAGGTAAAAACTGTTGAGAAGCCTTTTTGTCCTAGACTTGGCACTCTAGTACCGCTTGCCATGCGGTAGTGGAGAGAACAGTCTATGACTGGAGTGGCTGGGGTCTTTGACAATATTTAGGGCCTTCCTCTGACACTGCCTGGTGTAGAGGTCCTGGATGGCAGGCAGCTTAGCCCCAGTGATGTACTCTCTCTGACCTCCTCCCTACAGGCTGTCTTCGTTGTTGTCGGTGATCAGGCCTACCACTGTTGTGTCATCTGCAAACTTAATGAGGGTGTTGGTGTCGTGCCTGGCAATTCAGTCGTGGGTAAACAGGGAGTACAGCAGGGGACTGAGCCGCACCCCTGGGGAGCTCCAGTGTTGAGGATCAGCATGGCAGATGTGTTGAAACCTACCCTCACCACCTGGGGGCGGTCCATAAGGAAGTCCAGGATCCCTTAAAATTGATGTTGTGGTTGTTACTGACAAGAAGCACATGGCTGAGCTTTTTAATCACCACTTCATTAAGTCAGGATTCCTATTTGACTCAGCCATGCCTCCTTGCCCGTCCAACATTTCCTCATCTCCCACCCCTTCCAATGCGACTATCCTCGATGCTTCTCCCATTTTTTCCCCTGCCCTGCAACAAAGTTTATTCCTGCAGGCAGTCACTGACTCCAAGGTGCTAAAAGAGCTCCTGAAACTTGACCCCAAAAAAGCATCTGGGTCAGATGGTAGACCCTTTCTTCTTTGAGGTTGCTGCCCCTATCATCGCCAAGCCTATCCAATACCTTTTTCATTCTTTTTTTAAAGGGGGGGTCAAGCTGATCCTAACTGTTATAGGCTTATTTCTAGTTTGCCCTGTTTATCAAAGTGTTGGAAAAACTTGTCAATAATCAACTGACTGGTTTTCTTGAGGTCTATAGTATTCTCTCTGGTATGCAATCTGGTTTCCACTCAGGTTATGGATGTGTCACTGCAACCTTAAAGGTCCTCAATGATGTCACCATTGCCCTTGATTCTAAACAGTGTTGTGCTGCTATTTTTATTGTCTTGGCCAAAGCTTTTGAAACGGTAGACCATTCCATGCTTGTGGGCCGGCTAATGAGTATTGGTGTTTCTGAGGGATATTTGGCCTGGTTTGCTAACTACCTCTCTGAAGAGTGCAGTGTATAAAGTCCGAAAATCTGCTGTCTCAGCCACTGCCTGTCACCAAGGGAGTAGCCCAAGGCTCAATCCTAGGCCCCATGCTCTTCTCAATTTATATCAACAAAATGCACAGGCAGTAGGAAGCTCTCCCATCCATTTATATGCAGATGTTACAGTCTTATACTCAGCTGGCCCCTCCCTGAAATTGATGTTAAATCCTCTTCAACAAAGCTTTCTTAGTGTCCATCAAGCTCTCTCTACCCTTAACCTTGTTCGGGAACACCTCCAAAACAAAGGTCATGTGATTTGGTAAGAAGAATGCCCCTCTCCCCACTGGTGTGATTACTACCTCTGAGGGTTTAGAGCTTGAGGTAGCCACCTAATACAAGTACTTGGGAGTATGGCTAGACGGTACTCTGTCCTTCTCTCAGCACATATCAAGGCTGCAGGCTAAAGTTAAATCTATACTTGGTTTCTTCTATCGTAATCGCTCCTCTTTCATCCCAGCTGCCAAACTAACCCTGATTCAGATGACCATCCTACCCATGCTAGATTATGGAGACATCATTTATATATCAGCAGAAAAGGGTGCTCTCGAGCGGCTAAATGTTCTTTACCATTTCGGCCATCAGATTTGCCACCAACGCTCCTTATAGGACACATCGCTGTACTCTATACTCCTCTGTAAACTGGTCATCTCTGTATACCTGTCACAAGACCCACTGGTTGATGTTTATTTATAAAACCCTCTTAGGCCTCACTCCCCTCTATCTGAGATATCTACTGCAGCCCTCATCCTCTACATACAACACCCGTTCTGCCAGTCACATTCTGTTAAAGGTCCCGAAAGCACACACATCCCTGGGTCGCTCGTCTTTTCAGTTTGCTGCAGCTAGCGACTTGAAAGAGCTGCAACAAACACTCAAACTTGACAGTTTTATCTCAATCTCTTCATTCAAAGACTCAATCATGGACACTCTTACTGACAGTTGTGGCTGCTTTGCGTGATGTATTGTTATCTCTACCATCTTGTCCATTGTGCTGTTGTCTGTGCCCAGTAATGTTTGTACCTTGTTGTGTTGCTACCATGTTGTTGTCATGTTGTGTTGTTAAAATGTTGTGTTGTTATGTGTTGCTGCCTTGCAATGTTGTTGTCTTAGGTCTCTCTTTATGTAGTGTTGTTTTGTCTCTCTTGTGATGTGTGTTTTTTCCCATATTTATATATACATATATATATATATATATATATATATATATATATATATATATATATATATATATATATATATATATTAGTATTATTAGTATTATTTTTTTATCCTAGCCCCAGTCCACGCAGGACACCTTTTGACTTTTGGTAGGCCGTCATTGTAAATAAGAATTTGTTCTTAACTGACTTGCCTAGTTAAATAAAGGTAAAATAAATAAATACAAAATAAAAGCTGCCAGTTGATGACTTGTGAGGTATCTGTTTCTCAAACTAGACACTCTAATGTACTTGTCCTCCTGGTCAGTTGTGTGCCACGGCCTCCCACTCCTTTTTCTATTCTGGTTAGGGCCAGTTTGCGCTATTGTCGTTTGATGTTATTTCAATGGACACATTTTTTTTGCTTTTCTTTCAAAACAATGACATTTCAAAGTGACCCCAAACTTTTGAACAGTAGAATACCAATTGAACAATTCAATGGAAGGCTAATCAAATCAGCAGCTTTTTAACATTTGAAAGACATCATATACATCAAGATTCTCATAAACCCTTGTTAATTAACCTACAGGCTAATTTCATTAAATTTCATTAAATTAACGAAGCAGTGTAAATTACTGTCCTTTTAAAGTTTTCACATGGGAGCTAATTATGAATGATGTTTTATTAACGTTTCACAGACGTCAGCCCTTGATCTATACCAAATGGTGATTTGGAAGAAAAATAATTTGTAATGCCAATATAGAGTGTTTCTTTCTTGAGATAGATGTGATGATACAGTGAATATTATCTCGCCCTACAGGCACAATGAGGACTAAAACACCCATAAATGTGGACTGATTCTGCTCAGGCCTTTCAGAGTCTTTTCTCTCGCTGAGTTTCAAAGGGGCAGTATGGGATTGGGCGGAGCAGTTTAATGGTCATTTCAATTCTGGAGATGTACTTATTGATTCTCGAAGAATATAACTTATAAATGCCTCATGAGTTTAATCATTGAAAAAGTTATATGATCTATTTCTTTTACAAAAAAACAGGAACGTAAAACAATCAACGTCTTGGGTGTCATGGACTGTCGGTCCTTGCTTCTAGAGCACCCCATTCTGTGGTTTTCAATTTGCAGTGTAACTTTTAATGCTTTTTTTCTTTATGCTACGAAACGAGAGTCGTCGCTTTGAGCCCCTGAGTTTCTTCCCTTCCTTGCCAGGAGCGATGTGACATCAAGAGCCAGATCTGAGGATTCAAATCATGCGAGGCCCCGGGGCGTTCTCTTCCGTAAGCTTCCTAAATAGCAGAGACGATACGCTCCTATTAGATAAGCAAATGTATGTGGAGATACATAATACATGATTACCCAGAGGACTACTGTTTCATTTGGCTTGTTTTTGTCAAAGAAAGAGAGGGTGAAGAAGGAGAAGAGAATATCATGGTGTAGCTTGAATAAACATAGGGCTGCTAAAGGGCACCTGCTATTCACAATTTGTTGTTTTGTTCACCGTGATTTGTGGACGATATGCTGTAGGCGGAGTGAGAATCGACTGGAAATGTGTACAGAATTTGTGTAAGGAAAACAAGGAGGACAGCACTCAAGAGCTCCAACAATCCACAATCCATGGTATCTCGCCCAGTCTCGCTCATTTCTGAGGAGTCAGAGATGCAAATTAGACCATTTGATCTGGTTGTCTGTTGTTTACAGTAGATAGTCGAGGTGAGGGAGCTTTACTCGCACCGTTGATAATTGAGTCTCGAGACTCCTGCATCTGCCTCGTAGGTAGAAGCACGAAAACATATTTCTTCTATTTTCTATTTTTCAGAACAGAAATTATCCTGGCGCTCACACTCGACTCAGATGAGTAACATCTGTTAGTAAAACATATTTATAAAAGCGGAAACAAGTATCACGTTAATGTGTTCGGAACAAGATGTTGGCTTTCTGCAAGCTCCTATTACAAGGCTTTACTCGTCCAAACATGCAAATCCATGTCAAAGATTCGCCTTCTGTGTATAATCCAAACACAGTTCCCATGGGATTAGGATTGAGAGGAGAATTTATAGAACAATCCCACTGGGCACAGACATCTTTTCCTCGTTGGTTCAACATAAATTTCATTGAAATGACGTGGAAACAAAATTGATTCAAACAGTGTGTTGCCCAATGGAATGTGGACAATATGACCCAGTCTGCAATGTACGGTGTTCATATTAGGACAGCCTGCGGACACTCAGGCTGTCCTAATATGGACACCGTATGCAAGGCTCAATTTCGTATAGACCTATATCTATCTCTTCAAAGAGTGGGCTATAGCAGCTTATGTAGGCTTGAATGAGACACAGTATAGAAAGTATTTTGTACTGTATATAATTCTGTATGTTGATGTTTTGGTGTGTCAGATTATGAGTAAACCAGGTACTAAATCCACAGGCCTATTTATTTCCCAAGGGTAATAAATCAGATAGAATGAGATTAGTTAACATTGTCTGCTTGCCTCAGGACACATCTCCACCTCTACAAAGACATAGTATGTCCTGGATAGTCAACTTGTAAAGCCACATTAAATTCAGGAGAAAGACCTAAACTCAACTGCTCCCTCCCTCTAATCGATGGCTATTGCACCTTATCTGCCTGTGTGTTTGCTGCAGTGAGGTAGGATATGTTGAACTACACTATATATACAAAGTATGTGGACACCCCTTCAAATTAGTGGATTTGGCTATTTCAGCCACACCCGTTGCTGACAGGTGTATAAAATTGAGCACACAGACATGCAATCTCCATAGACAAACATTTACAAAAAAGAGAGCAGTGATTCACCATAATAGGATGCCACCTTTCCAACAAGTCAGTTCGTCAATTTTCTGCCCTGCTAGAGCTGCCCCAGGCAACTGTAAGTGCTGTTATTGTGAAGTGGAAATGTCTAGGAGTAGCAATGGCTCAGCTGTGAAGTGGTTGGCCACAGAAGGTCACAGAACGGGACCGGCGAGTGCTTCAGTGCGCAGCGTTTAAAAATCATCTCTCCTCGATTGCAACACTCACTATCGAGTTCCAAACTGACTCTGGAAGCAACATCAGCACCAGAACTGTTTGTTGGGAGCTTCATAAAATGGGTTTCCATGGACGAGCAGCTGCACACAAGCCTAAGATCACCATGTGCAATGCCAGGCGTTGGCTGGAGTGGTGTAAAGCTTGCTGCCATTGGACTCTGGAGCAGTGGGAACGCGTTCTCTGGAGTGATGAATCACGCTTCACCATCTGGCAGTCTGACGGACGTATCTGGGTTTGGCGGATGCCAGGAGAACACTACTTGATCCAATGCATATTGCCAACTGTAAAGTTTGGTGGAGGAGGAATAATGGTCTGGGGCTGTTTTTATGGTTTTGGGCTAGGCCCCTTAGCTCCAGTGAAGGGAAATCTTAATGCTACAGCACAATTCTGTGCTTCCAACTTTGTGACAACAGTTTTGGGAAGGCCCTTTCCTGTTTCAGCATGACAATGCCCCTGTGCCCAAAGCGAGGTCCATACAGAAATGGTTTGTTGAGATCGGTCTGGAAGAACTTGACTGGCCTGCACAAAGCCTTGACCTCAAGCCCATCGAACACCTTTGGGATGAATTGGAACGCCGACTACGATGTTCCAATATCTAGTGGAAAGCCTTCTCAGAAGAGTGGAGGCTGTTATAGCAGCAAGGGGGGGGGGGGGGGCAACTCCATATTACTGTAACGCCCATGATTTTGGAATGAGACGTTTGACGAGCAGGTGTCCACATACTTTTGGTTGTGTAGTGTACGGTCACTTTGTAAACGCTTCAGCCAAGTGAAATAACTACGTAACATTTGATGTAACGGAAGTTCAGTTATTAACACCGCATCTCCTCCCCTCTGTCTCTCAGCAGTGGCTGTGTACACACCTGAGAACTCACTGTAACCTGTTTGTTTGCTACAGTGAGGATTTGAATGCTCTGGGTGTAGATCAATGCCTGTACAAGTTGGAGACACCTTTTGCTGAGTCTGTGGGTAATCTGTGATGTGTATAACAGAGGAAAAAACATTTGTCAAAATAGGTTGAACCCTTGTTCATGATTGACTTCAGGTCATATAGTTATATTGAAGCCCTTCTGTACATGTGCACATCCCAAATATTCACTCCGGTTCAGAGCCGAAAAACAGACTAAGAAGAAAGAAAGCCTGCGTATTCTGCTCACAAGGGGGGCTTTCTTTCTTTTCAGGTGTCACCTTTTGGCCGACATGATATCATAACAATAATAATAACAACAATAATATATGTATTTTCTATAGTGCCTTTCATACAGAATCTCAAAGTCGCTTAAAAAAAATTATAATCTAAAGGTCAATCAGGGAGCTTGCAGTTGATGGGAGGTGGTCTTTCTTCCATCTGAAATGCGGACAACGCTCACTTACTTTTCTCTGTCCCCCCCCTTCTGGCACCCAGGTGGCGACACGCATCTCTGCGTGCCTGGCAGACATCTCAGATTGGATGCTGGCCCATACTTCAAAATCGACCTCAACAAGATGGAACTGCTCTTCCTCCCTGAAAAGGCCTGCCCGATTTCAAGACCTCTCCATTACGGTTGACAACTCCACGGTGTCCCCCTCCCCGAGTGCAAAAACCTTGGCGTGACCCTGGATAACACCCTGTCGTTCTCTGCAAACATGAAAGCAGTGACTTGTCATTATATTAAGCAGGACATTCATATGAGCCTCACAATCCAATTATAATCCAAAAGTAGTGTGAAATGCACTCATAAGCAACATGTAAATTGAGACTTTTTGTTGTTGGCGGTCTATGAGAACTCACCCATGTTTTCGCCCGAGGTAGGGAAATTGTGAATAGCGATTCAGAGTGTACTGTAGCCTATCTTAGCACATGTTAGCTTTTCAAAAACACTGAGAATAACACACATTAGGAACATCTTCCTAATATTGAGTGGAGATGCTGGAATACATTCAACATTTTTGATCAAATAGGAGACAATTAGATGAATCCTATTTCACTTGAATTCTCTTGCTCTAAATCATGGTTTTCATCATGTACTCTCCATATAACACCACTATTGAGATTTGTGCAAAGCAAATGGTTCACACGGCCAAACATTAGGCTCGCTGAATTCCATTGACATCCTATTATGGACCGATTGGATCTCCTTCACCCCATTACCTTTCGCAGCACATCCTCTCTGTTGGCTTTGTTTTGAGTAGGCTATTTATTTAGCAGAATACTCTCTTCCTCCCCACTTTCTCCTCTCGTTTCCCTATCTCACTCCCTCTCTCAACACCCCCCCCCCCCTGTCTCTCCTTCCCCCTTTCTCGCTTTCCTTCACTCTCCTTCTCTGTCTCCCTTTCCACCCCATTCTCCCTATCTCTCTGAATCCAAATTGATCAGAGCTTAGACCGAGTATTAAAGGGCTTCAGTTGTCTCAGGTGCGCGTTTTGTTTCTACAACGTTGACATTTAGAGTGAGAGTGGATGTTTGCATCATCTCAAATGCAGCAGAGAGAAATACAAATGAGCCTACCTACTGCCTAGCTGTGTGTCTGATTCGGGATATGATGAATAATGCATTTGCAATCCAGTAACTCTCTGTAATTTGTTTGGAAGAGTGGATGTGATGCTCCACACTACTGTTTCCTTGAATAATTGCAGATTTTTTTTGCTGATGTGCATAAAGTAGTAGTTTTGCAATTGTTAGGTTAGATTACTCGTTGGTTATTACTGCATTGTCGGAACTAGAAGCGCAAGCATTTCTCCACACTCGCATTAACATCTGCTAACCATGTGTATGTGACAAATACATTTTATTTGATTTTGATTTGACAGGACAATCCTCCATTTTGAGAACAGTGGAGTTTAACAATTGTCCAATCAATCTTTATAGTTGTAGTGTACTGGCTCTCTAACCAGGATTTCAGATATTTTCTGGACTGCTAAAGGGGCGCTCAGTCTTAGGAATGTGAAACTAAAATAATTGAAGTTGTCGCCCAGAACCTTATTTCAATATTTAAATTGTAAAAAAAAAAAAAATCAACCTTGGGAGAATACAAAGGATATTCATCATAATGCCGTAACATGCTAACTGTTATTTTCAATATTGACTCCATAACGTCACAATACTCAAAGCCCATTGATTGGACGATGTTCAACCGAATGCAGGTCATTGATTGGACAGTGCAGTGTTGTCAGGACCAGGTGATGCTTAAGAGATGATGTCTGGCTTATTAGCGACCGAAGAGCTTTCAGGCAGGGAGGTCAGGAGGACATTCTAATACTTGAATGAGCATCAAAAGGTATCCGTGGCCTCGTCACCATCTGCACTGACATAAAGAAATGGATAGGTGAGATATCATTCCTGGTCGGCATCCATGTTGCTTTCACCCATTCTGTGTTTTGAGATCAGTGCAGAATCTGGTGCAGGAGAGGGAGCCACTTTAGACTACTGAGATTAAACCAGAAGGAAAACATGTGGGACTATATGTTGAAATACGTTTTTCTCTCCATTTCACCCCATTTTCCAGTTACCTGTAATTCCACAGTTTACCCCCAAAAATGTATGCCAAACATTAAACCATTGATTTTCAAAGTTTAACAAACCATACAACTCTGTGCACAAGGACTACTTTTAATCATTTACACTGAACAAAAAAAAACATTTTACTTGAAGAATTGTGCTGGTGTAAAGTTCGGTAACGGAATTTCGGTAAAACCTCCGGTTGCCACTTTTTCCAAAAACTCTGGTAAATATCTGCTCGGAATTAAGACTCAACAATGTCTGCAGAAAGAATGGAGTGTCAGCTATGACATGATACCTTTAGTTTTGAAAAAATCTCTTTTGGTTAGTGAACTACGGTAAGTGAGGTGGATTTACACCCAGGAAACAGAATTGCGGTAACTTGAGTCCATGATCTGTACTACACATACATGCATGATTATGGATATTAATGTTATTCTCTTCATGGTACACAAATGTAGAAATATGCAATAACCTTCTTTGCATACTTGGGTATTATTCTACACAATGGCTATTATTTTTTATGCTCTCCGCCACCAAACAAGACCAAATGTGGTTGGTTCAAACCAGACCAAATGTGGTTGGTTCAAACCAGACCAAATGTGGTTGGTTCAAACCAGACCAAATGTGGTTGGTTCAAACCAGACCAAATGTGGTTGGTTCAAACCAGACCAAATTAAAACATATCATAGGCGTCTGTGTTTCACATGTTTGGACATCAATGTATGATGCAGTAGAGTACAGCGGAGTACAGTAAAGTAGAGTACAGTTCATTACAGTACAATACAATACATTATAGTGTACTCAACTCTACGGTGCTCTACTGTACTATGCTTAACTATACTCTACTGTACTGTACTGTGCTGTGTAGTACTGTACTGTAGTGTACTGCACTGTGCTGTTTCAACTTGTGAACACAAAAATGGGTTGTAACTATTGTGATTTCCCATTGTAGCCAATTCAATTGAAGAAATTCCGTTATTCTTTAGATTTTAATAATTGAATCATTCATAAACAAAATGGATATCAGCAGAGACACTATAACTAACTGGTAGGTCTACCTTTCTGTGAATTTTCATTATCCTTCTCCCCTTCATCTTAAAGATATGTGCGTTTTTGGTGACGGGATTGTAAGGCACAAGGCAATGTTTCTGATTACTTACAGAAAGCAGAGATGTTTTTCCTAAACTATATATAAAAGTGTTAATATTAGTTGCCAGGGCTATTTACATAAACATGATGCTCTTTTGAGGTGTTTCTAATACCTTTTTAGGTCTTTTCTGGTTGACGTTTCCTGGTTGACCCTTTTTCCATCTGTTTGACAAGAAATCAAACTTTGCTTATTTCAATTTTTGGGGGATGGAAATTGGTTGAAAGATGGATATATGCCTTAATGTCTTACAAATATAAACTCTTAGCTTTCATTTGGCACCCAATTTGACATGATCCTATGCACTTCACGTTGATGCTCATGGGTCCTTTTACATGGAAATGTCCCTTACTCAACATGCCCCAGCCATACGCCTCCATGTACTATAAGGGATATGACTACTAGACAGTTAGGTGGATGGGAAAATGTCACTCTTAGTATATTGTCAAACATGGAGCCCATGCTGTTTATCACATTTCCCACCAGCTGTAAATGGTTTCGTCGTAAATGGCACCCTAAGCCCTACATTGTCCTCTACTTTTGACCAGAGCCTTATGCTTTACTCTGGGAATTTGGGACGCAAACAAACATTTCAGGCTAAAAACACTCGGAGTGAGAGCGAGGGGCTGAATTATGCACCAACCTGTGTACTTTCAAACCTCTCCATACATGTATAATTCAGAGAGATGTGAATCACGTTCCAGCTGCCATGGACTGACATACTGTTAATCATTCAGTGTATCTTCACTTCACGCCAGGTTTGCACACACACACACAGTGCAATACATATGCACGCAACACACACACTAGGGTTGAATGGCAGGGACCCGGATACCCAGATTTACAGGCCAAAACCACTCCCTTTTCCAGAGCTAAATAACTGCAAGGAACCGGTAAATGATAATAAATGATTTATATGAACAGCGTAGCGTGAAATGGAACTGTTACATTATATGCAATGTCTAAATCTGGCTTCTCTACGGCCTCTGCGGCCTCTGCATGACGAATCAACAGCAGGGTGGGGACAGACCCATCTCAATATGAAGCACGGTTCACAATGCATGTAGACCTACGTGGACCTCATCTCCTGGTGACTTTTTTTCTTGGTAGACCCATAGTCCATGCTACAGTCGTATAGAGACTGAATGTGAGTCTTATTTACCCAAATCCCCCTGGCTTTTAAATTTTTTTTTATTGTTCTTTTAAAAAAAGGTTTATTGCTGCTGCAGAGTTTTAAAACAGCCTATCAAATCGTCCACCGTTGCTTTAAATCAGTGCGTCTTTCTCTCTCTCCATCAACTCCATTCAAAATAGATCATCCTGTTCTAAATTGACATATAGCCCTATATATAGAGAGAGAGATGACCTAGCTTGCCTTTTTCAAGTAATCAATTAAATTCAGTATTAGCCTCATATTTAGTTCATTCATGATGGGTTATGCATAATAAGCATCTAACTTGTAACCTCTGTAGCTTCAAAAATACACAAGCATCTGTGCTCCAATGGCCTCTCCTTTTAAAAACCCTCCTTGGCTATTGGAGTCCCATGCAGGAAAAACTAGACTAGGATAGCTTGCTGGACATCATTTCTGTTGTTGTTGTTGTTGCTGTTGCATTTCTTATACAAATAGACTATTCGAAGAGGAACGCAAGGTCTTTTGTTGCTGAATGTTATATGCACCAGTCAATAGAACTCACGGGAAGTTTGAAAGTAGAGTGAACACGCGATGGAGGTAGGCTATAGCAGTTATTTATCCAGACCCATAGCCCTTCAATCTTTGCGAAGAGAAGTGAAAGCTACTACTATATTTATCTCAAAACCTTAAGGATGTCCGTAAGATATCAACAATAATGTATGTAGGCCTGTTATTTTTATTTATTTTTGCAATATATAATCACAGCTGGACCCTCAACTGAACAATCAGATTGTGTGTCTGGAACTAACCGTTTAATAAGAATCAGCAGTAGACAAACTCAAACTGTATCACAACATGGATGTGTTCACCTCCTACTACCTGTACCTATGTCATTAAAAATGACCTCAATGAATATCATGTGTGCTTTTTAAACCAGTTCCTCTCATCCCAGGTGGCTCGTCCTGCACCCTCTACACACTCCACAACACTCCAATCTCAAGCCATATTAGGTTTCCTTGAAATATAATGATGTTCCTCAGAATTACACATTCAGATATGCACAGCCCAAATAAATTTCAGTATGATTTACTTTGGAATCCTTCCTAAATCTCAGTGGCACAGTGGCAGGCTGGCAGCACGAAGCACTGTGCATGAGCAATTTCACTTGACTTGTGCTGGTAGTGGTTAGGTCTCTGCAGTCCTGGATTCCTTGAGATATCCCTACCCCATTGAAGTTGAAATGTAAAATGGTTAAGGTAAGGGTTAAGGTGAGGGTTAGGTAAGGCCAGGTTAAGGTTAGGGTTAGGGTAAGGGTTGGGACATCGCAAGGATCTCGGATAGCACTGACCCTAGTGATTAGTAGTACATACAGTATCTATGAGGTGACACTGCCCCCTAGTGTTGGCACATGACAGACAGTGGTGAGGGCAGACTATGATAAAATATTGAAACTGAATTTTAGCACACACAGACACACACTCTCTCAAAAAACACACACACACACATTGACTGGACTCTACAGCCTAATCTCATTGGCCCAGCAGTAAGAAGACCCATTTGGCTGCTAAATCAGTCTCTTTAACATTCACAACTGATGAAGCACAACCTCTAGGTCTGGGAGGATGAAAGGTTTGAGGGACCTGCAGAAGACGGGTGGAACAAGGGAGGGAAGGAGAGAGTGACAGAAGGAGAGGGTGAGGGAGTTGTGTAGCGGGAACGGGAGTGTGTGCCAACGGTACACAGAGTCCCCACACAGCGAGCACCTGCCAGGGAGAAGGCATGCTGAAGTGTACCTGGGGAGTGTGTGTGTGTGTGTGTGTGTGTGTGTGTGTGTGTGTGTGTGTGTGTGTGTGTGTGTGTGTGTGTGTGTGTGTGTGTGTGTGTGTGTGTGTGTGTGTGTGTGTGTGTGTGTGTGCCTGTCTGTGTGCATGCGTAGGACATCTACCGCAGGGTGACCTGCCAGAAACCTGAGTGTCACTAGTGTGTCCAATGGTGTATTACTGTGCTCTGAAGGGAAGACATTTTGAATCTTTTTTTTACTGGACACCAAAATGACTAGTTTCTTCAATCTCCACCACACAATTTGTAATTACAGAGAGCCAGCTACGGGCCTATATTTAACTGTGGTCCATGGCACTATATGGAATCGGAGATGGCGGATGATTGTTAAAGGGATTTTCTCAAATCACTGTTTTTCTCCAAACCCCTTAGTATGAGCAACTAATATTTTTGTTCCATCAATGTCACTACTACTGCAATTATCTGTATGCATTTGTTGACATAAGCCTTCATGAAATGAGCCGTCCTCATTTGGTCGCCTGGAACGAGATAGTTATGAAAAGCTCAAGTAGGCTACTGTCATGAATGCATAATGTATGGATTATGAATGTGTAGGAATCCTTCAAATAAAGAGCGACCCTGTTTTATATGACCGTGGATGGGGCCATTTTGATAATTACAATTTTCACCACGGACCTTTGTTTGGCAGCCATTCATATGTCAGTTCTCCATCAAGTCCATTGTTTGAAACAGCTTTGTCAGGTGCGCCACCGTGAAATGGCATGTCTAGCGAAGTCAGACCACCGTTGACTTGTCTCTCACTTGGCCTTTATGAGAATTACTACTCGTCCCCCCCCCCCCCCTATCACCAACATCCAACCTCTTCACGTGGAACCCATAAAGTGGCTACCTCTGTTTTCCTCCCTGTGGCGTCGCTAGCGACACTCGTCCTCAGGGAGTGCAACGTTTCTCATCCTCTCTAGGCTCCGAGTGAGCGTTGAGAAAAAGACAGGCCGGAAAATGAGTGGCGGAGAGAGAAACAAAGCCGAAAAAGGGGTTGTCTGTAACCTCCAACAAGGTGCTGAAAGGAAATTTCACGGCTGTTTATCCATTTGCTGAACTCCCATCTTCCATAGCCTGCGGCGGAATTGCCACAAGCCCCACAAATGACTAGAGACTGTAGTCAATTTCCCGAAGTAGAGCCCCATGAAGTCTGGTAATACCGCAGTCCAGCACACCACGAGAGGAGTATTCTACTCACTCCAAAACATTAGCCCCTAGACTGCTTCTTACTTCTTTTATCGTCTGAACCCCTTTTTCTTCCCGAGGTAAATCTTTTTTCCAACTTGAGAGAATACAGCGCAGCACATCTTCAGTTGAACCTTAATTGGCTTTTGATTTGTGCTCTCTCGTCTATCTTGAAACAGAATTGGAAATGCAGGGCCCACAGACACAAAGTGATAGCTTTGTTTGAGCTGATTGAAGGTTGAATTAAATGTATTTCTGGAGATTTTTTTTCTTTCATTGGACTCTCATTTGCAGAAGTGAATTTACAGTAACACAACATAAATCAAAAACGTATGAAAAATCATGGTTTACAGCTTGCTATGCTTATATGGCCCAGCCCATAGAGTCTGTGGTTGAGGGTCCACCCTTGTGTTGCTGACCACTCTCTTTTTGGAGGGCTTGGTACTAACAGAGAGAGAGAGAGGCGAAGCTTGGTTTCCACGTCATTTCAACCAAAACGTTCTACGTGATGACGTTGAGTCAACGTGGGAAAATGATTGGATTTGAAAAAAGCTAACGTAAGGGAATTAGCTTTTTTTTTCACCCAACTTTTAACCTAAATTCAATGACATGGCAAATTGTTTTATTTATTTCATGTTGAATTCACGTCAGTTGACAACTCAACCAAATGTAAATCAAAAATAGACATTGAACTGATGTCTGTCCAAAATCTGTCCAAGTCTAAATCTGACCCAGATGCAGACACAGGAGGCAGATGGTTGGAGTCTTAGATGTTTAATAATACAAAAAGGAGTAGGCAAGAGAATGGTGGTGGACAGGCAAAAGGTCAAAACCAGATCAGAGTCCAGGAGGTACAGAGTGGCAGGCAGGCAGAATGGCCAGGCAGGTTGGTACAGAGTCCAGAAACAGGCAAGGGTCAAAACCAGGAGGACTAGAAAAAGGAGAAATAGCAAAAGCAAGCAGGACAACTGGGGGGAAAAACCCTGGTTGACTTGGACATACAAGACGAACTGGCACATAGAGACAGGACACCCTGGGATAATAACACCCGGGGAATACAAGCGACACCTGGAGGGGGTGGAGACAATCACAAGGACAAGTGAAACAGATCAGGGTGTGACAGTACCAGACAAGGGCTTAATCCTAGACACATGGAGGTAGGGTGAATAAGGAGGGTACGGGGTAACACAAGACGGACAGCGGTGGAACTCAGGACTCTGGAGATGGGAAAAGGACCAATGAAACGGGGAGACAGCTTGCGGGATTCCACTCGAAGGGGCAGATCCCGAGTGGAAAGCCATACCCTTTGCCCAATGTGATAGCGGGGAGCTGGGGTCCGGCGACAGCCAGCTTATCGACGATACCCGGGCTCTTCTCCAGGTATGTCGACAGCAGCAGACAAACATCTGGGCCGAGGGAACGCTGACCCCCTGATAAATACACTGGGTAAAACAAGCAACACCTGGAGTGGATGGAGACAATAACAAGGACAGGTGAAACAGATCGGGGTGTGACAAGTTAAGCAGTGGCGATTTTAGCATGTAAATCTTGGTGGGCCAAATTCCCAAAGAGTACAAGGTGGAGCTACTATCATATTGTGTGAATACTCCCACAGTGTTTTCAGATCTACAGAAAGTGCCTTTGATTTAGAGGCTAGAGGTTGTTTTGGACTGGGCCATGTATCCATAGGGTGGGAAGCCCTGACCGCTCCTATATGGTTACTCAATAATCAGGTCAGAGGTTACGCCCCTCTCAAATTACAAAAAATACCCCCCCCCCCTCCCCCATCTAGTCAGGAGACGACATCACCGTGTCATTCTTAACTCAGTGGGCCCCTTGGGACCACGTTTTAAGAATCCTTTACTCTCTGCCGTCTCTCCAATGTCACCCACATCAAAGAGCACTCCAGGAGTTGGTACATCTGCACCGCAGTCGTAATCCCTGAGGAGCAGCCGTCAGCGGGGCCCAGTGACATTGACAAAGTCAGCGGGGCCCATAGAGGAGCATAACTGCACGCCGTCACTTAACAGAGAGCCAGGGACACCTGCTTGGGCGCTGTCAGTCACTTTACCCCGAACCACCCCAGTCCTCGCAGGAAGGATTTGAGTGACATAGGAGAGAGAGGAAGGAGGTGGTTGCGGGAGAGAGTAGACGGCACTTATGTTTGCAAGGCGGGCTGAACAAGAGTTGAGGGACTGTAGTGCTAATGGTTTGGGGGAAAGGAACGGAGGGAGAGGAGGGGGACAAGGAGGGAGAGAGAGGGAAGGGAGGGTTGCATGTCAGTTCCTATCAATTGTGACGTCTCGTACTGTCTGCCGTTATCTGACGTGGGAGCACTCAGTCCTCAAGATGCTTTTTACTGAATAGCTGTTATTTAGGAACACCTCTGGTCAATCTCATCATTTTACAAAAGGGATTGCTTTCCTGGGCATTTAACTACTTACTGTGTGCATAGCCATCATCATAGGGTTCATAGTTTACTGTGGTGTGTGCTTGGGTACGTGTGTGTGTGTGTGCTCATGCGCGTGCTTGCACTTTGATATTAACTTTCAAAGGGTTTGTCATAGTTTACTGTCATAATCCCTTCACTTTTAGAAGTCAAACTAAAATGCCACTCAACCAAATTCCACTAACGTCTCTCTTCTCTCTGAAACACTATTTCCTAAACCAATTTTTTTGTTATCCTTGTTTTGTGTCTTGGTCACGTAAAGGACGAAGAATTTTCCTTCACAGCTGAAAGGCAGCTAATGGGGCAGGAAGACTTATTAGATAAAATGCATTTTAAGTACACGAAAAAGAGGCAAAGAACAGAAAGAGAAAATCACAGGGCTCAATTACAAAGAGATAGGAGTCTGAGTCCAAAATGCACCCTATTCCCTTTGTAGTGCACTACTTTTGACCAGGGCCTATAGGGCTCTGGTCAAAAGTAGAGCATTATAAAGGGAATGTGGTACATTTTGGGAAACAGCCAATCTAAACATCCACAGAGAGCGCTTTCATTTGTGTGTTTGCTTGAAACAGATTTAATAGTTGTGTCAAAAACAGTAAAATCTAAACTGCGGTGACTTCTCAACAAGACTAACATTCGTGTTTGCAAATTGATTTGGTATTATTCGCTCCACCGACTCAAACTCGTCAAAACATTTTCAGAAGCAGCAATGTTTATTATCGCTGCAATATCTGAATAATTTTTAAAAGTCTGGCATCTAGAGTACTTTCCCTACAATCTTACCATTTGAGAAATGTTATTGGGCTGTGATCCAATCGAATTGCCTAATTTCTTTCCAAACTACAGTGGAAGGGAGTGAGGGAAAGTAGAAGGGTGTGAGGGAATTTCACCATATTGCTTGCACCTGACATGTCCTTGCTGATTTGATTTGTCTTACTTAAAACTCTACCCGGGTATAGCCAGAAGAAGACTGGCCAACCCTTGGATCCTGGTTTCTCTCTAGATTTCTTATAGCTCTGTGCCTTCCAGGGAGTTTTCCAAGCCACTGTGCATCTGCCTCTACATTGATTGCCCTTTGGGGTTTTAGGCTGGGTATCTGTAAAGAACTTTGACAACTGCTGATGTGAAAAGGGCTTTATATAAAAAACATTTGATTGATTTATTGATTGTAAATTGTAATATCAACTAACAAGGAGCCAACACAACTCCCTAAAATGACCATTTATCATCACGGAAAGCATTTAATTGACTTCAGAGTCTCTCCTCTTTGTCTGTGTGACTTTTAAGCTCTGAGAAACACAGCTGCCACAAAGGGCAGGTTGCACAAGCTTCTGTCTCATTAATTTTACTTCCTGACACTGTCATCCAATGATTTATTACCTCCCGTCACAGGCTTCCTGATTGGGCTATTCTTCCTTAATGGGGTGTCATTAGTAAAAACATTAGTTTGAGCGCACCCCTTTCTCGGGAGGTTGATATCTGCTATGGCTCACAGGTTGATTGTTTCAACGAAGACTCTGGGAGGAATAGGTGCAGGAATTTGACACAATGCCATGTACCTGCTAGCAGTCGGTGGAGTCAGTGAATAACTCTTCTGGCACATTGTGTGATGTTGAGCAGCACACATATGCGTGTTCATTGAAGTGGAATACATTTGTGTGTGTGCATTGGTCTGTGTTCATGCTCTCTTTCAGCCCCTCCGGGAGTCTTGGTGAATGAAAAAACAGAACCAACGTCTGGGAAGTAATTTACAGTAATTTGCTGGTCAGGGACAGCAGACACACAGTCTATTAAGAGAAAAGCCAAACTCCAGTACCCCTCTGAGCCAGGAGACAGACAGTCAATCTCCCTCACACTCACACTGCCAGCCTTGGCCTGGACTCAGGTAGTTTACAGAGACCCACTCTATGTGAGACTGGGCACTTAAGCTGCCCCTTGACTATGGCATGCATGTGTGTGTGTGAGTTGGGGTGATATTTTGAGTGTGTGCATGTGCAAGTTTAAGTGTGAGTGTGTGTGTGTGTGTGTGTGTGTGTGTGTGTGTGTGTGTGTGTGTGTGTGTGTGTGTGTGTGTGTGTGTGTGTGTGTGTGTGTGTGTGTGTGTGTGTGTGTGTGTGTGTGTGTGTGTGTGTGATTGTCTCTGGCACACCTAGTCTAAAAAGTTAGTAGAGGTGCTGACTGCTGACCAACAGCGAGTAAAGAAAGTCACACTCTATATAAGCTTCCAGTAATTTATTGGGTAAACCACAAACGTTTTGGCATCACTGTACCTTCTTCAGGGTAATGTCATGAATGTTTGAACCAGGTTATGTAGACAAACAGTGAAATTATATATATAGTGTGCGACTCTCTGTCACACCTAGTAACACATAATTAGTTACACACCAACTTTTAAATAGCACAAAAGAAAAACAAACTAGGCATTATTCCGAATCTGAACACATACAATGTAATATATTCTCCAAACAATAGATGTCGCTCGTTTGTTAAGTGATATTCGTTCTTACCTCGACGGGCACCGTACTCCCATGTTGTTTTCGTTTGTGTATGTTGTTAGCTAGTTTACCATAATCTGAAGATATGGCTGAATATTCAAAAGTGAAAACAACAAAACTTGTTTTGAAAGGACTGAACAATGGGTGCGTTTATTTCTCAACATCGAATTCTATATTTGTTTGTGTAGAATATGGCGAATCAAGCTGGCTAATAATGCTATCTAGCTAGCTATCATTCATTGACTGACCAGGCATGAACAGTTAGCTACTGGCTAATGTTAGCTAGCTAACTCTTTGCTATTTTCTTTTTTCCCCCCCGATTTCTAATTTGACCTTGCTAATGTTGATCCACAATTGTCTTGTAGAAAGAAGAAGAAGCACAAGGATAAGAAGAGAAAAAGAGATGATGCGCAAGATAAACCTGATATTGTTGGTATGTTGTTTGCTGGTCAATCTATGCAGCTAGCTAGATATGTAGCTAAATTGAAAAATGGTTATTATGATATTCCACAAAGTAGCAAACAACTATGTTTTATTTCTGCTTTCTAGGTGGATGGTGGTGTATTAGTGGCTTTGGGGAGATTTCAGGAACGGTTGCGATAGAGATGCAGACTAATTCCTACATCCATGCCCTGGATACTGGTCTGTTCACAGTTGGTGCACCACATCAAGGTAAGAAAGGAGTGTGTCTTTACCCACTCTTTCCTTTATAGTGCACCACATCTCATTAGAGCCACGTAGAGCTCTGGCCAAACGTAGTGCACAATAATATAGGGAGTAGGGTGTCATGTGTTTTGTCATTAATGCATGATGATGATGATGATGCACACAATTTGCTGTGTGCCATACTAGGTTGTTATGCTACTTGATTGGAAAGGGGGGAGTGTTTTGAGAGTCATTTTGCTTTTTGATACACCACTGTCGACAGGGTTCATTTTGAAGTGTTGGTGATGTGTGTGTGATCCTAAAATGTTATGCTTGACTAAGTGGTGTATGGGAGCGTTGTACTGCCTCAACCCAGAGGCTTTTGTGGTACAGTCCGTTAGGCTTTCACCTCTGCACCGCTTGAGTTAGGGGTCGAGTCCCTGTTACAGCTCTCACTCTCCTGCTCCACCTGTTACCAGGGAGCAGTGAGGGAGGTTTAACGTAGTGGAACTTTTG